>NC_045771.1:5770941-6428441 GCF_008692025.1 Phocoena sinus | reverse complement strand
AGAGATGGTCGCAAGGCCCCCTTTCCTATAAATGTGACCCGCTGGCAGTGAGACACACTCACACAATGACAGGAACTTGAATTCCTACCTGGAGAACTATACTGGGGTTAACAAAGGGGAGTGTATTAACTCCAAAAGCCTTTGTTCTACTGCATTAAGATATATAAGGGTTTTTTTCTAGACTTTCCCTAAAATCGTCTCCGCCTCTTCCTACTAATACATTAGATCTTCCCTCTCTGAGTGTCACCACAGTACTCATTAAACCTGTGAGTGGCTTTAGGACTTTCCCATCAGCTCAGCGTTGCTGGTTTTCCCCGTGAACCCCCTCAGTGTTGGACTTTCCCATTTTCACCTCAGGACTTGTGCCTCCTGTTAATACACAAGTAGAGTGAAAAGAACGTGGGCTGAGGTCAGAAGATGAAGACTGTGGGCATCAGGCTGCCGCTGTGGTTTATGGGCAAGACTCATAAGGCCTCTGAGCGTCATTTGTTTATGGTTAAAATTAGGGTTGTGGCCAATGATGTAAGGCCTGTGACATTAGAGCTCCCCAGCCCTTCTGACCATATCCAGTGAGCCTGACACCCCCGCTCACCCAGGAGCATGCTCCCCAGCTCACAAACCCATCAAAGCTGACTCGGTCCTCAGAGAGCCGGTCAGAATACAGTTGTCATGCTGCAGGGCTGGTTCAGAGACAAGCGACCCCTGAACAGGTGGGCATAGTTTGGTACATGTTCACCATCACTTGTCCATGCTAGGGGTTAGGGAAGGAATCTGTCAGCCACGTTTCTGGGTGATATCGCTTACTGGCACTTCGGGCAATAACTGTTCCTTTGGTATGTGTTTGTTTTTATTCTTGTCCTTGTTTAACCATTTAAAAATGTTAACAGTCCTTTCCATTTCTCACTTGAGCCTCATGAGATAACACAGTGCAAAAATGGGTAAATGTCACCAGAAGACCAGACAACAGAATCCTTCGTAGCCAGGTGGGGCTATGGGGTGCAATTTTCCCCATTCAGCACCTCACCGCTCACCCTTCAAGCCTGCACATCAAGCTTGACTGGAGGGGGCAATGCCTTCATAAGGTCTCCTGAGGGTCACGTGAGCGAGACGGCTCTCCTATCACTCGGAACAGAGATCCGAACCTGACCTTCTCGTGTGCACTCATTTCTCTCAGGCCCGTTGTTTTCTCCCCCTGACACCCGTGCTCCGTTCCCTACAACCATGTATCTTGTATTCGTAGATATTTCACATGTGCTAAACCAGGGGTTTGTGGAGTCATAATTAATGAAACCCTAAGCAAGGGATTCCTAAGAGTTAAAAATGTAAGCACTGGAGCATATTTGCAGAAGAGTTACTTTTGAGGGTGAAGGGGGCAGATCAAAGAGCTTGGCTCTCAAATCCTGCATTAATCCTATATTGTCTTAATGCTATAGATGACTGACTGCTAGACTGAAATCAGAATTATCAACTATAAAATGAGAAACATATTAGCATTCATTTACATTACTCTCTTACGCAAGACCTAACCTCGTTTTACACTGGTTAAAATCATCAAACTTTACAAGGTCTCTGTTCAACTGTAACCTTCTCTTGCTAATGGTACCCTCTTCCATTTTTGAACACCTTATTTAGATTCTCCTTTTGGTGGAGAAATCCTGAAATATGAGCCCTTTTGTCTGTTTTCTGCTTTACGCATCAACAGCCCGCAAATTTCTTCAGATCCGCCTCCTCGCCAAGTATCTTCTTCTGGAAACTCTTATTCAGTTCCTTCATTATTTTCCGTATAGCTATTTTATACACTTTAAAAATATTCTTTGCTACACTCCCCTGAATACTCCAAATTGTCAATACCATCCAAGACCTAGTCCCTGAATTGGCCATGTCTTTCTATGTGTTGTCGGCTCAAGTCAAACCTTTGGCAGTATTATTTCCTGTCGGATCTGGACTTCTGATAATAAAGTCTGGGTTAAAGGGGCTTATTTTTGATGAAAGCTTTTTTGCATCATTGGTTCGTCTTCCGTGTTAGCTCACAGAAAATGTCCAGGTTAATATACAGTGAAAATATCCTATTTTTAACACCTCCAGTCTGTTCTTCTAAATTTAATTTTGGAAGAGTTATCATTTAAGAATTTTTAAAATAATTATTCAGCTGGTTTTAGTGCAGGATGCTAGCTTGTCAATAACACTTTGGTTCCTGGCTATAATGTCTTGTTGCAAATATTATTTAGAATACTCGTTGTTTTCTGGAGAATGAAGGAGAACATATGTAAAAGAGAAGCCTGGACTAGACATCGACTCCATAACCAACTGTTGACCTTAATACATCATTCGAACCTCAGGTTCCTAATATATATATATATATTTTTTTGCGGTACGCGGGCCTCTCACTGTTGTGGCCTCTCCCGTTGTGGAGCACAGGCTCCGGACGCGCAGGCTCAGCGGCCATGGCTCACGGGCCCGGACCGGGGCACGAACCCATGTCCCCTGCATCGGCAGGTGGACTCTCAACCACTGCGCCACCAGGGAAGCCCCAGGTTCCTAATATTTTAACAGAAATTGTAAAATCTAATTGGACCGCATCACAGGGATCTTGGAAGGACGATTAAAACAGTGGAGATAAGAGAATTTTCAAAAATATAAATTGCTTCATGGAGAGGGATAGCTAGAAAAGTGGTAGAGATGATGATGGTGACACTGTTGATATTGATATAAAACTGCTGATATTCTTTGCCTTCATCACCATCTTCTGCAACATGGTAATCTGGGGATTCCAAAGCCTGGAGAAAGCAATCCAAATTAGAAGAAATTTTTAGGAAATAGATAGAATACTACTGATCATGGAATGGGACATTGTAGCATGTGTTCCACGGCTTGTGATGAGAACTCCCATACCTTGGCTTGTGACCAGGAACAGCTGTGGGAGAACTCTCTAGAACGTCTGGCTTATCTTTTCATCCTCCTTTCTGCACTTCTGTTCCTGATGCCAACACCTCATCTCCCAATCTTCACCCCTGAAAACCCAGAGCTCACAAGCTCTCTTTTGGTGTCCTGGTTCCCAAAGAGAGAGGGCATGGAAACCATTGTTAGGGCACCTGAGGTAGCCTTTCTAGAACGAGATGGCTCTGGAAGAGAGAGGGAGCCTGGTCTGGAGGTCCTGAGGCTTTGATCAGAGCAACTTGGATGTTGAGGCCAAGAACGGACCTTAATACATTATTCGAACCTCAGTTCAGGAAGTCCTGGAGACCTGGCGCCGTGAGAGGAGAGGAGGCCCGGGGGACTGTGTGGCGGGCAAGGGGTCCTGGTTAGACTGTAAGGTGGGAGGGATGGGGCGTGGGTGCAGTGGGGGCAGCCCAGAGAACAGGATCCACGCTCAAGACCAGCATTTCTCACCTTACAATATTTTGCCCGTGGCTACTCTTTGTGGGCAAGTTTATATCTCATAAGGGACACTGAGGCCATGGTGTCAACACAAATCAGTCCTCATGAGCAAGGTGCTTCCTGCAGTAGTCAGTGTAAAGTCATGCCTCTGCTCAGAGACAGGACTGGCTCTGTCCATGCCACCCTATCCCTCCCCTTTCCATTTCATCCCATTTTATCGCATTCCTTCATACAGCTCTTCAACAGGCACCTTCTGTGTGTTCAGCTCTGTGCAGTGGTGTTCGTAAGAGAAGACCTCAGTCTAGGGAGGCGGATGAGTCTCATCCACAGGACATAAATACAGGATAAAATAAAGCGGCAATACATGTAAGGACCCAGAATGCATGGAACCGATCTCAAGGGCTAGGGGAGGAGAACAGCAGGAAGCTGGCCTGTGTTACAGCGGACGGGCGGGTGAGGTGAAAAGGTAGTTGAGAGTTCTTCAGGGAGCAGGGCCCTGCTGGCGGCTCTGAGAATCTCAGACTTGAATCCCCCTTCCCTTCCTTTCTGCACATCACCCTGCCCTGGCCCTGCAGGAGGGGCTGAAGGGAAAGCACCCCGGTTAGAACAGCTGTGAAGTTCAAGTCAGTGTTGTGTGAATAAACCAGGGCCTCCACCCCTTCCCACACTGCGTATATCCTTGAACTATATCTAGGTCTTCTTCTAATTTATAAACTTCTCACTGAAATTTTAAAGGTACACCTGAATTCAAGGAATTCATGTTTTATCAGAAATCAGAGCAGAGTAGTTTGTAATTCCCCTAATGAATGAAACTATTTTGAGAACTGAATAACAATGAAACAATCAAAACTTTTGGACTAAGCTACAGCAGTATTTAGAGGGAAATTCATAATCTTAAATATGTATACTTGAAAATAAAAAGCAAAAGAATTAAAAAGGAGAGCAGAGTAAAACCAAAGAACACAGAAGAAAGGAGATAATAAAGAAAGGAACAGAAATTATTGAAATATAAAAGAGCACATATGAGCATATCAAAATTTAAAAACTAAAGCTGATTCTTTGAATGACTAATAAAGTTCTGCTAATATGGATCAAAATCAAAAAAAGAGTGAACACAATAAAAATACTAAGCATTAAAAAAAGATTGTAACTATATATTCAAAGGAGATTTTTTAAATTTTAAGAGAATTCCATGAATAAATTTATGTCAATAAATTTGAAAATATAGATGAATGGATAATAAAAAATGATAGATAAATAAACTATAGAATTTCAGGTAACAAAGAAAATAATGGTGGGCTTCCCTGGTGGCGCAGTGGTTGAGAATCTGCCTGCCAATGCAGGGGACACGGGTTCGAGCCCTGGTCTGGGAAGATCCCACATGCCGCAGAGCAACTGGGCCCGTGAGCCACAATTACGGAGCCTGTGTGTCTGGAGCCTGTGCTCCACAGAGAACAAGAGAGGCAGCGATAGTGAGAGGCCCTTGCACGGCGATGAAGAGTGGACCCCGCTTGCCACAACTAGAGATAGCCCTTGCACAGAAACGAAGACCCAACACAGCCATAAATAAATAAATTAATTAAATAAAAAAAAGAAAGAAAATAATGACATTATTAATCCCATGGGAAGAAATACTTTCTTGCTATTTCCCAAACTGTATCCTTTAAATATCTGATTCCTTTAAAATGTTTTAGGAATACAGGCCACTGTAAACAAGACCAATGTGTTAAGAAACATACCAGAGACTACGCATCCATATTCAACAATTACTTTATTTTAACAAGGTTTTGTGTTGTTTTGTCAGATTATTACCAACACTCAAATCTGCCCCCTTTGAGCTAAGGCACGCGATCTAACCCTCTTTCCCCTTCTCACAATACATCTGGAACTCTTCTGGTAGCACGCACCTTAGAGTGAGGGAGGCCAAAAGAGAATTAGTCTGTTTATTTTATGGCTACCTCTTACAGCTTTACCGTTGACCCTAATCACCAGACTGGGGCATTTTTGAAACCTAAAATTCATTCCCAGGTCAAGCTGTGACCCCAGAAAACAGTCAAAAGTTTTACTGCAGACACACCACAGGCTTGGCGTGACAACACTCCTACACAGGTATATTTTACTGGTCAGATCTGAGAGCCCCTGATGCCTGTGGCTGGACCTTGGGTTGGAGGTGGCAGCTGCTCAGATCGGACCAGGTAGAGAGGGATCCAGGAGACAAATTCCCTCATCTAGTTCTCTAGCTCCCACAGATCCTCTGCTGGCCGCCCCACTGGTGGGGCCTGAGAGACAGACAGAGAACAGTGGAGCCCAGTGATGTGGTCCCTGGCCAAAGAAGGACTGAAAAGGGAAGAGAGTGGATCTGCAGGGGGAACTGGAACATTTCTGACACAGAGCTGTTTGAATTTTAAGTTGGCACCTAGAAAAGGAAAGTGGAGAAAAATAGGAGACTTGGGCAATTGTTTTTTGAAATGGGCCTTTGGAATTATTGTTTATTGGAGGATATTACAAATGTTATTATTTGTCTCTTTGTTCATTTGTTGAATGAACAATATACTGAAATAGATCAAAGGATCTATAGTAAAAAGTAAGTCTCCTCCCACTCTGATCCCCAGAATCTGAAATTCTTTCCCCAGCAGCAAGTACAGTGGCCAGTATTTAAAGACATATTTTCTATATATGCATAAACAAACATACATCTTGTACTAGTTATCCACTGCTGTGTAACAAATTACCCCAAAACTTAGTGGCTTGAAACAACAAACATTTATCAACTCGTCTCTCGGAAACCAGAGAACAATGCTGCTGGGGTAACTGGATAATTTACTGACAGTTACGAAATGCTCACAAGGGGCCCGTGTAATGTGCTTCACAGGTAGTGTCAACACTCAATACAGGATGCATTTCAGCCTTCAAATTCCTTCCATTTGAGTCTTAAAACCATGCCCACCGAACAAGGGCTCAAACTTAGCAATTTTGTAATTTCTTAAATTTCTTGGTGTTTGTGGGGAGGGGCAGGCATGGAGAGTGCTTGGGAGTGAGCTGGAGAGATGCTTCACTAACCATAGTAAATTGTGAAAAAATAGCTACTTCCTGAACAAATGAAATACTTTTAAAAGCAAATTCATATCTCCATCATGTTTATGGCTAAAAGTATTGTTTTGGGCCTCCTCCCTAACATTTCTTAGTTTTTCTTCGTATTCCATCTTTAGTAATTTAATTTCTCTCTCTTTTTCCTGCGTGCCTGAGCACATTCCTCTTCCACTTTTTGGATTTCTATTTCTGATCAGTGTAGATTTTCTTCAAGACTTCCTCCCGCTTTCTCAGCTTTTCCTCTGTGTCCTTGTACACGGCGTCGGAAAAGTAAGCCCCCTGGTTGTTCTGCACCATCTTCTCTATCAGCTCCACCAGCTCCCGCACCTGAGCTTCCTTCTCAGCCCGGTCTGTACTCCTGTTACTGAAGGTACAGCAGCGGTCTCCACACTCCTCGAGGATGCTTCGCAAACGTATGCCCGCACCCCGCACAAAGTCGCTTAGGCTGCGGTCCTCCAGTTCCTCTTTGCGAGTGAACAAGATGATCATGTGCTTCATGGCTGGTTCCCCAAACACAGCCTTGATCAACGCCACGGTTTTCTGCTCTTCCTCCGTGTAGCGGCCCAGCTGCCCGACCAAGACGCTGGCGTGAGGTCCCGGGCAGGAGGCGAGGACACAGCGGCTGATTTCCATGCAGGTGGTGCTCAGGCTCTCCTTGGTGTCAAAGAGCCCTGGGGTGTCAACACCGAGAAGGTCTTTCCCTTTCCATTTCCTGGATGCTTCCTGACAAGTTTTGGTAACAGCTTTGGCAGAAATCCTAGAGTCGAACACTTTTGCCCCCGAAGATGGTGTTTGCCGTCACACTTTTCCCACGTCCCGTCTTCCCGACAAGCAGGATCCTCAGAGCATTGTCCTGGGCATCAGCCATGTCCACATCAGAGGCTGTGTCCACATCAGCTGTGTCCGCATCAGAGGCTGTGGATTGTAGGCAACTCAGCTACGGATCACAAAGGAACGAGAAAATGTATTTAGATAAAGCTGAAACCATTCCCAACCCTTCCTTATTTCTTACTCTCCTGTACATATAAATCATTCCAACTTTTCTAAGTCAGGTGAAGTTGTATTTTACGTAGGATACTCTCCCTGATATCTTCTACTTACTATTCTAATTCCCATCGCATTTCCCTCTTGTGTTGCTGTGATGAAAGCAGCATTTGCCATGTTAAAATCTGGGTTGTTTTTAAACTGTTTTTTTCCATTTAACAAAATAATATACATTTTGTTGTAGAACAGGTCCAAGTTTGTTTAAGATATCGAATCTGAGGAATCCCAGTGGAAGCAGTTAGCACCCTATCCTATGCAAGAATGCTCATTAAAAAGCACTAACAGGGACTTCCCTGGTTGTCCAGATGTTAAGAATCCGCCTTCCAATGCAGGGGACACAGGTTCGATCCCCGTCTGGGAACTAAGATCCCACATGCCGAGGGGCAACTAAACCTGCGTGCCACAACTACTGATCCCATGTGCTCTCCACAACTAGAGAGAAGTCCGCATGCCGCAGCAAAGGTCCCTTGGGCCACAATGAAGGCCCGATGCAGCCAAAAATAAAACAAATAAATAAATAAATATTTTTTTTAAAAAAGCACTAACAACCTGGACACAAACAGAAAGAAAGTGTGGCTGGAGGAGACAGCAAAACAGTCCCACTGCAGGGACTCTCGGCACGGAAGGAAAACGACACTTTGGTGAGCCATGTGAAAACTGTCCTGAAATTTGTGTATGCCACAGAGAGGTAAATTAATCTGATTTTCTTACACTGCACAGAGAATGGAAGATAAATTTGATGTTCTTCTTCTAAAAATACTCTAATATTTAGAAACGATAATGGGTCCCTTATGATCTATAGTGACATAAAGTGTTTCAAGTGGGTTGATGGTTATCTGGCTTGATATTTTAGACGATAATCCTGCATCGGCTGAGAAAATAGATTGGCTAATGTCTTAAATTTTAAATTACGTACATCTATTGTAGGTAAATAGAGCTTATAAATATTGACTCCGTTAGAGACATAAAGTTGAAGTAGACCAGTGATCATGGAAGAATGGACAGAGAAAGCAGTCGAAGTGCTCCCCGCAAAACATTATCAAGTCCCAGGTGGCTTCACAGCAGAATTCTATTAAACCTGCAGCGATCAGAGAATCCCAATTTTACTTAAATTATCCCAGAATATAGGGAAGTAAGGTAAACCTTCAAATTCTTTCTAAGTAAATGTAACTTTGAGCTGCAAATCTCACAAAGATTCTACCAAAAACTACAGATGAATCACATTTATGAATATCAATACAAAATCCTAAAAAAATATTAGCAAAAACAGAATCTGAAACATTTTTAAAAGGGTTACAGTATAACCAAGTGGGATTTACTCTAGAAAACTAGAGAGAGGGGGGATGTTCATTAAGATGAAAATTATTAACATAACTCATCAATAGCCATTCTCAGTAAAAACATTCTGTAAGATATGAATTGACACAAACTTTCTTATCTGTTTCTCTACTCATCCTGAAAGCCAGCAACTTACAGTGGGGAAATACTTTCTCACTAAAACTAAAACCATCTTCAACTCACTTTCTCATGGTATTTGAGAAATCAGTCAATGCAAAGAGAAGAAGTAATTATAGGAATGAGAATTAGAAAAAGAAAAACAGGGAAGGCCAGATAGTACACAATATTGTAAAGCCCCTTAGAGTATTGGTGCACAAATAGAAAGACCTGTGGGAAAATCAGAAAATCTAGAGAAACACTCATTGGCATAGGGAAATTTAGTATATAACAAAGGCAACATCGCATATCAGGGGACAGCAGATGGACTTTATAATGAGAAGTATTGAAATAACTGAATAATCTTTTGAAAAAGTGTTAAAATTGGATTCATTCCTCATACCAACCCAAGAAGTATTCCAAATGCATCAGATATTTGTTAAAATATTAAACTATGAACTATTAGAAGAAAACAGAAAAATTCTTTCAAAACCCGAGAGTGAGGAAAACTTTTCTAAATTGAACTCAAAATACAGATGCCTATCTGCTCTGTAAACACGTTCACAGCAATCAAGTTTTTCAATGATCATATTTATCAGCTAGAAATAATTAATTAAGGCAAATTAAATCATTATCAAAAATGATAAGGGTTGTACCTGCGTATCCAATATATTGAGTGCAACTTAGAATTATTTTTAATGTATTGCATTAGAAGGGAGTAATAAGGCCTTAGGACTCCAAGTACAGGTTAATTTGTAACCATTTTCTCTTTTCACTTCAAGCTTTGTCACTGGACTAATATATTTGGTTCCTTATTATGTTTCCATTACTCAGCGATTTCACAATTCCAGGAAAATAAGTTAATTCTTTGTAGGTTTTTTAAAAATTTATTTTATTTTATTTATTTTTGGTTGCATTGCGTCTTCGTTGCTGCGTGTGGGCTCTCTCTAGTTGCGGCGAGCGGGGCTACTCTTTGCTGTGGTGCGCAGGCCTCTCATCGTGGCAGCCTCTCCTGTTGTGGAGCACGGGCTCTAGGGTGGACGGGCTTCAGTAATTGTGGCTCATGGGCTTAGTTGCTCCACGGCATGTGGGATCTTCCCAGACCAGGGCTTGAACCCGTGTCTCCTGCATTGGCAGGCGGATTCTTAACCACTGCACCACCAGGGAAGCCCCAATTCTTTGTAGTTTTAGACAACAAACTACAGATGTAATATGGAATCCAATTGATAAGTTTGACTTCCAGATTCCAATTACATGTCAGGAGCTTGGAAGTCACTACGCCATCCTAAGAATAAGTGAAAAGTTGAACAGACTGAAAAAGCAACTCTTCTTAAATCCTTAAGAGATCCTTTGAGGACACAGGGCAAACTGCTGCCCCCAAGACTGGAGAACAGACAGGCAAATGCAGGGAGTCCTGGCTTTGCAGAGCCCAGACCTACCATGGGCAGCAGTGCTGGGTAGGAAGCCCTGAACTGTGATTGACGAATTACTCGATGGTCAGCCTGGAGTTAAAACTCCAGGGGGGCCCAGTTATGGGAGGCGTCACCACACTTTTGTGAGTTTCACTTCTAAGAGCTCCACCAGGTTCTCACAGTAAATATTGGGGGGAAAAATCCCCTGTGGCTTCCTGCAGGGGGAGGGGCAAAGGAGCCATTTTGAAATAGAGCAGAGCATCTTGTTCTTCTCAACAAGGCCTGCCTTCAGGGGAAACCAGTTAACCAGAGCCTAACCTGCAGGGGTTTTATCAGAGCCTAACTAACCTGGAGGAATAAAACTCTACAACTACAGTCAGCAGTAAGCCTTTCATGTAGGAAAAGGGAAATACCCACCTCCAGACCACTGGAGCCCTACTGTCCCACCTAAGTGGGGAGAAAAAAACTGAAAAACCCTTGTGAGGTCCACAGTCCAGAGGCAAAGTCTCACTAGAACTGAGATATAATCATAGGACTATAGAATACTTCTCCTCCCCCACCCCGTCACCCCATTACTAAAGGCTTCTTTACAGCAGTTCTTTTTCATGTCCAGCTAACAAGAAAAATTACAAGGTGTACTAAAGAGCAAAAAACATAATTTGAAGAGACAGAGCAAGCATCAGAACCAGACATGGTAGGTGTCGACTGAACAAAGATGCACAGCCTAAAAGTTGAGAATTCTGTTTCGTTTGAGGAATTACTGAGAACTATAGCTGGGGAGACAGCCTCTCAGAGAGTTCTGAGGGACTGTTCCAAAGAGGTAGTGGAGGAGCCTGGAGATATAGGAGTTTTCGTTGAAAACAAAACAAAACAAAACAAATATGTAGTCAAACATCAAAAGGTTATTGCGAGTCACACAAAAACCAGACATCTCAAGTTAGTGATGTAGTGCTATTCTATGTCTGGGAAGATGCAAGAGTCTGGGCTCACTGAAACCATTCCTTTGATGTGCATCTTAGCTATCTAGGGCAAGTATCCTGCTTTCCTCTGTTCTGAATTCCCCTCAGGGCCCACTGTCCAAGGGCTGCAATGCTGATGGCTTGATGGGCAACATTCATGTTTATAGAAATGGCAGGCAAGATTGTTTTGTCCACGCAGAAATCTTGGTATTATTAAACCAGGAATTTAAAACAAGTAAGATGAATATGCATGGACTCTAATGTAAGAACAGATGAGCCATGTAAGCAGAGACATGGAAATCCTAAGAAAGAACCAAAAGTAAATGCTTGAGATCAAAAGCGATGTAACAGGGCTTCCCTGGTGGCGCAGTGGTTGAGAGTCCGCCTGCCGATGCAGGGGACACGGGTTCGTGCCCCGGTCTGGGAGGATCCCACATGCCGCAGAGCGGCTGGGCCCGTGAGCCATGGCCGCTGAGCCTGCGCGTCCGGAGCCTGTGCTCCGCAACGGGAGAGGCCACAACAGTGAGAGGCCCGCGTACTACAAAAACAAAACAAAACAAAACAACACAAACAAACAAAAAGCGATGTAACAGAAATGAAGAATGCCTGTAATGGGCTAATTAGACCAACCAGATTATAGTCTTCAGGACCAGTTTCTACTCAAAGAAACCAGGGATTCTTGGAGAAATGACTGATTCAAAGTCTGAGGCAGGAAAGGCATGAAATGACCTGGGATCATCTTATAGGACCTTTTTTTTTTTCTTTTTCCATCCTGATTCAAACAAACTAAACTGTAAATAAATTATGAGATAATCCTTGAAATCTAAACTCTAATGAGAGGATATTTGATAAAATTCAAGATTTATAGTACCTTTGATACTGTGGTTATGTTTTTAAAAAATCATCTTTCTGTTTTAGATATGCGTACTAAAATATTTACAGGTAAAATGATACAATGTCTAGTATTTGCTTCAAAATAATCCAGGGTTGGGATGGGAAGTAGGTTGGGATATACAGGAAACATGAATGGTCAGGAGTTGATATTTGTCAAAACTTGGTGATGGATATATGGGTGTTTATTATACTATTCTTCTGTAAATGTCTGAAATGTTCTATAGCAAAAGGTTTAAGATGTATGTATGCCTTTGCAACCACTACTGAGTATATACTATATTCCAGACACTCTGATATGCATGTTTCATAGGAATATTTACTCCTTATAAATACTCTAGGGTGAAGGTAGTATTATTATTCTAATGTTGTAGGTAAGGAAACTGTGGTTCAAAAGTACTGAGAAACTTGCCCAAGGTCATGGTGCTAAAAGGTACTGGGCTGAACAGGAATTTGAGTCAAAGGCTGTCTGACTACCATGCTCACTCTTAACCACTGCACACTACGGCCTCTTCTTGTTCCTTCTCGGACCCATCATTCTACACTTTACATCAGGTCAGAGGCGGATCAGGGGAAAATAGTCCACACTCTTTCCCAAATGGTAAACTGTTAGCAAGCCTGTCATTAGGGAAGGCAAGGAGGAGGGTTCACATTTCACAGATCGTTTTTCTCTCTCTTCCACCTTGGGAAGCCAAAGGTGGGAGTCATAGTCAGGGGGAAAAAAAAACATTTAAAAATGTTTCTCCAGTGGTTCTTGGAAGATCTAGAGGACCTCCAGGTGAAAGAAAGGCTACAAAGTGAAAAAGGCATGTGCTTCAGAAAAGAACCAACTTACACTGTGAGTCCAGATCCACCACTTCTAGAAAATTCCTTCAGCTCCCTGAGGTTCAGTTCTTTCTGCTATGAAAAGGGACAATAAAACCAATCTTGCAGGGTTGCCATGAGGCTTTCGTAGGATAGAAATCTCTATAAAGATCTCTTACGTTGCCTAGAGCATGGCAGCCACTCAATAAAAAGGTAGTGCTACAAAGTGCATTGAAATATAGGAAAACCCGAGAAAGAAACATAACTGAGTGACTGAGAGACACATTGCAACTTAGAGATTCAGCTGGATTTACAGGTTATATTCTTTCTTCAGAGTAGCTAATCGTCTCCCTATAGCACCCCTCCTGCACCCCATACCTTGCACCTGGAGGGACACAGCCTCCTTCTTGTGAAGTGTTGGATGAATCCAGATGAGAGTTCAGTGGGCAAGGTTCTAATCTTTCCTTGTCCACCTCTACGAGCCTTGGAAAGCCACCAGTTCTCTGGAATTTGAATCTTTTGGAGAGTCACCAGTACTCCGGAATTTGATTCTTTTTCAGTGAGTAAAGGGAGTTAGAATAGATTTAATGGAATGCTCTCTAAATTGCCTTCCAGGTCTGAAGTTCTGCCTTGGGAACACTAACTACCTATTAAAGGAAAACGACAGGTTTCCAGATAAAACTATCACAACAGCCACCGACTAAAAAGTGCACTATTTTTTAAAACTTTTTATTTTATATCGGAGTATAGCCGATTAACAATGTTGCGATAGTTTCAGGCGCACAGTAAAGGGACTCAGCCATCCATACACACGTATCCATTCTCCTCCAAACTTCCCTCCCATCCAGGCTGCCACAGAACATTGGACAGAGTTCCCTATGGTATGCAGTAGGTCCTTGTTGGTTATCCATTTTAAATATAGCAGTGTGGACGTGTTGATCCCAAACTCCCTGAATATCCCTTTCCCCCACCCTTCCCCGCAGTAACCATAAGTTTGTTCTCAAAGTCTGTGAGCCTGAAAAAGTGCACTATTAAGACAAGGTCAGCCCCTCCTAACAAAATTGTAAGTGTACAATACATTACCCATCCCCCAGCCTCTGGCAACCACCATTCCACTCACTGAGCCTATGACTTTGACTATTTTGTATATACACGGAATTATACAGTATTTGTCTTTCTGTGACTGGCTCACTCCACTTAGCATAATGTCCTCACATTTCATCCATATTGTCTCATATGGCATATGACTTCCCTCTTTTCTAAGGCTGAGTAATATTCCACTGTATATAGATACCACAATGCTTTATGCACTCATCTGTTGATGGACATTCAGGTTGTTTCCACATCTTGGCTATTGGGAAGAGTGCTGCAATAAACATGGAAGTGCTAATATTGCTTCAAGATCCTGATTTCAACTTTTTGGATCAATGCCCAGAAGTAGAATTGCTGGATCATATAGTATGTTTAGGTTTAACTTTTTGAGACACCTCTAGACCTTTTTATGGTTAGATTTCACCTTAAATGTTCTTATCATAAAAAAAAAAATTAAAAAAATCTAAAACCATGATGTAGTAGTTACAGCAATGGCTATAGAACCATAGGACCAAGAGGCCAACAGATCACAATACTATATAATAGAAAAGAGAAAGTTATCAAGATGAAAAAAAAAAAAAACCCCAAAACCCAATGCATCAACTGGGCAAATACCACTGAAAAAATGAAAAAGGAAGAAGTTAGTCAAAATGTGTGTGTGCATCTATACACACGTACACATGCATACATGTATATGACACATAAAATGGAATCCAATCACAGTAGAATGTAACCCAAAGTAGAGAACATTCCCACAAGTGCTTTACACTATGAAACACTATCATAAGAACACAAACTCAAAAACAAAAACAAACTCCCAAGAGGAGATGGTAGAACAAAGATTCCTATACGCTAACAGTGAAAGAACAGAAAGAGAAATCAAGGAAATAATTCCATTTACTATTGCAACAAAAAGAATAAAATACCTAAGAGAATAAACCTACCTAAGGAGGCAAAAGGCACATGTGCAGAAAACTATAAGACACTGATGAAAGAAATCAAAGATGACACAAACAGATGGAGAGATATCCCGTGTTCTTAGATTGGAAGAATTAACATTCTGAAAACAACTATACTACCCAACACAATCTACAGATTCAATGAAGTCCCTATCAAATTACCAATGGCATTTTCCAAAGAACTAGAACAAAAAAATTTACAATTTGTATGGAAACACAAAAGACCCTGAATAGCCAAAGCAACCTTGAGAAAGAAAAACGGAGCTGGACGAATCAGGCTCCCTGACTTCAGACAATACTACAAAGCTACAGTAATCAAGACAGTATGGTACTGGCACAGAAACAGAAATATAGGTCAATGAAACAGGATAGAAAGCCCAGAGATATACCCATGCACCTATGGTCACCTTATCTTTGACAAAGGAGGCAAGAATAGATGCTGGAGAAAAGGCACCCTCTTCAATAAGTGGTGCTGGGAAAACTGGACAGCTACATGTAAAAGAATGAAATTAGAACACTTCTTAACACCATACACAAAAATCAACTCAAAATGGATTAAAGACCTAAATGTAAGGCCAGACACTATAAAACTCTTAGAAGAAAACGTACGCAGAGCACTCTTTGACATAAGTCGCAATAAGATCCTTTTTGACCCAGCTCCTAGAGTAAAGTAAATAAAAACAAAAATAAATAAATGGGCCCTAATTAAAAGCTTTTGCCCAGCAAAGTAAACCATAAATAAGATGAAAAGACAACCCTCAGAATGGGAGAAAATATTTGCAAACAAAGAAACTGACAAAGGATTAATCTCCAAAATATACAAGCAGCTCATGCAGCTCAATATATATATATATATATATATATATATATATATTACCATGTGAAGTGGGAATATGTAAATATTTTTACCAGCAGTAAATATTTTAGACTTTGCAGTCACAATCACTCAGGTCTCGTGTTGGAACACAAAAGCAGCCCCAGATCATAGTAAACTAGTAGATGGGTGAGGTAGCTATGTTACACTGAATCTTTATTTACAAACAGGCAGCAGACTCTATATAGCCCTTGGAGGGTAGTTTGGGCACCTTTGCTTCAGAGTCAGAATTTTCCATATATCATGCCAGAAAAAAACTTTTAAGTGTTAAATTTTATAAAAACACTAACCTTTTGTCTACATTTTGCAATAAATGTTTGTCATTAAAATCAGGGCACATTGTTGAAAACTCAGTAAAATAGAGAGCAGTTTGAGAAGAGAATAAAAATTATATATAGTTCCACTCCCAAATTAGAGGCTATTTAATATGAACATCTTTCCTTTTTTTTTGTGCCTTGTTTTTTCAACGGTAATATGTAAATGATTTTATATCCTGATTTTTATACCTAACATTATATCATAAAGAATTCTTGTAACAACTAAAACTTTTGTAAGCATAGGAAAAAAAAGGTCTGTCCTATTAAATATGATATGTATGGACATCACACGAATAAATCTCTGAGCTTCTCCTCCTACAACCCTTCCACTCTCACTCAGGCCCCCTAGCTATTGCTCTTTCCTCTCGCCCCTCTCTCCCCCCAGCCCACTCACAAGCTCCATTGGCCCTCTTCTTGGCCAGTCACATTCTCTTGCAAAATTGATGAGATCTCAAGTTCTCTCCAAGAAAACTATCTGAACTGGTATTTGCTTTCAGTGAAAGAAAAGTGTGTTTGCTCCTTCTGAAATCTCTGACCACAGAAGCTTGGGTTGGGTGCAGCCGATGAAGACAACATTTTGTATTTAAACAGAAAAAGAAAGTGTTGCCTGGTAATTTGATTGGTGCTCCAGGGTTGCCTAGCTGAAACCTTTACCTCCATGCACCTGCCGTACTACTGAGATTCCCAAAATCTTAGTCATTGCTTTGGATTTTAGTGTTGGCTCCAGAAAACCCTGTGAAATGGCCCCAATTTTTAAAAACACAACTACAACCACAGCTGATTTACAATGTTGTGTTAGTTTCAGGTGCATACCAAATTGATGTATATATCAGATTTTCAGATTCTTTTCCATTACAGGTTGTTATAAGATACTGAATAGGGCTTCCCTGGTGGCGCAGTGGTTGAGGGTCCGCCTGCCGATGCAGGGGACACGGGTTCGTGCCCCGGTCCGGGAAGATCCCACATGCTGCGGAGCGGCTGGGCCCGTGAGCCATGGCCGCTGAGCCTGCGCGTCCGGAGCCTGTACTCCGCAACGGGAGAGGCCACAAAAGTGAGAGGCCCACGTACCGCAAAAAAAAAAAAAAAAAAAAAAAAAAAAAAAAGATACTGAATAGAGTTCCCTGTGCTATACAGTAGGTCCTTGTTGTTTATCTATTTTATATGTAGTAGTTTGCACCTGCTAATCCCAAACTCCTAATTTATCCCTCCCCCCATCCCCTCTGGTAACTCTGTTTTCTTTGCCTGTGAGTCTATATCCATTTTGGAAATAAGTTCAATTGTATTTTAGATTCCACATGTAATTGGTATCTCATAATATTCGTCTTTCTGTGACTTACTTCACTTAGTATGATAATCTCTAGGTCCATCCACGCTGCTGCAAATGGCATTATTCCATTCTTTTTTATGGTTGAGTAATATTCCACTGTGTGTGTGTGTGTGTGTGTGTGTGTGTGTGTGTGTGTGTGTGTATATATATACCACATCGTCTTTATCATTCATCTGTTGGTGAACATTTAGGTTGCTTCCATGTCTTGGCTATTGTAAATCATGCTGTTATAAACATTGGGGTGCATGAATCTTTTCAAATTAGAGTTTTTGTCTTTTCCAGATATATGCCCAGGAGTGGGATTGCAGAATCATATGGTAACCCCAGTTTTAGTTTTTTATGGAAACTCCATATTGTTTTCCATAGTGGCTGCACCAATTTAGATGACCATGAGCAATGCAGGAGGGTTCCCTTTTCTCCACACCCTCTCCAGCACTTGTTACTTGTAGACATTTTGGTGATGGTGAGATGGCCCAAATTTTGCTCCTCAGTATTAGTATACGCTCTGGTCTGCTCCTGAGATCCACCCCCACCGCCATTTCAGGACTGGAGCCCCCAGCCTCCCAGCTGATAGGAGTGTTGATGGAGGGTAACTCACCGCTGACCCCCTCCCCATAACCTTGAGGCATTCCCTCAGGATTACTGTCAGCTGAAGAGATTCAGCTCCTGCAAGATCGTCCCGCCATCCCAGGGCTGTCACATCTCCTGACTGGTCGATGTAGAGGTATAAAGGCCCCATTTTGGGACAGCTCTGTGCCGCCATCGTAGCTCCAGCTCCTGGTAAGGTTGACCGGGGCCTCTGCTGTGACTCATCGCAGCCCAGTGTCTCCTTCTGCCCAGTCCTTCTTCCTTCACTCTCCCACAGGTTTTGATCCCAAAAGCGCCCCTGAATGAATTTCACGCCTGCACATTTTCATCTCAGAATCCGCTCCTGGCGAACTCAGCCAGTGATTCCCATCGAAGCACACCGTGTAATCTTCCTCTCTGAGTTGGATGGCAAGCGGGGAAGAATTGGGGAGAAGAGGTCCTGGCTTAGCATCGGGGGCACCCAGGTTGTGGAACGTAGGGCTCGGGGCATTTCCCGGTGACTCCATCGTATGAGATTGTTTTAGTCCTTCTGGAAGCTGGCTATACTTACAGGTGTATTTTCGTCTGTACTTTAGAACCAACTTCCCTAACCAGTATAAAAAAAGAAACTTACAAGGACCTTTAAAAACATCGGCATTGAATTAGATGCATCAGTAAACCTAGGAAGAATGTACCGACATTTTCACGATAGCGTTCCTTCCAGGTGTGTTGCATACACTTGCATTTTCTGATCTACGATCTTGTGTGTGTTCATTAGTCACTTTCTTCTTTTTGTTTTCAATTTTAAGGTTTTGTGCAGTATAGTATATTTTTAAAATATTTAGTTATTTATTTTCCTTATTTTTTGGGGGGTGCTGCTGCATCAGGTCTTAGTTGTGGCGCTCGGGATCTTAGTTGCGGCGCTCGGGATCTTAGTTGCGGCGCTCGGGATCTCTTCATTACAGTGCGCAATCTGCTTGGACTTCTCTCTAGTTGCAGTGCGGGCTTCTCTCCAGTTGTGGCGTGCGGGTTTTCTCTCTCTAGTTGTAGCGCGCGGGCTCCAGGGCACATGGGCCCTGTAGTTTGCGGCATGCAGGCTGTCTCGTGTGGTGCGCGAGCTCAGTAGTTGTGGTGCACCGGCTTAGTTGTCCCGCAGCATGTGGGATCTTAGTTCCCCGACCAGAGGTGGAACCCGCGTCCCCTGCATTGGAAAGTGGATTCTTTACCACTGGACCACCAGGAAAGTCCCCGTAGTATAGTATTAATAGAGGAAAGAGCTCATATATGTTTACAGCTCACTAAATTGTCAGTTGTCACAAACTGAACACATCCAAGTAACAAGCACTCAGCTAAAGACACAGAATGTTGTTGGCACCCCAAAGCAGGGGTTCTCAACCCCCGGGTGGTGGACCGGTACTGGTCCACAGCCTGTTAGGAACCGGGTGGCACAGCAGGAGGTGAGCAGTGGGCGAGCAAGCGAAGCTTCACCTGCCGCTCCCCATGGCTCCCCATCGCTTACATTACCGCCTGAACCATTCCCCCATCCAATGGCATTACTGCGTGAACCATCACCCCACCCCTCCCTGTCCGTGCAAAAATTGTCTTCCATGACACCGGTCCCTGTTGCCAAAAAGGTTGGGGGCCGCTGTCAAAAAACACAGACCCACTTTAAGAGTGAGATCCAATCCCAGCAGGACGCTTCCCCTCCTTCACTCCCTACCCCACATTAGCAGGAGTCCAGTAGGAAAACCGTGAATTAAAGCTGAGAGGACAGCAAGGCACAAGCTCTATCTAAGAAGGGGTTTCAGGGAAACCCACAGACAATGGGGGAGACAACACAAGGGCACTAGAGGAAACTGAAGCCTCTAGCAGCTACAACAAACATTAAACACAGCTCGTAGCCAGATCGACGTCAAATCTCACACCATAGGCCTATTCACCTCAGTTCCTAATATCTGACATATCACGTCTGGCTTTCAGCAACATTACAGGGCGTGCTGAAAGGCAGGAGAAAACACACAAAGCAAACACTAGAACCAGACTCACATGTGACACAGATTTTGGAATTTTCAGACGCAGAATGTGTGTGTGTATGCACGCGTGTGTGTGCACGTATGCATGCGTGTGCGCACGTGTGTGTGTATATACACACACGTATGTAGAGAGACTTATAAAGAATTGGCTCGTGTGGCTCCTGGTCCATGGGATTATGGAGCTGATGCGTCCCAAGATGTAGGGTCAGCAAGCTGGAGACCCTGGACAGCCGGTGGAGTGGCCGAAGGAGGAGCCTGGGGGAGAAAGAGAGACAATGAATATCTGTCATGACCTGGAAGACAGAGGACGTCTGCAGGAAGTGGGTAATTCTCAAAAAAGGGAGGAAATCCGTAAAACTCATTCCCCCGGTGCAGCATTTTCTGAGAGACCTGCTGCTTTCCTTTAAGCCTCCGAGTTCTAGTGGTGCTGGTGCGGAGTAAAGGTCATCACAGTAGGCGTGCTGTTTTTCCTGTGGCTGTTACCACGGCTGCAGGGGAAGGGCAGCCGGCAGAGCTTTCTGAGTCGTGAGGGCCCCCCCTGTGTGTTCCTACCACTTCCTCTTCCCTCATCTCACAGCTCACGGCTGCAGTTTCAAGGGCAGTTTTTGAGCTGAGCTGTCAGATCACATTTTGCTGAAAAACTATAAGCTATGTCCTCTATCTATTCATACGCCCGGGACACTTTCTTTTACCTTCTCCATTCAGCCTGCAATGTGGCAGCTCTAGAAAGCGAAACAAAGAATTCACGAGTGCCTGCGACCCCGGGAGACACAGAACATGGCCATTCGTCCTGCCCAGCGGGCAGCGGGGCGGTAAGTCCGAGTGTGTGGGGACTGTGTCTGTGTGTGACGTGTACTTGTGTTCGTGTGTGTGTCGTCTTTGAGAGTGTGTAGTGGGGATGGTGTGGGTAGTGTGTTTTTGTGTATGTCTCTTTGTGTGTAGGTGAGTATGTGCGTGTTTTCTGTGTTATGTTTGTGTGTGTGTGTGTGTGTGTGGTAGGTATGTTTATATGTTTGTGAGTATATGTGTGTGAGTGGTGTTTGTGTCTTATGTTCGTGTTTGTGTATGTATGTGTTTGTGTGTTGTGTTTCTGAATATATATGTTCATGTGTGTCGTGTAGGTATGTGTGTGCTATGTTTGTGTGTGTTCGTACTTTTGTGAGTGTATGTGTGTAAGTAGTGTGTGTGTGTGTGTGTGTGTGTGTGCACACATGTCTGAGGTACAATAAGAGGAGCCAGGGCTAAGAGTCGGGAGAACCTTGGACCCTTTGTGCTCTGCCTGGAACTCACTGCTTACTCCTGGGCAAGACGCTTCTGTGAGTTTCACTGCTTTACTGAGAAACCTCACAAAGGTGACGTATCTGCTCCGTGTTGGAGACAAACACTGTGGCACGTGGCACACATGTGACGCCCTGTTGGGCAGGGTGTAGGCTGAGGCGGCCAGGGGCCGGGCAGACGCGCTGTCTGGGCGTGAGGGTGGAGTGCAGGGTCTGCCTCACCCACCTGCCCTGGTCCCGGCCCGGCCTGTATCTTCTTCTCACCACCCTTCTCTCTAGAGGAGGCAGGAGGTTTCCTGGGTGAAGTGCTGCTTCTGTTTCCACCAATGATGTAAGGGCACCAAGGACAAAGAGATTGAGGGATCTCCACTTTGCAAAGATGGGGGCCCCTTTGAGAGGTAAAAGCCTGTGTCCTCACAAGAGTGCGGCTGAACAGGTCTGGGTGAAGATGTTCACCTGGCCTGGTCACTCTCCCTGGAAAGTCACCAAACCTCCTGGGCTGGGTCCACTCTCAGCTGGCACGTTAGAGCTGACATCACTGAACCCCTAGTCCTGCAGCCACAGCCCCGCAGGTCCCCGGCCAGCCCCTGGGATCTGGCGAGGACTGAGGTGGTGGGCCAGGTGAGCAGAGAGCCTTAGCCCCCCAGGGATGCTGTGGCAACGGGAGAGCTATGTCTATGGACGTTCCCCCGGAGCTACCATCCCCTTCAACTCAGAGCCTCCATCTGGAGAATGTCATCTGACTGTGATTGTCTCTGAGTGTCCTACACATTCCAGAAAAACAGTCATGGGGCCACACGGTTCCCTCCCCATCCCACAGAGACTACCAAGCAGATACAACATGATGGGCCCCTGGAACAGGGAACCGTGTTGGTCTGCAGGGTGGAACGGATTGAAGGCAGGATACGCTGCTCTCTCCTCAGGATGACGCGAGTTCCTGGGTGGGTGGCACGGCCCTCCTTTGCAAAGAGGACTAGGAATCGCTCTACAGAAGGTCAAAAAATGTGCTGGAATCTTCTACACAGGGAAGAGATGTCACGAACACGTAGTTGTGGCCCAGCATTCACACCTCCAGGGACATTGAGGCCCAGGCGGTGCGACCACCTAGCTGCTGGCCTGGGGAGGAGCGCCGAGTCCCCTGGGCCCCCAGCAGGACCGGGACTGGGCCCGACGTGGCCCGACGTGGAGAGGGAGCCTGTCCGAGTCTGCCGCCCTCCTCACCGTCCAGCTCTTGGCCTCTGCGGCCCTTGCTGCTGGGCTCTCCCCACACATCATCTGGCCCCAAGAGCCCCTCACCAGCCCCTCCAGCAACTTCCTGCTCACGTCCCCCAGGCACGCTGACAACTGCTCCCAGGACAGTATCTGTCAGGATGCATCCCTGATCCTTTCTCTCCATCACAGAATCACCCCAAAATGGAGACCACAGTGCAGGGGGGAGACAGGAGGAAACAGGGTCCCTAAAGGATGTAGAAGGTGTCTTAGACTCTCCCTCACTCCGTCTCTCCCCCCCAAACCAATGCAAACAACTTCCTTTTGGCAAGAGAAAGGCACAAGTCAGGTGCCTCTGAAAACTCGGTGGAAAAATCAGTGAGACATATGATTCTTTTTTTAGGAGGAAGAAGAATATTATGAACTCATTCTCCCGGAAAATCGCGAGGAAGGGCTGTCTCAGGATCCTACACAAGACGGGTCAGGAGGTAAAACATGTTTCCAGCAGACATGAACTTAGAGAGGCATGGCCGGGGGGCCTGTGAGGTGCAGGGGGCACGCTGGGAGAGGCAGCAGGAGTTCCTCCTGTCAGAGATTTGCCCACCCGGCGACCATGGAAGGGTGTTTGGGCTGGGCCTCTCTTCAACACGGCCAGATAGAAGGGAAAAGCCCCTGATGGGCGCAGTGGGTCGAAGGGGTGACGCACAGCACCAACCGCCCCTTCACTGAGTCTCAGGAAGGATGTGCTGAGTGGGTGTGAAAAATGACTCGCCCCCGGCCTCCGTGTGGGCACCTTGCTGGCTCAAGTGTGAGAGCTCTCGGGGTCACGAGGACTGAAAAGCACTAGTGAACAAGCAGGATGCACTCAGGTGCCGCCAGGACCGGGCTCCGTCTTCCCAACGGGCTCCCTCCCCACAAAAGCTGTTGCATCAGGGTCAGGGGCTTAACTTTCATGGCTCAACTTCACCATCTAGCCTGAGGAAACAGAATTTAGGAATATAGGAATGCCGGAAACCCATCCACTTTCCTGGCCAGAAGAATTGATCTGTGTTTCATCATGCATTTCAACAGGACTGATTTTTTTTTTACTATATGAACTTCAGTGACCTGAGCCATTGAGAGAAAGCCATATTAATAAGCTGCACAGGAAAATTACAATACAAGTGCTGGCACCTGATTTCCCTTTTTTTGCAGCAATCGAGATTAAGCATTGCTTTAAAAATCTGGCTTTAAAGTCCAATGACGTGGGCACCTCCAGGCTTGCCCAGACAGGAGCCCCCTGTCTCCCTCCAGCTTCGCATTGGAGGGTGGAGATGAACACTGCACCTTCCCTGCTTCTGTGAAACTCCCACCCATTCACTCAAATTCCTTTCAAGCCACCTGAGGGAAGCTGGAGGGAGCCAATATCATCCAGTCAAAACTGGTCTGAGGGTCAGGCAGCCAAGGGAGAGAGGCAGCAGAAACGCGCTGCTGGGAGATTTAGAAGGAGGCGGTGCCAGTCCTACTTTCAGGAGGCCGGGGCTCTGTCACGGAGACACATCAATGTCTTCAACGTGGAACAGACTTGGAAGCCGGCTGGGGTTGGGCTCTCCTCTATGTGCTCTGGCTCCTGGGAGCCCATGAGAAGGGAATTCCCTTCCTGCCCTCCAGCTCCGGTCGTTTCTAAAACATCTGGATTTCTAAGTATTAGATTGGCATGACAAAGCTGCTCTCCACTGATGGCTCTGAACGTTCTGCTGGGTGAGAATGTCCAGCCCCAGCTCCAAGGATGTAGCTTAAGAATGTGACCCCAGTGTGCAGCTGTGCTGTGGGGCTGGGGGTCGGGCTGCAAAGAATCCACCCTCACAACACTCCTCGCTGGGAAAACTAAAGGTAATGTGACGTGGTCGATCACGTCAGGGAGAGGACCGACACAGAGGCTGCGTGCTTTCAATTTCACCACTCTTCCTGAGAAGGGTCTCCAATCAGAGGTACTTGGGGAAGCTCAGGGTCCCAGGTCATGATGGGATGATTCCCACATAGGTGACCCTGAGAAGAAGGTTCAAAACCTAAACATAAAACGTAGCTTTCTACCATATCATCCAGCAATTCCACTTCTGGGAATATAGCCCAAAGAATTGAAACAGATGTTGAACATATGTGCATTAAGGCTCATAGCAGCATATTGACAATAGCAAAAAGGTGGAAACAATCCCAAAGTCCATATATATATATATATATATATATATATATATATATATATATGAATAAACACAGTGTGGTCTACACCTACAGTGGAATATTATTCAGCCTTAAAAAGGAGGGAAGTTCTGACACATGCGACAACGGCGATGAACCTTGAAAACATTATGCTAAGGGAAATAAGCCAGACACAGTAGGGCAAACATTGCCTGACTCCACTTACATGAGGTCCGTAGAAGAGTCAAACACACAGAGACGGAAAGAACAGGGCTATCAGGCGTTAGCGGGAGGGAGCAACGGGGCGTTAGCGCTTAACGGGGACAGGGTTTCAGTTTGGGAAGATGGAAAATTCTTGGGCTGCATAGTGGTGATGATTGCACAACAAAAAGAGAGAGGGAAGGAAAGAATGTGAGTCTAGGGCATGTCTCAGATGCTGACGTCGGTCTTCCCTTCTCCTGATCCCCGCCCCCCGGACATTCTGCCCCTGGTGAGACTAAAGTGGGTGGATGGGCTCTAACCCCGGTCTCCCACCTTCTCTTGATGCCTCCAGGGCTGAGGGAGGATGAAGGGACCCCGCAGAGGCTGAGGCTCATCCTGGTGGGAAAACCCGGAAGCGGGAAAAGCGCAACAGGAAACAGCATCCTGGGCCGGAGAGCGTTCGAGTCCAAGGTCAGCGACAGGCCCGTGACCAAGGCCTTCCAGCGGGGGCGCCGAGCGTGGGCGGGGAAGGAGCTCGAGGTCATTGACACCCCCGACATCCTGTCCCCGGGGGCGGCGCCGCGAGGGACCGCTCGGGGCGCCTGCGAAGCCATGGCCTTCTCCTCGCCGGGGCCCCACGCGGTGCTCCTGGTGACGCAGCTGGGCCGCTTCACCGAGGAGGATCAGGAGGGGGTCAGGCGCCTCCAGGAGCTCTTCGGGGCGGGCATCCTGGCCCGCACCATCCTGGTGTTCACGCGGAAGGAAGACCTGGACGGCGGCTCCCTGGAGGAGTACCTGCGAGAGACCGACAACCGGGAGCTTGCCAGGCTGGACGTCGTGTGTGAGCGGCGACACTGTGGCTTCAACAACAGGGCGCAGGGGGCGGAGCAGGACGCCCAGCTGAAGGAGCTCATGGAACAAATCGAAGCCGTCCTGTGGGAACACGAAGGCCGTTATTACAGCCACCAGGCTTACCGTCAGTCCCAGCGCGACGTCCTGCTCCAGCGAGAGCCGGCGGGGCGGGTCCCCCAGGGCCAGGGCTCCGAGGCAGGGCGCAGCGAGGAGTGCTGGTGGCAGGGACTGTGTCGCATCCGGAAGGAATCTGGGCACACTGACACACAGCTCCTGGGGAGGCCGCCCATCTGAGACGCGCTGGATTCCACGCAGCCACGGCTGCTTCCTGCCAGCCTCCCTCGGCCCCCGAGTCTGCCTTCCAGCCCCTCACTTGCTCTCTCCGTCCCACAGGTCACTGACCCTCCCAGTGTCCAGGGCAGGGTCTGGGGTGGCGAGCGGTGTGCGGGCTCCTGAGTTCGCAGGTCCTTCATCACACCTTCCAGAACACGTGGGCCCTCCCTCCTCTGTGCCCCTCGATCCTCACGTCTCCTTGGCATTCCGAGTCTGCAATAGAACACCGATAGGACCACAGCTTCCTGCGGGCAGGCCCGTGCCTCATTCGCCCATGTAACTCCCACAGCATCCTGGCCACTGGAGTCACCGCTTAAACGTCGATGTAGCAAATCAGTGTGGGATGTCGACCAGGTGCCTCTGCATCTCTTGGGCTGTGTCCTTGCCCGATAAGGGGGCAGGCATGATGACTTTTAAGGCCCTGTGCCATGTGGGGCAGGACAGGCACTGGGCTGGGGAGGACAAAGCAAGTAGAAACGGGAGGGGTAGAAGGCGCAGCCCTTTAATTCACTCTTGAAAGAGGCCACCCAATCGCAGCAAAGGAGCCCCGTGGGAACCTCTTGGTGGGAGGATGAGCAGAGCGGGGTGGGGGTATCCAGGGGGCCAGGTCTGGTCAAGAAATGGAGCCTAGACCTGGCTGCAGGACATGGAGGCCCCCGGAGGTGCCAAGTGGGCTTGGGCAGAGAGGAGCACTTCCCTGAGGCAGACTCGGACTAGGGAGGTCACACACCTGTTACTGCCCCTTGTGATGCCTGCCGTCCGGCTGTAGAGAACAGAGGCGATGTTCAGCCCTGCCTCTGCTTCACCTGCAACTGTGTCCCTTCTCCCTTGAGAATGGGGAGAAAGCGTGGGTGGGGTGTGTCTTGGTGTGTACGTGGGTCCCCAGCAAGGTATTTTGGTGCACAGAATGGGAGGAGGCAGAGAAGAAAGGGAAGCTGCAAAGAAAAGAAGCAGGTGAATGATGTAGGACGTCCTAGGGAACAGCCTGCCGGGCTGATGGGGAGAGCCCTGCAACACGCGGCTGTCGTCTTCTCCAGACGCAGCGGATGCCTATGAAAGCTTAAGCATTTCTTTTGCTAAAAGATTCAGACAAGTGTCTCGAGGCAGAACAGAGACTTATTTTGGTGTATGCTTACGATAGCCTTTGTGCCAGATCATTTATTAAGTAGGTGATCCGCGTCCCGCTGAACTGGAACGCAATGTTTATCATATGTTAAGTTTTCATATTCCCTAAGATCTCTGTCAGGATTTTCGATTCTGATCTTGTCTTCTGACTTTTCTACTCCTGAATGAATAAAACATGGATTTGATTAGAGTGGCTTTGATTACAATGTGACACACTGATTTCCTCCCCAGTCTCCATTTTTGTATTTCCTTTGTTATTTTCAGGCATTTATTCTTCTGTGTGAAAGTTAAAATCACTTTGTTTAATTTTCATGAAAGAATCTTGTTGGGATTCCAGTTGGAATTGTCTTATATTTGTGTATTAAATTTGGGAGGATTGGAAGTAAGATAAGTTAGAGAAAGACAAGTACTGTGTAATATATATCACTTATATGTGGAATCTAAAATGTCAAACCTGTTTAAAGAAAGAGTAGAACGGTGGTTACCAGGAGGTAGGGGCACAGGGGATGAGACTGGTGGTATTTAAGGGTACAAACTTGTAACAAGCACGAAATAAGCCATAGAGATCTAAGGTGCAGGTATTGAATGTAGACAGTAACGTTGTACTCTAAGAACGTGGTGTGATGAATATTTTTACAACAGCAGCCATACACCCTGCACACCTTAAATTTACACAATGTTAAAAGAAAATCTCTCAGCTACATTAAAAATCTAAAACAAAAAAAGTTGGGAGAATTGGTAAATGCCTCCAGGATAAGTGAATTGAGGCCATCTCGTTTCTAAGAGAATAGACTCATGACTTCAGAGCTATTGAAGTAAAAGCTAAAATCGTTTCCATTTCCTTCAGGAGAAGAAGATAAATTCCTTTAATTTAGGTACTTTTGTTTGAACTCTGCTGGCTTGATTGATTTCATAATGGAAAATACAAGCACCTGACCAAATGACACCATCCAGTGACTCTAAATGGCGCGTCACTCAAAACATGTCATTCATTAAAAATTCTAAAGGAATTGTTTAAAATTATATCGAATATGGGGTTTTCTCTCCTTTATTACTAAAAAATCAGGGAAAATACCTCCCACGACTTTTCAGAAGGAGGGATAGATGTTGCTTCATGCCATTGCTCCCTCAGCATCAGAGAACAGGGAAGGCATGTGTTGGTATGTTCTGGAAACTCCATGGTCTGTGTATCAATAGGAAAGAAGTGGTGTGGGTGAGAGTGGGGTCAGGGGGAGGAGAGAGGGTTGTCTTGGCCAAGGCTGTGAAAATAGTGAACTTTGGAATTCATTATTCTCAAAAAATATCTCTACACTGGAGCAAAGCATGAAAAACACAGATCTGGAGAATCCGAAGTGCCCAGTGAGCAAGTGGGCTGCTTCCTCCTTGGTGGGTCAAAGCAGCGGCTAAAAACCCCAGGGAAGGTTTCCAGCTCCCAATCCTCCCGTAATGACATTCATACACTATGTGGAAAATTCAAAATAATGAGAATTTCTAAACAACTGTTAGAAGATACTGAAAAGTGACCAAATACAGGGAGACACTATAAGGAACTTGACAGTTAACATAAGGGGCCATGCAACTGCCACTTTTTTTTTTTGCGGTACGCGGGCCTCTCACTGTTGTGGCCTCTCCCGTTGCGGAGCACAGGCTCCGGACACGCAGGCTCAGCGGCCATGGCTCACGGGCCCAGCCGCTCCGCGGCACGTGGGGTCTTCCCGGACCGGGGCACGAACCTGCGTCCCCTGCATCGGCAGGCAGACTCTCTTCCCTGGTGACTGCGCCACCAGGGAAGCCCGAGCTGCCACTTTCATGTGGCTTTTCCCCCCGAGAGCACTTTCCCATCTTGCTGACCCAGGGATATCGCTCAAGCAGAAATTCACAGTGACCTGAGAGTAAGAGGATTGAGTTTGGGGGCAGCCAGAGAGGGTGGAAATGGATGGAGAACTCCCAAAAGGAGCCACACAGGGGGGTGGGTGGGAGCATTAGAAAGTCTTCATATAAACTCCCTTCAAGTCTTTGGCTGACCCATGAACGGCAGTCTCTGAAGGGTCCAGGCGAAACTTTTTTTGGAAGGCTGAAAGAGCTAGTTAGAGATTTCAACAGTTGCCCTCAGCAGCAAAGACAAAATTTGAGATTCCGGTCCACCACGTATCCCACTGAAATACCAACGGGAGTAAAATCACATCAGGACTAAGGGACTTGCCCTAAAAGAGCAAGATTGGAATAGCCCCTCGCTAATGACGTCGACAACCAAGCCTTCCCAAGTTCAAAGGGATCTGCCAGGAATTTAAGTGCCTGCTAGAGCGAACACAGTACTATCCAGAAGAGCATAATAATACCCAGAGTCCCTACAACATGCTATCGACAATATCCTGTAAACTATTAGACATTCTCCTTTTCTAACATAAGGATAGAAAGCAATAAAATTTCCCTCTACACATGTTTATCTACATCTCACAAATTTTTGTGTGTTCTGTTTTCACTATCACTCAGTTTATAACATTTTGCATATTCTTTGTGATCTCTTTTTTCACTCATGGATTATTTAGGAGTATGTGTTTAATTTCCAAATATTTGAGTATTTTCTAGAAATTGCAATATCCAATATGGTAGCCACCAGCCATAGGTGGTTATTGAGCACTTGAAATGTAGCTGGTGTACCTGAGAAATCGAATTTTAACTTTTATTTCATGATAATTTGTCTTCATTTAAATTTAAACACTGAAACACTGTAAAATATTTTACCATGAAGCACAGCTTTGTTGTTTGGGCAGAAATACACTTCACTCTAACTGTTGTATCACATATTGTTGCTGTATTGCGATGTAAACTTTGGCCACGTTTATTGTTTCTAGTATGAAAACACATGTACATCATTGATCTAGTCAATGTCAGAAGATTGATTCCCTTTGAACAATCTTCCTAATGCAGTGATGTAATACTTTTATTCGAATACTTTGTGTAGACGGCATGAGTTATAGTGATACCTGTCTACATTGTAGTAGATAATGACCATTAAATTTAAATACGGTTTATTATTTTATTTATAATAGGGTTGAGTTAAATCTTAATTTAAAAATAAGTATGGACAATAGTTAAACTTTAAAATGAAGGCATGATGTCGATGCAGAAAGAATGGAGATGACTAAGCAGGTAGTAAAACTGGAACAGGAGAGAGAAGAGACTGGAAGGTGTGTTATAACGTTCACAGTGGTAATTGCAACGTGCTGCAGTGTAGCAAAACCAAAAAAGAAAAAAAAAAGCTGTTAGAGACCTTTTCAGCAAACACATACAGGATTTGATAAAATGTTTCCTCTCAACCATCAAAAACAGACTTGACAACTGAAGGCAGAATTAAATGTCCAACAAAAACCTCTAGACAACTTTTAATAGGCTCTGAGCTTATAACTTGGGCCAGGTGTAAAACACTTTGGATTACTGCATGAAAAAGAAAAACACTTTTAGTTGGAGAGATGGTGAAAACAACTTATTACTTTGGTTATGGAAAGTTGTTTTTTTTGTTTTTTTTTTTGCGTTACGCAGGCCTCTCACTGTTGTGGCCTCTCCCGTTGCGGAGCACAGGCTCCGGACGCGCAGGCTCAGCAGCCATGGCTCACGGGCCCAGCTGCTCCGCGGCATGTGGGATCTTCCCGGATCGGGGCACGAACCCGCGTCCCCTGCATCGGCAGGTGGACTCTCAACAACTGCGCCACCAGGGAAGCCCTATGGAAAGTTTTACTGCAAATTTTTAAAGACAAGACTAAAAATTCCAAAGTTTGCAAAACACGAAAGACCTTCCATCAAGGCACCAAACAATTGCCCAGAGAAGGCAAGGCTTTTAAAATAATATCAAAGATGAATTGATTTAACGTTTGAAAAATTGCAAGTCTCTTTCTTTAGAGCTATATGAGAAGTGTGACATAAGGCATGATCCAAATGATACTTTGAGTATGTCTTAAAGACGTCCCACGTCTAGGAAAAGATGTAAACTCAGGGCAAAAAAAAAAAAATCAAATTAGGGGTATAGATATTTTTACATCTTTCAAACCTGTCAGAGGAGAATTTTAATAGATACTTGGCACAAATTGCTCATGATGGAAGCACATGCAGTAATCTCCAGTCTCACACTTGTACTCTGCGCCCCAGAATTCCTGGACCATATGCTCTTCTCCACTTCTGCGTCCTGCTTTATTTTGCCTTGACTGTTTCCAGTAAAATTTCATCTCTCTCCACTTATACAGAGTATTCGATTAGGAAAACTGAAGCCAATCTAGGTACTAAAAGTAGGATGAACTTTTTGTTTTTCCTTCTAAAATGGTAAAAAAAAAATTTTTTTTAAGTTGCCTTTAGATACATTAGATTGGTGAGCGTATGACTTTCATCCACATCTTTCTTTTTCTTTTCTTCTTTTCATCTTTATTGGAGTGTAACTGTTTTACAATGTTGGGTTAGTCTCTGCTGTACAACGAAGTGAATCAGCTACATGTATACATATGTCCCCATATCCCCGCCCTCTTGCGTCTCCCTCCCACCCTCCCTATCCCACCCCTCCAGGTGGTCACAAAGCACCGAGCTGATCTCCCTGCGCTATGCAGCAGCTTCCCACTAGCTATCTATTTTACATTTGGTAGTGTATATATGTCAATGCTAAAAGTTGGATGAACTTTTAGTCCAAGGAATGAAAGGCTTGCCCTGGCCTGGGGAGCGAGGTGGTGTGCTGACCTGGGTGACTTTCAGCAGCTATGAGCTGTGAAACACACCGCTGTCTCCCGTAGTCTATTTGCAATGGTTGCCATGTGCTCCTTCTCCAGCAAGTTCCAAATCTTGTCGAAGTGCTTCTCATTGGCAGACTGTAACCCGGACCTGTAGGGAGAGGGATGATAAGGAACGTTGGCCCGGGCTCCTTCCCTGAGATGCAGAGGACCCAGGAAGAATCAATGGTGCCGTGTCTACGGCATTCAGCACAGCTGAATAACTCAGATGGAAGGATTCACCTTATATCTGACCTTAGGGAAAGCTTTCCTATCTCATCCATGACATCGAATAGGAGTTACACCTATTTGATGCTGGGTATGCCTGGGACAAAGTATTAAAATATTATCTTGAATTTTCATTTCAACATGTACTCCCTCAGTAGTGAGTGGCAGCTAACTCTTCCTGTTCACTCCTGTGCACTAACTTGCCGGCATACATGAGGCCCTCGCTAAATATTTTTTCACCCTACCCCTTGAAGAGTTGGTGAAACTTGGCTCAAGCTACATTTCCACAGCATGGAGAGCCCCAAATCTTTCTTGTTCTTTCTGGGAATTTCCTGAGCTCACTTCTTTATGCTTCCCTCTACTTTCTCAGTCGTGTACTACTGTTCTCTATTTGACTCAATTTCATGAAGACCCAAAATTCACTTCTTTCGCTGGTTTCCACAATAACCACGGATACTAAGCATCTTGTACGCTTTGGCATCTTTCCTAGTGATTTTGAAACTCGTGGGGAGGGTCCCACGGGCAGCAGTGGGCGTTATTACATCAAGTCGACTGCCTTCCCTCTAGGTTGGAAAGAGGAAGTGCTAATCCCTCCAGAACCCAGGAGGGAGAAACTCTGGAGTGACACTTCATAAGTGATCTCCCTCTCACGAAAGGCAGAGGGATTGATCTGTTTGGGGATGTTAAAAATGTTAGGAGAGCCATTAGACCCATTAGACCACTTCCTGCTATGAGTTTTATTTTTCAGAAACAGGAAACAAACGGCCCTCTCAACCTTTTGACCTGCTGTGGTCAGATATGACCAACACTTTTGGTTCCTTGTTTCATCCTATAAGCAGACCAAAAACGTCCTCTTTCTGGTGGTCCAGAGGAGTCTTGCTTTTTGGGTTTCACCTTCTCAGACTATGACTCTTTGGTTGTCAGGTGGCCCCATTATGTGAAACTAGCTCTCTTCCATTTCAGGGAAAAGAAGGAAGACTCCTAACTTAGGTTTTTCATCCCTGCTCTGGTCTCCACTTCATCTTTACCAGGGAGTCCTAGAATTCTGGTAACAAGATGGTATTTAGCTTTATTTGATTCAGTTCCTTGTGTGTATAGTTTTCCTGCAGAATCCTGGAGGGGAGAAGGGTCTTTGGCTCCCTGGCTCTGGCTGGTAACATTTGGAGCAGGGGAAGTGCCTTGAAAATTATTGAAGTGACTTTCCCTTTTCATTCAAGCGCAGGATATGTGCTCCAGTGTAATCACTCTCAAAGTATTTTCCTGGAGCAGCGAGATCGGCAATGCCAGGGAACTTGTCAGGAATGCAGATTCTCAGGTCCACTGACTCAGAAACTTTGTACGTTAGCAAGTCTTCTGGGCGACTCTGATGCATGCTAATGCACCACAAAATACAGAAAAAAACCTGAATAATCAGATTTTAATATTTTTAAAATACTAATAGAATTTTGTCGAAAGATGACAACCTCGTCAAGCTGGGTGTTTTCTCTAGAATGGATGGTCTATATTCTATCACTTCTCCAATTTGCATAAAAAGGTTTAGGCACTAAGCGATAACATTTTACACGGTAGAAGTCCAGCTGATAAGAGATGAGAACAGCTCCTCTTATAGGGGAAAGGAAACAGGAAGGGAGAGGAATCAAGCCATCAGATATGTGTCCTAAATGTTGTCTCTCCAAGTTCAGGAAACAAGAGGTATATTAGATAGTTAAGTTCTGGTCACTTCTTGAGCTAGGATCTGGGGAACACCCTCTGAGAAAAGCCTTTAAACATGGATGTCACCCTATGTGGTCCTCGTCTCAAGGATGGAAACACTTTCCGTCTCTATCTGGTTTGGTACTTTCTAGCATTTGATTCTTCGTAGTTTATCCAAAGTTTATCTGTAGGATATTTAGTATGTTACAAGCCTCTGTCCTTTTGGAACCAGACTCAAGTTCTGAGGTTGTATTCTCTTTCCTTGGTTTGTATGTAGAATGAACAAGAGTTTAGGATTATAGGAAAGTCTGGTTGGGAATTGGCAAAGGAATTCGCCACGAGGGTGGGAGTGAGGTCGCTCTAGAGCCAGGCGTAGAGCAAACTCGCCCCAGCTGCATCTGGCACGTGCTGCTAGTCATCTGCTTGCTAGCATTTTCCCCTCCTGTTCACTAACAAAACTACAATGTTGCTTATAACTGCAACGCACCCGTGTGAAATACTGACTTGTTCATTGTTTCTTGCAGCTGGGGGTAACCATATGCCCAAGAGGTAGTAGCAGAAGCCCTGTGGACATTTCTGGGTAGCCTTTGCTTTTGTAATAGATGTGCCATTCTGTCTTCCTTCTCGTGTCTGTGTTCTTTCCACCCGCAATTCAGACATGAGGCTGAAGGTGAAGCAGCCGTCTTACCATTTTGAGGACAAAAGTTACTTGCAAGTAATGGTGGAGAAAAACATCAAGTTCTTTGGGTAGTTACATGGGCTCTGGACGTACCAGCCGTAAACTCCTTGTATCACAATTGAACCCTTTGTTAAGCTACTTTGGTGAAGTTCTCTTCCATGCAACCAGACATAGCCTCCAGCTTATATTCTAGGGCTGAATGAGCGTCACTGCCGGACCAGCCACAGAGATTTTAGACCATCAGGAGCTGTGGTGAAGTCAGCCAGGAGACCCTCAAAGGGCACTGCCTGGAGTGAGAAATTAATTCACTTGGTGACTTTACACCAGCTTGTGGACTTTCTTGTTGGGGACCAGCAGGGCTGCAGAGGCTTGACAGACATGGGATGTCACCCAACAAGTAGAGGAGACAGGGACTGAGGCTTGGAGACCCAATCTTTCTCCGCAGATCACAATGTCACAGAAGAAACCCATCCCCCACTGAAGGAAAGAAATACGATGGTTGCAAGGAGTCTCTAAGTCACCTAAATGGAGATTGAACACTGTCTAAAGTGGCTCTTTAGCAGATCCGATTGGACTGGTTTTTAGACAAGAGTAAACATTTAGTTATATATTTTCCCTAGAAGTAATGGATGGGATCTAGGAAAAGAGTATAAAATTATAGACAAATTAAACATGTACATTTTCTATTTGTGTCCTAAATGTAGTATATGTTTAGTTTTGCCTCGTAGGCTGTTTCCAGTGAATTACAAATTGTTCCACAAGAAGCAACTGACTTATATTCTCAGAGGACTCGTTTCCACAAGCGTGCTCAAAGCATTTTTTCTGCAAAGGCAACTATTATCTCAAGAGGAATTAAAAATAGAGTTAAAGTTTCCATATCTCATTATCCTTTCTCACAAATCCTATATCAGAGATATAATGCCTAAGAAAATGTATGCACTACATAACATAGCCATTGTGTATATGAAGCAAAAACTACAGAAAATGCAAGGAGATATGGATTAACAGGTCCTAATAATATGACTTTAACATAAACTTGTCAGAAAAGACAAATCAAGTAGACAAAAAATAAGTAAGGAGATAGAAGAATAAACATAATGAAGGAAGTAGCTCTCTTGGATTTATAGAAAATACATTCTTTTTGCATAATATCAGAGAATACACCCTTTTTCAAATGCACATGGAACATTCACAAATATTGATCATATATTAATATACGTTAGCAAACATCAGTGAGTTCCATGAAGCAGAAATAATAAAAACAACACTTTCTGATCATGATGAGATAAAACCAGAAATTACATTTGGAAAAAAGTCCTTCCATCGAGAAATGAAAACACCTTGTATTAAACAACTCTTGTTGAAAAGAAAAATAAAAACTGAGGCTTTAGAATTTCTTACAGATCATACTAATAAAAATACTAAATGTCAGAAGCTATAGGCTTCATTTAAAGAAGCGATCACAGGGCTTCCCTGGTGGCGCAGTGGTTGAGAGTCCGCCTGCCGATGCAGGGGACACGGGTTCGTGCCCCGGTCTGGGAAGATCCCACATGCCGCGGAGTGGCTGGGCCCGAGAGCCATGGCCGCTGAGCCTGCGCGTCTGGAGACTGTGCTCCGCAACGGGAGAGGCCACGGCAGTGAGAGGCCCACGTACAGAAAAAAAAAAAAAAAAAAGTGATCAGAGTAAAAAGCATTGCACCAAAAACTTCTTCAACTAAAAAAAAGAAGAAAATGAATTAAATTCTCACTTCCACAAAAGCTAGAAAAAGTACAGTAAGGTAAACCAAAAGAAAGTACAAGTATGAAAGACAAAAATTAATGTAGTGGAGAAAAAAATACACCTAATTAATAAATCAAAATCCTGGTTTATTGAAAAAATTTAAAATTAACAAACTACTCATTAACTTGTTCAGGAGAAAAAGAGAAAAGGGCACAAATAAAACTTCCAAAATGACAAGAGGAGCAACCATTGAAATTGAAGACAATTTTAAAATTTAGAACCTTTTTGCAAATAAATTTGGAAACCTAGAAGAAATGGATAATTTCCTAGGGAAATGCAGATTACCAAACTTATCTCCAATAGAGACAAAATTTATTTTTAAAAATATTTTTAAAAGGTTGTTTGACGTGGACCATTTTAAAAGTCTTTACTAAATGTGTTACAATATCGCTTCTGTTTTATGTTTTGGTTTTTTGGCCCCAAGGCATGTGGGATCTTAGCTCCCCAACCAGGGATCAAACCTGCACCCTTTGCATTGGAACGTGAAATCTCAACCACTGGACTGCAAGGGAAGTCCCTAGAGAGAGAAAATAGACCAGTGTACATGGAAGAATTAGAGAAAGCTATTAAGGAACCACACCACAAAGTAAGCACCAGGGACAGACTGCTATGCATGGAAATTCTTCCAAACCTTCTAAGTCCAGATAGTTTCCGTGCTCTTTAAATTGTTGCAGAGCATCGAAAACGATGAGAAATTTCCGAATGGCTTTTTGAAAACAAATATAACATTGATACCTAAGTCTGATAATGATGGTACAAAAAGATAAAACTATAGAGCCATATCTCTTGTGAATATCAACACAAAAATACTAAATATTAGCAAACAGGTGCCAACACATCAAGAATGTGATACATCCTGACCAAGAGGGATAGAAAACAGAAATGAAAAATTGGTTCAATATTGGGAAATCTATTCATATCATTCACCATGATAATTCTCATGGATGACTTTTTAAAAGCCTTTAATGAAATTCAACAGCCATTCGTGATAAAAACCCTCAAGAAAATAGTGATTGGGGGATACTTGTTTAACATGATTACACACACACACAAATACATGTACTACCGTAGCTCAGCAGCTATCTCACTTACCTGATTGGGAAACACTGAGGGCGTATCCAGGAAGAAAGCAAGTATACCCACCCACTACTAATCCACATTATAATGGAGGTTTTAGCAAATGCAATTTGACGAGAGCAATCAATTGGGGGCATAAGAATAAGTAAAGGAGAAGTGATACACTGTGGGACATCCATAAGATGGAATAGTAGTCAGCAGTAAAGGAGAACAAGCTCTTGGTACGCGCCTTCAATGATTCTCCAGATCATTATGCTAAGTGAATGAAGCCAGTCTCAAAAGGGACTTTGTTTTACTTATCTCTAGATTCTCAGTGTCTCGTATAAAACCTACCACCAAGTACCAACAACCAATGAATGTTAATAAATAGGTGAATAGGTATGAACTCCCAAAAGTCTTGAGAGAAGAGAACATGCTTCATTCTTCTATTGTATTAATCACAATGCATAGTTTCATTCATCTGTCTGCCTTCTGCCCTGGGAGGCAAATAGGCAAAACTGCTCTCAGGATATGTCACATGGGCTTCTCATTTCCTAACTGCTAGTCAAGAGCAAAACATTCTTCTTTGTCTCATCTACAGCATTAACTCGGAGGCAAGGGTAAGAATAATTGAATGCATTTACACAGAAAATAACCACTGATGTTAGAATTTTCTTCGTATTAAGCCTGTATTTACTCTTCCTTGGGAGGTATATGTGGTCCTTTGGTTAAATATTTGTTAATAGAAGGTTGTAATACAATAGCACATTAAATTCATATCTCAGAATTTTGACTAAAACGCCGATGATGAAAACAGTAGAGACAGAGATCACCCACCTTCTGCAGAGTGAATCCAAATCTCTCTACTCAGAGCGACTACCTCTAAAGGAGTCACGCGCTTCTTTGCACGGTGCTTCTCACATGCGTGAGCCTTTGCTAATTTTTATTAAGTGTACAGTCTAAACTCCTTTGTGTTTGGGGGAAATCACGGAGAGACATATGCCCTAGTTTGAGCAAAATGGGTTAGGACATGGAGAAGACGATTTTAAGGTGACAGAGCAAGGAGAGTTGGCCTAGGTCACATATGACCACCAGAACACGTTGGTAGAACATGGAAAAGTGCTTTGGGGAAGCCTAGAAATTATTAGGTGAAGAGTATTCAGTAGAAGAGTAGAAAAGGGATAGGGACTTAGCTATTTTTATCCATATATTGAAAAGAATTGTTGCATCAGGAAAGCCACAAAGGTCTCAGAAACGTAGGTCACGTGTAATTTCTATCAACACATAATGAATGAAACCAAGGGCAATGTAGTCTCTGACTGTCAGAGGTGTTGCGAACGTGGCTCAAACCTTCCAGGGAAAAGGAGAAAGGGAGAAGTCTAGAGGGTAGACCAAGACTACTTCCAAAATCACCTTGAACTTTTACAAAAGACTGTAATTCATCCCTGTGCCCTTAGAAGAAATAGTGCTAGTATTTTCCAAAAAAAAAAAAGATTCCATTTTGCACAAATATGAGAGAACAGAAATGTTTTATTATAATAACAAAAAGCAAACAATTCAACTGGGTGGGACAGCAGTTAGTTTCCCAAGAAAAGGAGAGAACTTGTGATTCAGCAAATTGGTTGGTGTTGGTCAGAGTTTCTACACATACATCTGAATATACCAAACATTGTTCTCTTATCTGTTGAATCTCTATCTTTCACTCTTTCTCGCATTTCACATAGTTGAGTTCTGAAGGATCTATCTTCCAGACAACTCTGTTCGTCAATGGGCAGATGATAAGGAACAATTGAGTCCTTCTGTAAAGTTGTAAGTAAACAAATTTCCATTCATCTACAAAGAATTCTATAAACATCTCCATCTATAAGCTTAACTAATGCAAAGAACTGATCTTCCTCATAAACTATAAGGTTAATAAGTGAGACGAAACCACAGGGGGAGATTACCTACCGATCTAGAAAGCATCTAGAGGAGAAACATTTACCAGGGACAAACACAGAAAGCTTGGGGTCATTTTCTTTGGTCTCCTGCATTCCTTCTCTCTGTGTCTCTGACAAAGGATTCACAATTAGGGAGCATCAATGCGTTGTGCTTTGGAGTTTCACAGACTGAGAGTTTGCCCCTCCCCTGTTAAATCAATCAACATATACCAATTCCCAGCAGTGAGCTTTACTCTCCTCAGTCCTGAGAGTCTGAGAGACAGAAAAACGAGAATGTTCTGACCTACATGGGGCAGGGCCAGCTGAAAATATGCAGGAAGTAGAGACACATTTTCATGAAGTTGGATCTTAACGTTTAATCCTCAAACAGAGAGAAAAGAGAAGAAAAAATGCTCAACAGGCGAAAGATGAATTCAACTATCGTGCTCAGATTCTCAACTTCGTGTCTGGCATTTTGCTGCCTTGCAGCACAGAAAGCCTCCCTTTCTGCCAACTCCGTCCTCATTTGCATTACTTGCTTTTGCTGTTCTAGTTCATCCTCCAGCATTCTGATTTTCTCTTCGTACTCCTGTCTTATCTGCGCTTTCTGTCTCTCTAGCTCTGCTCTGTAATTTTCTTGTATCACTAGGATTTGTTTCTGAATCTCCTCCTCGGCCTTTTGATACGTGTTGTTCGTGAAGCACCTGCCTTTGCACTCTGCGACCACGCGCTGAACCAGGACCAGCAGCTGCTGCCTCTGGTTCTCCTGCTCAGCTCCCGTCGCCCTGTTGTTGAACACACAGTAGCGATCTCTGAACTTGTCCATCAGCTCTTGAATGACTTTTGGAGCTTCCTTTAAGTAATCACGGAAATCGGTGCCTTCCAAGTCATCTTTCCGGGTGAATAATAGAATCATGTGTTTCCTAGCTCTCTCTCCAAACATCTTCAGGACCTTTTCCGTGGCTCTGTGGTCTTCTGGCGTGTACCGGCCCAGTGGGGTGACGAGGAGGAGAGCATGAGGCCCTGGGGAGGTCAGGGCTATGCAGCGAGCAATCTCCTTGCAAGTGTCAGCATCCTGTACCTCTGTGTCAAAGATGCCTGGCGTGTCCACAACGACGATTTCCCTCCCGTTCCAGGTGCTGTCTCCTTTCTTACAGGACCTGGTGATGGATGCTGCAGAAAAGCCCGAAGGAAACATTTTCTTTCCGAGGATGCTGTTTCCTGTTGCACTTTTTCCTGCCCCAGTCTTACCCACTAAGACGAGTCTCAGTTGTGAATCTCTGGGGTCTTGGTTTCCAAGCCCTGGCACAACAGGAAACAAAAGCCGTAGTGTTAGAAGGAACTTCAACTGTCGCCCCTGCAAGGCTCCTGCCCACTGGTGCCCTTCTCTGTTGCCTGCTAGGGTCCTCCGCACTCAAGGGATGTCTGTAGAAAGCCCTCTGGGCTCGTGTTCCTCTTGCAGTATTTGAGGACTGCCCAGGTACTTTTCAGCATCCCCCCTGAGCTTCTTACTGTGACCTTGTGTAGGTAAGTAGCCCACAGAGGAGGAAACAAAATGGTTAAGAAGAGAACTCTGAGCTGCTACTGGAAGCTGTTCTTCATAAGATAACATAGGAAGCAACACAAAATTGACGTTGCGTATTTTACTTCCTAGGAAAGTTCGAAGTTAATAATCAGAGCAGCGGAGCACAGCACCTGAAACCTTAAGTAACATACCAAGTCATCTGATAGCTCTCTCCGTGTTTGCATTCAGCAGGTCTCTGCGTATCTCTTTAACGTGTCTATAAAGTCAAAGTCTGCCCGATTTGTTAGGCATAGACCCGGGACCGGCAGGAAGATAAATGGCAATCACGTTTGAGAGCCTGTTTTCCCGAGAAGACAGACCCTGCCAGCCGGCCCTTGAATGTAAGACTGATTCCTGCGTGAGGAATCCTGTGTTATAACTACCTATTTCTGCTTTGAGACAATCCATACATTATCCCGCTTACACCCTTATAGACACTGTTACAAACCCCAATTTGTTTTCAGAGCTATCATCCCCAGTCACCCAGTTCCTCAGGCTAAAAATCTAGGCATCACCCTTGACTCCTCTCTTTCCCCTTCTTTCCATATCCAACCCATCACCAGGTTCTCCTGGCTCCAAATCCGTTCGCTTCTCTCTATTTTGAAGATCATCATACTAGCCCAAGTTACATCCCCGTCCATGCCTCAGTGGTCTCCTAACTGGTCTCTCTACTTCCGCATTGGCCCTTTCAGTCTCTTCTGTAAAGTGGAATAATCTTTTAAAAATATCAATCAAACAGAAGAGGGAAATTGCAGAACCTCCCACTCTGGCTTCCACAAAATCTGTAGTTCATCCCCATCTCCCACACACTGTATGGTGAAGCTTTTGCTGATCCCTGGATCCCTAAGGCAGAGTTTCTCACAGTTGATAACCAGAATCCTGGGGTGAAGGAAGCAAATTTCCCAAAGCAGAGAACACTGGATACGGATGGCTAAGATTACCTACGGAAAAATGTGGATGGGAGTTCAGACTATAACGTAGTTAGCATCACAATGGAAGATTCCAACCTAAGGATATCCTGAGGGCATTGGTTGACCTTAGAGACAGGGCGTAGGAAAATCATGGCTGGCGAGATAAAAAGGCACCAAGGGCCAGTGCCAACACTGCAACGATTGGCCAGTGTTGACAGCAAATGGACGGCAATCTACGATAGGTGGCAGACACAGCCATGAATTATTCCCTCTCTGTACTCATGCCTCTTGGGAATGTGGATTTGCAGCTACTCTCATCAAGAGGCTGGGTCCGTTTCTCCAACCCTTGAATCTGACTGGGCCACGTGACTTGCTTTGGACAGTAAGATCATGAAAACATGAACAAGCAGAGACTCCAGAAGTGCTGACTTACTGTAGTTTGCCTTCTCTTTCTGCTTTTCGGAACCTTACAACTGCCCTGGACTAGCCTACTAGATGAGGGACACAAGGGCCTGTTATCCCTGTCCCCCTGGTCTGCCCAAGAGCTTGCTGACTACCAGACATGTCCATGAGGCTACCCAAGATTACCCAGCTGCATCCCGAACCACCAGCCTACCACACAGGCATGAGTGAGTCTGGCTGAGATTAGCCAAGTTGATCCAGACCCAAAGACTGCCCAACTGACCCAGAAAACCAAGAGCCAGCTAAACGGTTGATGTTTTAGGCTCCTAAATTGTGGGGTGGTTTGCTAAACCAGCAGAAGCTCAAACGATATAATCAATGTCTACGGATAAGGGAGTAGAGGCAGGGTTATGTGAGGAATGGAGTGACCAGTCTGTTGAATTTGTTGGTTATAGTGAGGCCACCAGCAGCAGGGAATTTAAGGAACTGAATGAGGAATTAATTACATCCACGTTCCTCCTTCCCAATCCTCTCTTGGGCTGAAGAGAGGGGCAGAGAAACAATCAGGGAGGCTACAACCCACTGTTCTGGTGTGTCCACGCTGTAGGAAGTAGCACGTAAGAAACCTCACCAAGTCCGGATCAATCAGGATATTCTAACTCTCTTCCTCTTAGCTGTTTAGCTACATCACAAGAAGAAGGCGTAGAGGGTCGAGAGAAATGAGAGAGCAGAGTAAATGAAGGGAAAATAAGAAATGTGGTTGAAAATGTTTTGCTCTTGTGCAGAGGGGGGCTGACTGACGGGACAGGAGAGACCCAGCCCTCCTCCCCCAAGCCTGGCCTGCCTAGCCCCGAGCAGCCTCTCACCGTGGCTGGTCCTGGGGTTGCTGGGGTAAAGGGCTGCCATTGTAGTTTGAATTCCTGGAAATAAAGAAAAATAACTATGTCATTTCAGGTAAATGGAGAGTAACTGGAAACTGGAAATGTCAACCTCATGTAACCAACAGTTTCTTTTTTTTTTTTTCATAAACTTGCTTGCTACTCGATTTCTCTTCCTCTATTTCCCAATACTTCTCCATTCTCTGTTTTCAGTCTCACTTTCAGATTGTTCACTTTTCTTTACACAAATGCAAGTGCTTCAGGGTCTTCCTTGGCACTGGTTCTGGGTGCCCTTGCCCACTCTATTCAGTGAGTTATTGCTTTGAATGCCATTTGTATGTAGCCTGCAGCCTAGACCCTTCTCAGAGTTCCAAACTTTCAAATCCCATTCAACTTGTCCAGTTGGCAATTTTATGGGCATCTCACAGAGAACTCAGACAAAATGGAACCCTTGACCTCCATCCCCAGCCTGGTCCCCATTTCAGTAAACGGCACCCCCAAATGGCTCATGCAGAATCTTGGGGTCACATCCACAACACTTCCTTCCTCACTTGCTCACCAGTCTGTCACCAAATCCTACTGATTTTACTTCCAAAAAATGCAAAACTCTCCATTTCTCCCCATCTCCATGTTAATCCAACCCACTGTCATTTGATTGTAAATGTAATAGGCTCCCAACAGATACTGCATCTTCAATTCCTTCTCCACTCAATAATCAGACAGCTTTTTAAAACTGAAATTTGATTTTTTTTCCTTGCTTAAATTCCCTAATGGATTCCTTTTGCTTTTTATTGTTCAAATAGTTGAAAACCCTTGGAATGGTCCAAAAGGCCCTGCATGATCAATTACTCTCTCTCTCTCTTTCAAAAGGCTTGAGCCATACTGGTCTCCACCATGTCCCCTGAATCCTCTAAGCTCCCTCCAGCTCCTAGACCTTTGGGGAATATTTCCCCCTCCCTGGAGCACTCCCACACCCATCCAATGCCCAGCTCATTTCTGCTCAGCCCTGAGGCCACAGTGTTCTGTTATTTCTCCAGAGAGGGCTTCTCCATCCCCATCACCAACCAACAAGTTGGCTCTGGTGTGGAGTTTGTGCTAGCCACACTGCAAGGGTTTCTACAGAATACGTACCACAATAGGAAGTTGTTCGTCTGATTTTTTTACTGTCTCCTCGTAGACTGTAAGCTTTGTGATGGTGAACCGTCTGTGTCTTGTCTGCCCCGTTCTTCCCTAGGGACAAGCACAATGTTGGACAAAGCATGGATCTCAATAGGTATTTGTTAAATAAATGAATTGATTAAAACAAATCCCCCTGATTCTTGCCTCCTCTCTGATTGAGCTTTACGTCCAGCCTAATCCGGCTTGTGAAAAAGATTATCCTTTCCTTATTTTTTAAAAACTTAATTCATTTATTTTTTGGCTGCATTGGATCTTCATCGCCGTGCGGGGGCTTTCTCTAGTTGCGGCGAGTGGGGGCTACTCTTCATTGCAGTGCGTGGGCTTCTCATTGCAGGGGCTTCGCTTGTTGCGGAGCACAGGCTCTAGGCACGTGTGCTGCAGTAGTTGTGGCACGTGGGCTCAGTAGTTGTGGCTCATGGGCTCTAGAGCTCAGGTCTTGTAGTGGTGACACACGGGCTTGGTTGCTCCATGGCGTGTGGGATCTTCCCGGACCAATGATTGAACCTGTGTTCCCTGCATTGGCAGGCCCAATACACTTAACCACTGTGCCGCCAGGGAAGTCCCCTATCCTTTCCTTATTAACAATACCTAGCATCCTTGAAACACGGTAATACGTTTTAAAGATTTTCTTTCATTGCTACCTACTAACGTTGGGCAACGGAGAAAGCCATTTGAAGAACCCTTAGCAGATCAGATTTTAAGTAGGACAGGCTGAAATGCTAGTTGTTAAAGAAAGCGTGTCTGATAGGAAGCCAACAAATACAAATTTCAAACACTGTTAGAAAGACAGGCACTTCCTTTGAAAGTGGATTAGGAATAAGGAGTAGGAAACAGCTTCTTGTAAACTGGGAGGAGAAATCACAGAATCTTAAAAAAATCAGCTTTGGTCACATAGTTGATGTTGGTGATTGATTTCAGGAGAAGGAGTGAGATACCAGAACTAGGAAAACAAAAGGTTCGGGGTGTTTCTTAAACACCATTAAGAATGGTGTTTCCATTCAGTCTGTGGACTTTCTCTTCAGCATTCTTTAATGCTGTTCTCTTTCGCCTAAATCTGATGTAAAACCAGAGGTCTGAACTTCTCTCCATACTGACACTGGATGGCTGAATTCTCCTCCTACTGCCTAAGGAAGAAGCATCCATGGATCCCCAGATTCTCCTGAACTGTAGATAGTAACATGGGCTGGCATTTCCCTCCTCCTATCTCCTAAAAGTTCCCCTTCCCCAACTCTGGGTGAAGTCCACGACGGGACTGTTCCTGAGGAGGAAGGTCCAAAGGGGCAGCTCTGAGCAGATCATTAACTAGGTAAGAGAGTCTTGGATCCTGACCGTGTGCTGGCTTTGTGACACGGGGCTGCTGACTGCGCCTCTTACATCTCCTAGTGCTCTTTTCACCACCAGCTCCCCACACAGCTAATTCTGTCTGCTCAGCCAACACAAACCGTGAAAGCTTCAACTTTACTTATAAATTCTATCAATGGTGAAAACAATCATTTTTTCATACAAGTATCCTCTGAGCAGTGACTGCTGAAAGAGTTATCAACTTGTAGGGCTCAGCCTTCAAAACAGATTACTGCCTAAAATCAGCAAAGACAGGAAGCAGGAACCAATGAGAAATATATTCTGAGAGCAAGTTTGCAGGGAGTTTTAAGATATAGATCCAGAAGAGAAGTCCCCCCTCCACCAAATCACACATTTCCCTCCCTCTCTTCCCACCCCCACAAACACCCCTATTCCCTTACCTAAAAAAATTCTGGGTCCTGCTCCCCTCTCCAACTTTGAAAGCAATGCTAAACCAGGAGGTGACACTAAGCTATCAAGAAGCAAGAGGAGAGAGGAAGTGAGGGGAGGAGCTGTCCTAACTTGCTCGTGCAAGAGACCTGCCCACCTTATCACCTAGCAGCAGCAGAACTTTCTGCAATGATGAGGTTGTTTTGTGTGACTCAGTTTGGTAGCCCTGAGCCACATGGGCTATTGAGCTCATGAAATGTGATGATTGTGATTGCATTTTTAATTTTATTCCATTTTGATTAATTTAAAGTTAAATAGTCACATCTGCCTGGTTGCTACCATATCAGACCATGCAAAGACTCTATAGGGAGGGAAGAAATATGGGTCATGCTGTGAAGTTTGAGAAAAAACCACTGGGTCAAAACCAGAGAGTTGCCACTCAGAGTGTGGCCAAGATGGTGGAGTAGGAAAACCCTGAGCTCACCTCTTCCTATGGGCACACCAAAATTACAGCTATTTAGAAAGCAATTATGACCGAAAAACTAGTAGAAAAGATTTCTCACAACTAAAGATATAAAGAAGGAACCACAAGACAGATAGGAAGAGGTATAGTCAAGGCCCATACACCTGGGTAGGTGACACATAAATGGGAAGAAAATTACAATTACAAAGGTTCTCCCCAAGGAGCAAGGGGTCTGGGCCCCACTTCAGGCTCCCCAGCCTGGGGGATCCTGCACCAGAATGACGAGCCCCCAAAATATCTGACTTTTACGGCCAGAGGGGCTTGCACGTGGGAGAGCAAGAAGGCTGTGGGAAACAGAGACCCCATTCTTAAAGGGCACGGACAAAATCTCCATGCTCTGAGACCCAGCATAGAAGCAGTAATTTCAAAGGAGCCTGGGGCAGACTCACTGGCTGATCCTGGAGAGCCTCCCAGAGAGGCAGGAGGCAAGGAGGACTCCCCTAGCGATGTAGACTCTGGCAGCAGCTGTTTTGGGGAGTTCACTCTATGACAAGGACACCTGTCATAGAATGGAGTCTTCTCCATTCTTAGAGTCTTCCCTCTAGCCTATTCCTGCCAGGGGCTTACCTGCCCACCAGCCAATTGGCACCAGTCCCAGAGCCTCCCAAGCCAAACAGCCAGCCATGAGAGGACTCAATGCCACTCACCAGGAAACTGGCACCAGCCCTGCACACTCAGGCAGCCACCCCAAACCTGGACCCACCCACCAATGGGCCAGCACCAGCCCTGGAGCACCATAGGTCCCACAGCCAGCTGCACCGAATCCCAGCCCCACCCAGCAGCAGGCCAGCAGCCAGAGCACAAGCCAGGGCCTGGCAGCCAACTGGGCCAGAAAAATCTACAAAGAATCTACACAGCAAGGTTCTGGTTCAGATTTAATGGAGAGATCAAAAGCTTTACAGTCACGTAAAAGGGAAAAGAGTTCAGCACCACCAAACCAGCTTTATAACACATGTTAAAGGAACTTCTCTAGGAGAAAAAGGAAAAGCCACCACTGGAAACCAGAAAATTACGAAACAGAAAATGCTCATTGGTAAAGGCAAACATAAAGGTGGGAAATCATCTACGCACAAAGCTCGTTGGAAGGTTAAAAGAGAAGAGCGGTAAAATAATTTATATCCACAGTAAGCACTTAAGGGACACACAAAGCAATTAGATGTCAAATATGATGTCAAAAACAGTAATGAGAGGTGGAGAGTACAAAAGCAGGGATTTAAAAATGCGTTGGAAATTAAGAGATCAGCAACTTAAAACAATCATATATATATATATATATATATATATATATATATACACACCTCATGGTAACCACAAACCAAATATCTATTATAGATACACACACACACACACACACACACACACACACACACACACACACGGAAAAAGGAAAAGAGAAAAAAGAAAAAGGAATCCAAACATAACACTAAAGATCGTAATCAGATTACAAGAGAAGAGACAAAAGAAAAAGAAATTTATAAAAACACCTACAAAAACAACCCACAAACAATTAAAAAAATGGCAGTCAGAACATACATATCAATAAATACCTAAAATGTAAATGCACTCAATGCTCCCATCAAAAGACACAGAGTGGTTGAATGGATACAAAAATAAGACCCATATATATACTGTCTACAAGAGACTCATGTCAGATATAAGGACACACACCAACTGAAAGTGAGGGGATGGAGTCCCTCCCATCAGGAAGCTTGCACAAGCCTCTTAGATAGACGCATCCACCAAAGGGCAGACAACAGAAGCAAGAAGAACTACAATCCGCCAGCCTGTGGAACAAAAACCACATTCACAGAAATACAGACAAGATGAAGAGGCAGAGGACTATGTCCCAGATGAAGGAACAAGATAACACCCCAGGAAAACAACTAAATGAAGTGGAGATAGGCAACCTTCCAGAAAAAGAATTCAGAATAATGATAGTGAAGATGATCAAGGACCTCGGAAAAAGAATGGAGGCAAGGATTGAGAAGATGCAAGAAATGTTTAACTAAGACACAGGAGAATTAAAGAACAAACAAACAGAGATGAACAATACAATAACTGAAATGAAAAGTACACTAGGAATCAGTAGCAGAATAACTGAGGCAGAAGAACGGATAAATGACCTGGAAGACAGAATGGTGGAAATCACTGCTGCAGAACAGAATAAAGAACAAAGAAAGGAAAGAAATGAAGATGGCCCAAGAGACCTCTGGAACAATATTAAACATGCTAACATTCCCATTATAGGGGTCCCGGAAGGAGAAGACACAGAGAAAGGATCCGAGAAAATATCTGAAGATTATCATTGAAAAGTTCCTTAACATGGGAGAGGAAATAGCCAGCCAAGTCCAGGAAACACAGAGAGTCCCAGGCAGGATGAACACAAGGAGAAACACGCAGAGACATTTAGTCACCAAACTGACAAAAATTAAAGACAAAGAAAAATTATTAAAAGCAACAAGGGAATGATGACAACACACAAGGGAACTCCCATAAGGTTAACAGCTGATTTGTCAGCAGAAACTCTGCAAGCCAGAAGGGAGTGGCACGATATATTTAAAGTTCATCAACAGGAAGAAACTACAACCAAGAATACTTTACCCAGTGAGGATCTCATTCAGATTTGAAGGAGAAATCAGAAGCTTTACAGACCAGCAAAAGCTAAGAGAATTCAGCACCACCAAACCAGCTCTATAGCAAATGCTAAAGGAACTTCTCTAAGTGGGAAACACAAGAGAAGGAGAGGACCTACAAAAACAAACCCAAAACAATTAAGACAATGGTAATAGGAACATACATATTGATAATTACCTTAAATGTGAATGGATTAAATGCTCCAACCAAAAGACACAGACTGGATGAATGGATACAAAAACAAGACCCCTATATATGCTGTCTACAAGAGACCCACTTCAGACCTAGGGACACATACAGACTGAAAGTGAGGGGATGGAAAAAGATACTCCATGCAAATGGAAATCAAAAGAAAGCTAGAGTAGCAATACTCATATCAGATAAAATAGACTTTGAAATAAAGACTGTTACAAGAGACAAGAAAGGACACTACACAATGATCAAGGGATCAATCCAAGAAGAAGATATAACAATTATAAATATATATGCACCCAACATAGGAGCACCTCAACACATAAGGCAAATGCTAACAGCTATAAAAGAGAAAATCGACAGTAACACAATAATAGTGGGGGACTTTAACACCCCACTTACACCAATGGACAGATCACCCAAACAGAAAATTAATAAGGAAACACAAGCTTTAAATGACAAAATAGACCAGCTAGATTTAATTGACATTTCTAGGACGTTCCATCAGAAAACAGCAGATTACACTTTCTTCTCAAGTGCACATGGAACATTCTCCACGATAGATCACATCTTGGGTCACATATGAAGTCTCAGTAAATTTAAGAAAACTGAAATTGTGTCAAGCATCCTTTCTGACCACAGCACTATGAAATGAGAAATAAATTACAGGGAGAAAAGAAACGTAAAAAACACAAACACATGGAAACTAAACAGTATGCTACTAAATAACCAAGAGATCACTGAAGAAAACAAAGAGGAAATGAAAAAATACCTAGAGACAAATGACAATGCAAACATGACAATCCAAAACCTATGGGATTCAGCAAAAGCAGTTCTAAGAGGGAAGTTTCTAGCAATACAGTCCTACTTCAAGAAACGAGAAAAATATCAAATAAACAATCTAACCTTACACCTAAAGGGACTACAGAAAGAAGAACAAACAAAACCCAACGTTAGTTGAAGGAAGGAAACCATAAAGATCAGAGCAGAAATAAATGAAACAGAAAGAAAGAAAACAGTAGCAAAGGTCAATGAAACTAAAACCTGGTCTTTGAGAAGATAAACAAAACTTATAAACCTTTAGCCGGATTCATCAAGAAAAGAGGGAGAGGGCTCAAATCAAAAAAATTAGAAATGAAAAAGGAGAAGTTACAACAGACACCGCAGAAATACAAAACATCATAAGAGATTATTGTAAGCAACTCTATGCCAATAAAATGGACAACCTGGAAGAGATGGACAAATTCTTACAAAGGTATAACCTTCCAAGACTGAACCAGGAAGAAATAGAAAATATGAACAGACCAATCACAAGTAATGAAATTGAAACTGTGATTCAAATTCTTCCAACAAATAAAAGTGCAGGACCAGATGGCTTTACAGGTGAACTCTATCAAACATTTAGAGAAAAGCTAACACCTATCCTTCTCAAGCTCTTCCAAAAAATTGCAGAGGGAGGAACACCCCCAAACTCATTCTACAAAGCCACCATCACCCTGATACAAAAACCAGACAAAGATATCACAAAACAGAAAGCTACAGGCCAATATCACTGATGAAAATAGAGGCAAAAATCCTCAACAAAATATTAGCAAACCAAAGCTAACAATAGATTGAAAGCATTATACACCATGATCAAGTGGGATATACCTCAGGATGCAAGGATTTTTCCATATCCACAAATAAATCAATGTGCTACACCACACTGACAAACTGAAGAATAAAAACCATATGATCAACTCAATAAGTGCGGAAAAAGCTTTTGAGAAAATTCAACATCCATTTATGATAAAAACTCTCCAGAAAGTGGGCAGAGAGGGAACCTACCTCAACATAATAAAGGCCATATACAACAAACCCACAGCAAACATCATTTTCAATGTTGAAAAATTGAAAGCATTTCCTCTCAGATCAGGCACAAGACAAGGATGTCCACTCTCGCCACTATTATTCTACATAGTTTTGGAAGTCCTAGCCAATACAATCAGAGAAGAAAAAGAAAGAAAAGGAATACAAATTGGAAAAGAAGTAAAACTGTCACTGTTGGCAGATGACGTGATACTATACATAGAATATCCTAAAGGTGCCACCTGAAAACTACTAGAGCTCATCAATGAATTTGGTAAAGTTTCAGGATTCGAAATTAATACACAGAAATCTCCTGCATTCCTATACACTGAAAACAAAAGATCAGAAAGACAAATCAAGGAGACACTCCCATTCACCACTGCAACAGAAAGTATAAAATACCGAGGAGTAAACCTACCCAAGGAGGTAAAAGACCTCTACTTAGGGAGCAATAAGACACTGATGAAAGAAGTGAAAGACGACACAGATGGAGAGATATACCATGTTCTTGGATTGGAAGAATCAATATTGTGAAAATGACTAGACTACCCAAAGCAATCTACGTATTCAATGCAATCCCAATCAAATTACCAACGGCATTTTTTACAGAACTAGAACCAAAAATCTTAAAATTTGTATGGAAACACAAAAGAACCCGAAGAGTCAAAGTAATCTTGAGGGGGGAAAAAAAAAAAAAAAACGGAGCTGGAGGAATCTGACTCCCTGACATCAGACTTCAGACTATAAAGCTACAAGAAACAAGACCACATGGTACTGGCACAAAACAGAAATATAGATCAATGGAACAGGATAGAAAGCCCAGAGATAAACACACACACCTGTGCTCAACTAATCTATGACAAAGGGGGCAAGGATATACAATGGAGAAAAGACAGTCTCTTCAATAAGTGGTGCTGGGAAAACTGGACAGCTACATGTAAAAGAATGAAATTAGAACACTCCCTAACACCATACACAAAAATAAACTCAAAATGGATTAAAGACCTAAATGTAAGACTGGACACTATAAAACTCTTAGAGGAAAACATAGGAAGAACACTCTTTGACGTAAATCACAGCAAGATCTTTTTTGAGCCACCTCCTAGACTAATGGAAATAAAAACAATAATAAAAAAGGGGACCTAATGAAACTTAAAAGCTTTTGCACAGCAAAGGAAACTATAAACAAGACAAAAAGACAACTCTCAGAATGGGAGAAAATATTTGCAAATGACACAATGGACAAAGGATTAATGTCCAAAATATATAAACAGCTCACGAAGCTCAATAGCAACAAACCAAATTCAAAAATGGGCAGAAGACCTAAATAAAGACCTAAAGACCTAAATGTCTTTCTCCAAAGAAGACATACAAGTGGCCAAGAGGCACATGAAAAGCTGCTCAACATCACTAATTATCAGAGAAATGCAAATCAAAACCACAATGAGGTATCACCTCAGACCAGTTAGAATGGGCATCTTCAGAAAATGTACAAACAATAAATGCTGGAGAGGGTGTGGAGAAAAGGGAAACCTCTTGCACTGTTGGTGGGAATGTAAATTGATACAGTCACTATGGAGAACAGTATGGAGGTTCCCTAAAAATCTACAAATAGAATTATCATATGACCCAGCAATCCCACTGCTGGGCATATACCCAGAGAAACCATAATTCAATAAGACACATGCACCCCAATATACATTGCAACACTATTTACAATAGCCAGGTCACGGAAGCAACCTAAATGTCCACCGACAAACGAATGGATAAAGAAGATGTGGTACATATATGCAATGGAATATTATTCAGCCATAAAAAGGAACGAAATTGCATCATTTGTAGAGACGTGGATGGACCTAGAGACTGTCATACAGAGTGAAGTAAGTCAGAAAGAGTAAAACAAATTTCATATATTAAGGCATATATGTGGGATCTAGAAAAATGGTACTGATGAACTGGTTTGCAAGGCAGAGATGGAGACACGGATGTAGAGAACAAATGTATGTAAACTCGGGTGAAAGCGGGAGAAGGGGGCATGAATTGGGAGATTGGGATTGACATATATACACTAATATGTATAAAATAGATAACTAATAAGAACCTGCTGTATAGCACAGGGGACTCCACTTTGCTGTACTGTAGAAACTAACACAACATTGTAAAACAACTATACACCAATTAAAAAAAAAAGAAAAGAAAGTGAGGGGATGGAAAAAGTCATTCCACACAAAGGGAAATCAACAGAAAGTCAGAGTGGCAATACTTATATCAGCTTAAATAGACTTTAAAATAAAGACTCTTACAAGAGACAAAGAAGGACAATACATAATGATCAAGGGATTGATCCAAGAAGAAGAAAAATTATTGTAAATATACATGGACCCAACATAGTAGCACCTAAATACATGAAGCAAATATTAATGACATAAAGGAAGAAATTGATAGTAACACAATAATAGTAGGGGACTTTAATCCCCCACTTATATCAATGGACAAGTCATCCAGACAGAAAATCAATGAGGAAACACTGGCCTTAAATGACACATTAGACCAGATGAACTCAATGACATATAGAAAGCATTCCATCCAAAAGCCACAGAATACACATTCTTTTCAAGTGCACATGGAACATTCCCTAGGTTAGATCACATGCTAGGCCACAAAACAAGCCCTGGTAAATTTAAGAAAATTGAAATCATATCAAGCATCATTTCTGACCACAATGCTATGAGACTAGAAATCAACTACAAGAAAAGAAACTAAAAAACTCAAATACGTGGAGGCTAAATGATAGTCTACTAAAAAACCAATAGATCACTGAAGAAATCAAAGAGGAAATGAAAAGAATACCTAGAGACAAATGAAAATGAAAATATGGCAATTCCAAACCTATGAGACACAGCAAAAGCAGTTCTAAGAGGGAAGTTTATAACAATGCAAGCTCACCTTAGGTAACAAGAAAAATCTCAAAGAAACAAGTTCACCTCACAACTAAGGGAATTAAAGAAAGAAGAACAAATAAGACGTAAAGTTAGGAGAAGAAAAGAAATCATAAATATTAGAGCAGAAATAAATAAAATAGACTTACAAAACTATAGAGTAGATCAATGAAACTAAACAATGGTTCTTTGAAAAGATAAACAAAATTGATAAACCTTTAGCCAGACTCATCAAGAAAAAAAGGGAGGGGGCCCAAATCAATAAAATCAGACATGAAAAAGGAGAAGTTACAACTGACACCACAGAAATATAAAAGCTTACAAAGGATTATAAGAGACTACTATGAACAACAATATACGCCAATAAAATGAACAACAGAGAAGAAATGGAAAAGTTCTTAGAAAGGTACAATCTCCAAAGACTGAACCAGGAAGAAATAGAAAATATGAACAGACCAATAACCAGTAATGAAACTGAAGGAGTTATTAAACGACTCCCAACAAACAAAGGTCCAGGACCAGACAGCTTCACAAGTGAATTCTACCAAACGTTTATGAAAGAGTTAACAGCTCTCCTTCTCAACTGTTTCAAAAAACTGCAGAGGGAGGAACACCCCCAAACTCATTCTATGAGGCCAGCATCACCCTGATACCGAATCCAGACAAAGATATCACAAAACAGAAAACCACAGGCCAATATCACTGATGAAAATAGATGCAAAAATCCTCAACAAAACATTAGCAAACCAAATCTAACAATACATTAAAAGGATCATACACCATGATCAAGTGGGATTTATCCCAGGATGCAAGAATTTTTCAACATCTGCAAATCAATCAGTGTGATATACCACATTAACAAACTGAAGAATACAAATCATACGATCATCTCAATAGAGGCAGAAAAAGCTTTTTTTTTTTTTTTTTTTTTTTTTTTTTTGCAGTACGCGGGCCTCTCACTGCTGTGGCCCCTCCCATCGCGGAGCGCAGACTCAGCGGCCATGGCTCACAGACGCAGCCGCTCCACGGCATGTGGGATCTTCCCGGACCAGGGCACGAATCCGTGTCCCCTGCATCGGCAGGCGGACTCCCAACCACTGCGCCACCAGGGAAGCCCCAGAAAAAGCTTTTGATAAAATTCAACATCCATTCGTAATAAAAAGTCTCCAGGAAGTGGACATAGAGGAAACATACTTCAACAAAATGAAGGCCATATATGACAAACCCACAGCTAATATCATACGCAGCAGTGAAAAGCTGAAAGCATTTCCTCTACGATCAGGAACAAGACAAAGATGCCCACCTTCACCACTTTTATTCAACATAATTTTGGAAGTCCTAGCCACAGGAATCAGAGAAGAAAAAGAAATAAAAGGAATCCAAGTCAGACAGGAAGAAGTAAAACTGTCACTGTTTGCAGATGACATGATACCGTACATAGAAAATCTTAAAGACGCCACCAGAAAACTAGTAGAGCTCATCAATGAATTCAGTAAAATTGCAGGATACAAAACTAATACACAGAAATCCGTTGCATTTCTATACACTAGCAATGAACTATCAAAAAGAGAAATTGAGAACACAATCCCATTTACCATTGCATCAAAAAGAATGAAATACCTAGGAATAAACCTAGCTAAGGAGATAAAATACCTGTACTCTGAAAACTATAAGACACTGATGAAAGAAATTAAAGATGACACAAACAGAATGGAAGATAATACTGTGTTCTTGGATTGCAAGAATTAAGATGGTTAAAATGACCGTACTACCCAAGGCAATCTACAGATTCAATGCAATCCCTATCAAAATGTCAACGGCATTTTTTACAGAACTAGAACAAATAATTTTAAAATTTGTATGGAAACACAAAAAACCCAGAGAAGTGGAAACAATCTCTTTTAAAAATTCCTTTATTTATTTCTCTTTATTTGTTTTTGGCTGCATTGGGTCTTTGTTGCTGCATGCGGGCTTTCTCTAGTTGCAGCAAGCGGGGGCTACGCCCCATGTCCCCTGCCTTGGCAGGCAGATTCTTAACCACTGCACCACCAGGGAAGTCCAGCCAAAACAATCTTGAGAAAGACAGTTCTGGAGGAATTACACTCCCTGACTTCAAACTATACTATTTAAGAAGCTACAGTAATGAAAACAATATGGTATTGGCACAAAAACAGACACATAGATTAATGAAACAGAACAGAGAGCCCAGAAATAAACCCAAGCACATAAGGTCAAAGGAGGCAAGAATATACAATGGGGAAAAGACGTTCTCTTCAATAAGTGGTGCTGGGAAAATTAAACAGCTACATGTAAAAGAGTGACATAAGGACATTTTCCAACACCATATCCAAAAAGAAACTCAAATTGGGTAAAAGACCTAAATGTAAGACTGGATATCCTATAATCCCTAGAGGAAGACATAAGCAGAACCCTCTTGACAGAAATCGCAGCTATATTGTTTTGCATCTGTCTCCTAAAGCAGAGGACATAGTATAAAAGCAAAAGGAAGCAAATGGGACCTAATTAAACTTCAAAGCTTTTGCACAGCAAAGGAAACCATCAAAAAAACAAAAACACAACCTAGAGAATGGGAGAAAATATTTGCAAATGATATGACACATAAGGGGCTAACGTTCAAAATATAGAAGCAGCTCATACAACTCGACATCAAAAACAAACAACTTGATTTAAAAACAGGCAGAAGACCTGAATACACAGTTTCCCAAAGCAGACAAACAGATAGCCAACAGGCACATGAGAAGATATTCAACATCGTTAATCACCAGGGAAATGCAAATCAAAACCACAATGAGAGATCGCCTCACACCTGTCAGAATGGCTATCATCAAAAAGAACACAAATTACAGAAGTTGGTGAAGATGTGGAGAAAAGGGACCCCTCCTGTACATAACTTGGTGCAGCCATTGTGGAAAACAGTATGGAGGCTCCTCAACGCTAAAAATAGAAGTACCATGTGACCCCACAATTCCACTCCTGGGTATATATCTGAAAAAACAAAACAAAAACAAAAGCACTAATTTGAAAAGACACATGCACCCCGATGTTCACGGCAGCATTATCTACAATTGTCGAGACATGAACGCTACCTAAGTGTCCATCAACAGATGAATGGATTAAGAAAATGTGGTATATATATAGACACAGTGCAATACTACTGAGCCATAAAAAGAAAGAAAATTTGCCATTTGCAAGAACATGGATGGACTTGGAGGGTATTATGCAAGTGAAATAAGTCAGAGAGAGAAAGACAAATACTGTGTAATATCACTTATATGTGGACTCTAAAAACTACAACAAACTAGCGAATAGAACGAAAAAGAAGCAGACTCACAGATACAGAGAACAAACTAGTGGTTACCAGTGGGGAGAGGGAAAGGAGAGGGGCAATATAGAGGTAGGGGACTAAAAGGTACAAACTAGTAGGTATAAAATGAGATATAAGGATATATTGTACAAAACAGGGACTATAGCCAGTATTTTATAGTAACTATAAATGGAGTATAACCTTTACATATTGTACACCTGTAACTTATATAATAGTGTCCACTAACTATACTCCAATTAAAAGAAAACACAATGAGATATGAACTCACACCTGTTAGGATGACTACATCAAAAAGCCAAGAAATAACAAGTGTTGTGAGGATGTGGAGAAAAGGGAACCTCATGCATGTCGGTAGGAATATGAATTGGTGCAGCCACTGTGGAAAACCAAACGGAGGTTCCTCAAAAAAATTAAAAATAGAACTTCATATGATCCAGCCATCTCACGTCTGGGTATTTATCCAAAGAAAATGAAAACGCTAACTAGTAGAGATATCTGCACCCCGATGTTCATTGCAGCATTATTTACAATAGTTAAGATATGGAGACAACCTAGGTGTCCACTGATGGTTGGAAGAATAAAGGAGATACACACACACACACAGACACACACACACACAAATAGTATTCAGTCACAAGAAAGAAGAAAATCATGCCATTTGTGACAGCATGGATAGATCTCAGGGCATTATGCTAAGTGAAATAAATCAGACAGAAAGACAAATAGTGTACAAACTCATTTATATGTGGAATCTAGACAAAATAAAAGCCAGGCTCATAGATACAGAGAACAGCATGGTGGTTCCGAGAGGCGGGGGCTGAAGGTGGAAGTGGAAGAAATGGGTGAAAGGGATCAAAAGGTAAAAATAAGTAAATAAATAAGTGAATAATAAGTAAATAAAATGAATACTCGTTGCAATGTGTATACACATATATAAGCTCATTACAGGCTCATATATAAGCTCACATATATACGTCAATACCAAGCTTAGAAATATTAATTCATTATTGAATCTACTGAAAAAATGCATGAATTTTATTTTATGCAAATTAAAATTCAATAAAGCTGAAAACTCCTGCTTGTCCCGTACTGTTTCCTGGGATACCTGTAACATGCTGTATGTATATTATGTGTCGCAAAAAAGGTTTGACATTTTTGAGAAAGATATGTAGAAGCATTATCCGTTTTTATGTTGTCGGGAATTTCCATAACAGCAAAAGCTTCTAATAAATGAGTTATTACAGCATCAGCTTTTTCAGAAGATAATGGAGTTGCCCATGAAAAATGAGAGTAGGTATCTACAGAATGATGAATATATTTTAACTTTCCAAAACCAGGATATTGAGTTACATCCATTTGTCAGATAGCATTAGCAGATAAGCCTTTAGGGTTCACTCCAATATTCAAACAAGGTTGATTAATGGCAGCACATTGCGGGCATGTACGGAGAATAGTTTTTGCTTGTTTCCATGTAAGATTAAATTTATTTTTCAATCCTCTGGCATTAGTATGATATCTGTGATGTTCTGCTGTAGCTAATTGTACGGTACCCGCTCAAGTATCAATAAAATCATTTCCAGCTACCAGTGGGCCGGGTAAATGAGTGTGAGCACAAATATGAGTAATGTAAAGTGGTGCAGTACGTAGTCTAAGTATCTGTTGTAGTTGCAAAAATAAAGAGTGCAGTTCCGATCCATCATTTGGGATAAAAGCGGTCTCAATATTTTTAACTGTAAATTCCACATACTGAGAGTCTGTAATTATATTAAGAGCAATTGGATAATCTTGTAACAATAGTATTACAGCAAAGAGTTCTGCTTTTTGAACTGAAACATAGGGAGACTGTAACACCTTTTGATCGTGACTGTTAGCACATCCTGCTCTTCCTGTTTTATTGGCATCAGTAAAAAAGGTTGGTCCTGTAACAGGATCTGATTGAACTATTTTTGTCAAAATCTGATTAGTCTTTTTTTAAAAATTGTAAATGTTTATCAGAAGGATAATGATTATGTATTTTGTCTATATAATGAGCACAGGCAATTTGCCAGTTATCCTCCAGCTGAAAAAGAGTTTGTATTTTGTTGTTTGAAAAAGGGATTATAAGTTTATGTGGATCCTGACCACATAATTGTCTTAATCGTAACCTACCTTTAATAATAACATCAGCTATTTTTTGTACATAAGATTGCAATTTGTTTTGAGCTTTAGGAGCTGAAGATATCCATTCTATGAGATTATCGTGTTGTTGTAGTAATCCAGTAGGGGAATGAGGGGTATGAAATACAGTAAGTCGTAAATGATCCAGAGATTCAATCCGATCCAATTGTGCATCATGTATATGTTTTTCTATCCATTTAAGTTCTTGTTCCGCCTGGGGAGAAAGTTCACGGTGACTATTCAATGCTGGATCGCCTTCCAAGGTGTGAAATAAATTTTGTAACTTATACGTAGGAATTCCTAGGCTAGGACGTAACCAATTAATATCTCCTAGTAGTTTTTGAAAATCATTTACTAGTACAAGAGAATCTCGTCTAATTTGTACTTTCTGAGGAATAATCTGAGTATTGGTTACAATTTGTCCAAGCTATTGCCAGGGAGCACATTTTTGAATTTTTTCAGGAGCTATCTGTAAACCCCATTCTTTAAATTTCAACTCTGCTTGTTGTAACATCTGCTGTAACGTTTGCTGAAGAGGATGAGCAAATAGAACGTCATCCGTATAATGGAGACTACCTGCCTCAGGATACAGGTGACGTAATTCCTCCAGAGGCTGATTAACAAAAAATTGGCACATAGTTGGACTATTTAACATCCCCTGAGGGAGAACTTTCCATTGAAATCTCTGAGCTGCACGTTCTTGATTCAAGGCTGGTAGGGTAAATGCAAATCTTTCACAATCTTGAGGTTGTAATGGTATAGTAAAAAAAAACAGTCTTTCAAATCTATAATCATAAGTTCCCAATTGCGAGGGAGCATTGCAGCAGATGGAATTCCAGGTTGTAATGCCCCCATTGGTTGAATAATCTCATTAATTTTTCGTAAATCTGTCAACATTCTCCATTTTCCTGATTTTTTCTTGATTACAAAAACAGGTGAATTCCAAGGGCTAGTGGATACTTCAATATGCCCTGCTATTAATTGTTCTTGTACTAATTGGTGTAATGCTTGTAATTTTTCTTGAGTTAAGGGCCACTGCTCTGTCCATATAGGGGTATCCTTCAACCATTTTAATGGTAATGCAAATTTTCGAGCAGTGGCCCCTATCCTAAATTTGGATATCCAAGCCCAGTATAATCTTTCCCTGTTTTAGTTACATGTTGGGAGTTCAGTAGCATTGTTTCTATTTTCTTCCAATTTAGCCATCAAATTTTCCAACTTTGAAAGTATATCAGAAATCTCATTCTGTTGAGAACGTGGCATTTCATTTTGTTTGCTAGCTTGCTCCTAACCTTTATCACCATCAGAAAAAGCCCCTTCATCACTGGAATCCGAAAAATCCTCTCCTGTCTCAGACACAAGGGGAGGAGGAGACGGAGGAAGGTCCTCTATAGGAGACTCACGGGGCAGAGTACGAAAAGCAGCAGAGTGATCGGGAGCGGGATTCGGACGCTGAGGACGCGCCCCATATTTACTTTCAGTTTCAGATTGTAATGGTTCCAGGGCAAGGGAAATTAATTTACAGAGAGACCAAACACGGACCGATATAAGGTCTCCATGCTGATGAGCTCTTCTTAAGGCTCGCATAACCTGTTTCCAAACTTTTAAACTCAACTGGTTATGACTAGTAGGTTGAAACCAGTAACAATGTTTACGTACCAGCGCAAACAATTCATTAAAAGATTCTGGTTTCACTTTCACTCCTGAACTCCGTAATAACTGTTTCAGGAGTTTAATGCATTGAAATTCTACTGATTGGGAATTCCTCATTTCAGTTACTCTACTGTTGCCGAAGGTTTCGCTTACTCTGAGCGGACCAATTTCCCCTTCGGTCCCGCGATCACGCGATTACTTACCTTCAGGTCCCTGTTCGGGCGCCAAATGTTGCAGTTTATCTTATGATAGGGTTTCCGAAAGCAACCTCATCACACGAGATGAACTGTGCCGAAGCACAGCAGTAGAGGGCTGCCGCTCGCTCAGGCAAAACAGCGCCGTCCGTCCTGCTGTGGTAGCTTTTATTTACGCATTATCTATGTTTACATCTTAAGACTCGCTTTCTTAACATTCCAGAAATGCCAAAGCAGCAACATATGCTTTTATTGATTATACAAGCAACAGTGGGCTTTCTTGAAGACATGCCGTGCTTCGTCCTTGAGCTCAGAAGCAACACAAGGACATCTCCTTGTGTTCCCATCATTCTGATTATACTAAAGTAGCACAAGGACGTTTCCTTGTGTTCTGATTATACTGAGGTCATTTCATGGATCAGTGCCCAGAGTATCCAGGACTGCCTGCAGTCCTGGCTTATTCCCCCACCCTCGATTTGCCGAGGGGTGCCAGCCCCTTGCCTTGCAGAGGGGTTCTGGCCTATGGGTCACGTCTCCTTTCCATGTCCTCAGTTATTTCACTACACTTGAAAAGCCTAAACTTTATAAAGAAAACTTAACAAGTCAATTTTTTATCATTGCCTATTTTGAAGTAATAGCAACTTGAAATTTATCTTAGAATTTCTCTATTTCCAAGTCGTAAATGGCCACAAATAATTCTGTGTAAATATAAATATGTAAATGTTGCTCATTCTCTCTCATTGCATTTTACTTCTATTTAACAGATCAGGGATTTCAGCGTCCAGATAGCAAACTGGCCATATGCCAAGCTTTCTGGATAATGGACTGAGATCAATTATCTACCACAGACGTTCTCTTTCTGCAAACCCTAATAAAAACCAGGATGCCATAGACAATTAGGAGTATAAGTATCAGAGACGAGAGGTTTCAACAGATTTCTGGAAGGATGCATTGGAGCTGAACACCCACGGCCAACATGGCCCCAGAGAGGCTGTCCTGAGGTGCCCGCGGACGTTGACAGAAGCACCTTGGGGAGGTGGCCTTCACAAATTTCCGCTCCAAGGGGATGGGGCTGTAGGGTTGAAAGCAGGGCATTCGTGGAAGAAGTGAGTATGAGACACATGATCCAGTCATCTCCTCACTTCCCCCTCATTCAGAACCTCACACTTCAAGGTCTCTCTTCCTGAGTGGGTAATTGAAGGAATCTCCCCTGAAGGTTAGAGCATCTCCAGAGAAAATCCTCTGCCTTCTGGCATTTTGCATTCCCTCTACATAACAGCCTGTCCTGCGGTCACCTCAGGTGAAGCCTGCAGTCGGCACCCTCACTCAGACGTGGAACTTCCAGGTTTTCTAATGATTTATTCCAAACTACGAAGAGGCAGTCAGGGAGAGCTGCTGTTTTGACGAAAAACTGCGATATGAGAGACAGTTGAAAGAGACAACGATAAACAGCAAAAATAACCCGAAAGGGAGCCATACACACAGGAAACAAAACCAGGAAAAGACTAACCAAACATAAAAATCAACTCTTTCAGATATCTAGATTACTAATCCTCCCACTGAAATCAACGAACAATACTGAAAAATACTACACACATTTTCTTAAAAGCACAGGTGAGCAGGCAAGAAAATAACCTTTCTCAGACGCAGAACTAAGTGAAGGTGGGCAAGTGGAGCACAGCAGCCAGCTGTCACTCTGAGGATACTTCACCAGCCCTGGAGAATTTAAAGTCTGCTTCTCAAAACCACATTGACAACAAAGACTGAGAGTTCTTGCCACCAGCACAACCTCACTAAGAGAATTTGTAGAGTGTACTTGAGGCAAGAGGAAAGTAATCACAGATAGTAAATCAGAGGTTGAAAAGAAAGAAGAAAGAAAGAAGAAAACAAAGAAAGAAAGGAAGGAAGGAAAGACAAAGAAAGGGAGAGAAGATAATGGTAATAACTTCTAGGGCTTAAAAAGGAAAAAAATAAGAAAATAAAAATACACAACAATAATGCATAGATGGGGTGGAAGGTGGGAATGGAGTTTAAATGTTCTATAGTAATTTGTTGTATAAGAGGAAGGTTAAAATATAGATTCCCTTTAGACTTTGTTAAGAATATGTGTTGTATGAGGAATATAGCCAATATTTTGTACTTACTGTAAATGGCATGTAACCCTTAAAAATGGTATAAAAATTTTTTAATTTTTGACAAAAGAATATGTGCTGTGGCCACTAAGAAAATTAGGAAGAGTGTGTATAATTTCCAACTGAGTAGAAAACAAAATAGAATGTGAAAAGAAGAACCAAATAATCCAACTTAAGGCACAAAGAAGAAAGAAAAACAAACTATGAAACAGGTTGGACAAGTGGAAAGCAAATAATAAAATATTACAAATGCCTCCAAATAGATCATAAATTATAACTACGATAAATACACCAAAGATTTCCGACCAAAAATAAATATTGTTTGGAGTGGATTGCAAAGGAAATCCAAATCTAAAACATGAAACTTGAGATAGGTTGAAAGCAGAAGTAGAGGCAAATACAGCAATCTGATTCTAAACAAACAAGAACAAAATATCAAATGAGATAGAATTTTCATTCAGGGTTTCTTGCGAGCCTGTTATGTGCCAAGCACTGTTTTAGGCAATTGGGTATCTTAGCAAATAGCAGGTAAAGATCCTTGCCCTTCGGGCCTTTCAGTGTTCCTTGAAGGGACAGAAAAGAAGCAAAAAAGGAATAGTGTGTGAATTATAAAATAATTATAGAAGATGTTCGCTTATGTAAGAAAAAACAATCAGGGAACATATGGTAAAGAGGACCAAGAGTGAGAAGGCAGGTTAAACGTCAACAGCGTGGAAAGGGAATACCTACAAAGTCCTATTCTGCAGCATGGCAACTTGCTGATTGCAAATCTCAGAGAATGCAACCCAATCTAGGAAGAGTTTTGGATAATCGAGACGCTTTTGAACAGGAAGAGAGAACTTTGAGAACAATTGCCTTGGATATTCCATTTGTTATATTTGTTTATAAATATAGATGAGACTGATGTTTAAAAATATACGTTGGTTTGCAACGTCCTCGGGATCTTCCCAGGTGTCATCTGAAACCCGACGGTGAGGCAGACCACTCCAGGTGGGCAGCTGGCAGGTTTAATAAGCAAGGAACTTACAAGGCTTGTCCTGAGTGTCCACGAGGAGAATAGCTCTCCACCCGTGTCTGCCAGAATCGTCAACCTTTATACAGAGGCCTTCAGTGGGTTCGGTCCTGTCTAGCATCCAGATAGTGTCAATTTCTACTCAAGGCTGTATCCTTGGGAGGCTTCTGGGAGTGGGGAAGCCAAGCAGAACACACATATCGAGGACAGCGGAGTAGGTGGGGAGCCCCCAACTGGCTGGGTCTAGTTCTTAGGTCCAACTCTCAAGCCCCGTGACCCGCTCTCGCGATGTCACAGGCTCGCGGCTCGCGCAACGCGTCCTGGCGGTCAGCAAGGGCTTTCGCTAGCACGGAGGTGGCTCCTTTGGTAGCTCCCTGGCTGCATTGGTGGCAGATGTCACAGCAACAATACAGTCACATGCAAGAGAAAACGCAGGTTAAGACAATGATTCCCCAAATCAATGACCAACTTTTTCTACCAAGAACCCTATGATCGGAACCACTAATTTACTAGGTCCCCAGGTAGGGGGGTCGGATCGCTCAGGGGGTTCACTTGTGCCCTCATGTGACTCAATAAAGGTGACACATTAACAGTCTCATCGGTAGGAACACACCGCATTCTGTTTGGACAATGGCACGGGTGCCTCCTTGCCAGGCAGGGATCACGTACGAGGCCGTTCTAGTTTGGAGGGCAGCTTTTCTCATTAGAGAAATGTCAGCATTCAGTAAGGACAGGCTTTGTTGGCTATCATTCAAGACTTGCTGGGTGAACTTATCAAGGGCTTCTCTGTGTGTATACCTTCCAGAAAGGATGCGATTTTGCCTCTATATTCAACAAATTACCCTTCCAATGAACTTTTGGTCGTTCGTGGATTATATACGCTGCACTTTACAAATGATTGCTCTGTCTCAAACATGCCTCCTTTGACCTTGGGGCTCATTACTCAACACCTCTGGAACCCCTTCTGCTGGAGTCATCTTTGAACTTAAAAGCCACAGTGGAAAACAAGTCTCTGATTTGTAGCTTCTTTTTTTTTCTTTCTTTCTTTTTTTGCGGTACATGGGCCTCTATCTGCTGTGGCCTCTCCCGCTGCGGAGCACAGGCTCCGGACGCGCAGGCTCAGCGGCCGTGGCTCACGGGCCCAGCCACTCCGCGGCACGTGGGATCCTCCCGGACCGGGGCACGAACCCGTGTCCCCTGCATCGGCAGGTGGACTCTCAACCACTGCGCCACCAGGGAAGCCCTGTAGCTTCTTTTTATTTTCAACCAGAAGCATGCTTTCAAGTTGGGTCGTTGACCCTGTTCACCAGATTGAGACCCCGGCACAAGGTAAATCCATTCTCCATAGGTCAAGTTGTGATCTCTAAGAACGGTCGGAACTTTGGCCACAGCTCATACCATAAACTTGCTGTGACAGTCTCCTATTCATAGCAGTGAGCCTTACTGCCTGTCCTCTCCCAAGGACGGGGAGACTCCATGGCACAGATTTTTAGCTGGTGAGGCTCTGCTCGGATTGACCGTGAGAAAATAAGGCTCAGGGCTCTTAGTGACACTTCCCCCCCTTCAGATATTGCAAGCCCTACTCCATCCCTTTGAATCTTTTGACTGTGTGGGATGTACACATAAGTACCCCTCTGGGAATGTGGTCATGTCAGATTTCTTTCCATAATCTGCACAAGCAGAGCGCTTCCCTGGACTCCTGCTACACCACTCACGGGAAGCACGCAGCGCCACTCTTACAGGAGGAGGATTGGCAAGACCTTGGCATTCTTCTCTAGAGTGATCTGCTCCATAGCAAAGAAGGTGATCTGTGGCTGAGCCTGTGATTAAGTAAGACAGGCTTCACAAAGAAGGGAGGGCAAAGAAGGAAGACATTTATTCTTGTCTCCTACTGGCCCATCAAACTGGGTCCATCAGTGCCTCATGAAGGAAGTCTTGGATAGCTTCTGCCCTAAGCGCAAACCCTCTCCAGTCTCTGTTAGTCCCATTTGTGTAATTACAACATCCAACCCAATAATCAAACTCGGAATTTCACTGCAGGGTAAAGCCTCTCCTTCCCCTGGCTGGTGCCTGCTTGCGCTGAAGGACCAGCAGTGTGCACAGGGCTTCTTCCATCTCTCCCCACCCTGCCCTTCGCCACCTCCTCCCCCCGTCACTCACCTTGGTTGTGACTCCTCGTGGGTTGGAGGAGAAGAGGAAAAACCATTGAAGACAAGTCAGGTGTAATCTGGCTTTGGGGGATGGAGGCACACTTCGTGGCTCTTTCCCTCATGGGGCCCCATTAATGACTCCTCCCAGAGTCTCCCTGGAAATCTGCAATCGCAAGTGCGACTGATAGCCACCATCTCCCCCCAGCTGGTCACTTCAACTCCAGTTCCGGGCACAGTTGCGATCCCTGGTGGACTTCCGGGCAAGTCCCCTTCAAGCTGCCTTTGGCTGGCTCCCTCCTGTGTGGCCCGCATTTGACTTATGGGGAGCACATACTTTTGCCCCACAGTCAGTGAAAGTTATGGTTGCTTCCACTCAGCCTCTTCAGTCTTTACCCTCTGACAAATAGTAACGTCCTTTTGTATTGTATTTCCCACAGGAGCACCCGACTCCAAAGCTGAACTCCAAAGGACACAGGTCAGGTCCTCCCAGGAATCTCTTACCATACACCACTCATGTCCTCTGGCAGCATCAAAGCCCAAGGGGCCACCTTACTTGCTGGGAGGTGAGAGGGAAGCGTCCTGTTGGGTAGGGCACGCAAGTGGAGTCCCCGTGGAGCCTCCCTTATTAAATCACACGGGTACACATAGATCCCCCTCTTTACCAGGGAGCCAATTACTCTCGAGAAGAAGCCCAAGAATTTGCCAATCCTAAAGGTTGTTGTTCTTATGATCAGAATGTTCTCTTTTCAAAAGCCCTTTCCTCTTGACCTCTTCAAATACCTACCGAATTAGCTGAAGAGCTAAACCTCACCTAACTGGTTTCCAGCTCCTTCCTTGGCAGGACCTGCCCAGATCTTCTAGTGTATGCCTTTGGAATGTGGGGGTGTTGGCAATACTGAGGACTCAGCTGAAATTCACATTTATGTTAATATCCTGTCACATTCACCCCAGGCCTCTCACATAACCTTCAGTCCAAAATTTCAATGTAGGATGTTTACATTGGACCCGCCCTTTGACGTCTGCTACTCAGCTTGTCACAAACCTAATTGAGTACTGTCACTCCTGAATCTACCCCGATGATCTTATCTGCAGACCCTAACTTTCCTGTTTCTGAAGACAAGCGTGATTAATCATTCCAGGCACCCACATGGACACATCCTATATATCCTTCACAGGAGATTTCAAGCCCTGAATTCTTCCTCAAGTCTTCTCCTATGAATCCTACTTTAATTCCCCAATTATGGGTCATGGCTCTCACATATTTCAACAATAGGAATGATGCACACAAAAAATGCTGGAATTTCCAGAGACCTCAGAACTCAGAACCACCTTCAGAGAAAACTGGGATGTAAGGGTTGTGAAGATAGTCGAGCGGGCAAGAATTCCTTCGACACGGGAGAAGATAATGTCGATGGTTTTTATTTGATTTACTCATTTCTCCTCTGGGCATGTCTTACCTTCCAAAGCAGAATATAAGTTGCATCGTCCATAGGCCCTAACGTATGCCTAGATACACACAAGTTAATTGAATGAATAATGCTTCTGCAAGTCGCTGAGAGAAAATATCATTTAAACGGCTCTTAAATGAAAGGTGTCAGGACAGCGCATGAACAGTTCGCTCTCCAGAGATAATATTGCACTGATGAATCGCTCACAAGGAACTACCTCTAAATATAAGAATTGTGTTATCGGGAATAGCCGTTTGGACGAGCGGTGTTATGTCACAACATATATTATGAATGTTTTCTCACAATGGGCTTTTCTTCCCTGCTGTCTTGACTCCATTCATAATATTTGTGATGAACCTTAGAATGAGCAGGTATTTGGGATCCTATTTTCTCCAGATTTGATCTCGAATCCCTGCCTCCCTAAATTTCACCAGCGCAGTAAATACCCTCAGTCACATTCATAGGGAAAGCAAAGGACAGCAGTAAAAATTCCAACAATTTGAGTTTGGGTTATCTGCCATCATTATAAATGGTATAGAATCATCCCTCTAACTTTGAAGTTTTGCAATTATTTTAGCAAGACAGAACCTTTTATCTGCTCACTGCCAATGTCACAGTCCATGTGGGTAAACTTGTCCCAGAGATTTCAACAGTCAGGAGAGATTTTTCTGCTGGCAGAAAACACTAGAGGGAATTGAAAAACAACAACAACAACCAAAGTCAGGGGATGCTCTGAAAGAGAAAAAGAAGTAGGTATCATAAGATGTATCAATCAGGATTCCAGCAGAAAACAGATGGCTTAGTATAATGAAGTAATTGGAGGAGAGCCTAGTGAAGGGGCTTCCTACAAGCTGTGGTGTGGAAATGACAAGGGAGAGGGCTAGTAACAGTGAGGAAATTACATCCTTACCCTAAGGGGTGAACAGAAGCTGGAACCCAGAAGGAGAGCTGGGTAGAGAGCCTCCAGGGGAGGAGTTATGTGCTTCGGCTTAGGGTTGCAGCTAGTGGGAGATGCCCCTGCAGGGAGAGAGGCAGGAAAACAGATACCCTGACCTTGCTTTTCTATCATCAAGAGCTCTCCTGCTTGGATTTCCCATTGGCAGAAACGGAGCAAAAGTCAGAGAGCAGGAGATCCCACTGATGTACTCCATATAGATCAGCCTCCCAGGCAAAAAGCTAGAGTGAAAGAAGGGTGAACTGTGGATCTGCAGAGGCAAGAAAAATATTTGGCACAGAAGAGATTTCTAAGGTACAGCAGGGACATTTAAAGTTAGGATGGTACCTTAAAAAAAAAGAGAGACAGAAAAAAAAAATAAGAGGATTTATCAATGTCCACATCTCCATGAACCACAGAGGAATGGCGCCAGAGAAGCCGGATGCTTCACTAACAAAGTACTCATAGATGTGGATTGACATAAGACACACTATCAGTGGGGCTGACACTGAACAGTATGCAGGGTTTCTTATTTGAATCTTCCTAAATTGACTCTTTGAACTCTCTGAAATAGATCATTGCCTGCTTATGTCAATTTCATAGCCTCTTACATTCACTGGCATTCTGTAGAAGGACAGCGGGGAGCCGGGTGTGTGGGGAATGTGCTGGGAAGATACTTCATTCTGGTTAGCTCTCACTGCGTAACAAACCATCCCCAAACTTAGTGGTTTAAAACACCAACAATCATTTATTTTTCTCATGAATCTGAAATGTGGGCAGGACCCCGTGGGGATGGCTCATCTTTGCTCTTTGCGGCTCCATCAGTTGGCAACTGGAGAAGGCACTTCGGTGTCACCTCGCTTCCATGACCGGCAAGCTGCTTCTGGCTGGCAGCTGAAATATCAGCTAGGGGAATGGGCCAGTGACTTCAAGTCCTCTTCGTGTGGGTGACTGGGGCTTCCTCACAACATGGTGGCCAAATTCCAAGGGCAAGCACCCCGAGACAGCAAGGAGGCATTTTCCCTTTCTAACCTTGGAAGTCACATGGTGTTGCTTCAACCACCCAGAATTTATCGAAGCGGTCACAAAGTCCATCCAATTTCAAGGCAGGGGACATAGACCCATAACTCAATGGAAAGAGTAACAAGGTCAGATTGTAAGAAGACGTCAGAAAGAAGATATGGTTTTAGTTTATGGGTTTAGTCCTCTTTGGGAAATGCAAACTGCCACATTAACAAGTTATTGTAAATTGAGAAGTAAAAATAAAATTGAAACTACTTCCAAAACATTCGCCATATTTTTGAAAGCACATTTTTAATCTCCTTGAAAACAACTTGAAATAAATTCTCCTCGACTTCTTCCCTTATATTTTTCATTCGTTCATCATGCTTCTTCATTAGCCATTTTATTTGTTCCTCCTTTTCTTCCTGTGGTCTATGGGCATATTCCTTTTCTACTAGTTTAATTTCCTTTTCTAATTGATCAGTGTAGATTTTCTTCAAGACTTCCTCCCGCTCTCTCATCTTTTCCTCTGTGTTCTTGTATATGGCGTCGGAAAAGTAAGCCCCCTGGTTGTTCTGCACCATCTTCTCTATCAGCTCCACCAGCTCCCGCACCTGAGCTTCCTTCTCAGCCCGGTCTGTACTCCTGTTACTGAAGGTACAGCAGCGGTCTCCACACTCCTCGAGGATGCTTCGCAAACGTATGCCCGCACCCCGCACAAAGTCGCTTAGGCTGCGGTCCTCCAGTTCCTCTTTGCGAGTGAACAAGATGATCATGTGCTTCATGGCTGGTTCCCCAAACACAGCCTTGATCAACGCCACGGTTTTCTGCTCTTCCTCCGTGTAGCGGCCCAGCTGCATGACCAAGACGATGGCGTGAGGTCCCGGGCAGGAGGCGAGGACACAGCGGCTGATTTCCTTGCAGGTGGTGCTCAGGCTCTCCTTGGTGTCGAAGAGCCCTGGGGTGTCAACAACGAGAAGGTCTCTCCCCTCCCATTTCCGGGATGCTTTCTGACAAGTTTTGGTAACAGCCTGGGGAGCAGCCTTAGAGATGAATTTGTCTTCCCCGAGGATGGTGTTTGCTGTGGCACTTTTCCCACTTCCAGTCTTCCCGACCAGCACGATCCTCAGAGCATTGTCCTGGGCATCAGCCATGTTTATATCAAGAGGCCCTGGGGCTTAGGTACCCACAAGATCTTAAGAAAAAGAAGGAGAGGGAAAAAGGGTCAATTTGGGCAAGTTGGAACCATTCCCAACTCTTTTTTTCTTTCTTTTCCTCCCTGAAAATGTGTAATATTCTATTACACATAAACAGCTCAATTGCTGTGGAAGAAATAACAAAGTACTTAAAGAGTATCCCCACAAAACAGTCATGTCCAGATGGTTTCACATGGAATTAATTGAAACCTTTAAAGATCTGATAATCTCAGTGCTACTTAAACAATTCCTGATCACATAAAAAGGAAGGAAAACGTTCAGCTCTTTCTATGAAGCAAGTGTAATGCTGATCCCAAAAGCTAACCACGATTTCACCAACAAATAAAGCGATACACATCTCATGTGTGAGTATTGATTCAAATATCCTAAATAAATTATTAGACACTAAAAAGCAATACACGTTGATTAAGTATTACTGTTTCAGAAATACTAGGCTGGTTCAACATGAGGAAATTGGTTGTTGCAACACATCCCATTAATAGGTTAAGAAGAAAAGGAACCAGGTGCAGAAAAGACATTTGGCCAAATTCAACACTGATTCATGTTCTTTTTTTAAATAAATTTATTTATGTATTTATTTATTTTTGGCTGCATTGGGTCTTTGTTGCTGCACACGGGCTTTCTCTAGTTGCAGTGACCCGGGGCTACTCTTCATTGCAGTGTGCAGGCTTCTCATTGCAGTTGCTTCCCTTGTTGCAGAGCATGGGCTCTAGGCACGCGGGCTTCAGTAGTTGTGGCTCACGGGCTCTAGAGCTCAGGCTCAGTAGTTGTGGTGCACGGGCTTAGTTGCTCCGCGGCATGTGGGATCTTCCCGGACCAGAGCTCGAACCCGTGTTCCCTGCATTGGCAGGAGGATTCTTAACCACTGAGTCACCAGGGAAGTCCAACACTGATTCATGTTTAAATCATAAAATTTAAATGAATAGATACTTCTTTAACATGATTTTACATAAATATAAAAATTTTTTTCATCGCTTTTTTTTTCATGCAACTAAAATAGTTGATTATAAAGTTCATTTGGATGAAGACAAAAGAAAATTAGCCTTGGCAATCAAGAAAAGAAAAATGAGGGAAGACTAGCTCTACCAGATAGTAGAACATTATAGTTTCTATAATTAAAGCAGTATGATGTTGGTGCATGGATAGAGAGAAGAGTGAAACAAAAACAGAAAATTCAGGAGCAGACCAAACTGATCACGCTATATTCATTTATATTCAATTCAGTTATATTATATTACATTTATATTCAATAAGGCAGCATCTCACATCAATGGGAAAAAAGATGGACTAATGAGCAACACTGAGATAACAATACAGAAAAAGATAAAACCGCATCCACCTCCTGACGCCATTCAAATTCCAAATAGATCAGAAATTTGAATGTAAAAAAAAATCCATATGATAATAGAAGAAACATGGATAAATCATTGTAACCTGGGGTGGGAAACTATTTCTAAGATTTGAAATAGAGTAAGGAAAAAGACTCCTAAATTTGATTACATAAAAATCAAAAAGATAATGTGAGGCAAACAAACAAGTAAATAATCCTCCATACACAAATTAAAACACAAATGTCAAACTAGGGGAAAATTCTTTTTTCCAACTTATATAAAAGAGGGGCAAGGGGCAATTTTCCTTTTACACCAAGAATATCTATACAGATGGCCAACAACCACATGAAAAGATGCTCAGCATCACTAATTATTGAAGAAATGCAAATCAAAACTACAATGATGTATCACCTCACAGCAGTCAGAACGGCCATGATCAAAAAGTCTACAAATAATAAATGCTGGAGGGCTTCCCTGGTGGCGCAGTGGTTGAGAGTCTGCCTGCCGATGCAGGGGACACGGGTTCGTGCCCCGGTCCGGGAAGATCCCACATGCTGCGGAGCGGCTGGGCCCGTGAGCCATGGCCGCTGAGCCTGCGCGTCCGGAGCCTGTGCTCTGCAATGGGAGAGGCCACAACAGTGAGAGGCCCGCGTACAGCAAAATAAATAAATAAATAAATGCTGGAGAAAATGTGGAGAGAAGGGAACCTTCCTGCCTTGCTGGTAGGAATGTAACTTGGTGCAGCCGCTATGGAGAACAGTATGGAAGAGCCACAAAAAACTGAAAATATTGTTACCATATGATCTAGCAATCCCACTCCTGGGCATATATCTGGACAAAACTCTAATTTGCAAAGATACATGCACCCCTATGTTCTTAGCAGCACCATTTACAATAGCCAAGACATGGAAACAATCTAAAAGTCCATTGACAGATGAATGGATGAAGAAGATGTGGTACATATATACAATGGAATATTACTCAGCCGTAAATAAAATGAAATAATGCCATTTGCAGCTACATGGATGGGCCTAGAGATTATCATATTGAGAGAAGTAAGTCAGACAAAGAAAGACAAATATTATATGATATCACTTACATGTGGAGTCTAAAAAAGATACAAATAAACTTATTTACAAAACAGAAACAGACTCACAGACATAGAAAACAAACTTCTGATTACCAAAGGGGAAAGTGGCGGAAGAGGGATAAATTAGGAATATGGGATTTATGGATACATACCACTATATATAAAATACAAAAGCAACAAGGATTTACTGTATAGCACAGGGAACTATATTCAATATCTTGTAATAACCTATAATGCAAAAGAATCAGAAAAAATATATATATAACTGAATTACTTTGCTGTACACCTAAAACTAACACAGTATTGTAAATCAACTATAATTGAATTACAAAATAAAAAAAGAAAGCAAAGAATATCTAAAAGTAGAGAAACAAAAGACCAGCAACACGATAAAAAATGGAGAAAGAGATATAAATAAACAGTTTTTTTAAAATATGTAAATATCCCATTATATATAAAAAGAGACTAACATTCACTTGTAATAGAGAAAAATATATCAAAACATAGAAAAATTAAATTAATTATTTAATATTACACTAAGATACGATTTCTCACCTACAGGTTTGGGAAAAATCCAAAAGTTTGCTGGCATAATATACTGGTAAAAGGTATAGGGGACACAGGTGCTCTCCCACATGGCTAGTGCGAATGGAAAAGCAGTGTAAAACATCTAGAGGAGAAGTTAGCAATATCTTGCAAAAGTACATGTGCATTTACCCTTTGATTATCAACCTCAATTTTGGGATTTATCCCAAAGGTACACTGACAAAAATACAGAACAAAATTATGCAGAAGGCTATTTACTGCACCACTATTTGAAACAGCAAAAGACCAAAACCTATCAAATGCCCATCAGTACGAGCCTGGTTGAATAAACTAAGGTATATTCACACAGTGCAGTACTAGCTAACTAAAACAGAATGAGATCTATCTTTATGTCCAGGTATGGAGACATCTCCAGGATATATCATTAAGAGATATCAGTGAATTGCAATTTATGGACCTCTTTGGGCACAACTTCAAACAATTTTTAAAATTATGAGACAATCAGGGCAATGTGAATATAACTGGTAATTTTCTAGAAATTCTCATTGCTTTTTGAAGTCTGATTCTGGTAATTTTTATAAATGGTCTTTATCTTTCAGACATACATACTCAAATATTTACTGATAAAGTGACACAAGGTCTGACATTTGCTTCAAAGTAATCTGGGGTGGCTGGGGAGTGGTGAGTATATAAATGAAACAGGACTGGCATAAACGGATAATCGTTGAGGTTTGGTATAGGTACATGGAAGTTCCTTATATTATTCCCTCTATCTTTCAATAAGTTAAAAAAAATTCCACAATAAGAAAAAAACCTGGGTGTAGTGTAACCGCTACTGAATGTGTACTGTATACCGAGCACCCTAATAAGTATGTTTTGTATATTACGGTCATCCCTCCATATCAGTGTGGAGGGGGGATTGATTCCAAGACCCCAACGTGTTCCAGAATCTGCAGATGCTCAAATATCTCAGGTAAAATGACTAGTACAGTCGGCCTCCATATCAGGGCTTTCACATCGGCAGATTCCACCTACCTTGGAGGGAAATTTCCATCCTGTTTTGTTGAACCTGCCAATGTGAAACCAGGGATATGGAGAGCTGAATGTGTATTTATTGAAAAAAAAATCCACATATAAGTGGACCCGCACAATTCAAATCTGTGTTGTTCAAGGGTCAACTATGTCTCACTTACTCGCAAAAATAACCTGCAAGGAAGCTAACTTTATTACCTGCGTTTTTTAAATGAGGAGACTGATGTGGCTCAAGAATTCTGAGACACTTGCCCAAGGTCATGGTGCTAAAAGGTACTGGGCTGAACAGGAATTTGAGTCAAAGTCTGCCTGACTACCATGCTCACTCTTAAGCACTGCACACTACGGCCTCTTCTTGTTCCTTCTCGGACCCGTCATTCTGTAGTCTACGTCAGGTCAGAGGCAGATCAGGGGAAGACAGTCCACACTGTTTCCCGAATGCTGAACTGGTTAGCAAGACTATAATTAGGGAAGGCAAGGAGGGGGTCTCACATACATGTTTTTTTTAGCATAGCTAATCCTCTCTGCATAGCACCCGCTCCTCGACTCATATGTCACCCTATTAGGGACACAGCTTCTCTCTGTGAAGTGTCAGAAAGCATTCAAAGTGAATTCTAGATTTCCTGTGTCATTAGTGACCTGGGTAATCCCTGGAGAGTCACCATGCTCTCAGGGGTTCTGATTCTTTTTCAGTAAGATCAACAAGGACCTACTGTATAGCACAGGGAACTCTACTCAATATTCTGTAATAACCTATACGGGAAAAGAATCTGAAAAAGAATGGATATACGTATATGTATAACGGAATCACTGAGCTGTATACCTGAAAGTTACACAACGTTGTAAATCAACTCTACTCCAATATAAAATAAAAATTAAATTTAAAAAAAGAAACAGGGGTTTAGACTGGGTGGCCTCTGAATTGCCTTCCAGCTCTGAAGACCTGCCTTGGGGACACTCATTTCCTACTAAGGGAAAACTCCGGGTTATCAAGTGGTACTCAATAGCTATCACAACAGCAACTAGACAGACGGTGCAGTATTCAGCAAAAGTTTGTCATGTTAACTATGAGATGTATGGACATTATCTCATAAACATCTTTCCTCCCCTCTCCCCTCCACCACCAGCACTCTGGCAGCATCCTCCTTACCGCGTTGCTTGCACACCACCTGGTCCCTTCTCACGCCGGAGCCCACCCCCACGCAGACTCCCCGTATCCTACTGCCCCTCTCAGCTCTATCCTCTGGGGCCTCTTCTCAGCCAGGCTCACCTTTCGAAGGGGTTGATGAGTTGTCAAGTGGTCTCCAAAGAAGCTGCTCGAGCCGGTGCTTTTGCTTTAACTATGAGGAGTTTGCACCCTCTGAAACCTCTGATCCAGGAAGCAGAGTGGGTGGGGCCACTGAAGGAACTGTTTGCCTTTAAAGAGACAGAAATATTGCACCATAACTTGGTGGGTGCTTCAGCTTTGACAAGTTGAAAGCTTTTTCTCCGTGTGCCTGATATCACACCAACATTTCCAAAGTTATACTTGTTGTTTGGGGTTATTGTGGTGGATCCAAAAGGCCCTTAGTAAATGACCTAAATCTTGCCCTGAAAGCCAATCACAGTGTCTGATCATCTCTCCTGGGTGCAGTGGGAGACTGCAGGGCTCTTCGGGGAAGAAAGAAGTCAGACACGTGGCTTGGTGTATCCTCGGGGTAGCGCCAGTCTATTGCTGGGTGGAGAGTAGAACTTGTAAGTGATGAACTTGAATATTTAGCTGAAGAGATTTCTAAGTACAGTGTGGAAGGTGCAGCCTGGCTTCTCCTTACTGCTTATAGTAAAATGCAAGAGGAAAGAGACTGGAGTGATGCAGCTACAAGCCAAGGAATGCCAAAGATTGCCAGCAACCACCAGCAGCTGGGAAAACACAAGGGACGAGCTCCCCTAGAGGCTTCAGAGAGCATGGCTTTGCCAACATTTTCAGTGTGAACTCCCAGAACTATGCAGCAATAAATGTCTCTGCTTTGAACCTTCATAGCTTGTAATAATCTGTTAGAGCAGCTCTAGGAATCTAGTCCATCACCTTTCTCTTTTCCTCTACCTTTTCCCCTGCCTGCTTTCTGTTCCTCCTAACCACCCAAAGACTCCCCTCCTGCGTTACATGGTCCGAGCGGTGAAAATTTACTAGAATGTGCTCTTCCGCATTCTCTACCCACACGTCTGGCCCAGATGGACCGTGGAAGTCTCCGTGATGGGAGAGGTTGTAGCTTTCTCAGGAGTTTAGCTTTGAAATTCTCTGGAGACTCTAGCTTTTGTCCACAATGTACACACCACTGTCAACCGAAAAGTTGAGAATTCTGTTTTATTCAGCAGACTTTCTGAGGACCTGAGGCCTGGGAGGCAGCCTCTCAGCTAGCTCTGAGGGACCACTCCCAAGACGTAAGAGAGGAGCCTGGTACTGGCATCTTTACAATCGACACGGCGCTCTTCTCCACCACAATCCAGTGTCAGTAGATCGGTTTCACTGTGCAGGTGAGTGGACCCAAGTTTGCTTCAGTAATAGAAGTCGTCTGTCACAGAAATGCTATTAAAAATGCATTTGCATAACTGCATTTGCTTTAATTTGCTTTTCTATATCAGTGAGAAGGTTTTCAACAAAACTGAAATTTAAGAGTTCTGTGTTTTAGAACTTTAGGGTTTAATTTATCATGACTTCAAAAGCTTGCCTACGGTAGGTACTCAGTAAAGACCCTCTTGTAAGTGCACAGGTTAGACCAAGAGCAAATCACTATTGTCACTTTTATTAGCCCCTGAATATCAGTTCTTAGTTTTCCTTTATATTGTATGGTCCCAGGTAACACTATCAGTTTCCTTTAGTTTGTTTAATAAATGTTTCCTGAGGGGCAGGTCTGTAAGTCCTGTCTTATAATGCCACACAGGGGAAGTAATCCCCAGTGAAACATGTCTATCCTACAATATAATTAAGCAAAAGAGATGTAACCATCTTATATAAAGCCTATTTACATATGCCAATATGTATTAACTTTCATCTCAATGTTATGATTTTATACCTTTACCTTTAGTTTCCATTAGGAGCCAATCAACAGGTCTCCTCCTCTCTGGGCTCAGACCTAGGTGGTGGCGACATGGCTAAATGCACCAAGAAGGTCAGAATGGTGGGTAAATACGGGACCCATTATGGTGCCTCCCTCCGGAAAATGGTGAAGACAATTGAAATCAGCCAGCACGCCAAGTACACTTGCTCCTTCTGTGGCAAAACCAAGATGAAGAGACAAGCTGTGGGCATTTCGCACTGTGGTTCCCGCATGAAAACGGTAGCTGGTGGTGCCTGGACCTACGACACCACTTCTGCCGCCACAGTAAAGTCAGCCATCAGAAGACGGAAGGAACTGAAGGACCAGTAGAAGCGCCACCATTTGAAACATTGCTAGCCTACAACAAATGGGTTAATTTATGTAACAACAGCAACAAAATCAAAAAACAAAGCTTGTTCTTACAGGGACTCCTAGAAGTTTTTTTTTTCTTTTTATCCCCAACCATTTAATCTATTTTGTATAAAAGACTCTGGGTTCCCAGGGACCTCCCTGGTGGTGCAGTGGTTAAGAATCTGCCTGCCAACTCAGGGGACACAGGTTCGAGCCCCGGTCCAGGAAGATCCCACATGCCGCGGAGCAACTAAGCCCGTGCGCCACAACTACTGCACTCGCGTGCACCTAGAGCCCGCGAGCCACAACAAAAGAAGCCACCGCAATGAGAAGCCTGAGCACCGCAACGAAGAGCAGCCCCCCCTCACCACGACTAGAGAAAGCCCGCGCACAGCAATGAAGAACAAATACAACCAAAAATTAATTAATTAAAAAAACAAAAAGGCTCTGGGTCCCCAGAGAGGAGCTGAGCCAAGGGACCCAGGCCCTGTTGTCAATCTTTAAACTTGACTAACTGGCCTAACTGCTGCCTCAGGTAATCGTTGTTCCGGTATCTCAGTGTAATTTTCTTTCTGCCTTTCACATATATAGATTATTATAGATACACATATTTATTTATTTTAAACTGCGATAAATAGAGTGGACTTGATTGGGGCCTTTTAATGTTGGGGACCAGTTGGGGGGTCCTTTTGGACCATCCAACCTTAGGTCATGTTCTATCAAAACCTTTTCCTTTAATCTTATTAACATTCATTTTACTTACCCATTTTTAAATACCAGTGATAGGGATAGAGTAGGGTAGTTACACAGGTAGTTTTAGAAATCCCACTAGGGGATTATAGTTAGACAGGGAACTTTAGGGAACTTTGGGAGACCACTCTAAGTTCATGATCACTCAGGAAAGCTATGGGAACATCGTGAAACAAAGCAGGCTTGCTTAACAATAAAGCCATATATAAAAGCACAAGATATTCACGGTCAGCAAGATACCGATTCTTAGGACCAAGTGGAACGGAGCAGAACACAGAACCCTGAAGTGCCCGCCCCCCCCAACCAGACTGTAGCCATGACATAAGCTGCTCCATCTTGAGCAGTACTGAATCTAGGGCCAGCACAATTCCAGGAACTGGCCTCAAGAGAATGGGATTAACATTACTGCTCATAATAATCTATATCTTTGTGGGCAGCCAAAGAATTGTAGCTTTTCTGCTCATATATGTAAACAGGCAACTAAAATTGTCAGCAAAGAGGTGCTACAGACCCATCATGTCAACATCTTCCACTCTGAGAAGATGGCACCCTATGTCAGCGTGAAGTTATAGGAGAAGAATCTTTGCCCCTAATCCCATAGAAATGGAATGGTCTTTGACAGGGGGGAATTGAAAACAGCTCTTTTGCCACTTTCCTGTTTGCCCATTTCTGTTCCCCTCTAACCTTAAAATAACCTAATTATAGGAATGAGATCACTAGGCAATTTAACCTAACTCCTGACCTGAGCTCTCCAGAATGCACACCATGCCTCATCTAACCTGTTGATCCTTTTCCTAGATTAAATGAAGACTGAAGTGGTTAAGGACTGACCAGCTCTCTGCCCCCAATAGCCCCCTTGGCAATCCTGCAGGCAGATCACATGGGCAAGATAATATCTAAAGAGATGGGCTTCCCTGGTGGCACAGTGGTTGAGAATCTGCCTGCCAATGCAGGGGACACGGGTTCGAGCCCTGGTCTGGGAAGATCCCACATGCCGTGGAGCAACTAGGCCCGTGAGCCACAACTACTGAGCCTGCGCTCTGCAACAAGAGAGGCCACAATAGTGAGAGGCCCGCACACCGCAATGAAGAGTGGTCCCCGCTTGCCACAACTAGAGAAAGCCCTCGCACAGAAACGAAACCCAACACGGCCATAAATCAATCAGCCAATCAATCAATCAATCAAATCTAAAGAGAGAGCCAGCCAGCCTGCACGCAATGGAGAAGGATGCAGAATCCAACTTCTTGCTTTGACGATTCACTGAGGTTCTTGTCCCCCGTTTTTCCCTTTAAAAACTGTCATGGCTGAGCAGAGTCTTCCGAATTGGTTTCTGGACGTGAGTCCACCTTCTCTCCAGATTGCCAGTTCTTCTGATTGAAACACTTTTCCTTTCTACTAACACTTGCCTTTTAAATTATTGACTTCTGAGCGGCTAGCAGCTGAACCTGGGTTTGGCAACACAAGGACAGGAATATTAAGGGAAAGGTGACATTCCAAAGTACAAGACCCTCATTATACTGAAACCTGAGATGATTTAACATATTTGAGTATATGTTACCACCCTTCTGCTGATTTGAATAGCGCCATGACAGTCCCAGTTGGACCATATAGGGTCAAAAACTCCCCCACCTGGTGCAAAGGAGGAGCTAATGATGTAAGCCTGCCATCTACTCAAAGAATGAGGAAGAAAGTGGTCTTCTCCCTCTCCCCACTTATCCATTGATGATAAAAATGTAGCCCACTTAGTTCTCGGGGCAGGCCCTCTTGCCTCACCCTTGTATCCTTCACAAGCATCCTATACTAATAAGTCCACTCCTTACCCATCACTTTGTCCCTCACCGAATTATTTCTGTACCAAGACATAAAGAACCTGAGCTTCATTAAGTTCTGAGATGAGTTGTCTGGTTTGACTCCCAACAGGTAAGAGAGGAGCCAGGATGTATAGGAATTTTGCCCAAAAAGCCCAGGTAGTCAGAACTTGAAAAGACTACTGTTAACTCAAAAAAAAAAAAATCAGACAAGTCAATGAATTTAGTGCTTTTCTCTATCTGGGAAGATGCAAGAGTCTGGGCTCATGGAAATCGTTCCTTTGATAGGCACCTTAGCTGTCTAGGGCCAGTATCCTGCTCTCTCCCAACCTGAGTCCCCTCAGGGGACCCGGTTGGGGGTCTGCAGTGGCTGGGGGCGGGGCAGCAGGCGGCCTGTTTATCTCCATCCTGAGTTCCCTCAGACTCACCGTGGGGGTGCGGAGGGCGGTGGTAGGGGCTGCTCACCTGATGGCCGTGGTATCCATTGTTTGCTGATATGGCAAGCAATATTTTTCTTTCACAGCACCAAAATAAAAACCAAAAAATTGTTGTTTTTTTTTTTAAAGAGAAGCTGAAGGAACCAAGGCCTGGGAGTGCCATTTAAGGTCTCCTCGGCTCCGGACGCGCAGGCTCAGCGGCCATGGCTCACGGGCCCTGCCGCTCCGCGGCGTGTGGCATCTTCCCAGACCGGGGCACGAACCCACGTCCCCTGCATCGGCAGGCGGACTCTCAACCACTGCGCCACCAGGGAAGCCCTGAGGTCTCCTAAACTCTTAAGGGGAACAGGCTGACTGCCAGGATATTATGAGCTCAGTGAGTTATAAGACCACCTGCCTTACATCATGTCCCAGTCCCACCACCAAGGGCCCAGCCCACAGTTTTACAGAATACCAAATTCACACAAAAGAATTGTTTTATCTGAAAAAATAAGAAGAGGAGGACATTATCCCTTAAAATAAGATAAAACAAGCTTTAATGCATTTAAAGGTATGGAGGGCTTCTCCCTAGGCTACACTGGCAGTGCAGGACTACCATCTCTGTCTGATGGCTTAACGGCATTCAGCATCCCCCTGTGAGCCCCTGACACTTGTCTGACTCCATAAGACTCAGTCGTACACTCTCATTTAGCATATGGGCACCAGGTCTCTCCATTAACATATGAAATGCAGACAGTGGAAACATAGGTGGGTCTTGATTCTGCCACTAGCGAGATCTATGGTTTGGGGGAGAAAAATATGACCCCTCTGAGCCCATCATCTTAACAGATGAGACGATAAGGAAGTATTATTGACGTCAGATGTCTATCGCGGAATTGTATCATACTCTAATATTTGGGCCTTGCCCAACGAGAACAAATCCCCAGACTCTCCCACTGGCACGGATCATGAACCCTGGCCTGCTTACCCATACTGCTTCTCAGATATCAGTTGGTTATAGTTATAAACTTCCAGCAGTGGTGCAGAAAAGGGAGACCACCATGTTGGGGGGAACATTCCTGAGGCTCTTGGCTTCAGGGGTTTGGGATGCGGGACCAATATTAGTACAGGCCCTCCCTTCTCGGTGTTCTTGAGTTCCGAGGGTCATCAGAGCAATGGATGGTTACAGACCATGGTTACAGACAGTTACATATATCAGCTTTATTTACCACTTGGCTCTAATAGCCAAAAAAGCAGTCAGCAAGGAAATGGGTTTTTCACCCACAGCTTTCTATTCCTCTCAGGAAACCCACAGTTCCCTTCCTTCTTTGCCTACCTAGATTTCTTAGTCCTACACCTCCAAAGCCCACAATGTCTGCTTAGAAATCCCCTGGATTCTTAGCCATTCCATGATCCTAATGGTGGAAGAGCCCGATTAGGAGCACAAGAGCTGGGAAAGAATTTAAAGGCTGCCATAGTCACCCGATAGCATTCAATAACTTGCTTTCTTTCTGCCGTTTGTAATTTGGTTTGCGTGATTTCTGCTCTTATTTTCAATTCTTCCTTTTGGTTTCAATCTGACAGCTTTTGTTGCTTCCCTTCAATCCTCCTGTAAAGACATTGTTCTTCAGTGCTTTCTTACTAACGATGGGTGCTATAAATAAAACTTTTACAAGGGGTAAGGGAACCACTGCAATGTACACCTCAGCATATCACAGCACAAACTGCTTTTTGTTTCCCGTAAATCCCTAGATTTTCAAGAAGTGGGCGACAGGATGTTCTATTTTACCCTCGCTTGTGCAGAGAACAACCCACATCCTGCCTCAGCTGCAGCCATTTCCTGCTTGCATTTCCTCACCACTCTGTCTTATCCATCACTTGAAATTGTGGTCATAGCACAGGCTATGAAAGGCTAGATTACGGGGTCCAGGTCCCCCTCTTGGTACCTGCTGAAGTGTTCAGAAGGGAGAGGAGAAGGGCTAGGCCAAAGAGAAATCTCACCGTGGAAACTGCACTGAACTCTCCTTAGGATTCTTTTCAGAGCCCTCCTCAGGCTGCCCTGGCCTGAGGATGAAGTGCAAGGGTTTTCCTGTAAGTTTCCAAACCCACAGCAGGGCCTCGTTGAAAGCAGGTCCAGCAGTCAGCACTTTTGACTTTGACTGAACGAAACAAAATAAACTCTGCTCTAGACTTGAATAGGTGTGTATGGGTGTTGCTGTCTTTCAAAATCCTGACAACGAAGTTCTCAAAGCCTAAGTAGCTAATAAACAGCTGAGCAGCCTCACTGGTACTTAATGACTCATTTCTAAGCTTTGAGAGGCCGCACGTGACTATTTGGAAATATAAGGAGACACTAACATTTTTCTTATCCTCTGCAAGTAGAGCATGTTTGTCTTTAGTGGAAAACCAAGGATTCCAGATAAAATAGCAATCTGGAAGACAATGGCAGCTGCCACCTAGGTCCCTGTTAACTATATTTCATTCAACTACAATAAAGAACAACAAGAATGGGAAACTAAACTCTACAAAACCCATGCACTCAGCAGGAAGGAAGAAGAGCGGAGCTAGCGACATGGCCAAAGTTTAACTTAAACTAATGACAGGGTGTCCAACTCCAGAAAGCATTGTGGGGAGCCCTGCAAGCTTATTACTGGTGAAAAACCATAACCAGTGGAAATTCTTTTTAAAGAAAGCAAAGTCTCTAGACGTTGTCCCAAGATCATATAACAAGTGAATAGACATTTATTGAAAAAAAGTCTACTGAATCTGAGTAAGAACAGTGAGAGTCTGTATCGTGCTTGAGCCGTGACCCACTTTCTCCGTCCCCAACCCATCCTCAGCTCAGCTTGAAGGAAACTCCATTCTAGGCAGGGGTGGCCGAGAAGATGGGGCTCCCTCTCCCCTCAGCTACCCAGCAAGAATATAGTATAGTACCAACAGGGCCAGGCTGGCAACATTTCCCATCCCCTCCAACACTGAGCTGCAGAGACTAAAGTTCTGGTGAGTTCAGCCAGCAGTACCCTATTGCTCCTCTTTTCATAGGGCAGACACTCTACCCTAGGCATGACAGGCCCCAACTGCCCACACTCCAGCTCCCTCTTAAGATAGATGTTTCATGCTAGGAGAGGCAAGTGGAGAACTCCAGAGGCTACCATCCCCTGCTCTGGGCTTGGAGCTGTGGCTCAAAGATTTTGTTCAGGATGAAAAGAAGTTCATAATAACAGAAAACTCTAAAGCCCTCCCCAAAGGAAGCAATTATTTGAAATAGAGTGTGGGAAGTTCAAGTGAAAGCGTATTTCTGAAAATGATAAAGATTTTAGAGGAGACTGGTAACGTTGTGAGAGCCATAAGAGAAACCATAGGCCTACAATTTTACCAGCAAGAACCAGAAAAATAGACAGGTAAGAAGAGTCCTTCTAGGGCCAGAGAAAACCTGAAAAACTGGCCGTGAAAACTACCCCTGCAAAGGACACCAAATTTAATTAGATCAGACTGTGGAGCAATTTATGCTCATGAACCTGGTCAAAAACTAGAGTGCAATCAAATGGCAGTTAGTAAGCCTAACAGCAGCGTGTAATACCAATAGAGTCACACAGATTAACAAAGAGATTAGGGAAACAGACATTCAGAGAGAGCACTGCTAAAACTTTTCATCCCAGCTGACTGTGTGAATGCCAAAGTCTGCACCCTCTGAGGAGCAACATCAGAGATTCCACACTGCGGGGGAAATAGTCTTCACTAGAAGAGTCTAGCTGAGTCACTAAACAAATAGGGAACAACGGCAAATCAAGCCCCAGAAAAGCAGGAGGTGAATCAATACCCAGAGTTGCTATACTATGTTACCTAAAATGCCCAGTTTTTTAACAAAAACTGCAAGACATACAAAGAAACAGAAAAGTGTGATCCACGTACTGGAAAAAATCAGGCAACAAGAATTGCCTGTGAGAGGGCCCAGATATTGGATTTGAAGACAGAGCTTCAAAGCAGCAATTATACATATATTTAAAGAGCTGAAGGAATCACACTTAAAGAAATAAAGGAAGCTATCATGACAATATCTCATCAAATAGAGAATGTCAATAAAGAGATAGAAATTACTTTTTAAAAAAGAACAGAATAGGGCTTCCCTGGTGGCGCAGTGGTTGAGAGTCCGCCTGCCGATGCAGGGGACACGGGTTCGTGCCCCGGTCTGGGAAGATCCCACGTGACGCGGAGCGGCTGGGCCCGTGAGCCGTGGCCGCTGAGCCTGCGCGTCCGGAGCCTGTGCTCCGCAACGGGAGAGGCCACAACAGTGAGAGGCCTGCATACCGCAAAAAAAAAAAAAAAAAAAAAAAAAAAAAAAAAAAGAACAGAATAGAAATTCTGAAGTTCAAAAGTCGGACTGAAATTTAAAAATTTGCCACAAGGGCTTAATGACAGATTTGAACTGACAGTAGAAAGAATCCATGAATTTGAAAATATAACAATTATAAACATATGAACTTAGCAACTGAACCCTGAAACACATGAAGCAGAAAATGACAGCAATCAAGGCAAAATAGACTATTCAACAGTAATAGCTGTAGAGTCCAACACCTGACTAAGAATAATGCATCGATCAACTAATCAGAAAGTCAAGAAAGAAATAGAAGATGTGGCCAACACTATAAATCAACTAGATCTAACACAAGATACTCCACCCAGCCACAGCAGAATACACATTCTTTTCAAGTGCGCAAGGAATATTCTCCTAAATAGATCATTTACAAGGGCATAAAACAAGCCTCAATAAATTTAAGAGGCTTTAAATCGTACATAGTGTGTTCTCCAACCAAATGGAGTAAAATTAGAAATCAATTTAAAAATTGAGGAAATTCAGTAATATGTGGATATTAAACACCATCTTAAATAACCAATGAGTCAAAGAAAAAATCAAATGGGACATTATAAATACTTTGAGATGAATGAAAATGAAGAAACAACATAGCAAAATTTATAGAGCTAAAACAATGCTTAGAGGGAACTTTATAGTTGGAAATACCTATATTAAACAAAGAAGATCTCAAAACGATAATCTAATATTTCATAATAAAGCAGTAAGAAATTAAGCAAACAATGTAGAGCAGTCAGAAGAGGGATATAATAAAAGTTAGAGTGGAAATTAATGAACTAGAGAATATTAAAACAATATAGAAAATCAACAAAACCAAAACTTGATTCTTTGAAAAGATCAACAAATTGACAAATCTCTAGGTAGTCTGGCCAAAAAAACATGGAGGAAAATTAAATTACTAAAATCATGAATGAAAGAGGAAACACTGGTACTGAGCTTACAGAAATAAAACAATTACAAGGAAATATTATGACCAATTTTATGGCCCCCAGATTAGGTAACTTAGATTAAATGGACAAATTCATAAGCGATCAAAACTGAATCAAGAAGAAATAGAAAGTCTGAATAGACCTATAACACTTAAAGTGATTCAATTACTAATAAAAAATATTACTACAAAAAACACAAACAAAACACCCAGGCCCAAATGGCTTTAGTGATTAACTCTCCCAAACATCTAAGACGAATTAATACCAATTCTTCACAATCTCTTCCAAAAAATAGAAGAGGACGAACACGTCTCAACTCACTCCATGATGCCAGTATTATACTGATATCAAACCGGAAAAAGACATCACAACAAAAGAAACTATATACCAATATGTCTTATGAATATAGATGCAAAAATCCCAACGAAATACAAGCAAAGAGAATCCAGCAATATATAAAAAGGCATGTACACCATGAACAAGTGGAATTTATCCCAGAAATTCAATATTGGTTTAAGATCAATTAATGTAGTAAGCCATATCAATAGTATAAGGAAAAAATGATCATTTCAATAGATTTAGAAAAAGCATTTGAGAAAACTGAACACGGGTTCATAGTAAAAACACTCAACAAACTATGAAGAGAAGGAAAATTCGACAACCCTTGTAAGAGACATCTGTGAAAATTCTACAGCTAGTACCATACTAAATAATGGGAGACTGAAAGCTTTCCTGCTAAGATTAGATATAAGACAAGGATATCTGTTCTTGTCACTTCATTTCAACTTTGTTCCAGAGGTTCTAACTAGAGCAATTAGGTAAGAAAAGACACTGTTCAAAAACGATGTGAAGAGGGATGCAAAGATGGTTCCATATCCACAAATCAATCAATGTGATACACCACATTAACAAAATAAAGAATAAAAACCATATGATCGGAACAGGATAGAAAGCCCAGAGGTAAACCCACACACATATGGTCACCTTATCTTTGATAAAGGAGGCAAGAATATACAGTGGAGAAAAGACAGCCTCTTCATTAAGTGGTGCTGGGAAAACTGGACAGCTACATGTAAAAGTATGAAATTAGAGCACTCCCTAACACCATACACAAAAATAAACTCAAAATGGATTAATGACCAAAATGTAAGGCCAGACACTATAAAACTCTTGGAGGAAAACACAAGCAGAACACTCTATGACATAAATCACAGCAAGATCCTTTTTGGCCCACCTCCTAGAGAAATGGAAATAAAAACAAAAATAAACAAATGGGACCTAATGAAACTTCAAAGCTTTTGCACAGCAAAGGAAACCATAAACAAGACGAAAAGACAACCCTCAGAATGGGAGAAAATATTTGTAAACAAAGCAACTGACAAAGGATTAATCTCCAAAATATACAAGAAGCTCTTGCAGCTCAATAACATAAAAACAAACAACCCAATCCAAAAATGGGCAGAAGACCTAAATAGACATTTCTCCAAAGAAGATATACAGACGGCTAACAAACACATGAAAAAATGCTCAACATCATTAATCATTAGAGAAATGCAAATCAAAACTACAATGAGATATCATCTCACACCAGTCAGAATGGCTATCATCAAAAAATCTAGAAACAATAAATGCTGGACAGGGTGTGGAGAAAAGGGAACCCTCTTGCACTGTTGGTGGGAATGTAAATTGATACAGCCACTATGGAGAACAGTATGGAGGTTCCTTAAAAAACTACGAATAGAACTACCATACGACCCAGCAATCCCACTACTGGGCATATACCCTGAGAAAACCATAATTCAACAAGAGTCAGGTTACCAAAATGGTTCATTGCGGCTCTATTTACAATAGCCAGGACATGGAAGCAACCTAAGTATCCATCGACAGATGAATGGATAAAGAAGATGTGGCACATATATACAATGGAATATTACTCAGCCATAAAAAGAAATGAAATTGAGTTATTTGTAGTGAGGAGGATGGATCTAGAGTCCGTCATACAGAGTGAAGTAAGTCAGAAAGAGAAAAACAAATACCGTATGCTAACACATATATATGGAATCTAAGAAAAAAAGAAAAAAAAGGTCATGAAGAACCTAGGGGCAAGACGGGAATAAAGACACAGACCTACTAGAGAAGGGACTTGAGGATATGGGGAGGGGGAAGGGTAAGCTGTGACAAAGTGAGAGAGTGGCATGGACATATATACACTACCAAACATAAAATAGATAGCTAGTGGGAAGCGGCCCCATAGCACAGGGAGATCAGCTCGGTGCTTTGTGACCACCTAGAGGGGTGGGATAGGGAGGGTGGGAGGGAGGGAGACGCAAGAGGGAAGAGGTATGGGAACATATGTATAACTGGTTCACTTTGTTATAAAGCAGAAACTAACACACCATTGTAAAGCAATTATACTCCAATAAAGATGTTAAAAAAAGAAAACAAAAGAAACACCATATGATCATCTCAATAGATACAGAAAAAGCATTTGACAAAATTCAACATCATTTCATGATAAAATCTCTCAAGAAACTGGATACAAAGGTAACAAACCTCTAATAATAAAGGTCATATACAATAAGCCCAGAGCTATCATACTCAACAGTGGAAAGCTAGAAGCTTTTCCTATAAGATCAGGAAAAATACAAGAATGCCCACTCTCACCACTTCTATTCAATATAGTACTGGAAGTCCCAGGCAGAGCAATTAGGCAAGAGAAAGAAATAAAAGACATCTAAATCAGAAAGGAAGAAGTAAAACTGTCTCTATTTTCAGATGACATGATCTTATATATAGAAAAATTTAAAGACTCCACTCAAAAAATGTGATAAGTAATAGGGAAATCCAATGAAGCTGTGGGATACAAAATCATAGACAAAAATCAGCTGCATTTCTAAACACTAATAATGATTTATGAGAAAAAGAAATTAAGAAAATAATCCCATTTACAGTAGCATCAGAAAGAATAAAACACCTAGGAATAAATTTAAGAAAGGAGGTCAAAGACCTGCACATGAAAATTATAAGACATTGATAAAAGAAATTAAAAGACACAAATAAATGAAAATGTATTCCATGCTCATGGATTGAAAGAATTAATATTGTTAAAATACTACCATACTACCCAAAAGTATCTACAGATTCAATGCAGTTCCTATCAAAATTCCAACAGTGTTTTTCAGAAACAGAAAAAACAATCCTAAAATTTGTAAGGAAGCACAAAATATTTCAAATAGCCAACGCAGTCAGAGAATGACAAATACTGTACGATATCACTTTTTTATGTGGAATTTTTAAAAGCCAAATTCATAGAAATTGAGAGTAGAATGGTGATTACCAAGGGCTGGGAAATGGGAGAAATGGGGAGATGTTGGTCAAAGAGTACAAACTTCCACGTAGAAGATGAGTAGGTCTGGGGATCTAATGCACAGCACCGTGATTATAGTGTAATTCTGTATTATCTACTTGAGAATTGCTAAGAGAGTAGATCTTAAATGTTCTCACCACCAAAAGGAAATGGTAATTATGTGTCATGATGCAGGTGTTAGCTAATGTTATGGCAGTAATCATTCTGAAATATAAAAGTGTATCAAATCAACACATCATGCTCGTTAAACACATACATTGTTATATGTCAATTATACCTCAATAAAGCTGGAGGTATGGGCAGGGGCAGAGTGGGGGGGGGGGGTGACCGGGTGGAGTTCAGTGGGAGTTGGGTTTCTTCACTAAAGAGTGGCAGGAATGGGTGACCATCACACCCAGCCCATAGCTTCAGATGAAGTTATCCCCTCACTATATCCGTGGAAAGTCAACTCCAGAAGTTGAAGTGAGTTAGGCAAGATCACATGGTTTGTTAATAATCTAACCAGGTCCAGGGCGTGTTGTCACCAAAATACTTCTCCCACACAATGATTGGCTATTTTACCACCTTTCTCATACCCTCCTAAGAGGAGAAACAGTCACTTGAGTTGGAGGTACTAACAGAGATGGCTAGGTTAAGCCCCTGTATAAAAATTTTCTGTCTTCTGCCGGCTGTCCTATTTTTAATAGCTGGAAAAGCCCTCCTTTTTTTCAGAATGATGAGACTTTGCGTGTGATGTTCCTAGCAGGTAGGACCACTTTGGTGGCATTGTCCACTCTGAGGTTCACTCAGAGATTCCTCTCAAATTCCTGTCCTGGGGAAGGAAGGCCATTTTATTTTGTTTTTTAAAAATGCCTGAAAAGCAAAAGACAACTGGAGATAAGATTGCTGGTCAAAGGTCAGAAACAAAACGAGTCCTCAGAAACCTAAAGTGCTCTTCCCCGCTGAGGTTATAGAACCTGCCAGGGACAACATGCTGGTGTCACAGGAACTTCTGGAAAACAGTACCATAGCCCAAAGCAGCGGGTGGGATTCGCAATGACAACATTGCACACCCACCACCTCACTGGCCAATGTTTCTGTCTCTTTAAGTCATCACCACTGGGCTCCCCCTCCCTGAGCTTCCGGAACTCTGAGGTCTGAGAGGCACAGAGACTTCCTCCATGTGTGGAGAGGAAACCGCCCACTGCACCCACAGTCCAAGGGCAGGCGGTAGGTCAGGAGCTTCTTGGAGCCAGCATTAGAGCCTGTCGCCAATCCTGCAGGAACGGTGAGCACAGGGGAAAAGGAACCAGCCCGGAGCAGGACCTGTGGGGAACAGGAAGAGCTCTGCCTGTGTGAAGCTGGCTGAGTGGGCAGCTGCATTCTGGTAAGTATGTGAAAGGGGGGCAGGATCTAGAAACGGTAACTTCATGTGCCTCTAGGTTTGTAAGGTTGTTCTGAGTGTCAAACACAGTAAGTTCAGAAGAACAGGTAAGCATCTTCTCGAGCTCTGCTGCACACACGCTCTTCTTTGGGACTAAATTCTCTCTCCTTCCCTGCTCCCTCAGTCCTTCTGCTAGAACTACTGCGAAGGCAATGAACATTCCCCAAATACATGTGCAGCAAAAGCAAAAGGTATTTCTGGGGACTTACAGGGAAGCTAAGCTCAGAGCAAGTTACAAAGTGAAAATTCGGTATATATCTGAGCCGAACCCTCCTAAAACCTCCACTCTCCTTAACACTAGCCACAATAGTGCAAGAGACAGCTGAGGTTGTGAACTTGGTCCTCAGCCCTTGCCCTACATGATCACTTGAACATCTGCTCCCCACCCCAAACTGGGCTCTGTGGGCTGCTCTGGTGTCAATTAAGGGAGTTTGTTGATTTCTAGACACAAAATAACGAATCACATTATGTGATTTAGCCCTGGGGTAAACTTTACAGAAGCTTTGGGGGGTGGGGTGATGGGGGTGGGGTGGGTAACGGAGTGGGGGGCGGCGGCAGGAGAGTTACTGCAGAGACACCCACAGCTTTGGCTTGAGCTCTAGGCAAACCTACCATCTGAGCCCTTTCGCCAGAGACAGGTTATTCAGCCAACCTCTCCCTTTGCTTTTGCTTCGTTGTTGGTGCCAATAGGGGGAGAACACAGTTACCTGTAGGAACCAGGTGGGCGACCTGAAGAGGTAGAATTTGAAATGGACGTTGAAGCACAGACAGGACTCAGGCAGAAGTGTGTGGTGGGACGAATGGTCCACAAGGTGGGTTGGAAAAGGCCCTGCAATCTGCTGTTTGTGGAGGGGCTGACTGGGGAGCGGATTAGGTGGGAATGAGGCTGGACTAGACTGAGGAGAAACTGTGCTGTCGTGTTCAGGCACTCGTGTGATCAGGGAAACTTGACCACAGAACGTTTAATTGAATTAAATAATGTCGGAGTGGGTATTTTACTTCAAAAAGCCTCAGGTTTGAGGCAAGAACATAAAGAGCTGGAGGGGAGCATCCCAGTCTCTCCAGCACACAGGTTATATTTAGACTTATTTATTTACTTATTTTTTACTGAAGTATAATTGGCTTACAATATTATATTACTTCCGGGTATACAGCATAGTGAGTCTACAATTTTATACTTATGCTCCATATAAAGTTAATATAAAATATTAATTAACTATATTCCCTGTGCTGTGCATTACATTGGTGTATCTTAGTTATTTTATACCCAGTAGTTTGTACCTCTTAAAATCCCCTTCCCCATCTTGCCCCTTCCCCCACCCATCTCCCCAATGGTAAACACTAGTTTATTCTCTGTGTTTGTGAGTCTATTTCTGTTTTGTTATATTCCTCTGTTTGCTTTATTTTAAATTCCACATATAAGTGGAAACATACAGCATTTGTCTTTCTCTGTCTGACTTACTTCACTAAGCATAATACCCTACAGGTCCATCTATGTTGTTGCAGATGGAAAGATGTCATTCTTTTTTATCTTTTTCATTCTTTTTATATGAGTAATATTCCATTTTATCTATCTATCTATCTGTATATATATGACACCTTCTTCGTTCATCTGTTGATGGGCACTTAGGTTGCTTCCATATCTTGGTTATTATCAATACTGCTTCTATGAACATCGGGGCGCACACATCTTTTTGAATTCGTGTTTTCATTTTCTTTGGATATATACCCAGGAATGAATTGCTGGATGATATGGTAGTTCTATTTTTAATTTTTTGAGGAACCTTCATACTGTTTTCCACCGTGTCTGTACCAATTGACATTCCTGCTATCAGTGTACTAGGGTCCCCTTTCTCTACATCCTCGTCAACAACACCAGTTGTTTCTTGTTTTTGGATGACACCATTCTGACAGGGGTGCTCCATGCTTCCTGTACCTGATATCTGTCCCTTTTCAGGTTAGGAAAGTTTTCAATTACAATTTCACCAAATACATTTTCTACCCCTTTCTCTCTTTTTCTGGGACCTCTATCATGTGAATGTTAGCACACTTGACCTTTTCCCAGAGGTCCCATAAACTCTCCTCATTTTTTTAAATGTGTTTTTGTTTTTGCTGTACTGCTTGGATGATTTCCACTAGTCTGTCTTCTGTGTTCTTCTACATCGCCTAATCTGCTCTTAATTCCTTCTAGCGAATTTTTCATTTCAGTTATCGTATTCTTCAGCTCTGACTGGTTTTTGCATTTTCTAATTCTCTGCAGAAGTTCCCACTGTGTTCATCTGTTGTTTACCCAAGTTCAGTTAGCATTTTTATTACTATTGCTTTGGACTCTTTGTCAGGTAAATTATTATCTCTGTTTCATTAGGGGTTTTTTCCTGGGGTTTTATCTTGTTCTTTCATTTAAAATATATCCCTTTGTTTTCTCATGTTGTTTGACTTTCTCTGTGTGTCTCTATGAAATTAGGTGAAACGGTTACCTGTCCAGGTCTCAAAGGCATGTCCTTGTGGGTAGCAACCCTTTGCAGTGTGCCTGTCACCAGTGGCTTTGGTGGGAGAGCTGGACGTGAAGTGAGCGGGGACTGCTTCTTCTCCCACAGTGTGCTGGCGGCCACCACCTTGGTGGGAAGCAAGGCTGGAGGCAGAGGGCTAGAGCCAGAGCCAGGTGCCAGCCAGGGCTTCTCCTCGGCTCAGGGCTAGTTGTTAGCCTATTGTGGGAAGAGTCAAGGACCAAGGGGCTGGGCAGGAGTCCTAAGGGAGTTGGGTTCCCCCAGATGTGATGACAGTCTTCACCTTGGCTGGGGAGGTGGCCAGGGCCTGAGAGCCTGAGGCTGCACTTCTGAGCTGCTTCTACTTTTTCCTCAGTGTGTACCCCTTGGTTAGAGGCAGGATAGAGAGCCAGGGGGGTTGGAGCCACACACCGGAGCTCTCTCTGCTCCTTCCCTGGTGCACACATGCCCACTGGCAATGGCAGCCTCGGCCTTTGTGGGGGGCTGGAATGGGAGCCTGGAGAGGGCTGGGAGGTGCTCTGGGGCCGTCCCGGCAGGCTGGCCAGAGCACCAGGCAGTCTTCAGTGTACTGCCTCTGCACTGGGACTGACAACAAGCATGCTTGGGCTCTTCAAGACCAGAGTCTCAGGTTCTTACAGCCCTCCAGTAAGCCCTACTGATTTTCAAACCAGCTAAGGGGGCTCATCTTCCCAGTGTCAAGCCCAGGCCTGCGGTGCCTAATATGTGGCTCAGACCCCCCACTCCCCAGGGAGAATCCCCAAGCCTGGGATAGCCCCTTCCACTTCTAGGTCCCCACTAGGGATTCAGGTCCCAACCAGATTGCTTCTCCTCCCCCTGTACCAGACTCCATGTGGTTCTTTCTTTACAGCCTTGATTGTAGAAAAGCCATTTTGCTAGTCTTCAGGTCATTCTCAGAGAGAGTTGCTCTCTATGTAGTTGTCGCTTGGATGTGTTCATGGGGGCAGGTGAGCTTGGGGTCTCCCTCCTCCACCTTCTGGATCCCACCTCCTAGACATATTAGGACGAGCCAAATGTTGTGGTTTTCTGAGCACAGAATCAGGAGCTTTCCAGGTCAGCTTGGGAAATATGTCTGTTTTCTGATTTCCAAAACCAAAATCCCAAGTTTCTTCTTGTTTCCCAGGCCAACAACCCTAAGGTAGGTCTTAAGTCAGTGAGCAAACTTTCTTGTTCTCAGGGTTTGACAAACCCCCCCCACCCCACCCCCAGCTGCTGAACCTCCAGGGAAAACTTATTTTCTACAACTTACGTCACTGACATAGAATTACCTGGGAAAATGAACATCAAAGCTTATTCATTGACATAGAGGAAGTGTTGTCATCTCCCCTCTGCTCTGTGCATTTCGAGGCCCTGAAAAGACAGCACAAGCTCACCAGGTGTTCTCATAGTATCGCCCCAACCACAGACCAAGCTGTTCCACTGTCTTCCCTAAATTCTGATGCTCGGAGAGGGCAGGAACTATGACATTTTCACTGTGGTGTCACCAGCATTTTGGGCTTTGCCTGACACATAGTGGGTAGTTTTACCTATGAATGAATAATGAACGAGTGAACGAATGGGAAAATAAATAACTTGTGTTGGGGACACTTTCAGGGAATCATGAGAGGACAGAAGACAGCAAGAGATGAAGAAAACGCCTATGGTAAGAACATGCCTCACAACGCGTGTTTGCCCCCAGGTGTGAGCTCCGGGTAGTAAGGGGGATGGGCTATCTCAACACTGAATGGAGGGAAGCCCCAGAGTTTTCTCGATGCTGGGATGAAACAGCAAGAGCCCTGGGGCTGGCATTTGACCTAGATCTCTGCCCCTGACCTGCTGTGAGATATTGAGTTCTTTGACTAACCTGCACCTCCGTTCCCAAAGTAAAATGAATAAACCTCCTCTGATCTCCACAGAAGGGGCTGTAGAGGGAATCCAACTATATACTAGAGGGAACATAATTCACTAGGTAGAAGGTGTTAGGGAACAAGGATGGAGGGTTAACCAGGTATCTTATTAGGCAGCAGGTTTAAGAGAGAGGAGAGGATGAGGGGGGAAAGAGGGAGGGAAGAAGAGATGGTCTCATCTTATCCTCCCAACAGCCCTATGAGGACGGCGCTACATTAATGATCCCATTTGTGCAGAAGAGGTTTAGCACTTAGATTAAGCATCTTCCCAGGGTTACAAGGCTGGCCGGGGGTGGGGCTGTGATTCAAACCCAGGGTGTGGGACCCAGACAGCCCTCGTGGCCAGACCCACTGCCCCTCCTGCCTTTCTTTAGTAAGAGGGTATCTGGGGAAGTAAGGCAGAGGCCACTGAAGTTGTGAAATAGGGAGCAGCTCTGCCCAGTGTGGATGACAGGTCATGTCACACGAAGTAATGGCCTGTATTATACAGGGATGTCCTCTACAGAAACGTTCACCGGGTGCTGGCGCACCTACAGGTGCATGTGTGACGCCAAAGAGGGAAGAAATAGACGGGTAGAGATCCCCCGGAGTTCACAAATCTCCGACCAGGGCACTCAGTAAAGGTTTGGTCCGAAAAGCAAAAGTCGAAGCACTCTGTTCTCCTTTGTTCAAAGGCATCCAGGGGACCCGGGTACCAGGATATGTGCTTTCAGGTTCGGGAGCTTACAGATCATTGGTGCTCACAGGTTTAGAAGCCCGCGAGTCTGCCCTGCAGGAGCCCAGGCTGCGGCTCCTCCTGGCGGGGAGGTCAGGGACTGGGAAAAGCGCCACGGGAAACAGCATCCTGGGCCAGAAGCGCTTCATCTCCAGGCTCGGGGCGACGTCGGTGACCCGGACCTGCGCCACGGGCAGCTGCAGGTGGGCCAAGTGGGACGTGGAAATCATTGACACCCCGGACCTCTTCAGCTCCGAAGTCTCCCAGACAGACCCGGACTGCACGGAGAGAAGCCGCTGCTACCTGCTCTCGGCGCCTGGGCCCCACGCCCTGCTCCTGGTGACCCAGCTGGGCCGCTTCACGGCCCAGGACCAGCAGGCCTGGAGGCGGGTGAAGGCGCTGTTCGGGGACGGCATCGTGACGCGCACCATCGTGGTCTTCACCCGCGAGGAAGACCTGGCTGGGGGCTCGCTGCAGCGTTACGTGCGCGACACCGAGAACCGCGCGCTCAGGGAACTGGTGGCCGAGTGTGGGGACCGATTCTGCGCCTTCGACAACCGAGCCACCGGCGGGAAGCGGGAGGCCCAGGTGATGGCGCTGATGGGGCTGGTGGAGGAGCTGGTGAGGCACCACGGCGGCGCCCCCTACACCAACGACCTGTACAGCCTGGCGCAGGCCCTGGAGGGCGCGGACCCCGAGAAGAGGCTGCGCAGGGTGGCGGAGCGAGTGGCCTTCTGCGCGCAGAGGCGGCGGGAGCGCTGGCCGCTGACCTGGCTGTGGCGGTGGCCCAAGGCGCGGGGGACCTGGCGTAAGCTGGGCGTGTGCACCCTAGTGGGCGCCCTGGTCCTGCTCTGCGTGCTCTACAGGCACCGGCCAGAGGCCTTGCAGGTAACTTGGCAAGAAAGGAACTGAACACTTGGGTCTGAAGGGGGATTTCAAATGAATCAGAGTTTTCAAGAGTTTCATATTTCCTCCAGTAAACAGTTTTAAAATAAAGTTGTGCAATTTTAAAACGGCCTTAAAACGTGTTAGTTAGCTTGATGTTTCGGTCCTCTCTTGAAAAATAATGGAATGACTGGTGATTTTTAGTAGAAAATGGATTCATAGCAAAGGGAAAACAGCTATTTTTATTTTGAGCTTGTGTTTGTTTAGACACTGCCTTCCTCCCTTTGGACTGCTATTTAAAAAAACAAAAAACAAAAAAACACAGACTGCATGGCTTACAAACAACAGACATTTATTTCTCACACTTCTGGAGGCTGGAAGTCCAAAATCACGGTCCAGTTTGGGGGAGAGCCCTCTCTGAGATTGCAGACTGCCAACTTCTGGCTGTGTCCTCACCTTGATGGAAGGGGCACTTTGGCAAGGGCACTAATCCCAATCATGAGGAATCTACCCTCATGACCTAATAACCTCCCGGTGACCCCCATCTCCTAATACCATCCTCTCCAGATTAGGTTTTCAACATGTAAATGCTGGGGAGGGGGACACAAACATTCAGAGCATAGCCTGCACTCTCTCTTCTTGATGTTTTCTCGTTCTTATGGGTAGATATCTCCCTTCAGTGATCCTTGTAATTTTTTTTTTTTTTTTTTTTTTTTTTTTTGCGGTACGCAGGCCTCTCACTGTTGTGGCCTCTCCCGTTGAAGAGCACAGGCTCCGGACTTGCAGGCGCAGCGGCCATGGCTCACGGGCCCAGCCGCTCCACGGCATGTGGGATCTTCCCGGACCGGGGCACGAACCTGTGTCCCCTGCATCGGCAGGCAGACTCTCAACCACTGCGCCACCAGGGAAGCCCCTGATCCTTGTAAATTTTTATTATCATCAAGGAAAGAGATGTCACAGTCATGCATATTAATGTTTACTTCTGATACATCGGTTTATTTACCAGTACAATGGCTTAGTACCAAGAAGTTAAATGTAACTACACTGAAAATAACACAGTTTCCAACTTTCTAGCATGTATTATGGTTCATGTCTGTCCAAAATGAAGTAAGATTTGGGGAAAATAACATGCAATGTCTTCAATGTAGTCATCTATCTGGATTTTTAAATAATAATAATAATAATAAAGCGCCTGTCTCAAAATGGAGAAGAGAGGGGTGGCAGGGTCATCGGCAGAGAGCCACAGAGCACCGGAGGTTAGGTGTGGCTGTACCGTGGGGTTTTTACAGGGGATGGGCCAACCCACATAAGTCTGTGAATGCCATCCTTACGTTGTGTAAGCAAACGCTAGGATCTGTTTATTTCCATATTTCTGAATGTGACAGAACACTTTAAAGGAAGTCTTTCTATCAGTCACGTGCTAGTTAGGAGGTGTGGATACAGGAGGAGGCAGATATCCCAATACTACCAGGGCTCAGGGGTGCTCAGGGCCGGGAGGTGGTGCACAGGCATCCCAGGGCCATCCCCGCTCCACGTGGAGAAGGGGCCTATGCACATGCACTTCGATGCCACCTCGGGTTAAGGGCCTGCAGAGACTCAGGATGACTATGGGCTTAGAGTGGCCTGCAGTTGGGTGGGGGGGGTACCTGAGGGCCATAGTAGTGGGGCAGGGAGTTGGGCTCTGTGAAGCCTGGCTGGAAAAAAAGTCCATTATCAATTCCTGCCTTCAGCGTCGTGCTGGGCCCATGCAAGAACTCTCGGCCATGGAGGGACTCTTCCCACACCCTGAGGGCCCCAGGAAGGGGCCGACGTAGCGGAGACCGCCTGTGTCCGCAGCTTCCCATCCAGGGCCACGTGCGCACGGGCATACATTGTAAGCCAAAGACTTCGCTTACCATGGGGTTGATTGTAACCTGCTTGTTCTTTCATTTTTCGTTTTCTCACGTCAGGGTGTCCACATATGCCCTCCAGTTTCTGTCATTGCTTATTATTTTTGTCTTGTTTGTAAATGGACATGTGATTTTTAAAATAAATATGAGTGTTAGGATTGTAAAATTCTCATGCGGACTGTAGCATATAGAAATGTGTAGGATCAGAGGAAGGCTTGACATCCGTGGGTAAAACACCCTGCTTGGGGCATCACCAGGACCATTGTGCGGGACAGTGGAAAGAGCAGGAGATGTGCAGAGGGCTTGTGTGACAAAGCCGGTCCCTATGAACTTGCTCCAGGACCTTGGGCACAAGGGGATTCAGCTTTTCTTGAGATGTATATATTAATATTAATCCTTATAGCTTTCATGTACGATGAAGTAACATGAGTGAAAGCACTTTGTAGGCTAAATTCCATAAGAATACAGTACAGAAACAAAAAGTCTAAGAAGAAACTTCTCATAATAATAATCCTCATAAATAAATCTCATACTCATAAATACATAAATTTCACACTCATGAATACTCTGCATTTATTCTTCATAATAATAACTACTCCTCATTCTTCTATGTATAGAGTTGGGAGCTAGTGGTAATATAAGGTCGGCATGATTAGTCATCAAATATATTTACAAAGTGCGGTCAAAGTTGTATTTGTTCTCTAAAATATTGCTAGTTTCTAATCCTTAGATTTAGAACTATGCAACATGACTCATAAGTAAATGGAAGACACAATTTTTAGTTTTTAAAATGTAATTTAGGGACTTCCCTGGCGGTCCAGTGGTTAAAACTCCACGCTTCCACTGCAGAGGGCATGGGTTCCATCCCTGGTCGGGAACGAAGATCCCGCGTGATGCGCGGGCAGCCAAAAAAATTTTAAATATGTACAATTTAATGTTACACATGTAATACAAGATAGATCATAAAACAAAATAATATAAGGATGATCATAAAATAGAAAACAGAAGCTGTAGAGAGAACACTATAATATAATGACAATTTATTGCCTTAATATTTTATGATGAAAAATACCTCATGAGGTATGAAGGGTAATTATCATTAACAGCCTTTTATTTGAAGAGGAAAGTAATGTACTGAGAGTCAAGTGATTTTCTAAGGGCAAAACGTGGCAAATCAGAACTGGAACTTATTTTTCCTTATTGTCCTATAGGAAGAGTTTCCTGAACCAGACACACAGGGTCAAAATGCTATAACTTCTCAAAAACTGTCTATTTGAGTGAATATATATATATATATATATATATATACATATATATCTCGACTACTTACATGTCCTCTCATTTTCTTTCTTTTTTTTTCCTCACCTTCTCTTTTATCTCTTCAAGAATAAAAATTCGTTGATCGTGTGCTGATGAAGTTTCTTTCATATTTCCATGCCCTGCTGCCTGGATCAACTGTCATTTTATCTAAAGAGGTTCATATTTGACTTACTTCTGAGAGTTGTTTTTGGACATGAGTTTTTCTTTTTTTTTAATTTATTTATATTTTTGGCTGTACTGGGTCTTCGTTGCTGCGCATGGGCGTTCTCTAGTTGCGGCGAGCGGGAGCTACTCTTCGTTGCCGTGCGCGGGCTTCTCATTGCGGCGGCTTCTCTTCTTGCGGAGCACGTGCTCTAGGCACGCGGTCTTCAGTAGATGTGGCTCACAGGCTCTAGAGCGCAGGCTCAGTAGTTGTGGCACACAGGCTTAGTTGCTCCACGGCATGTGGGATCTTCCTGACCCAGGGCTCGAACCCATCTCCCCTGCATCAGCAGGCGGATTCTTAACCACTACGCCACCAGGGAAGCCCCCAAGATGAGATTGTCAAGCAGAAGATTTCAAACAATGCATACCCTCTTATATAGTCTTGTACAATATTCAGTATTGTACAATATTCAATTCTTGTACAATATTCAATATTCATCACCTGGCTGGGCAGACGCCACTACGCCTTCCAGAGAATATCCTATGGATTGAACTCCCTAGAAGAGGAATTCCTATAACTCCTTGGGGAAGCCAGAGCTAGACTATGACCCAAGACTCTTTTTTTCTGCCCTGGGAGCCTTCACCTGTTAGTGGCAATGTTTGCCTTTTCTTATACAACTGCATTTGTGCTTGCTTATTCCAGCAATAAAATATTTTGAGATTTTTTTCTAAATTTGTCTTTTACCTCTTTTTTTTTTTTAAGTAGTTGTCTTCCAAAATGATGTAGTGTTTTGTTTTAATTATTATTTAGGGTCTTCATTATTTTTATACCTTACATTCAATCTCCTTCTCGGCCCAGTTCTTATTTATTTTATGTTTCCTTTCACTCTACACCATTAATTTTAGGCACTCCTTTTTACTTTGGAAATAGTGTTAAATCGTGTATATACCTTGATTTACTACATCTGAAAACACCTAAGATCTATTCTTCCACATGCTGGCGAAATAGCTCATGGATACGCTGAAGAGAATTGCTTACCACTCCTCAAACATCACACACACACCCCCAAGAAGAGACGCCCAACCCCAAGAAACAAAAGACAAGGGTAGTCACTCTCTGCCTCCCAGCCCTGGGGAGTTTCTGGAAGGGAGGAAGGCTCCATTCTAACCTGTTCCACATCTGGGCTCCAGCTTTTCACGAAGGTAGAGAAGTTCTCCTTCCTGAAAAGCCAGTGATTCTTTCCTGTGCCAAAGAAAATAACTAATTTTCTCAGTAGATTTCTTTGTAGGTGCTTTCACAGGGAGACTCAGGTCAGCGTGGTCTGTGTTAGAGTGAGAGGTACTTGGACTCAACAGGAGAGATGAAACGTTGATCTTCCGGGAATGGTGGCCGGAGAGCACGACACGCCCGCGGAGGCAACAGGGGTCTTTAGCAACGGGGGAACTGGGAGGATTGGGGCCCGTGTTCTTCTCTTTCACGCTCCAAACATCACTTCTTTGCACACGTCTTAAAGAGGAAATGGGAGTGGGCGAGGGGCTCGCGGGCTCCAACAGGAAGCATCCCATTAGGGGGACAGCGCGCTCCGAACTCGCTGCTCTCCAGTTTCCGCAGCAGCAGTTCCGCCCCATCCGGAGGGGGTGTCCCCAGCTGCGGGGACAGGGGGTGCACTCCGTTAGCCCCATTTTCCTTCTTGCCCTGCACCCCTTCCATGGAACCTTCGTCCGCGCTCTCGCGCCGACCCGCCGGCACCCAGCCCGCAGCGCCGCGCCTGGTAAGGGGAACCCGGCGGGGGTCCCAGCGTCCTGGGTGGAGGCCCGGGGAGGGGGGGCGCGTCCTGGAGGCCGCGGTTGAGTCAGGGCTACTGATTTCTCGTGGGATCTGACACCGGTTACCATACTTCTGGGCTCTCCCATCAGTGAAACGGGGCGCCGATGGTGAGCGTTATGGGCAACCGCGGATTCCTAGCGGGAGGGAAGCGGCTTCGGGAACCGCTCACCCCGCGTTCACGGCCCACAGCTTTCCACAGCGTGGAGGTCTTTTCCGTCTAGTTGCCTACTTCTTAGCTCTTCTGACTTTCATAAGCTTCACGGGGTTTCATAAAGCTTCACTAAGATTCTCATCCCATTTGACAGATGAGAAAACTGAAACTCACCAGGTGCCCTAACTAGGTGGGGCGGACGTCTCAGTTTTAGCTCTTAACTTCCCCGTACCAGCCCCGCCCCATCCCTGACAAGCACCACACCCGCAGAGGCCTGGGTACCGAGAGTCTATTCCTAGGGCTCCACAGGACAAGTTCGGGGTCATTATGTTCCCGCCCTCACTGAGCCACGCGCTCCAAACGGAACCTCTCAGTGAACATTGTTCCATTGATCTTCTGCAAACCAGCCCATTCTCCCCCAAATACCCACACTTTTCCTACGACACGATGTCGAACTCGACCGTACGGCAGACAGATTCCAGCGTGTACAGGAACCAACCCTTTGCTAAAGCTCCTGTGAAAGCCGCGTTATGAAATCACAATGCTGAACTCTGACACAAGTGATACCAGGAAACAGAGGGAGGGGGCAGATGGGCGAAGGAGAATATGAATCAGGAAGACAGAAAATATTTTTATCTTTCCTAAAACAGCATGAGAGAGCCTGCTTTCCAATGGTTTGATAAAGTAAGGTGCCGTCAAGATAAAATCAGGTTCGTGTAATGTACAAATCAGGAGGTACATTATATGCTCATTGGCTTCAACCTCCTACCTAAGCTACATCGTCCTGCTGTTCCTGTCAGATACTCTTATAATCTCTGCCCGCATACTGCCCGCGACTCTCTCATGGTTCCTGATCCCGCCTGGGGGAACATTAAAAGGGTTTTCCTTGTGGAGAAGAAATCTGCCTCCACTCCCGATTCTCCCTCTTCTGTCTACTATGTGATTGACACGTGTCACATTCCTTCGAGTTTAGGATGTTTCCCGATCTTTTCTTAGGCTTGATTCTGTCCTTTTAATATTCTATGACTCATTTTAGCATCTCCATCAATATCCTTTCTGACTAGCCTCTGCACACTTTATTATTTGTTAGTATCTGTCCAAAATAATCCACTCCTCGGGGGGACGTGTCTCCCCCGGCAGCCTGACCCACTCAGAAGACGGTTCAGGAGGACCGTGCGCGCCTCTGCTAATGTAACCTGAACTTCGACTGGCTTTTGTGAGGCCACAGAGCTCCATTGGGGTCACACTGATCATCAAGTCATGGGGAAACACCAGATTGCTTTAAACTGAGATACTTCCATTCCGAGCAACTTCTGGCCCTGCGATTTTACCTTTGAATAATTCTTTTTTTCCTTTGAAATTGTGCACTCAAGATTTTGCAATACAGTTCTCTTTGTTAGTTTTAGGGTAAGCGTCCAGCCTGCCTGCCTCAGTTTATGTCCTGACCGTGGATGGCAGCATGGTATGTGGTGTTCCAAGAGGTTCATTGACTGTATAATCTCTTCTCCACCCTGATAAATCTAGGAGAATACACAGGCAAAACGAGCCATGTTTTGGTCTTAGCTCCATGGAAGTTGTGTGATCGTGGGCAGGTCAGTTGAGACTCAGTTTCCTAATATTTTAATAGAAACTTTAATACCTATCTTGATCACATCATAGGGAATTTAGGAGAACGATTCAAAGAATGGACATGAAAGAAACTTGAAAATTACAAATGGCTGCACAGAGGATTACTACCATGGTAAAGTTCATCATCGACATTGTCACCACTGTCGTCATCGGCTTTACCACCACTGTCGTCATCGGCTTTACCACATCGATATATTGATTCCAATATATAGCAACTGCCGTCTGAAGTAGAAAAGATGTCAGAGGATTTGAGCAGTTTTAGCAAAAGCTGGAGTGTTATTTACCAGAGGCCAGGACAGCGTGTGGGAGAATGTGGTGAGGAAGATGCTCTTCTCTGGGCTTAAGGAAAGGAAAGTGGTGCAGAAGGAAAAGGAAAGGAAGGAAGTTGCCTTAATAAATTCTGAGGATGTGACAAGGGCTGGTTTCCCTAATGAGGGCCATTTTTCTGTTCTTCCCTCCTGAGTGAACAGAAACATGTGCAAGAGGCAGAGATAACAGAATCGACCTGAATAGCAAGTGAACTATGGAAACCGTTTTGAATTCAATGTTAATCAATAAAATGCACCTTTAAGCCAATTAAGACATCCTAGTATGTGCCCATCAGGGTGACATGAAAAGTCTAATATGAAAAGTCTAATATCACCCAGCGTAGGTGAAGATTTGGGGGATCCTCACCCATGGCTGCTGCCAGTATGACTTAGCACATGCTTCTTGGAGTCATATTTGGCAGTATCTTGTCAGGTGGAAACTATATATCCCAGAGAAATCGTCCATGTGCACAAGGAGACGTGTAGGGGGATTCTTCTGCAGCGTTGTTTGTAGTAGCAAGCACGTATTTTGGCACACCAAGTGTTTGTTAATAAAATTGAGTTGGATAAAATGCTACATAAATAATGTCACTGGCATAAAAGATTAAGATGCCAAAAAGTACTATGTATTACCTATACATACACGTGTATCTCAGAATATTGGTTGCCTCTGAAGGGAAGAGGGAGAATGAGACGGGTTGGGGGGAGTCAAAAAATAAATAAATGGAACTATATGTGTAATGTTTTAACTTTTTCAGTCAAACCAAACAGCAGCAGTGAAAATGCCAAAATACTTAGATCTGTTCACTGCAATTAGTGGGCATTTGTTTCACTACTCTGTGTATTTCTCCCCTTAAAATGTTTGTTTCAGAACTGCATAATCTTTAAAACTGAATAAATAAAATACAGTCTCGGAGATCATCTTAATTATAGTGGCACATTGCATGCTTGCCTTTTCTAATGCTCGCCTTTTCTAGCACCAAGAAGAACGACACAATATTATGTCTCATCTGAATGAAACATTTATCCCCATAGTTTTGCCAATTTCTGGGTATATCTACCGGAAAAATTTTTAAGTGGTTATTGGGAGACCCACAAGGAAGGACATGTGGTTTAAAACTGAGCAGGAAATGAATTTATCTTGAATTTGTCCTGAATGTTGACTCTGGCCCTCAGTCATGGCACCAGCTTCTCTCCACCAGCTGCTCAGAGGGGAGGGAGGGTGGTGGCCGTGCTCCTCCGTCTTCTACTGCATCCTCTCATGTCCGTGCTCAAAGGAGCCCTGGCTCCCCAATTCCACACTCCCATTGGAAGGTACATTGTAGTTTCCTCCTTGCCACTGGGATATCCATCTGGTACAAAGAGTTTCTGGGGCTGGAAATGGCCAGTACTTCAAACAAGCCAATGTCATTTACAGCAAGGCAATTTTTGTTCTCTAGTCTAGCAAGTTTGCTTACTTTGATTCCAATAACAATAGTGATAATAAAACAATAAACAAAATCCTGCTTCTCATTCCATAGAAGAAGACTTTCTTTATTTCATGCCTTTTCAAGTAGAGGGGAGATAATCAACTGATTTGTTTTCAAACATTTCATGCTTTCCTATAGGATGAGGAAAAAGCAGGAGTTCATTGTGTTAATACAACCTAGCGTCACCTGGCTTGCTTAAAGTTATATATGGATATTTGAAAGTAAAATATAAGTTAAAAAATTAGCGATGGAAACGGCTCATCTAAGGATAATTATTCTTGGCTGTCTGAATTGGAGGTGTTCTCAGGCCTCACCAAGTCCCATATGGACACCTGCTTTTTATTCCTTTCCTTTTTTTATTCCAGAAGAGAATGGAAGGGCTTCAGAGGAGCAGATACGGGACTATGGCTGAAGGTAAGAAAGCCTCCAAATTCTCAAGAGCTCTAGGCATCAGGGAAGAGTCACTGTTTTCTCTCCTCCTTTCCCTCACCTCAAACACAGTGACAGAAAAGAAACCCAGTTATTTTCCACTGCAGAAGAAAAGGCAGCTACCATGTTCTTATCTTCCCCACCATCATCACAGCCACACACACCCGAGTGTGAAGCTCTCCCCTGTGCCCTGATGCATGGGAAATGAGGAAATGAAACTTCAAGTCAGAAGTCGGGGGACTTGGAAACAAATTGTGAAAATGATATCCTTCCCTGCCTGCACTCAACTGAAAAGAGGAAAAGTTCCCCATAAAGATTTAGTGATCGTGTTTGCTAAAAAAAAAAATCCAGGATACTTAAGAAAGGGAAGAAACAACACAGAGTTAAAGGAATAACAATAACAGATTTTAGGAGACTAAAATGAACTTAATTCATTTGAGCTCATGAGAACTCCAGACATCCTCGGATTCTCGCTCTCTTCATCCCTAGAAGATTTTAGCTCCTGATGCAGGGTCACCCTCGACAACACCACTTTTGTTCTAATTTCCTGTCATTCTATCAGCCAAACTGACAATCTTTCCAACGCATGTATTTCTCATACATGATGGTCTTATCATCTCTTCTTCAGCCACGGATCCAGGGTCATCTGTCAGACTCCGTCCTTGACTTTAACGACAAGACTTCTGTAGGCTCACGTTCAAACATCCAACTCCCCACCCAAAAAGAGGAAACCCGGGGACATTCAGCTGGTCCTCGTTGGTTGGTCACTGGAGCTCTGACATCTGAGACTTCCTTTACCCCCAAGGTTCAGATGAATGTGATTGGCAGCCTGTGTACCTGGGAATTAATTGGTGGGTGAAAGAGAGGTGATCATAGTTTCTCACTGATGACTTCTCATCCTCCGCCTCTTTCTAATCTCACATTTATTTAGCATGAAACTGGGCTAAGCACCATCCCTGGAGAAGCTCAGGGACCAGCTTTCTGAAAGCTGTATTTTCCCTGGTCCTGATGAAGTCCTTGGAGCATCCTTCATGGTGTAGCAGTTCTTACTCTTGGCTATGGGTCCAAGTTCAGGCTCCCAGTGTGGCTTCCTGCCATTCAAGAGTCGCCTAAAGTTGTATGCAAACATTTGTATGTATTTAAATATCACTGTTTGGCAGGGAGAGAGGTCCATAGCTTTCATGAGATACCATGAAAGGTCCGTGACCTAAAAATCTTAAGAATCACTAACTTTACCAACAAGGACCTACTGTATAGCACAGGGAACTCTGCTCAATATTCCGAAATAACCTAAATGAGAAAAGAGTTTGAAAAAGAATCGATACACGTGTATGTATAGAGTAATTCTTTTGCTGCACACCTGAAGCTAAGACAACATTGCTCATAAACTAAACTCCAAGATAAAATAAATTTTTTTAAATCACTGACTTAGTAAAACACGAAAAACTCTTTTTTTTTTTTCTTTTATAGGCGGGATAGAACATAAGCTGTTTGCAGCCTCGTCCTCATTGAGGATCATCCTGGTGGGCAAAACAGGCAGCGGGAAGAGTGCCACCGGGAACAGCATCCTCTGCCAGCCAGTGTTTGAGTCCAGGCTGGCGGCCCAGTCGGTGACCAGGAAGTGTCAGGGCGCAACGGGCACGTGGGATGGGAGGAGCGTCCTGGTGGTGGACACGCCCCCCATCTTTGAGGCGAGGGCCCAGGACCAAGAGGCGTACGAGGACATCGGGGACTGCTACCTGCTCTCGGCCCCGGGGCCTCACGTGCTGCTGCTGGTGACCCAGCTGGGGCGCTTCACAGAGCAGGACGTGGTGGCCGTGACCAGGGTGAAGGAGGTCTTTGGGGCGAGAGCCCTGAGACACACGGTCATCCTCTTCACCCGCAAGGAGGACTTAGCGGACGGATCCTTGCATGACTACGTAGCAAACACAGACAACGTCAGGCTGAGGGGCCTGGTCCGGGAGTGCGGGCACAGGTACTGCGCCTTCAGCAACCGGGCCTCCGGGGACGAGCAGAGGAAGCAGCTGGCCGAGCTGATGGCCGTGGTCGAGGGGCTGGAGAGGGAGCTCCAGGGCGCCTGCCTCAGCAACGACCTCTTCTTTGATGCACAGCGGCTCCAGCAGGGCGGGGGCGACCCCCATGGAGAAGGTCACGTGCGCTACCTGGCCGAGGTGTCGTCGCATATTGCAAAGCAAAAGCAAGACCTGAAAGAGGCCCAGAGAAACCGCGCCTTCAAGGCGCTCCTGCGAGTCAAACACTGGATCGTTTCTCACATCGGAATATTTGCTCTTTTTGTTATATGCTTTTTGAGTTTTCTTGCCGTTTTAATTATCTTGTGTAGCAGTCACGAATGCTGAGCATTTTCAGATGATACCTGCCATCAGCTTCCATTTTGTCAGAGTCAGTATCTTTGTCTGTGTTGATAAGGAGCTTTATTTGCTTTTCGTGTAGTTTCACTTTCAATTTCCCTTCCTTGCATCAGACACACCATCCATTTTCTTCAGCTGCATTTTAGGTAAAATCCAAAGGAAAATCCCCTTTTTGTTTTGTTAAAAATGGTGAAAGCAAATAATAAACTAACTGGATACAGTCGTGAAATATTAGGGAGCCTGCAGGAAGGAAAGTGAGTGGACTGTCATGCTGTGTGGGCATCTCACCTCTGTGACCTACTTTTTACAGTCTTGCTGTTGAGGAGAGAAACATGTTATATTAAAAGCTGGTGGTGGAATTCCTTATTGTATTCAGAAACGTACTCTGAGTTCCTTGAAGGCTGTGGAAAAAAAATAAAAAGGCACCCCCCCCAAGAGAGAAAGATGAGGACATTTCGGTGGGGGGGCGGGGGTGGTCTCGGGGGCCTGAAGAGGCTGAGGGAGAAAGGGGGAGGGGACTGGGGGTGAGGGAGAAGAGGAATGGGGTCCGTGCAGAGTCAGTGCCTGGGAAATTAAGGAACTGGAATTTGTTAGAGCGGGGCTTGACAAGGGCCAGACTGTAAGGGTAGTATTTCAGGCTTAGCCGACTATCTGGTCTCCATTGCAGCCACTCAACCGTTCCCTTGCAGAGCAAAGGGACAAGATGCAGGCGCCAGGCGAGGCTGCATCCCCATACGACTTTATGCAATTTGAATTTCATGTACTTTTCGTATGTGAAACATTTTGCTTCTTTTGATTTCTTCACCCTTCAATAAATGTAAAAGCCCTTTTTTAGCTCACAGGTTATGCAAAACGGGCGGCAGGCTGGATTAGGTCTGCAGCCTGCGGCTAGCCGACCCCCGTCTTAGGAAGTTTTCCATCATGGGTTGAGCTCTGATGTACTGGAACATCTTGAACCCCAAAGTCAGCACAATCGTGTGTGATACCTGCAGAAATTTGGGGAAAGGGTGGCGTTGCCCATTTCAATGGTAGCAAAGAGAAGAGGGCAGACATTGGCGTGAAATCTGAGTGGAAGTCACGAAGTCAGTGGAAACGGGAAATCCGAAGAGGAGGGCCCTGTGCGGCCCCTCTGAGCTTCTCCTTTGGGATAGCTGCCGCCCCCAGCCCCTGCTTCGTACCCTGTAGGGGAGACCCGCAGTCGTCCCAGGCAGCCTGTGACTGGATGGGCAAGTGATGGATACGCTAGAGTGAATCTCAGGAACTTAACTGTGATTCCCAAGCGTCATTCTGCAAACCTCCACTGGTACTAAGGTGCGTGTTGGTCTCTACAGCGCTACCCCATAACTGATTCCAATCTTGTGCAAGCAGTGCTATGTTTGAGCTCCACAAACTCTTGAAACCCCAAGGAACTCTTGCGTTCTCAGCCCAAGGACCCCCTCCTCAATGCAGTGTTTCCAAACGGTCCGACCTAACTCGGTCTCTCCCTTCCTTATCTTCATCCAGTCCCGCTCCACCAACACCTGTGTGAGCACTGAGTGTCGGGCTCTATGCTCAGCGCGGTAGGGGGATAAAGGCATATAAAAATGGGTATGAGAGAGAAATGTGTCAGCCAGAAGGAGGGGGCGGGCTCGGAGGGGGGGCGGGGGGTGGGGTTCGGGGGTGGGCAGAGGCAACCTAGCCAGGGCTGGGCTTCTAGGAATGTGCCGGCCCCTCCCACTCGGGACTCACTCAGGAGGAGGGAGCCCACGCTCAACGCGGGGAATGAGAATCCTGGTAGGAGGGATGCAGGGAGGCATCTGGCTGGGCGGGGCCCTGGGCATCACCCCCAGGGTTCAAGGGCTACCTCCCCGAGGCTTTTAAGTAAGTTAGGAATTTTAGGAAGACCATGCTGCCGCAATGTGGCCATTGGACTAAATAAGTGTAAGCCTGAGAACAAAGGATACCATTCAGAAGAAAAGAATTCCATCTTGGCCGTCAGAGTCTGCGCCATAACACGAGGCGTGGGGAAGGAGAGGAGGGAACGCGGAGGGGCGACACCGACGGGGTGGAACTGACACAGTGTGGGCACTAGCAGCAAGGTCGGGAGGGACCCAGGTTTCCGTCTCGCCTCCCCGTGACAGTGGCTCCCTGCACTGTCCCGGACCCTCAGAGGGAGAGTGGGCTGCGCAGAGGAAGGCAGACTTTGGATCTGGGTGTGCTGTCCTTGAAGCCCTCTGGGCGGGGCGGTCTCATCCTCCCTCCAGGGAAGGCATCCCTACCAGGCAGGAACTCGGCCCAAGAAAGTATTAAGAGAGCAGGGCTGCAGGAGGACAGTCTCCCTCCAGGTGTGTAGATGGTCCATTCCCAGGCCTCCCCGCACCAAGAAGTCATCTTTCCCCAGGAGCAGCGTTGCCCAGTGATCCAGACGACATTCCACCTTTGTTGATTTCCAAGAGGAATAAAGCCGGAGGGTTAACCCAAGGATATTTTAGAGCAGAGAAGGAGAAAGGGTTTTGCTCAGCCTGTACTCACACATGAATGTTCACCACAGTAACTCCTTGGAAAGTGTTCAAATATGGCTCTGTTTCTCCCTCAAAGGATAAAGGAAGCATGGAAAAGACCCCCCTAGGGATCGTCCCATTTCCTCTGCCCCCTCCTTTTGTCATTTCCAAAATAATGCAACTCTAGGGATTTTTCACTTTCTTCAGGATTCAGTGAGTGTCTACTCTAAGCAGGAAATTTGGCTGTAGAGGGAGGTCCTTCCTGATACCGGGAACAAGAAAAGAGAAATTCGTTTATTTAGTCTCGATTCACTTACTCACAGGAAGCATGAAAACAGGGAAGTTCTGATAGATTTAAGGATTTTTTTAAAAGGATATGGAGAACGCTTCATTAGTTCAAATGTTTTCAAATGCAGGTAGAAGAGACCCCAAACTCCAATAGCTTAAGCAATAAGGGAATTTATTGGCTGACATACTGGAAACGCAGAGACAGTGCAAGCTTCAAGGCGGTTGAGTCGGTGGCTCGGGTTGACTCCATCATTCTGCTTGGCTTCAACCTCAGGTCGGTAGCCACACGGCTGCTGTCGTTCCAAGCATTACACGCAGGTCGAACAATGCTCAGAGGAGGAAGAGACTGTCTCTCTATGGGGGTCTTTCCTGGGCAAGCAGAAACCTGGCCCCAGCTCTGCAGACTTTTTCTCACTTCCCATTGGCCTGAATTGGGTCTCAGGCCTATGCCTGAGCTGCTCACTACAAAGAAAATGAGATTGTATATAGACCAGCCAGGCATCCCTCGAACTGAGCCATCGTCATCTTCCTCTGAGGCACGTGGCTTCACCGAGGGACTGGTGGAGGCGTGAACCGAGCCAGAAACCCACAAGGAAGCTGGGAGCTGCGGAGATGACAAACCATGTCCCCTGCAGACCAACAGAATTTATTTCTGAAATGAACAAAGAATCCTTGAGGTGATACTTTAGAAAAGCCTCTGACAAACAGATGAGACAGGAGAATTAAAGATGATACCAAATGATCAGCAGAATAAGAAGAAAAAGTAAGCTGCACCAGACAAGACACACACAAAGAGCATTGTGCACGAAGATCCAGTGTTTGACTCGCAGGAGCGCCTTGAAGGCGCGGTTTCTCTGGGCCTCTTTCAGGTCTTGCTTTTGCTTTGCAATATGCGACCGCACCTTGGCCAGGTAGCGCACGTGACCTTCTCCATGGGGGTCGCCCCCGCCCTGCTGGAGCCGCTGTGCATCAAAGAAGAGGTCGTTGCTGAGGCAGGAGCCCTGGAGCTCCCTCTCCAGCCCCTCGACCACGGCCATCAGCTCGGCCAGCTGCTTCCTCTGCTCGTCCCCGGAGGCCCGGTTGCTGAAGGCGCAGTACCTGTGCCCGCACTCCCGGACCAGGCCCCTCAGCCTGACGTTGTCTGTGTTTGCTACGTAGTCATGCAAGGATCCGTCCGCTAAGTCCTCCTTGCGGGTGAAGAGGATGACCGTGTGTCTCAGGGCTCTCGCCCCAAAGACCTCCTTCACCCTGGTCACGGCCACCACGTCCTGCTCTGTGAAGCGCCCCAGCTGGGTCACCAGCAGCAGCACGTGAGGCCCCGGGGCCGAGAGCAGGTAGCAGTCCCCGATGTCCTCGTACGCCTCTTGGTCCTGGGCCCTCGCCTCAAAGATGGGGGGCGTGTCCACCACCAGGACGCTCCTCCCATCCCACGTGCCCGTTGCGCCCTGACACTTCCTGGTCACCGACTGGGCCGCCAGCCTGGACTCAAACACTGGCTGGCAGAGGATGCTGTTCCCGGTGGCACTCTTCCCGCTGCCTGTTTTGCCCACCAGGATGATCCTCAACCAAAACGATCCTGGATTTAAGCTCTCTTCTCCTCCGCCTGTCAGAGCACACAGAAAGTTAATGTGCCATTGCCATGGACTGAATGTGTCCCCCCCAAAATCATATGCTGAAACCCTAATCGTCAATGTGATGGTATCTGGAAGTTGGGTCTTTGGGAAGTGCTGAGGTCTAGATGAGGGCGTGAGGATGGAACTCCATGATGGAATTAGCGTCCTTCTAAGAAAAGAAAGAGACTAGAACTCTCTTTCCACCAGATGAGGACACAGCAACCCGGAAGAGTGTTCTCCCCAGACACCAGATCTACCACACCTGGACCTTGGACCTCCCAGCCTCCAGATCAGTGAGAAATTAACATTTGTTGATTACCACCCAGTCTGTGGTGGTTGTTTTAGCAGCCTGAACTGACAAAAAGAGTAATAAATGCCTTTTTAGGAGGAAGAGAACGAAAGATAAAAAGGAAAAGACCTAGAAGAAATAGCATCCCTGGATCAATTAGGCTATCACACTCTCTTTTCCCAGAACAGGGCTGGGCTCAGAGTAAATATTGTTACATAGAGAATAAAGGGAAGTCTTGCAGGGTTGGTGGAATAAATCATCCCAGCTGGCCAAAGTCATCAGGATCGCTCCTTTTGGGATGCTGAATTTTTCCACCCTTTCCAGAACATTCTCCCTATTCAGTTCCCACCCTGAAGGCCTTCTGATGCTCAGAGCTTCCTACAACCATTAAATTAATTGTCAGTCGCATACTTTCATCTCCTCCCATCCCTGCCTGGTCTCTGTTTTACAAGATGGCAGGGTTTTATCTGAAAGAACTTACCCTCACTAAGGAGAGCATGACAGCAGATAGCCTAATAAGTTCTACTTCTTGGGGGACATGCATTTTCTTTGTGTTGAGGTGACTCTAGTCTTGTACCTTTCCCTACCGGTGGGAAGTTTGCTGACCCAATGCTGAGTTCATGGTCCCCAGGTGTTGTGCAGGGCTCCACCAGATCTTACCTTTGATGCACGTGTCTTCTCCACCCTTCTGAAGCCCCTCCATTTTGTTCTAGACGGAAAACAGGCAGAGACTGTTCATACTCGAGTCGGATGTGACATCCGACACAAAACACCACATTTTATAGATGAGGAGATTGAAGGGAGAAAAAAACGACTACTGAAGGTCACACATACTTTAATGGACGAGCCGAGACTAAAACCCAGGGCTGCGGACCCTCAGCCATTCTCGGCACTAGACTGAACTTCCTCACAAAGAGTATATACACAGTCCCAACACAAGAGCAACGCACGTGGTTTCCCGCCGCCTGGATTTAGCTACTAACAGGACGCACTGAAAACGTGCTGTCCACCCAGAAGACCAACTAAGGAAGTTGGTCATATCCTGGCTTCCTGGCTCTCTGTCTTCAGGATCTCAGTCCTGGCACCCAAACTCAAGATTGCCTCGCAAAGTTTCGCCTTGGGTAAACTCACAAAAGACGTTCTTCCCTAAGTTTCCGTGGTGATGGTGGTAGAGAGGGTCACGAATCATCCCAGTTTGCCCAGGACTGAGGGGATCCCCTGATCAAAGGAACTTCAGTGTTGAAACTGGGAGAGCCCCAGGCAAACCAGGACGAGTTGGTCATGCCAGGAGTAGGAGATTGTCATGACCCCAGGTGGGCAGTGGGGTGGAGCATACGTCCGGTAAACAGAGGGAAGACCTGATCTGTTAGGCTCAGACCAGCTCTTATGTTACCAAAGAGTTATGCTTCCATATTCTCAGCTCAAATAGTCTCTGACCAGTAGCTACCTCAGGGGCATCCCTCTCCAGTCCACTCCCCTTCTTTCATTGTACCCCATATGCCTTTTTCTTGATCTTTGTCTTTCTTCCTACTTCCTACTTCCTGTGCTCAGCGAGTGGGGCCACTCAGGCCCCATCCAAGGATGACTACTCAAGCTTCACTATTGGGAAAGAACTTCACGACCCTTGCCAAAACTGCATCAGGACCTCACTGTGTGCCAAGTTTTAGAGTATTTTCTAAGGCTCAAGGAGTTAATGCTAAAGAATGAATCTCTAATTGTGGAATTTCAGCATCTAGGACAGGTGAACCGAAAAAAACTACTTTTTGGAATAAGTAGATTTCCTCCACACTCCTTGGAATCACACCATATAGGATGTTATCTAGCCCCTCCACCTCTGAAACTGGCCACTGTGATTACCTTTGAAGGAAAAATAATTTAATAAATAAATAACTTGGGAATTATTTTAATTTGAATGTCAAAATTCAGCTTCTATCAGACAGTTTCCCGGTAATATCTTGTAATTCGTTCTAATGGTATTTTCAAGCCAAAAGAGAATTCAGCCTCAAGACTTCAACATCAGCTCCTGCCTGAGTTTCTAGCCTGCCAGTTTTGGACCTACTAGCCCCCATAATTGCGTGAGCCAATCCTTCAAATAGATTTCTTCATATATACATCCTATTGGTTCCGTTTTTTCTGGAGAAAACTGATACATCGATCCAGCTAATTCTCTCTGTTGAAATCTGGAGAAGGAGCAAACCTGAAAATAATTCTCACCTTTGGCTGGATCTTTTCAAGCACGAAGTCTACAGGGAGGACTTTTTAAAAGATGTGATTGCATAGGGGAGGCAAATGGGGACACCAGTGTTTTTTAGATATCAGCTTGTTTTCTGTGCTGATGATCTTGAAACCAAGGTGCTCTGTTTTCTCATTTACTGCCCTTGGATCATCTTGAATGGTGGTCTCCAGAGAGGACCAGCAAGGAGGGGCTCCCAAGCATCTGAGGACACCAGGCTGGTACCAGGTAAGTGATTGGATGAATGTTAAGGGGCAGAGAAGGTGATGCTGAAAGAGCTGCAGAAAGGGGAGCTGGAGGGGGGCTGGAGCTGATATGCCTGGACTCAGAGAAATCAGGTAACACTGTCCACGTCTTTTATATATGAGGAATACAGCAGCAATGTGAAGCCACCTGCACCCAGGACTGTGGGTTGAAGGGATACCCGAGAGAGATGGCAACCCCTTCACGGTGTCTCCCGGCCAATTGGGAGTGCAGGCAGGACCAGAGTGCGCTGCCTGCCCTGTGTGCTGGGAGGGATGTTCCCCTCTGGCTGCCCCTCAGACCCTCGGGAACGGGTCAAGCAACGCTACTCACGTGATGTGTATGGCCAAGCGACTGGTAGCCAGCCATCTTGGAACAAGAATGAGAGGCTTGAATTCCTGCTCTCTCTGAGTCTAGCCTGAGCAGAAAGAGAAGTGAAAAAAGGGGCCCCTTCTCAAGAACCATCTTTCTCAATTATTTTGGGAGGATTTTTTTTCCCTCTCTAGTCCAAACGGCCACACCTCTGGCCAGAAGGCTGCCACCGTGTCCCAGCTGCACACCCTCCCCTACTCTGTCCCCTGCAGATCCCTGTGCCCTTGTCGCCACATTAGTCCCCTCCCGACATCACCATCATCGTGCTTCCTCCTGGCCATCAACCTCACTGCAGAGCCATCATCCTTCCATCCACTCATTGAAAATGTTACTAAATACCTGGCTTTGCTAGACACTTCTCTCCCTACACTTGGAGGACGGTTGGACCAGTTTAGAGAACAGCTCCTTCCAAAGACAGGGAAAGAAGGTGATTCCTTGTACCACCCTTGGGAAGCCCCACTTCCTGCGACGTCTCCACTGGGCAGGGCTGAAAGGAGCACGTGGGGACAGGAAAGGTAGAGGCACCCTTGGCAAAATTGTGAAATGGGCCAAAACCCAGGCAGATTACCTCACTCTCATTTGCCAAAAGTATTCAGGATCTCCTCCCTACTGGCCCCACGGGAGAGGGTTGGAGAAGGTGACACGCCGATTAGGAATCATAAACAAGATGCCATGGTGAGACACCGGTCGCTGTCAAAGGGTGCCAAGCAGGGTAATCCTCCAGGGATAACGCCCTCGTAACTCCATCCTGGTCAGTGAGCAGGTTAAATCATTTTTCAAAACAATAAATTGTATGTCTTTCTCAGAAATAAAGCACGTGTTTTACCCAAGCGGATCACCTTGTCCTGTTCCTGAAATCGTTTTCCCTCTTGAAAACAGAAACTTGCCTTCGAGTTGAGTGGTGTGTGTGACAGAGACAAGCGACAGACATCAAGTCAGATTAAAATCGCAAGGCCGGTTTCCAGCCTGTTCTTCAGAAGGCATCCTATGACTTCTGGGAGCAGGTTGCAGGGAGGAGGGTCAGACCGTCCTCCCTCACCCAGCAACGCGCAGAGAACTCTATAGGTGCACCCAGATGTGGGTGCCTATGTGGATACACTTTTGCACAAACGCGAGAAATAAGCGAGCTAGTATCACCAAAGGGCTACTCTCTGAGCTCATTCTGTTCAAAATTTTAGGTTCTGAAAAATATAGTACTAGTAATATTTTCTGTTTGCAGTTATTTGGGGCTTTAGGGTATGTAATTCCTGACCCTGATAATTTAGGAATAATGAAACTCAGGCTTAGAAAGATCAAGTGTGCAGATTGACACAGATTGTTACTGGGAGAACTGCACAGAGAGGGAGAAGGAGAGGGAGGGAAGGGGAAAGAGAGAGGTAGAGAGACGAACAAGCCCTGTTACCTGGTATGTCCTGGAAAGTTCTGCAAGTTCTCAGACAATCTTGCTGCAATCTTCCCTCCTCTCCCAGGCAGCCTCTCTCATTGGCTTCTAGTCTCTTCACAAAAACATAAGAGGAGTGACAGATGAAAAAACCTGGCCACCAATTCTACCTGCCAGAGAGAAAGAGAGAGAGAGAAAAAGACCGTGACCCCCAGGGGAGGGAAAGGACAATGTGTGAGTTTCCTCACCAAGCTGTCCTCAGAGAGTGACTCAGAAGCCCTCGGAGACGCCAGAGGAAGAGGGTTTTCTTTTTTGGTTTGGCTTGGTTTTGTTTTCTTTTTAATAACAGTTCCATTTCCTTCTCCCCACCGCATCTCTGTAAGGCTTTTCTGCAGAACAAGGTCTCTACCTGAGTTAGTCTGGAGACTCGGGGAAGCCAATGAACATCTGGGGCACGGTTGCATCCCAAACCAAGCATCCACCGCCCTTCACTGGCCCACACTGGACCAACTCGCATCTCCCCACGCCCACCATTTATGTCTCCTGCATAAAGATAGCTTCTTAGATGTAACTCCAGATGGCAGTGAAGGCTGAACTTAAGGCAGGCATCTTGCTTGAGACCTCCTCTGGCTCTGGCCCCCCTTCTTGTTTCTCTGTCAAATGCCCTGCTCTCGAGTCACCCATGCTTTGACCTGAGGAGGAAACAAAGTTTGGTAGGTTTCTTCACCTAGGTGGACTTGCATTTCCACAGAAGCCAGGGACACATCCGACCCCACCCATAGTGCGATTTGGGCAAAGTGACAAGCACTTAAGTGGATAGGGGTGACATGGCGCCTCCCACTGCCCTGGTTAATGTTCTTCCTCTGCTTCTGTGCAAAGGCCCTGCTGGAGGCCCCTGGGTTGCAGGGGCTGAAGCACCTCTCTGGAGACATCCTTAGAGTGAAGGGGGCAGAGTTTGAACCATTACTTGCACATTTGGGTTCAAAACTGTAAGTTGAGAAACAGCTATAATCAGGACATTGAGCTGCAAGTAACTCTTGGTTCTTTGCTGAGAGGGGAGGGCATTTATAATGCAGATAACACCCACGTTTCACATTTGCAACGAAAGCCATGCCTGACTTACAAAATATTCTCCCATATCGATACTGTCATTTTAACTTTTCAAACAATAATAGCTATTACACTGAAATGAGGTGGACACATGCCCTCCTGCTGTAGAGGACAGAAAGGCATGCTTTTAACATACAGAAGACATTTTTGGTCTTTGCTAGCTAGAAATCCCTCTGATATCTCATTTTAGTTGGGGGTGGGTGGGTAGGGGAAAGGAGGTTAAAAGATCAACTCCTCTAAAACAAAAATAACTCTTTGTGCTAGACATTTATCAACTCTCAACTGGTTTATCGTGAATACTTCTATGCACGAAGTCAACCTATTCAGTTATCTCAGCACACATTTTGTAAATACCTGGTACGCAAGACATTGCTCAACTGTAGCAAATCCACACCTGCCACGTGAGTTTTTCACGGTTGAGGTAAACCTGTCCTTTTACTTGTCTTAAGCTGCTGAGGCTAATACACATGACCCCACACCATAGAGACTCCGGATCCTGACCGGCTACTTTCTGTGCATTAGAAAAAATGCAAATTAATCACTGAAAACAATCATCTTAGTTCTGTCTTCAGGAATTTCCTCAGCTACTACATAGGGTGAGATGAGCTGCTTTCTACTGGAGACAGTTGTGTGCTTTTTCCTCTAAACAGCCTCTTCATATACTTAGCTGATTTCTTCTGTTAAATTATATGTATTTTTCTTGTTGATTCAAGAAAGGCCTTTATTTATTACTCAAGAAAGCAAAATACTACCTACTCTATATGACACTGGTTAACACTCCTTTTCACCCCTTTCCTTTCTTTATTTAGAGTTTTGTGACTATTCAGGACTCCTCTTTTTCCTTCAGTGTTAGCTCTTGGAATTCTAGTGATGGCTCTTCAAACCATAAGTGCTTCTAATGGTTGGTGAAAGAAATACCAGCAAATAAAAGGAGGGAAATTGTTCCTTTGCCCCTACAGCTACAGAGGAAAACAGCAAATATTATTCCTGCAACAGAGTCTGTGAGATATCCAGTCCTCGAAAACTGTAGCTCTGCCCTGTGAAAATAACCATTGGTCTCTCAAAGCTTGTAGAATTATGGTTGTCTTATTTAATAATGTGTTTCCTGGGACTTCCCTGGTGACTTCCCAGTGGTTAAGAATCTGCGTGCCAGTGCAGGGGACAGTTCAAGCCCCGGTCCAGGAAGATCCCACATACCGTGGAGCAACAAAGCCCGTGCGCCACAACTACTGAGCCTGCGCTCTACAGTCCGCAAGCCACAACTGCTGAGCCCATGTGCCACAACCACTGAAGGTCATACACCCTAGAGCCTGTGCTCCGCAACAAGAGAAGCCACCACAATGAGAAGCCCATGCACTGCAATGAAGAGTAGCCCCCTCTCACCACAACTAGAGAGAGTCCGCACACAGCAATGAAGACCAAACACAGCCAAAAAATAAATAAATAATAAATTTATTTTTAAAAATAGGGCTTCCCTGGTGGCACAGTGGTTGAGAGTCCACCTGCCAATGCAGGGGACACAGGTTCGTGCCCCGGTCGAAGAGGATCCCACGTGCCATGGAGTGGCTGGGCCTGTGAGCCATGGCCGCTGAGCCTGCGCGTCCGGAGCCTGTGCTCTGCAATGGGAGATGCTGCGGCAGTGAGAGGCCCGCGTACCGCAAAATAACTAAATAATAATAATAATAATGTTTTTCCTCATTGTGAGATGTAAATTGAAATCTAGTAATTCCTAACAGGTCTAAATACTCATAAGGTTTCTTGGACAGATCCAAAGGAGATCACTGATACTTCTTTCTTCTGCCATAGGCATGGAGGTAATAAAATAAAACAAAATAAAAGAGTCAAGAAAGTTTGGGACTTGTGTCTCTAATTTAAATTGACAATATGCTCAGTAAAAGAGAACTGTCAATTGGTGTCAAATGTCTTGCAGATACTACCCCCTGCTGTTCATCTAAGTTAGCTACAATAAGTTTTTTGCTCAGTCTGGAAATTTTAACAAACATTTTCTTTATGGCTTCTATCATTCTTAGAAGGCCCTCCTTTCTCATCCCTTTATTTAAAAATATATTATTTAGCTCCATACAAAAATCTGCACATGAATATTTATAATAGCTTTATTCATGATCTCCAAAATTTGCAAGCAACCAAGATGTCCTTCAGTAGACAAATGGATAAACTGTGGTACATCCAGTCAAAGGAATATTGTTCAACATTGAAAAGAAATGAGGGGTTTCCCTGGTAGCACAGTGGTTAAGAATCTGCCTGCCAATACAGGGGACACGGGTTCAAGCCCTGGCCCAGGAAGATCCCACATGCCGTGGAGCAACTAAACCCGTGATCCACAACTACTGAGCCTGCGTGCCACAACTACTGAACCTGTGTGCCACAACTACTGAAGCCCGCACGTCTAGAGCCCGTGCTCTGCGACAAGAGAAGCCACCACAATGAGAAGCCCGCGCACCGCAACAAAGAGTAGCCCCCGCTCGCTGCAACCAGAGAAAGCCTGCGCACAGCAGCGAAGACCCACCGCAGACAATAATAAAAATTAAAAATAAATAAATAAACAGAAAAGAAATGAGCTATGAAGCCATGAAAAGGCATGGAGGAACCTTAAGTGCATATTGCTAAGTAAAAGACGCCATCTGAAAAGGCTACGTACTGTATGATTCCAACTCCGACATTCTAATAAAGGCAAAACCATGGGGACAGTAAAAGATCAATGGTTCCAGGGTTTGGGGAGATGGATGAGTAAGTGGAGCACAGAGTATTTTTAGGGCAGTGAAACTATTCTGGCTGATGTTATAATGGTGGATACATTTCACTATACACTTGTCAATATCCATAGGCTAGACAACACCAAGAGGGAACCCTCATGTAAACTGTGGTCTTTAAGTAAATAATACTGTATCAATATTGGCTCATCAGCTGCAACAAATGTACCACACTAAAGCAACACACGAATTGGGGGGAACACAGCATTCAGACCATAGCAAGAATTAAATGCTTATATCAGAAAAGAAGAAAGTTCTCAAAAAATCTATTTTTTCATCAACCTTAAGAAACTAGAAATAGAAGAGCAAAAATAAACCCAAAAGCTAGCAAGAAGATTGAAAAATGATAAAAATGAGAGTAGAAATCATGGAATTAAAAACAGAAAAAACAACATGAACCCCAAACCTGATTCTTTGAAAAGACCAATTAATAAACATCTAAAAAATATTTTCCTGGACTTCCCTGGTGGTCCAGTGGTTAAGACTCCATGCTTCCAATGCAGGGGGCACAGGTCCATCCCTGGTTCAGGGAACTAAGATCCCACATGCCATGCAGTGCAGCCAAAAACAAAAAATATTATGTAAAAAATTTTAAAAATATACTTTCCAAGGGAAAAAGGGAGAAGACACAAACTACTAATATCACCAGTAAAAGAGAAGACATTACTACTGATCCTACAGATATTAAATAGCCATTATTAGATGGCTATTTAATATGTAGGTGGCTGTAGATCCTGTGAACAACTCTATATGCCCATCCATTTGACACTTTAGGTGAAATCGTCTTTCAATTCCTGGAAAGACACAAAAACCACCAAAACTCACTCAAGAAGAAAAAGTTAGCCTAAACAGAATAGAGAGCCCCAAAATGAACCCACACTTACATGGGCAATTAATCTACACAAAGGAGACAAGAATATCCAATAGGGAAAAGACAGCTTCTTCAATAAATGGTTTTGGGAAAACTGGACAGCTCCATGCAGAAGAATCAAACTGGACTAGTTTCTCACACCATATACAAAAATAAATTCAAAATGGATTAAAGACTTAAATCTAAGCCCTGAAATCATAAAACCTCTAGAACAAACATAAGCAGTAAACTCTTTGACATCCGTCTTAGTAATATGTTTTTGGATCTGTCTCCTCAGGCAAGGGAAACAAAAGCAACAACAAACAAATGGGACTACATCTAACTAAAAAGCTTTGCACAGCAAAGGAAAATAAAAAGTAAAATGAAAAGGCTGCCTACTGAATGGGAGAAGATATTTGCAAATAATATATCCAAAAGGGAGTTAATATCCAAGATATACAAGGAACTCAAACAACTAACATCAAAAAAATAATTTGACTAAAAAATGAGCAGATGATCTGAATAGACATTTTTCCAGAGAAGACATACGAATGGCCAATAGGCACATGAAAAGATGCTCAGTGTCACTAATCATCAGGGAAATGCATATCAAAACCACAATGAGATATCACCTCTCACCTATCAGAATGGCTATTATCAAAAAGACAATAAATAACAAGTGTTGGCCAGGATGTGTAGAAGAGGAGACCCTCATGACCGTTGGTGAGAATGTAAATTGGTGCAACTGCTATGGAAGACAGTATGGAGATGCCTCAAAAAATTAAAAATAGAACTACCATATGATCCAGCAATTCTACTCCTAAGTATTTATCCGAAGAAAACAAAAGCACTAATTAGAAAAGATATATGCACCCCTATGTTCATTGCAGCGTTATTTACAATAGCCAAGATATGGAAGCAATCTAAGTGCCTATCAATAGATGAATGGATAAAGAAGATGTGAGTAATAACTAGACTTATAATGGTGATCATTTTGAAATGTATCAAAATAATTGAATCACTATGTTGTACAACAAGAACTAACATAGTGTAGTAGGTCAATTATACTTCAAAACAAACCAAAAGGGCTTCCCTGGTGGCGCAGTGGTTGAGAGTCCGCTTGCTGATGCAGGGGACACGGGTTCGTGCCCTGGTCCGGGAGGATCCCACATGCCGCGGAGCGGCTGGGCCCATGAACCATGACCGCTGAGCCTGCGCGTCCAGAGCCTGTGCTCCGCAACGGGAGAGGCCACAACAGTGAGAGGCCCGCGTACCACAAAAATAATAATAATAATAAAATAAAATATAGGAAACTGTATGTACAAGAGTTGGATATACTTTCTTAACCAAGACATGAAGCCAGAAGTTATCAAAGAAAAGATTCTTTAATGTTTTATTATGGCCTCAAAGTTAAAGACAAAAAAAAAAAAAACAGATTTGAAAAATACAATGAAATCTTAAAATGCATGTCATAAAAAAAGCTCACAAAAATCAAGGAAACTGGGCAATATATGTGTAGATTGTTCAAAGATGAACAATAAAGAGCCAATACATATATGGAAAGATACTCAACTTCATAAATAGTCAAGGAGGTGAAAGTTAAAATAATTTGCAAAAATTAAAATGAGCTCCAATATCTCCTACTGGCAAAAGTCAGTAGTGAGGTTAGGGAGAGGGACAAAGGTCACTTTAATGCACTGCTGGTAAAATGAAAATGATTCTAGCCTTTTTGGAAAGCTCTCTGATAATATTTATTGCACTTTTAAATAGCTGTACCCTTTAATGAGTGATCCTATTCCAAAGACTCCATCTCACAGCAGTAAAAGCTCCAGTTACCGCAGCCCAGGAGCACAGCTTTTTTTCTAGAGGCAAAAATACAGGTAGTGAGGTAAAAGTTCCTCGGTAAGGATATCATGGAATTATTGTGCAACCATTAAAAAGGACTACTAGAATGCTTGAAACTAAATACACTGACCACACCAAGTGTTGGTGAGCATATGAGGGAAATGGTTGAGGTATAAAATGGTGTCATGGCTCTGGAAAACACTTGGTAGCTTTCTTAAAAAGTAAACATACTAACCGGGTGAGCTGTGACAGGGCGAGAGAGAGTCATGGACATATACACACTAACAAACGTAAGGTAGATAGCTAGTGGGAAGCAGCCGCATGGCACAGGGATATCGGCTCCGTGCTTTGTGACCGCCTGGAGGGGTGGGATAGGGAGGGTGGGAGGGAGGGAGACGCAAGAGGGAAGAGATATGGGGGTATATGTATATGTATAACTGATTCACTTTGCTATAAAGCAGAAACGAACACACCATTGTAAAGCAATTATACTCCAATAAAGATGTTAAAAAAAAGAAAAACTAAACATACACCCGTGATGTTTCAGCCATTCTAATCCTAGGTGTTTCCCAAGAGAAAAGAAAGCATATGTCTGCAAAGACTTGTACCTGATTGTTTACCTGTAACAGCCCCAAACTGGGAACGACCCAAAAATCCAGCAACAGGTGAGCAGATAAAGAAACTTCGGTATATCCACACAATGGAATAGCATTATAAATAAAAAGAAATGAACTACTGACACACAACAACGTGGATGGCTCTCAGAATCATTAGGCTTAGGAAATCAACTATACTCCAATATAAAATAAAAATTAAATTAAAAAAACAAAATCAGGTTTACTAAAAAAAAATCATTAGGCTGAGGGAAAGAAGTAAACAAACAGACAAAACGAACACACATCGTATGATTCCACTTATAGAAAACTCTAGAAAATGTACGCTAATCTACATTGACGAAAAGCAAATCAGGGGGTGCCTGGGGATGGGGGGAGAGGAGGGCCCGGGGGGAGAGATTGCCTAGGAGCACAAGGACACTTCCGGGAGGTGATGGATATTTTCATCACCTTAATCGTGGTGTATATATGTCAAAACGTACCAAATTGCATCCTGTAATTATGTGCAGTTCACTGTGTATCAATTATACCTCAATAGAGATAAGCAAGTACCAAGAAAAGTACAAACAAGCATCAGTCGTTAAGACACATCACTTGGGAATGGGCGGGGCTGGCCAAAGGAGTGACCAGGGATTTTAGGAAGGAAAAGAAGAAAAATACTGCACTGAAAATCAAAGCAAGTATGAAAGGGTCACAGTTGAAAATATGAAAAAATACTTTAAATTACTGGTTCCAGTGATTGGTTTTACACGTTTTTACAATTTGTGCACGATGGCTGCTGTCTTTCAAACTCACCTACTTTTTTTTTTTTTTTTGTGGTACGCGGGCCTCTCAATGTTGTGGCCTCTCCCGTTGCAGAGCACAGGCTCCGGACGCGCAGGCTCAGCGGCCATGGCTCACGGGCCCAGCCGCTCCGCGGCATGTGGGATCTTCCCGGACCGGGGCACGAACCCGTGTCCCCTGCATCGGCAGGCGGACTCTCAACCACTGCGCCACCAGGGAAGCCCCAAACTCACTTACTTGTAAGCAATTATGTCCGGTCCCAGGATCAGGGATGGATATCTGTGGATAACTTTCTGAAACCTGAGATGCCTTTGCCAATTTTGGTGCGCTCTCCTACTTTTTGGTCCACTCTCAGCAATGACATCAGCCTGGCCTGTTCTGTGTGCTTGGCAACATTCTCAACACTTTTACATTTTGTTTCTAGTTCTAAGTAAGCTAATCAATCCCTCAGGCCCCTCCTGCTGCAGGAAACAGAAGTACAGCTCACACAGCTTAAACAGAAAAGGAAATTTATCTAGCTTCAGTCATTGCTATATTCCCTCTCTCCTCAACTCTCCAACAAAAAAAATCCCAGGACTGAGTCTTGTGGGACAGCCTTGGAGCCCAAGCCCATACCTAAGCCATGGGGCTGGGATACGCCGATTACCCCGCATCGCACGATGCCCTGCATCCTGCCAGTCCTGGGTTGAGAGCTGGTGAAGTCAGAGTCACTTAGTTAAGGTTCAGGGGCTTACAGCCGAGGAGGACTGTTTCCAAAGGAGACCAGGGGCCTGTTCCCAGAAAGAGCAGGAATGCATGCTGAGCTGCCGAAAAACCAACGCTTAGTGATGTCACCCATAAAAGATTAATCAGATTTTTTTTTAAGTTTTTAAGGCCAGTATTTATTTCTATTTTTTAAGTGTTCAAGAAACTTTTAAAAGGCCCAAATACCCAAAGATGTTCAGGTTTGATATAAGATCATACTGAGCTGGCGTCTCTCCGTTTTTCTGTTGCTAAAGCCTCAATTTGATCCTGATTAATTACACATGCCGCTAATTCTTCCAGTTGGGTAGCCGTGATTTCCTCTGACTCCCAGCATCTTCCATAAATGGTCATCAGTCCACGAATGATGAAAAATGCAATATCAGAAATAATCACTAAACATTTGCAGATCCTTCCTGTATTATTTTCTGAAACCAGGTCCTCTGAAGATCAGTTTGGGAAGCGGAGATAATGCGAGTCTCATCTGGTATTAAACACAGCTCTTCACTACAGAAACCAGCAAACACCCTTCACAATAAAACAAATTCTCCAAAGAGAGGAAATATGAGGGGGATATAGATGAAACTAGATCCGATCGCTGAAAGTAGAAAATGTGTTCTGAGGGCGCGTGGGTGCGGTGTGTTACAATTGGCTATAGTTTTGTGTGCTTGAAAATGTCCTTTAACATTTGTATTTTTAGGGCTCAATCCCTAAGTAATGCTATTTGAAATTATAAATATTCAAAATAAAATGAAGTATGTAGACAATAAAGATTAATCAAAATTGAATGTTTCATTCATGTATTGATAACGTTGGTGCACACCAAGATGATGTGGTTTGAGGACTTATTTATGCATAACTTAAGTTCATATATGCCCTTTCTAAGCTATTTTCGAGTTTTCTTTGGCATTTTTACTTTTTTCTCGGCCAATGATGCCTTCATTATCTATGAGTACCGGTCTTGTTCCGTCAACAGGAGTGACTTTCTAGGTTCTCACAGGGAAGATGAAACATCCTCACCCTGCCCTTCCTCCCTCATCCACCCCCCCCAACTTCCACCTCCCTCCTGCCGCCAACCGCACCTCTTGTCCTTCTTCTTCTGGATCACATGCCCTGGGAGATCCCATCTCTCCTTTGGGTGGGTCTCTCCCTAGTTTTGCCAGCGCAAACCTTCAAATAGCTATCACTAAAGAGTGAGTAGGAGGCAAACTTTCTGAATTCCAGATGTTGTGAAAATAAAAGTATTTCTCTGCCCCTTCATTCAAGGACTGGATTGACTGCACTTTCAAAACGCCGATTCAAAATCATTTTCCCTCAAAATGCTGAGGACATTTCTCCATTCGTCCTCCAGCTCAGACTGATTGGGTCTGATGCCAATCTAACTCCTATACCTTTGCAAGCAACCAAAACATTATTTTTGTTATTTAACTTTTGGAATCTTCTTATCCTTTCATGAAGATGGGTCTGCATGGGAAAGAGTCTATTTTTTTTCGTATTTCTTGTGCTGGCCACTAAATGGGCCTTCTCACTCTGCAAATTAAAGTTTCTTAACTCTGCAGTTTTCTTTCTGTTGATTTTCCTCTGTTCCCTCTTGCAGACACCGCTATTGGTGGATGTTTCTCTAACAGAGCCATGGCCACAGGGATGGCCTTCTTTTGCTCTTATTTTCTTCTCTCGTATTTCATGCCTCTTTTTCATTCTTTTCTAGATTTTCTTTGGATTTTTTTTAACTTTAGCAACCATATTTTTTTTTTTTTTTGCAGTACACAGGCCTCTCACCGCTGTGGCCTCTCCCGCTGTGGAGCACAGGCTCAAGACGCGCAGGCCCAGCGGCCACGGCCCACAGGCCCAGCCGCTCCGCGGCACGTGGGATCCTCCCGGACCGGGGCACGAACCCGCATCCCCTGCATCAGCAGGCGGACCCCCATCCGCTGCGCCACCAGGGAAGCCCTAGAAACCATATTTTTAGTCTCTAAGTAACTCTTGTCTGCTAATTGTCCTTATCGATAGCACATTCTTAAGCTGATAGATGCAATGTTTAATGCAATTCCTCATCTTGCTAAAGATGTTATTTGAATGGTCTTAATTTCCCTTCTGCATCTCTCAGGGCTTCTCTGTCAGTTCACTGGGCTTCTGCTTTCCTCAGGTACCTGGTCTTCATTCCTACAAATGAAGGTGGCGGCAGCCTGAACTTGTGGCCTCCACGCGGGAACTTTCCCGGGGGGCCCTCCCTGCCCAGGCAGCCTGATTAGCGACTCTGGTCCATCAGGCAGGGACTCCCAACCCCCCAGATGTCAGAAACAGGGGCTTTCCTATGCAGTATCATAGCCCTACTTGAAATCTCAGTTCTCCCCAGAGAGATTGCGCAATCATTTTAGAGAAAGGCTCTTGGCAGTTGACGGGGTTTTTGTGCTCTTTTGCCTAGGGTCCGACTGTGTTTTGGGTTCTCTGCGCATGCGGACCATCCCTGGATCGTGTCATGTTGTCGTCTCCATTTAAAGTAGTAAAGTGACAAAGCAGATGGGCTTGGTGATAACGCCGAGCAGGCACTGGGTTAGCGAGGATAGAAGGGATCTACTGGAAGTCTTCAAATATTTTAGTTTTTTAATAATTTAATTGAAACTGCTTTTCTGATTAGGGAATACTCAAAATGTAGGAATGAGTCTACAATGAAAAGTCCCCCTGCTTCATCTCCTGATGTCCAATTTCCATCCCTCCAGGCAATCAGGGTAGCCAGTTTTGGTGTTTCCTTCCAAAAACCGATCCTATGAGTATATAAATACATATACGTATATATATGCATGTGTATATTTGCATTCGTTGCAAAGAATATATACAACTTGTTAGCTGTACATATATTTTTTGTAACCAAATTCTCTCCTAAGGGCATGGAAAATGGGGGGAAGGGAGGCAGTAGAATGTAAAAACCATATTGGGGCACATGTGATTTCCCTCCAACCCCCAAATCACAATGTTTTATCCCCCCAAGTAACAGCAACGGAGTAAGTACACCTGGGTTCACCCCCACAAAACAGCAGCCCACCCAGGCGGTTTTGAGTGCAGTACCCTAGGATGTGGGACCTGGGGACTCCTGGGCACCCATTTAAATGCCAGTTACCTTAGCCCAGTCTCTCAGCCTATTAATTAGAACTCTTTCAAACTGCAAGAGGCTTAAGCAAAAGACTACTTTTGGGCACGTACTAAAATGTCAAGGCTCAATCCAGCTTCAGGCACTGCTGAGTTCAGAGCTCAAGCAACACCTTCAGGAGTGGTTCTTTCCCACCTCTCAGCTCTGCGTTCCACAGGTTGTCCTCATTCTCGAGCCCGTGGAGGGGGTGTGGTCTTTGGCAGCTCCAGGAGAACCTCTCGTGGGGGCGAGGTGGCTGCTACAGCTCCAACTTTACATCCTTGCAGGTTCAAGTTTACTCTTCAAGTGAACCTTGCACTCTTCAAGTGCAAGAGCTTTTCCAGGTAGCCCTAAGATTTGCTGTAATGTGACGGACTTGGCCATGGGCCCACTCCTGAAACAATCACCGTGGTCTGCGGGAAATGATCTGCGCTTAATCTAAGTTTGGGTCACATGCCTTATGCCTGGAACTGAGGATAAAGCCCCACCATGAACACACAGCCAGACAATGAGGAAAAACTGGATCCCCAAATGGAAATCTAGGGCTGTGCCTAGAAGATTGGGGAATGATGAATGCTGGGGCCATCTACTTATGAAACTGCATACTGACACTAGTCCATTGGTTCCAGAGGTGGAACCAAGATATTTCAACCAAGAACGTTAGGATAGCTTGTGAAAGCCTCCAGGTGGTTCTCATTCCTAGTGGGAATGTTATTCTAATCCCACATTGAGAATCGTTGCCCTACTCAATTACCCCGCAAATACATTCCACTGATCCCACCGCAGACAGTATAATTAGTTCAAACAAAACCCTACTCACACTGCAAAAAATAATTCATGCCGTTTATTGATTCATCCAGCAAATATTTAGAAGCTGTCCTCCCAACTCCCTCTAATATCACTCTTGTATAGACAAGACAGGAGGGTTTATTTAGCATTACAATTCAAGACCTAATTGCCTATCAACAGAAGAATGGATGAACAAAATGTGCCATGTACAATGAAATACTGTCCATCCTTAAAAAGGAAGGAAATTCTGATATAAGCTACAACATAGGTGAACCTTGAAGACATTATGCTAAGTGAAATATGCTAGACACGAAATAATAAATATTATATAATTCCACTTATATGAGGTACATAGAATAGTCAAATTCATAGACACAGAAAGCAGAATGGGGGTTAGCAGGGGCTGGAGAGTGGGGGAAATGGGAAGTTAGTATTTAATGGGTACAGAGTTTCCATTTAGGATAACAACAATTTCTGGAGATGGATGGTAGTGATGGTCACACAACAATGCGAATGTACTTAATGTCACTGAACTATACACTTAAAAATGGTCAAAATGGTAAAAAAAAAAATTAATAAAAATAAATAGATGTTAATAAAATAAATAAGACAGTACTGGTGAGAGTTGGGAGAGTTGGGAGAAAAAACGGCAAAGACTTCAAATTTGGTACTTCTCTTACAGAAAATAAAAAAATAATGTAGTAAGCTTAGAGAAATAAAATAGGTCATTGGTGGCATGACTCAGGAACAAGAGAATATCAAGAAGGAGCAGGAAGATCTGAAAAAGAAGCAAATATCATATCTAGAAAATTTTAATGGAACTTAAAATTTAATGGAACGGAAAAAGCAGATTATACATAACTGAGGCAGAAATTGGGTAACTTGGTTAATAATTATGAAGAATTTAACCAGAGCACAGCAGGTAGAAATAAAGAGATGAAAAATAAAAAGCACAAACCAGGTTAGGAGACAAGGAAGCTAGAGTGAGAGGGTCTAACATGCGGCAAACCAAAATTTCAGAAGGAAATATTAGGGAGAATGTGGGAAAGGAATTGTTCAAAGGCATAATTCAGAGTTTCCCAGGTTAAAAAACAATTGTGTGGGGCTTCCCTGGTGGCGCAGTGGTTGAGAGTCCGCCTGCCGATGCAGGGGACACGGGTTCGTGCCCCGGTCCGGGAGGATCCCACATGCCGCGGAGCGGCTGGGCCCGTGAGCCATGGCTGCTGAGCCTGCGTGTCCGGAGCCTGTGCTCCGTGACGGGAGAGGCCACAGCGGTGAGAGGCCCGCGTACAGCAAAAAAAAAAAAAAAAAAAAAAAAAACAATTGTGTGAACTCTGAGGCTTGGAATTTTTAAAAATACTTTCTCAGGAGGAATTTTCAAGGGAACATAAGTTCATGTACACCTACACATTTTGAAGTAAATTTTCAAAACATCAAAGACAAGTAAAGATCTCAAAAGCAACCAGAATTAGATATAAGTAACTAAAGCTGGAATGGTATATCCAGTGAAACTAGTTCTCTTGAGCCAGGTATAATAAGGAATATTCTGATAAATAAAAACTAAGAAGGTTTACCACCAAGAGATCTTTACTATTAAAGAAACGTTTAAAGGATGTACCTCAAAAAAGAAGAAAAAGGATATCAGAAAGAAGGCCTGAACTACAGGAGGAAAAGGAGAACATTTTACCCGTTAATAAAAATATAGGTAAATTTAAACAAACACTGAGTATACGAAAAAAATAAAATATCTAATTTATGGGGTTGAAATAAGTCAATATAGAACTAACACTCAAGTTAAGAATATCATTTAACAAGGAGCATTCTAAAGGCTCAGTACTTTTCAGGTCGAGGATGAGGTTACTGGTTACCGTTAGAGTTTGTTTAGTTAAATGCACATGCTTTAAAAAAAAAAAAAAAAAAAGATTTCAAAGGAAACCACTAAGAAAGCAGAAATCCTCCTGAATGAGGAGTGAGTGGGGCACTGAAGATGGGAGAGGGAGAAATAAACTAAACCAATAAACGCTGACCGCGGAAATGAACACTTTCATAATGTCTGCTTCCTACTTCAGAAAGGATTTTCTTTTAATTGGAGTATAATTGCTTTACAATGTTGTGTTAGTTTCTGCTGTACAAGGAAGTGAATCAGCTCTATGTATACATGTATCCCCTCCCTCTTGGACCTCCCTCCCATCCCCCCCGATCCTGCCCATCTAAGTCATCACAGAGCACCAAGCTGATCTCCCTGTGCTATATGCAAGTTCCCACTAGCTATCTATTTTACACCTGGTAGTGTATTTATGTCAAACCGAATCTCCCAGTTCATCCCACCCTCCCCGTCCCCCCACCCCGTGTCCACACATCTGTTAGTTTCCCTTAAAAATTAATTGCAAACTTTTTTTGTGAGCAATTCTTTGCCTCTGAGGCTCCAGGGCCTTCTTTGTGGAGTCTGAGGCGACGGGGCCTTATCCCATCCACTGAAATATCTCTGAAGAGACTCTGGGCCTTGCAGGGGCAAGAAATAGTAAATGAATACTCGTACTGCAGGAAAGCCCTCCCCACCCCCGGCATTTCATAGCTGTCTCCTTAGGATGTACTTTTCCAGGAAGTTTTCCTGATTGAGCCACGCAGCTAACGGAGCAGCCGGCAGGGAAATTCCTAGATGCCTCCGAGACGGCGCAAGAACAGACACTACCCACATCACATCAGCAAATGGTCACTGCCCCTCGGCTGAGCCAAGAAAGCCCGGACCCCCATCCCCTCCCCTGCCTCCCTCAGGACTCTTTAGGAAACCGGAAGGAGAGGGAGGGGCCACACACTAGCACAGCACATCCCTAACCCTCCCAGTCCAAGCAGCGGCCTCTGCTGACAGGGGGACCCAAGCTCTGATGACTGCAGTTTTAAACATGACCAGAACTGGGTCTTGTATACCAAACATGAGACCTTTTTAATGACCAGGTTGTGGAATCTGGAATCTGGTCCTGATGTTAAAAGGACCAATATCCAATGGGGAAATGGGGAGCTGACAAAACACAGTTAAAAGCAGTGATTGGAGGCCTTCCCTGGTGGCGCAGTGGTTGAGAGTCCGCCTGCCGATGCAGGGGACGCGGGTTCGTGCCCCGGTCCGGGAAGATCCCACATGCTGTGGAGCGGCTGGGCCCGTGAGCCATGGCCGCTGAGCCTGCGCGTCTGGAGCCTGTGCTCCGCAACGGGAGAGGCCACAGCAGTGAGATGCCCGCGTATCACAAAAAAAAAAAAAAAGCCGTGATTGGAAAAGAAAAATAGAACCATTTCCTCTTTACACTCTGAATGGTTTAAAACACTTCAGTAAATATAAATAGGCTTGTGATTAATTGCTGGATCCCAGGGTCATAAAGTCAGTTGCATAAATCCAATCTGGTCACGGAAACTGAGTTGTGCAAATAGACAAATAACCGTTGGTTTTTCCAAGTAAACAAAAGCAAGGGGAGAAGGGGATGACGTCTGATTTCCTACAGAAAAGAAAAACAAAGATTATGAAACTTCCAAGGTTATTCACAGGGTAAGGAGAGGGAGGGCAGTGGAGCCCAGAAAAGAAGAAATGGGGGAGAGGGAGAAGTCAGATGGAGGGGCGACCCCTTCCCTCAGAGACATACAGAGACGTCAGGGGGAAAAGAAAGAAGCTGCCAGACTCTGACAGTAAGAGATCGCTTCATGCTAGAAAAACAGCAACAAAATCAACAAATAAGCAAACTACCAAGTTGTCGTTTATTCACCAGAATGAAAAATGAAAAGAATTTCTATCGAATCCAGCTCTAAAGGGACGATTTAGAAATACCGAACCACAAAAACCGACAGCATCTTAAGCTAAGGAAGAGAGGAAAGATGCTTCCTCTGCGTCTGCCCTGCTGTTGTTTCTTCTCACGAAAATTCCTTTTTAAAATGCTAAGGTTAACAAATGCATCAAAAGGATGAAAGACATCAAATTCAAAGGGGCTTGTTCTATATCTGAACAAGACACCTAGTTGTGATTATCTCTGTGCTTCTCTAAAGGTGATGGAGGCACGAGGCACCTGCCAATCTTGAGAAAATGCAAATCCTGACTCAGTCAGTCTAGGGTGGGGCAGAGCCTTCTCCCTGTTGCCCATGCTAGATTCACATTTGGGGAAGCAAGAGCACAGGCTCCCCGGCTCCTGTCAATCACCCAGTAGGACTAGCTACTCCCTCCACTGGGGTCTCCCGCACCAGAGGACGGCAAACTCTATTTTAAGTTTTGTGGGCCATTTAGTCTCTACTGAGACCACTCAACTCTGCCCTTGTTGCATAGACAATGTGTAAACCAAGAAGTGTGGTTGTGTTTCAATAAAACTTTATTTACAGAAGTAGGTGGCAGACCACACTTGCCCCTCAGGGTGTAATTTACCAAGCACTGTCCAATAGTCTGAACATAATACCACCTCATCCCTTTGACCTTTATTACACAAGCTTGCTTACAAATCTCTACCTACAAGCCCACCACCCTTACCTCCAACGGTGGGGCTATGCCTCACCCATGCCAGCAGCTCTGCCCTTGCCAACACCACATCGTAGGGCAGGATTGTGCAGGGGGTAAAGGCGGGGCTCCCAGCCAGTTCTGCTGTGGGTCTTCTAACTAGTAATGACACCTACCTCTCAGAGATTTCATAAAACCACAATGGAAATGCAAGTCTGCTCACTATGTTGGAACCGAAAATGCCAGAATCCCTATGACGTCTTAATTCTACAGACCATGGCCGCTTTTGTACCCTTCAGAGATGAAATCAAGGCTAACAGAAACTGGTGACTAACAGAAATTCTCGAGCTCATCTTACAGAAGTGCAGGGAAGGGAACGGCTTGTTAAAAACCCCTCCCTTGTAACCTGAGTTCACTGACTAAGCTTGTCTTAATCATTTTTTGACTCCTTAGTGGCCCCCTATAGATAACACCTCTGATGAATGGGTTCACTATAGTAACGGGGGCTTAAGTTGTTTTCCAAGGCTTGGAGTCGGCTCCTGTCCAGTTCAAGCTGGCTAAGACTGGTTGGGACCAACGACCCTAAAACTGGGCCTGCACAGGGGTCCAGTGAGTGACCTTTTGACATCAGAGGGGTGAAAACTCCACCCTCAGATCATGCTAAGTACCTCCATTTTTGGACATGTATCCCCTGAAGAAGCATGTAACTCAGATATGCTGGCGTGGAATACCAGCTACCTCACATTTTCCCTACTTCCAATCACCTTTCTCCATGCCTAAGACCAGCCTGCTTCTCTATCCCATAAATATCTCAAGCCCCTCACCTTCAGGGAGGCAGATATGAGATTTGTTCTCCTGTCTCCTCGCTTGGCTGCCTCGTGAAGAAACACTTTCTCTGCTGCACCCCTCAGCATCTCGGCATTTGGCTTGCTGCACATTGGACAAAGGAACCTGGTTCCATAGCAGAAGGGCTTACATCTATATACTTATATTGTACATAGAAAAATTTAAAAGTGAAAAACGAATCAATCGTGTCATTTACAATGAAATTGAAGAATAACAGGGGTGTGTGTGTGTGTGTATAGCGAGAGAACCAACAGTAATTACTGCAAAAAACAAGAGAGAAAGAAAGAGATGGGGGAGAAAGAGAAAAAAGAAAGGGAAGGAGGGAGGAAGGAAGGAAGAAGGAAGGAAAGAGACAGAGGGGGAGGAAGATGAAGGGAAGGAAGAAAGGGAGGGAGGGAGGAAATGATCTTGCTTCATGTCTCACATGGTTCTGTCAAGCCCACTGATCAGTTATAGATGCTTAAAGAAAACCTTAGCAGGTAAAAAGATTCTAAGTATGTAAGAGTTATTTTCACTTTACACTGAACAGAAGGAAATCATGAAAAGGAGTTTTTGCACTTGGGATATAGAGCAGAACGTAAATTAAGTCTTACTGGGACCTTGTTTCCATATGATCCATAACTCTCATTTAATTCCATGTGTACCAACGCACCGTGCATATCAACAAAGGGAGACTACATCCTTTCTGCACAAAATCATTTTTTGTGGTTGTTTCTGTTTAATCAGCATTGGGGAAAATGTGACAACACGTGTTCACTGAATTGAGGACCTTGGAGTGGGAACAGCGGGTGAGGGTGTTGGCGAGAGGAGGGGCAGCCTAAGGAAGCGAGTGTGAGGGACGGGGCAGTGAGGGGCCCTGGGCTACTCTGGGGGGACATGCAGGGTCCGGGCAGGGTCTTTGGCTGCTCACAGGACAACAGCTGTGCTCTTCTGCTTGTGGGGAGAGGGAGGCACTGAATTCTCCCCCCACAGCTTCTTCTCTGACCCTTCTTCATCCTGCAAAAAAAAAAAAAAAACAGGAGGAAAATCAATTCTTGGGAGGAAAAGGTTAGAGTAGAGTTAGCTCCATAGAACTGGAAATCAGACAAATGAAAGGAGGAAAGGAAAAGGTGACGGAGGAAGGGGAGCTAGACAAGACCTAGGACGTGGGAAAGAGGGGAACGTGGGAAAATGAGAGCAAAGAAGGGCGCAGAGGCAGAAGGCGGAATTCAACCCAGGACACAGTGATGGGGTCATGCTCCCCAGAAAGTGAAGGGCAGAGCGAAGCACAGGAAGCGGGCTGAGTGAGGGGGAGCGTGAGCCCTGCCCAGCAGTGTTCCTGCCCCGTTGTCCTTCCCACCGCTAGAGCTCCACCAACCAGATCCGCTCCTTCCCTAGTGCCTCCCTAACAGCTCACCAGGGCCCGGGAGCTCTGGCCACAGAAGCGTTGGAGACCCACACCCAGGTAAGCCAAGGATACAATGACCTGCAGGACACAGATGGCCAGGAGCAGACCACGGATTCCTAGGAACAAATCCTGAAGATAAAGGAAGAAAACAGTTACAGTCAGGGGTCTGCTCCTCTGCTTCTGCTGTTACTATCATCTTGCTACCCCAGGAGGGATCAGACCCTGTCCAACTAACTACTTCCCACCAAAGCAGATTGCATCTTCCAACTATGGGGGCAGCCACTGACTCCATCCCATCTGCTTGCCTGCAATGTGACCTTACCTCTCCCCTGTGAAGAGGTGGGATCCACTGCTCCACCCCCTAGAATCTGGAAGGGCCTGGTAATGCTTTGATCAACAAAATACAGTAGAAGTGACACTAGGTCAATTATGGGGTAGCCCTTATTTGGCCTGACAGCTTCCATTTCCTACCTCTTGAAATGCTCACAGTGGGATGCTCCCTGTTGGAACCTGGTTGCTGGGCTACGAGAAGCCCAAGCCACATGGAGAAGCCATTGTAGGCTCCCTGGCTCATAGCCCCAGCTGAGCTCCCTGCTGTGTGAGTGTGTCATCTTAGCGGTCCAGCCCAGTCAAGCTCTTAGATGACTTCACCCTCAACTGACACCTGACTGCAGCTGCATGAGACAATGGGACTGCCCATGTGAGCCTAGTCAACCCACAGAATGTGAGAAGTAATAGTAAATTGCAGTGTTAAGCCAGTACATCTTGGGGTGGTATGTTATGCAGGGATAGATAACTGATAACAGCCACACACCAGAAAAGACGGAAGGGTGGTTCAAGAAATCCTCGCTTCAGTGTCTCCTCTTTGTCCTCATCCCCTTTGATTCAGGGAATTTTCATGCCGTGAGGATCTGAACAATGGCTTCAGATTAAGTTAAAACCTCCTGAACCAAAGACCTCGGATGAGGTCGAAACTCAGAGAGCTTACATCTCTGCCCTCAGGTGCCCCAATTCCCCAATGCACAGCTGTGAGGCGTCCTGGAAGACACTCTCCTTTCTCACCGTCAGCATTTGCATGTAGTTTCTGCAGCGCTCCTCCCTCCACGATGAATAGGAATTGCTTCGTCTAGTCTGTTCGTACCCAAAGGTGGGGATGTCAGGGACTAAGGAGTCATACATGGAGCTGATGTCATAGAAGTCAAGTTGCCAGGTTAAACTATTCACACAGAAGACAACGGCGGCCACGGCCGTGGCAACGCCAGCCAGGGCGAGCAGACTTGATATGCAGCCCTAGAAGAGAGAGGTTCAGGCTGCAGACTCCCTCTATGGATAGCAGAGCCGTGGGGTCCCGGCCTGAAACCGGTCTCCTCTTCCCCAGCTTCCTGGCTGAGGAAACCCTCCCTACCCCTCCAGGAAAGATCTTAGGATATTTGAAACCAAAGGGGAGAAGACAGAAAAACAGGGCAGGAAAACAGAGACATAAGAGGGGGAAGAGGACACTGTGGGGCACAGAGGATGCCCAGACTCACTGAAAGTTTGCCACGGTGTTTCTCATGGACAATGGCCCCAACTCCTGCTGCAATGGCCTGGGAAGAGAAGACACCAGAAAAGTCCTCCAGTTGGCTGTCCTGAAATGATCTCCCGTCACACTTCTCCCAACAGGGCCCCAGAACAGCCAATTTGAAGCAGGATCCAAGGAACAGGCAAAGAAACCTAGCAGATGGACAGGACTCCACCTACAACTGCCCCGCTATTCCCAGCCTTGCCTTAAAGAGAAAAACAGAGGGTGGAAGGGTTTTGCCCACCCCCTAAGGCAGCCTCCTCATAACAGAGCATTTGGACTCTGGGTCTGTGGTCTCTTCCCCAAATCCCTGACCCAGGTCCAAAAGGAACTTTCTTTCTCCTTGTCCATAAACAGTTGCCTCCCTCAGAGCTCACAACCCCTTTCTTACTCACCACAAACCCTGCCCAAAAGGCACAGCCTGAGGCACGCAGCTGGATCCAGGGCCCCAAGCAGAGAAGCCCTCCAAGGGCACAGCTCATAGCCCCCAGCAGTATCTGGCTCACCTGCAAGAGACGGGGAAAACCACACCCCTTCCCATGAGTCACCTGCTCTAGCCACCCAGCTCCCACCTAGGTGGCTTTCCTCTCCTCTTCCTCTGCCCTGACTTCTCCGCAGCTCCGATTCTGGAAATTCTGTTCCCTTAGCGTCCGTGAAGCAGCCCGTCCTGGTTCTCCCTCATCCCTCTGACTTGCCAGCCTTTTATCCTTCATTCTTTTCTAAATCCCATTTTTCCTAAATACCACAATTTGTCATCCCACCTGATGATTCCTCCTTTTTTTCCTCCTCATTTTCCCTTGGGAAGCCCATCATCCATGATGGGCCATGATGACCTCCTTCAAGAAAGGAGAGTGGTTAGCTGACAGCCTACAGTGGTCAGCGCCTTCAAGGTCCCTTCATCTTTCAAACTGAGGGTACAGTCTTTCGGGGTGGCTACCCAGCCAATGATTAAGCAAGGCAGTGGTTCAAGGGCCATTTTCAGCTAACACGGAACTCCTGTGATGGGCAGTCTTTGCTCCCGAGCTCCCCACTGGGCTGGCCCAGACCTCGTCAGCCCTGCCTCATGATCTGATGTCTCCCCCTGCCCAGCCCTGCTCCTGCCCTTTTCATTGCATGGATGGTACACCCCAATAAACCTTTCGCACACCCAACTCCCCCTCGGCGTCTGCTTCCTGGAGGATCCAACTATCACAGCCTCTTGGACGTCACCACCTACATGTCCTGCCAGCTTCTCAGATTCATTGCATCCAAATTCCGGACCCGACGCACACCCTCAGCGTCTGCCTCGCTGACTTCCAGGGCTCCAATTTTCCGGTCTCCTTCACTCCAAACCTCAGCATCTTCCCGGACTCCTCTCCTCCCTTGTACTCTACATCCACTCACTCCCAAGTCATGGCAACCCCATCCACAAAGGATTTGGACTCCTCTCTTTCCTCCTCATTTCTGCTGTGACGTTGCATGCTTCTTACCTGGACACCTCCTGGCTGTGAGGGTGCCTGAAGTTCAGGCACCTGCTCGGAATCCCTCCACAGTCTTCCCACTATCGAAGCTGATTCAGGACAGCAGACTCCTCACCTTGTCACTCAAGGCTCTCAGCAATATGGCCCTGGTCTGTATTTCCAGTCTAATCAGCCATGAGTCCCATTCTCTGTACCCTGACAGAACTTGTCCTATGCTTTCTGGCTTCTTTGCCCTCTTTCTTGCCATTCTTTTAACCCGAAATTCCTTTTCTTCCATCTTCCACCTCTATCTGTCTAAACACGCTGCTTCTCCATTCAAGGTCTGGCTCAGATGCCTACCCCTGCAGGACGCCATCCTGCCTCCCAAGGATGTCACCTGAGCTACCTTTAATTTTAGGCATTAGTGTAGTCGCCTGATCCCTTCTGATGGACGCTGGGCACCTTCAGGTTATTGCCTAGATATTCTCTCTGAAGTTTTTCCCCCAAAGTGCCTATCATATTGCCTTGCATCGCAGGCCCTCTGTCCACGTGGGTTCGATCAACCTGAATGAACAGCCTCCAGGGACCCTTCCGCCCACCCCCCAGCTCTGGCTGGGACTGCTCACGTTGCACCAAAGGAGGGATCCACTATTCCTTTCCATCTAAATCTCTGTGGCGAAACTTCCCAAACGTTCTTGTCCCAAACAAGATGGGATACTAATAGTGACTTTTCATGGGGATTCAACCCACTCTCCTTTTCCGCATCGTACTGAAGAAGGAGCGTTACCCTCCTCTGTGTCACCTTGCTAACCCACCTCTCCATCCCGCCCTTACCCCTAGTGCCAGCTGTCCGTAGCTTATGCTGGCCTTGGCAGGATGGTGGGACAGGCGCCCCATCAGGGAGCTCGCAGCTTTTAGCAGTTGTGCCAAAGCAGATTCCTGATGGATGTGGATGTCGATGTGAGTGGGCTGGGACAGCGTAGAGGTCACATCGACTCCATTCACAGCCAGCATGTTTTGGGTCATCCTGCCTGCTGGGGAGATGCACAGAAGTGAGGTTTGAGATCTAAGTAAGGGAAAAAGGAATACACGGCATGAGTGCGGGGAGAGAAAACAGTCTTTGAGTCAAGCCAAGTCACGGCATGTGGGATCTTAGTTCCCCAACCAGGAATCAAACCCATGCCCCCTGCCTTGGAAGCACAGAGTCTTAACCACTGGACCACCAGGGAAGTCTCTGTCACAGTGACCTTAATCTGGGATGCAAATCTGAATCACCTCTAGAGTTTTCACCATATAGACTCTTGGACCTCTTCCCAAAATGGTCAGATACAGTTTGTCTGGGTCTTGGGACTGACAAAGAAAGGAATCTGAATTATTTCAGGAACGTAGTGTACATATTTATACGTAACACTTTCATATGGTTAAAAAAAAATCAAAAGATAAAAAAGGGTATACCGCTAAAACCCACTCTCCTCTCTTTCTCTCCTAGCCAGCTAGTTGTCTTCCAGGTGGAAAAATAGTATCATTTTCTAATATATCCTACAATGACTTTTTTGCATATAAAAACATGTAAAAATATTCTTTCTCTCCCTCTTTTCCCACAAATGGCAGGATAGCACACACAGTTTCTGCACAATGATTTGTTCACAGAACCATCTTTTAAAAATCATCCTACATCGGGCTTCCCTGGTGGCGCAGTGGTCGAGAGTCCGCCTGCCGATGCAGGGGACACGGGTTCGTGCCCCGGTCCGGGAAGATCCCACGTGCCGCGGAGCGGCTGGGCCCGTGAGCCATGGCCGCTGAGCCTGCGCGTCCGGAGCCTGTGCTCCGCAACGGGAGAGGCCGCAGCGGTGAGAGGCCCGCGTACCGCAAAAAAAATAAAATAAAATAAAATAATAATCCTACATCAGTCCATAAAATACGTCCTCACTCGTTTTTATGGCCGCATGGTATTCCATTATACGAATGCATCGTAATTGTTTTAAGCAGTCCCCTATTTATGGACCTCTATTTTCTTTCTTACAAGCAATGTGGAATCAGCAGGTCAATGGGAATGTGTATTTGTAATTTTAAAAGGTATTTCCCTCCATGGAGCTACTTCCATGCAATTCTCATGCAAGGGCAATTCCAAGAGTATCCACTGCTCCTCCCCAAGACCAGCAGAAGGTGTCAGCAAACTTTCTAATCTTTTCAAATGTCTCTTGGAAAAATGACATTCTGTTGTAGATTTTAATCCTTTTTAGTCAATAAAATGCCCCCTTTTAATTGTGTATCTCAGTGACTTTTAACAAATGTGTACCTATGTGCAACCATAACTACAATCAAGACACAGAACAGTTTTCTATGTTGCAAAAAGTCCCTTCCCCTAAAGTCCCTTCCCCAGGAACATTTTTCTATGTTGCAAAAAGTCCCCTAAAGTCCCTTCCCCAGGAAGCCCTCCAACCCTTGGCCCCAAGCAACCACCAGTCTGCTTTCTGTGACTACTCCAGTATCAGTTCTCTTATTATGAGTGAGGTTGGTCATCTTTCATACGTTTAAGAGCCTTTTTCCTCTTCTTTTGCGAGCTTTCCTTTCATATCCTATGAACTCCTCGTGTTACCCTGTTTTGTTTTGGTCTTTATGGGAGTTCTTCGTGTATTTGAAAAATTACCATCGGTGACTCGAGTTACAGATAAGGCTTTCAATTTGTGATTTAGTTTTGACTTCATTTGTATTTTTATATAATCAAAGGTTTCAGTCATTTTTTATGATTTCTGGGTTTTATATTGTACTTAAAAGGGACTTTCCCATTTCAAGATTATAAAATAATAATTCATCCATGTTTTCTTCTAAGTGCTTTTATGTTTTCAGTTTTCACACTTAAATGTTGAGCCATCTGGAATTTATCTTGTAAGTTGGAAAAAATGGATCCAAGTTGGTTCTGGTTTGTTCTCTTCAGATGGTTAACTTCTAAAGAGTATATTCTGTTTACGGAATACATCATCTTTCTCCCACTGATTTAAAATGCTCCCCTGAGCAAAAATAAAATTCCCGTAGGAATCCAAGCCTGTTTTAGTCTTTATATTCTGCCCATTGGTGGATCTGATGAGTCAGGCAGCATTACTGTGATTTTAATAATGAGAATAGAGTTTAATATTTAGTTGAGCTCTTTCATGACCCGCCCCCCCCATGTTACTTTTTTCTTTCATGGCCACTTTTTTTGTTGTTGTTGTTTTTGTTTTGTGTTTGTTTGTTTTGTTTCTTGCGGTACGCGGGCCTCTCACCGTTGTGGCCTCTCCCTTTGCGGAGCACAGGCTCTGGACGCGCAGGCTCAGCGGCCATGGCTCACGGGCCCAGCCGCTGCACGGCACGTGGGATCTTCCCGGACCGGGGCACGAACCCGTGTCCCCTGCATCGGCAGGCGGACTCTCGACCACTGCGCCACCAGGGAAGCCCCTCATGGCCACTTTTGCTAGATTACTTCTCCTTAGGCACTTTAGAATCAACTTGCCTAGCTCCAAAGGAAATCCTCTCCAGGTAGTTCTCATGGGCATCCCGCTTATCACTGTTTAAATCATAGCGTTATTAATAACAATTCTAAAAACACCAGCAAGAGCAGTAAGTTTAAGGCCTTCCCATTTGTATCGTATGAACTTTACAGAGCAGTCTCTCTCTTCACCTACCTGGCCTCCGTGCAGTATAAAGGACAGGTGTTTGACGATTCTGCAGACGTGCAAGGAGGTTCAGACCTGTTCACAGACACACAAGGAAGCCCAGCCGGGATTCTGGCCAGATCTTCCTTGGGGCCCAGCAATCAGCACCATATTACAGAGTCCAGAATGTGCCTTGGGCTCCGGCTCCCTCTGAGCCCTCCGGATACCACTGCTTCCCCCTCTCGCCTCACTCCCAGCTCCAATCCCCAGATCAACCTAGATTCTTGCCCTTCCTCTGAGCCAGGCCAGCCCCATGAAGATCCCCTTTCACGCCACCCTAACTCCAGGGTGTGGGGCTCTCCCCTGCTGCCTTGGACACTCTTCTCTGCCCAGCTCCTCCCTGTGCCCCTGAAGCTGGGGAGAGAGGGCCAGCATCCCAGCTACACCCTGGGCCCTCCACCTTCTGCCTTTGCTATTGAAGGACCTCTCACCAGGAAACCACCCGAGCCTCAGCCACCCCACCCTCAGAATAAAGATATGGGGCACTGGGGAGGGAGAGTCCAGCTGACGCGGCCAGGCACGGGCCCCCCGACCTCCCTAGCCATTTTTCTAGTGTCACGTCCTCTATCTAGTGTATCCCTCCCTCCCAAGGAGGTCCTACAGGGACCAGGAATGGGGAGAGAATGGCATCCTGTGAGACAGGATGGGGGCTTTGGGGACTGGTCTTGGAGACTCCTCGAGAGAAAGAGAGAGGGGTCCTGCACTGAGTCTCCTGGGACGGGTCACCTGGACTGCTCACCTGAGGGCCCTGCTCACCTGCTGTCCTCTGGGAACCAGCGGCCGAGTAGAGCAGAGCTGCCCAGAGCTGAGGCACCCGGCAGCGGGTGGGAGAGAGCAGAAGGAAGGGGTGGAGTGATGAGGGTTTGACCTTCAGCATCTTGACTTCCCAGAAAAGAGCTGGCCCATAGGGGCCCCTCTGGGGGCGGGGGGTTGGTCTTGAATAGATAATCAGGCTGGCCGGAGAAGGCAGAGCGCACAAACACGCACACACTGGCGTGCTCCTCCCTATGCAGCACACACACTGGGGTGCACACAGCACGGGCAAGTCCTTGTTCAGAAAGCCCCTGCCCTGGTGGGGATGGGGGATTTTCCAGGGCTGGTCAGCTCTGCAGTCTCCTCTGTGCTCTCCAGAGCGTCGGAGCCAAGTGATCTCCCCTGGCAGCTAGAAAACCCTGGAGGGGCCCTTTGCTCCAGCTGTATGCTGAGAAGTTGCCTCATCCTTCCCTTTCTGGAGCTCCACCAAACCCCTCCCCTTTCTGCCTGGTTCTAAGGCCCCACTCAGCCGTCCCCAGCCCTCCTATCACCCTTGACCGTGACTGCCGGTCCCTGAGGAGAGCAGGTGAGGCCGACCCTCAGCCCAGGTGGCCCTTTCCCAGAGAGCCTTCTCACAGGGCGCCTCCCCAGAGGAGTCCACACCCTGCCCCCTCAAAGGCCCCCCAGAACTTGCTGGGGAGGGAAGGACCAACCACCATGTAGAGGATATGCATCCAGGAAGGTGGCAGGAGTGGAGGCCAGGTACAGCCTTGTCCCCGTTTGATGCCAAGTCCTTCTGGCCTTTGGCCTCCATCTGCACCCACAACTTCATGCAGAGGGTTGGGGGGGCGCAGTTTGAACAGGCAGCATGGGGCTGAGTAGCCATTGATGGAGAGGGAAATATGTAGGGGCGGGGGGTGGGTCCCCGGGCTCAGCTGGGAAGCCACTGCCGCAACAGTAGTTCAACAGGCAGCCAGGACTCTCTCTCTGTCCGGTCCGGCAGCCTGAGGGCTCTGGAGGGGAAGAGGCAGAGGGGAGAGCCAGGGTGAGGACCGTGATCACACAAGCGGGCTGGGAGCAGAAAGGAGAGAGGTGAGGGCTCCAGGGCACTGCTTGGTCCAGACTCTGAGGCCGTGGGTGGAGGATGGGGAGACAGCAGGTCTAGGGTGAAGAGGGCGGCTCCAGTGGGCTGAGCGGTGGCCACAGCCTCAGCAGACGCAGGGATCCCTCACATGACACCCCTCGAGGCAGGTCCCAGATGCTGCACTGTGACCGGGGGCCTCGCCAGCTCCCATGGAATCTGTGCAAACCTCCTGCCAACTCTTCCCCGTGGCGCCCCCTTCCTCCCTCCCAGGCGGGTGTCCACCGGCTTGAAGGTGGCAGATGGCGGGGACGTGGCCTCTGGGGCTCCCCAGCCCACCTGCATCAAGGTGCACATCCACCAGGAGTCGGCTCTGGCCAAGCTGCTGCTGAGCACGTGTCCCCTGCTGCAGCCCCCACGTGCCCTGGGCCACCGCTGGCTGCTGGTGGCCTCCTGGGTGAGCAGGGCGAGGACGGGCGCCCAGGCTCCCCGGACTGGGAAGGGTAAGCCCCCTCCTCTGGCCGCACACTCTCCCAGCCAGCCTCTCTCTGAATGGGATGCTGAGCCAGTCTTATGCTCTTCCTAGAGATCAAGTTCTGGCCTTTCCTTCCCTTACTGGCCTCTCAGCGAAAGCTGTAGGTAGGGTGGGCTGTGGGCTGAAGGGTACAGAGGAGCCCCTGACCATTGAAAGTCCCAGCTGGTGGAACCCGGAGTTCATCCTCTCATGACCCAGCGTGGGCTAGCTCTCCCCTCCCCTCGCCTTCTCTCCCCTCCTGTCCTCTCCCTTCTCGTGCCCCCTCTCTTTCTTCTCTCTCTCTTTCCCTTTCATAGGGTTCTAACCTTTACTTCATGGAGTGGAAAGTCCTCAAAACTCCCCTGAGGCTTAGGCGCAGACTGGGCCTGGGAACCCGGGATCCGGGTTCTTAAGTTTTTCATCTTTCAGGTGGTGCAGACCGTGCTGGGAGTGTTGAGTGGGGTCCTGGGGGGATTCCTCTTCATCTTCTACTACACCACGCTGCTTGGATCGGGAGCTCCCATCTGGACAGGGGCTGTGGTGAGTGGGGCGGGAGGACCGTGGGCAGAGGGACCCCCTATCAGAGGTGAGAGACCACCACCATCGACCCCATCAGAATGTAGACTGTTTGCAAAGACTCCCAGAGCTCTAGGCTGACACCAGGCTTCTACAGACGGGAAACTAGCTGAGCTAAGGGCTGGGAGGGCCACGGTCACCGGTCAGCTCTCCGGGTTCCCTGCCCCAGGCTTCTCCCACCACTTCTCCCACCTTCAGCGGCAGATCAGCTAAGGATCTAGGACAGGGCTCATCTCCAGGCACTTGCACTGAGATGGAGGGAGGCGGAACGTGCTGGAGGGTGTGTGCAAGGGAGATGCACCCCCCGGTGGTTTCCCATTGCCCTCTGCAGGCCCTGCACACAGGGGAAGTCCAGGGGGGCTCACCGGACAACAGCAGCTATGTCAGCAGATGGACGTGTGCCACCCGCAGCAGGAGATGGGTGGGCGGATCATAGCAGGAAAGAGGCGCCCTCTGTCCTGCCCACCCTCACAGAACAAGAGCAAAACACACATATCGATTAAGAGAGGAGCCCAAAGTAATGATCCTCATCCACCCCACGGCCGAAAGCACTGAGATTAGCTACAGAACTGCCAAGCAGGATTCAGATCCATCTTTCCCTTGGCATCAACCAGACTTCCTGTCCTGGAAGACCCGCTGGGTGGGAGGCTGAGTGCTGTTGGAACGAGCGCCTGCCCTCACCCCGAGGCAGCGGACGCTGATCCTGTACTGAGAGCTCCTCCAACACCCCGGACCTTCCACCCCATCGCCCTGGAGCTTTCATAAAGCACCTGGTGTTGCTTAAAAAGAGAGGGTTTTGGAGAAGGGAAGGGGGGCTTACACCCGGCTTGACCATGAGCAGTTTTGATGTCCCTAAAATAGAGTGTCCTGCAGCCTCGGGCCTTCAATACCCTCACCGTTGAAGACAACAGAGCTCAGCTCAAAACCTCAGGTCCACGTGGGGTGCTGTGGGGAAAGGCCAGCAGGATGGTTGGCTTTGCCTGTGGGAGTTGAGGAAGGAAAAAGAAGCAGGCTGCTGGGGGGCGGGGCTTGGCTGCCCTGAGCTACCCCTGCTGCTTCAATCTCTCCCCAGGCTGTGCTGGCTGCAGCTGTCGCCTTCATTTATGAGAAATGAGGCGGCACCTACTGGGTGAGTTCGGGGAGGGGTTGACACCAGCCCCGGAAGCTGGAGGCCACCCCCAGCCTGCCGCCCATCCCCCGCCCCCTCCACTAGGCTTCCCGCTCTTCGTCCCGGGATGGGCTCCAGAGAGACTGAGTCTCCAAGGTCTGTCTCTGCGCACTGCCCTCACCAGGCCCTGCTGAGGACCCTGCTCACCCTGGCACCTTTCTCCACGGCCACAGCCGCCATCATCATTGGGGCTACAAGTTTCCATGAGTACCACCATTTTCTCTTTAATGGTATCTGTGATGTCTCCCCTTCCTGGAGGCCCACCGGGGCCCCAGCTCTCCGAGTGCAGACGAGGGAAGGCTGCAGCTGTGCACCTCCTATGTGAACATGCTGAAGGTAGCCGGGCCGGGGAAGGCAGCAGGCGGTGGGCGGGGAGGGTCAGACAGTGGAGGAGAGTGAGGCTGTCCACCAAACAGGGCGTGACCTGCTCTGCCCCGAGCACGTCTGCCGTCACTACAGCATGGCAGCGAGCGAAACAGAAGCGGTTCCTATGGTTGTGGGAGTTACAGATCTGTGGGAAATACAAACACTGAACTCATAATAAATGAGCTAATACTGCAAATACGTGAAGAGCTGCGAAGGTGTTAAATGCATGTTCAAGTCTTGGGCTTGTCAGGGAACCAGACCACAGCCCAAGCCCATCGCTGCTCAGATGAGGACGCTGAGACCCGGTGACAGGGGTTACTGGCCGCTCTCTGCATGCTACACCCACTGACTCCCACCCCGGGCTCCTTCTTCAGCCTCCCCCCACCCCGGAAGCTACCGACTTGGGGATGGGATGAATGGGGTGGAGAGTGACCCTGTGCCATGATCAGCGTGAAGACAGACCACAAATGGCAGCGGTCACTCTGGGTGCCTACAACTTCGGTCCTCTGTCCCCAGGCCCTGTTCATAAGCATCAGTGCCATGCTGTTGGGGGTCTGGGCTCTGCTGCTTCTAGCATCTCTGGTCCCCCTGTGTCTGTGCTGCTGGAGAAAATACCGATCTAAGGAGGTGAGTCCCTAAAGCTTGTGTCTGTGTATTTGGGGCAGCAGTGCTGTCCAGGGGAGACAGGAATGGAGAGCGGATGGTTTGGGGAGGAGAAAAGTGTCATTACAGTGAGTGTCAAGGGACATCATTCCTGTCTTTCCACCCCAGTAGTGGCCCAGCCCAGAGACCCCCTGTCCCTGACCAAGTAACACCCAGTCCAAAGACCCTAGTGAGGGACTTCCCTGGCAATCCAGCAGTTAAGACTTCACCTTCCAATGCAGGGGGTGCTGCTGGTTCAACCCCTGGTCAGGGAGCTAAGATCCCACATGCCTCGCAGCCAAAACACCAAAACATAAAACAGAAGCAACATTGTAACAAATTCAATAAAGACTTTAAAAAAATTGGTCCACATCAAAAAAAAAAATCTGAAAAAGAGACCCTAGGAAGCTAGGGAAGTCCATGTACGTGGTGGGACCTTGGGGCTCTTTGCGTCAGGTACCATGAGGCTGATGGTGGATCTGATTGGCTCCAGAACTAAGCTTCCCTGGTGCAGAGCATTTATACTTTCTCTCCCCCATGGGCTGTCCCACCCCCTCCCTTTCCCTTAGAAAAGAGACCCTCCCTTGGAAGAAACTGCTAGGAGTGAGTGAAATTAGCCCTGCTTCTCCAGAGGACTCATGTCTGGAGCTCCAACTGGACTGGGTGTCCCAGCATCTGCCTCGTGGAAGAAGAACCAGGCCGGGAAGAGAGGCTCTCCTCTGGCCCCAGTTATCCTTCCCCCATGGCCACAGCTACTGCCCTGCACCACCAACCATCAGAGCTTCTCTGGTCCATTTCCTGCTCACCTTCACCATCCTGCCTGCTTCATGTCCCCTCTTGAGCAATGATGATAATAAACTCCCGTGCTGTTGCTCCCAGCTTCTTGCTTAGGGTATTTCTCTTGGCTGGAGGGAGGCAGAGGAGAATGAGGCAACAGCAAACCTACAAAGCTCGTTCCACTCCCAACAGCCAGTCTGGGTCTAGAGTTGCCGGTCTTGAAAACAGACTCTCTTTGAGGCTGGTCCTGGGACTGTAGGCCCAAATGCCTGGGAATGAAGGATGAAAGGAAGAGAGACTCTGATCCCCACTCTCTGGTATGAATTTTGTCATACCAGGATTGCTGACCAAGGTGGAGGGGTGCGTATCATCAGCTAAACCCAAAGAATGAGGAAGGGGAGCAATTACTGTGTTTCAGCCAGAGACAGAGAAACCTGATGGAGATGGTGCTTGATTTGAGCTCTCACCTTCCCAGAGAAACACAGCCAGCCTGAGATGATTCTGCAGTGAGGCATCCTGAGGAATAAGTACCCAAACTACCCATTTCTACCTCTTGTTAGTTTTCCCTATTCGCCAAACCTAACAGGAAGTCATGGGACATTGGGCAATGATATGATCCATGTAAGACACCCCTCTGGGGCACAGAGCAGGCTAGAGAAATATGGAAAGAATATCTGGACAGGCAAACAAATGGTATCCGAAACAATTACTTTTGTTTGTGTGTGAAAAAATATGGTTGAAGACTTCCCAAATTTGCTGAAAGACACAAACAGACAGACTCAAGAAGCTCAATGAACCCTTAACAGAACCAACTCCAAGAAGTACAAGCCTAGATATATCATAATCAAACTGCTAAAAAACTAAAGACAAAGTCTTGAAAATAGCCAAACAAAAATGACCCATCACCTATAAGGAAGGGTAATCCAATGGCTGTGGTTTCTCATCAGAAACTGTGATGGCCAGAGAAAGTGGCACCACGTTTTTTTAAATCATTAAATATAAGCACAATATTGTACAGCAACATTTTAATGTGACTAAAAACAGAGCTGGCACAAGGGAGTTTGGGGGGTGATGGTCTGTTCTTTATCCTGATCATGGTACTGGTTACAGGAATCTATACATGTCTTAAAACTAACAGACCTGTACACAGAAAAACAAAGGACAGTTTTACTATCATAATAACTCATAATGATACGGAGATAAATTTAGGATTATTTGTCCATCCCTATCTCAACACCTCCAAGTCATTTCCAGATGTGTACCTTCATTTTCCCCCTCAAAATAAGAGCCTCTTTGATGCAAGCCTGTGATTGTAGCTGTACTTTATATATATATTTGTTGTTGTTGTTGCTGTTGTTGTTGTTGTTTTGTTCTGTTTTGTTTTGTTTTGGCTGCGTTGGGTCTTCGTTGCTGTGCATGGATTTTCTCTAGTTGCGGCGAGCAGGGGCTACTCTTTGTTGCGGTGCACGGGCTTCTCATTGCAGTGGCTTCTCTTGTTGCAGAGCATGGGCTCTAGGAGTGTGGGCTTCGGTAGTTGTGTCACAGGCTCAGTAGTGGTGGCGCACGGGCTTAGTTGCTCCATGGCATGTGGGATCTTCCCAGACCAGGGCTCGAACCCATGTCCCCTGCATTGGCAGGCAGATTCTTAACCACTGCACCACCAGGGAAGCCCTGTATTTTCAAATAAACAAATTGCTTTTGAAAAAAATTTTTTAAACAAAAGGTAGGGCTGGCAAGATACCTGATTTCCTACAGAAGAGAAAACCGAAGATCCAGGACTCTCTGAAGCTGTTCGGAACGAGGGAGGGTAATCAACGGGGATGGAAGCTGAGGAAGAGCTCTGGGGGGGGACTTGGGAAGGGGTCAGTCCCAGAGACTCAGATCTGCCAGATGTAATAAACAAAGGAGGTTGCCACATTCTGACAGTAAAAGACCACTTCTGAGCAAAAAGGCAAACTGAGTTGACATTCATTTATCTGAATAAAGAATGGAAAGAATTTACATCTAGTCGAAGCCCTAAAATGACTGAATTTGGAAACAATGTAGAAGAGAAATTCATACCATCTTTAGCTTGAGAAAGAAAGTCATCCACCACGGTCTTTATCTCAGATTTATCCTGCAAATATTTCTTAGGACAATATGTTTTTTAAACTAAGTAATTAACAGGCTCCAAAACAGAATTAAAACAAGATTGAATTTAAATTCAAATGCCTGCTTCCCTATCTGAATTCCACCCCCCCCACCCCCCCCACACACAAGCCAGCTTGATGTAATTAACTCCGCCACCTAGTGGCTACAAAAAGTGTTCTTCAGGAGAAACTAGAAAATTAATTTTTTTACACAATTCTTTGAAAATTGTCAATGTATTACTGAACAAATATCTACTAATGCCTCCCACGTGGCAGGCACTGTGGGTCCTGGGAAGGGAACTGTGAACAGTGCAACCATCCTTGCCTAACCCAGGTGACCTTGAGGAGTGAGGGCCAAGGAGTCAGGATGTCTTCCCCGTCCCCCAACAGGCGTAAACCTGCCACCTGTTCTGCTTGAGGCAGTTGGTTAGAATCGTGCCATTACATCCCCTCGAATCCAGAATTAGAGGGCAGATGGGAGGTTTCCTACTGCTCCACCACCTCCAGCTTTCTCCCTGTCCCACCTCATCTGCTCCAGGGACCCACAGTTCAGGAACCAGATATCCCAGTTCTGAGCTGGAGTCAGCCCCTGTCACAGCCCACCCTGCCTGAGCATCCACACAGGTGGTAGCTCAGTCCTGCCCCAACCCTGGCCCACCGGGACACAGGCCTGCCCATCCACTGGGAAGACCTTCCACACTCACAAGAATGGTGGGGACACGGTCCACGGAAAATCTCTTCTTGGAAACTTGGGCTCCATGGTAGAAGGACCCCGGAAGTGGCCTCTCCCTCCCCTACCCGGCCAAGCCTGGGGTCCCAGAAGAACCTGCCTGCCCCACAGCGGAAGCAGTGTGACCCAGGGCCCAAAGAAGATGCCCTGAAGCACAGCTCCAAGCCTCCAGCACAATCTGGTCACCTTCAGCACAAAAGACAAGAAGGATTTCTTAAACAAGGCACCAAAAGCACCAGCCATAAGAAAAGACTGATACATTTAAATGCATTAAAATTAGAGACTTCTGGGCTTCCCTGGTGGCGCAGTGGTTGAGAGTCCGCCTGCTGATGCAGGGGACACGGGTTCGTGCCCTGGTCCGGGAGGATCCCACATGCCACAGGGCGGCTGGGCCCGTGAACCATGGCCGCTGAGCCTGCGTGTCCGGAGCCTGTGCTCCGCAACGGGAGAGGCCAAAACAGTGAGAAGCCCGCGTACCGCAAAAAAAATAAAAATAAAAAATAAGTGAGAGATATTTAAAGTTTACTCTTGAGTTTGCACAAGATATCCTCACTCCTGACCACTATGAGTGACAGAAACTATCCCAGCTTTCCGGTGGTTTCAGAAGAGAACCGTGGCTCTCCATGGAAAGGCCTCTGTGGCATAAGCTGAGAACAGCCAGGAGAGAGTGGATATCGGGTGTCTCTCGTGGCCCCAGTGACTTTGCCGTGCCCGGCCCAGGAGTGGGTCTGGGCTTCCTTGGTTGCCAGTATGACTTTTCTGGTTGAAAAAGATGAAACCGGAAGAAAGGAGGTGATGTTATTACGGATGTGAACACTTTCCTTCCTCCGTGCTCAGAGTCACAGACCTAGACCTGGTCAGTGGACAAGAAACCAGGATTCCTAAGAGCGCTGACGTTCTTCTTGCCCCTCCAGGTGTCCTCTCCACCCTGCTCGCCCGGCAGTCTGGCCTCCATGGACCGCATTTGGAGGCTCCCTTGTGCCATAGCGCGGGTTGGCTTCAGCCTATAGGTGGCCCTGGCAGGCGAAGGTGATCAAAGTATTTGGTCCCCTGGCTTCCTCTGTGCCAGACCCCAGTTTGGCATGGCAGCATCCTACCAAGGGCCACAGCTCTTGTCAGGTGGCTCTGTCCTACAAGTCTCAGCTTGTTCTAGGAACATGCCAGATTAAAGGAACCAGGGAAGCTCATCAAGAGATTACCTGAGGGGGCTTCCCTGGTGGCGCAGTGGTTGAGAGTCCGCCTGCCAATGCAGGGGACACAGGTTCGTGCCCCGGTCCGGGAAGATCCCACATTCCGCGGAGCGGCTGGGCCCGTGAGCCATGGCCGCTGAGCCTGCGCGTCCAGAGCCTGTGCTCCGCGGCGGGAGAGGCCACAACAGTGAGAGGCCCGCGTACCGCAAAAAAATAAAATAAAATAAATAAAAAAGAGATTACCTGAGACCAGATTAAAGGAGTGCAGGCACTGCACACACCCTAACCCTATCAACAACCCCATCCTTGAACCATTGTTATAAAACTCCTCACCAAATCCTCCTGGGTTGGGACACACAGTTTTGAGGGGCAGGAACCCTCTGTGTTCCCCTTTGCCTGGCAGAACAATAAAGCTATCGTTTCCTACTTCACCCAGAACTCTGTCTCCAAGATTCGATTCAGCCCCGGTGCACAGAGGCCAAGTTCTCGGCATCAGTACCAGGAGGAGTGGAGAGCAGGCAGTAGATGAAGGAGCTGCCTGGGCACAGAACTGGCTGGTGTGCTGGAGGGGCTGGGAGGCCAAGAAGTCCAGGTCTGGCAGGACTGTCAGATGCCCAGCTGGAGGGTGGAAGGAAGGGGCATTCCCATGATAAGGGAGCTATAGGTCTGAAACTCCAAATAGTAGGAACTAAAGATAGGCGCTTAATAACCATTTTAAAGACATTGGTGGAATGGCATAAGCCATGAGTGGGGAAGTAGCAGTGAGCAATAATTATTTGCTGAACATTTCTTCAGCACTGGCTGCACACCAGGCACTAAAGCAAGTATTTTACGGTGATTGGATGCCTTTGCCTCATTTATTATAATCCTCACAGCAACCCTTGTGAGGCACTGACTAGTGTGATCCTCATTTTACAAACAGGAAACTAAGGCTCAGAGAAGTTAAGTAACTGGGCGAAGGTCACACCGCTAGGAAATGTCATCACGGAGAGTTGAATCCGGAGAGTCTGACTCCTGATCCTGGGCTTTTTGTTAATCATTTCACTGAAGGAGCTCCTCGGTTGCTCAATCTCTACTAGAGTTTTATATTTTTTTCTTCATGTTGTTTACCCCCAAGGACTGGTAGGTCTGAAAGATAACACTAGAATTAACTGCAGACTCTGAGTTTTCCAATTTGTATGTGTTCCTGAAAGAGCCTGGGACTTTGCCCCCATACCCACGAATGAGAAAGAAAACCGAGGGAAGTAATGCTTTGACTAATGCAGAATCGTCTCCTAACTCCATTCCAGATGATTTGCATTTCAAATCAAGTAACCGGCCGTTCTGAAAATTCAGTCTGGGGGTGTGACTTGCGCAGTGAGAGGTGAAAATGCAAAAACATGTCTGTTTTCCCCGTTTCAAACATTTTATTGGCTTCTCATGGTCTCCGAGATGAAGTCCACATTCCCTGCACGTCCGGCCCTTGCCTACCTCTCTGGCATTTTTACTGGCTGTACCAACTGCTCCCTCAGCGATACAGACAACATCGCTGTGCAGAACAGCTGCCCCCTCCTAAACACCACCAAGGGAGCCTCTGCCTTTCCCCCTAGCATCTTACTATGAAAATTTTCAAACACACAGAAAAGTTGGGGGGAAAATTTACATGTACCCATTACTCAGACTGTACGATTAATATTTTGCTATGTTTGCTTTGTCACATACCTGTCCACCTCTCCATCTCTTTTTGCGTTTTGTCTTTTATGCATTTTAAGGTAAGTTGCAGACATCTGTACCCGTCCCCTTAAACACTTCAGCACACATATCATTAACTAGAGTTCCATATTTGTTTTCAGTTCTTTTTTCCCCGCTTTGAGGTAGAAGAGCCCAGACCTTGCTTCTTCGAGCAAGTGTCAGAGCCCCACAGCTGAGAAGCTTTTTCTACCCTGGGTGCTCACAAATCTCCCATGTCTTGGAGCCTACAAAAAACACTGGCTCGTCGGCTCCTACAGTTCTAGAGAAGCCTTGGATTGTGTGCAAAAGGAAGGCAGCCTGCTAATGGGCGGGACCGCGCACGCAGGGCAGAGGCCATGCTCATGCAGAAAGTCGGCGCCATCCCTGGGCGGAGGGGGGGATGGGGGGGGCGGGCGGGGACCAGCTCACTCCTGCTCCGGCGAGGAGTCTTGTCATGTGTGGCACCACCAGGCCGTCCTTCTGGTGCCCCACGCAGCCCCCGCTGGAGAGGGTCCCTTCCTCTTCCAGACGGGACCCAGAACTGTCAGAGAAAGCCTCTAGTGCGTGGAATCTGGGTTTATCCTGGACAGATTCCGATAGCTTACAATCAGAGATTAAGCACCTGTTTAGGTGCAAAAATCTTTACCAGAAAAAGCAAAATTTTCCAGCTTATGCCCTACCTTCTAGGTTAAGTTATAATGCCATTGAGGTGGCAAAAGATATCCTCTAGGTATAATATTTGTTTGAAGATTTTTTTTAAGTAGGTGTGAGCAAAGGTGTGACCTTACTAGCAGTAGGTCTCTTTTTCCCACACACCCATCCTGGCATAGACACAAAAGTTCCTTTCCTGAAAGAGACATGGAAGGGCTACCTACGCAGATGAAGGGGGCTCAGCAGATGCCTCTTGTAAGGAAGGTGCTCACCTGCCCCTTACAGGGCTGAATACCACCCTGTCGCAGGGAACAGGGATGGCTGCAAGTTTGGGGGCCAGAGAGACCCAGGTGCAAATCCCAGTTCTGCCACTGACCAGCAGGGCAACCTCAGGGATGATGCCTGTTTGCAGGGCCACCTCTAGGGTTCCTCGAGGCCATGCACAGCGCCCCTGGCACAGTGGCACCTGGGCCTGCGTGAGTGGTGGGCGTGGTGGGGGGTATTCACTCCTCAGTGAAACCCAGAACCTCCCACGCTAATGTGGAAGGGACCCTCCTCACTGAAGAGACAAGCTGGCCGGTGGCCTCAGTTTACCCCCTGAATGTCACCTCCTCTGGGTCCCCTGCCTGCACCTCCCTTTAACAAGCATGCCCAGCCTAACCCTCGAAATCTGTAAAACAAGACTCTACCGAGTCCTAGTGGGGAACAAATCAAAGGGATGACAAGGATGAACCTGGCCCGGGGAGCTGGGTTGTGGCTCCCTCATAGCCAGGGCTGGTGAAGCCTGTCTCACTCTGTACCCTCAGGGCCCAACTCCAACCCCACCCTGAGAGCTTGATACTCTCTCTGTTAATCTGAGCTGGAATATTGCTCAGCCATGAAAAGGAACAAACTAGTGCCATTTGCAGAGACGTGGATGGACCTAGACATTGTCCTACAGAGTGAAGTAAGTCAGAAAGAGAAAAACAAATACCGTATAATATTGCTTGTATGAGGAATCTAGAAAAATGGTAGAGATGAACTTACTTGCAAAGTAGAGAAAGAGTCACAGATGTAGAGACCAAACTTATGGTTACCAAGGGGAGAAGCGGGGGAGGGTTGAACTGGGAGATTGGGATTGACACATATACACCACTATGTATGAAATAGATAACTAACGAGAACCTACTGTATAGCACAGAAGGTTCTCTACATTGAGTAGAGGGAACTCTACTCAATGCTCTGGGGTGACCTAAATGGGAAGGAAATCTAAAAAAGAGTGGATATATGTACACGTATTACTGATTCACTTTGTTGTACAGCAAGAAACTAACACAACATTGTAGAGCGACTATACTCCAATAAAAAATTAATAATAAAAAACCTGAGCTACATGCCTGGGCCTCATTCATCCCTCCACTGATGTGGATAATGTATGATAATAGATGTTTTCCTTTTCTTGCTGTTTATTAAATCCTACAGCTTTCAGCAGGAAGGCGGAGAAGGAGAGGAGAAGAAATGCCCGGCCGCAACTTCAGTGGCCGAGGAGCCTGTCAAGGGCTCCTGCAGGCTGCAGACTGGAATGTGGGTTTGTTCCTTTTCATGGCTGAGTAATATTCCAGCTCAGATTAACAGAAAGAGTATCAAGCTCTCAGGGTGGGGTTGGAGCTGGACCCTGAGGGTACAGAGTGAGACAGGCTTCGCTAGCCCTGGCCCTGAGGGAGACACGACCCAGCTCCCTGGGCCAGGTTCATCCTTGTCATGCCTTTGATTTGGCCCCGGGGGCTTCCTGTGGCCACTGCCTTTCTTCTACAGCAAACATCAACCGGCTCAGAGCAGCTTCTTCAATCCTGCTCCCTTCGATCAGTCTCCAACCTGCCTCCAGACCCAGGGGCTGTAACATTGAAAGTGGGCATCTGCTTTGAGGGAAATAAGGCTTTGTCCAGCACTCCAGCAAACGGGGAGTTGTATGAGAACAATGGGGTTAGAGAGCATCCTTAAGAGCAAGAAATAGGAGTCAGCAAGTGTTACGCCCAGAACCAGGCACCTGAGACTTTGGCCCCAATTGATGTTATGTATTTGCTGCTGTCACCCATCTTCCCAGAGCTTCTTTTCCTGATCCCTGACCTGGATCCCTCTGCCATTCAGCCTCACCCCTTTATCTTATCAACCCTGTTCACCTACCTTCAGTGGGCTAGCCTGGTTGCCCTTCGCCCTGTCCCCGTGACCTGCCCTTCCTTGGCCTTCTAAAGGCAAGTCTAAATCTCGTCCTTGTGAAGCCAGCAGCAGGTACATGAATTGCAGAGCCCAGCATAAAATGAAAATGTGGGACCCCTTTTGCAAAAGTTAAGAACTTCAAGACAGCAGTAGTAGAGCATTAAACTGCGGGCAGGGCCCTTCTTAGTGCGGAGCCTGGGAGACCCCACAGGTTGCATGTCCTCGAAGCCCGAGCTGACTCACACCATCCTCAGCTGTCCTTGCCCCAAGGGGCCCACCCCAGACCCCGTCCATGTGGCCATATTAATAGTAACCTGGTTGAGGGACTACATCAAAGAAAAATGTTTCTGCTCAGCAAAAGAAGTAATCAACCAAATGAAAAGGCAACTTACAGAATGGGAGAAAATATCTACAAATCATATATCTGAGAAGGGGTCAATACCCAAAATATATAAAGAACTCATACAGGCTTCCCTGGTGGTGCAGTGGTTAAGAATCCACCTGTCAATGCAGGGGACAGGGGGTCGAGCCCTGGTCCGGGAAGATCCCACATGCTGCGGAGCAACTAAGCCCGTGGGCCACAAATACTGAGCCCGCGTGCCACAACTACTGAAGCCTGCGTGCTTACAGCCCATGCTCCTCAACAGGAGAAGCCACTGCAATGAGAAGCCCGTGCACCGAAACGAAGAGTAGCCCCCTCTCGCCGCAACTAGAGAAAGCCCGGGTGCAGCAACAAAGACCCAACGCAGCCAAAAATAAATAAATAAAATAAATAAACTTTAAAAAGAACAACTCATACAACTCAATAACAGCAACAACAACAAAACTAACACTCGGACAGAAAAATGGGCAGAGAAACTGAATAGGCATTTTTTCCAAAGAAGACATACAGGTGGCCAACAGGTGCATGAAAACGTGCTCAGCATCACTAATCATCAGGGAAATGCAAATCAAAGGCAAAATGAGGGATCACCTCACACCTCTTAGAATGGCTGTTGTCGAAAAGACAAGTGGGGAGGAAAAAAAAAAAAAAAAGACAAGTGGGGGCTTCCCTGGTGGCGCAGTGGTTGAGGGTCCGCCTGCCGATGCAGGGGACGCGGGTTCGTGCCCCGGTCCGGGAAGATCCCACATGCCGCGGAGCGGCTGGGCCCGTGAGCCATGGCCGCTGAGCCTGCGCGTCCGGAGCCTGTGGTCCGCAACGGGAGAGGCCACAGCGGTGAGAGGCCCGCGTACCGAAAAAAAAAAAAAAAAGTACAAAGAAATAAGGTCATTGCAGATTTAATTAGATAAAATGAAATTATACTGGAGTAGGGTGGGCCCTTAATCCAATGACTAGGTATCCCTGTAAGAAGAGGAGAGACATAGACACGGGGTGGGGGTGGGGCCGCGGGGGTGGAGTGGGGAATGTCATGTGACCAGGGGGGCAGGGACTGGAGAGATGCGGCTACAAGCCAAGGAACCCTGGGACACCGGGGATTGCCGGCAACACCTGAAGCTGGAAGAGGCAAGCGAGGGCCCTCCCCTAGAGGTTTCAGAGGGAGACTGGCCCTGCCAGCACCTTGATGTCAGCCTTCCAGCCTCCAGAACCGTGAAAGAATAAACTCCTGCTGTTTAAACCACACAGTGTGTGGCACTTGTTACAGCAGCCCTGGGCGTCTAACGCAGGGGAATCTAAACAGAGCCGCAGGCCTTGAGAAGCCACAGTCCTGAGGGCCAGCTCCTTCTGAATCCTGCAGGATCCCAGTCGGGCACAGCTCCCGCGGCACTTATTCTGTGCTACCCTGTAACATTTTTATCTTTCTATGAACATTTTTCGTGCTCCTTCAAAAGAAAAAGTGAAATGTGCACTTGTACACCCTCCCTCCCTTCCTGCACAAAAGTAAGTGGTGGCCTCACCATCCTTCATCCTCCAGGAGTGAGCCCTGCAGTGGTACCTGCTCCCGAGGCTGTTTCTACCCTGCGATGCAACTACCTTGTGCCCACGTCCTGGGGATGGCGCTCCAGAACGACTGCATCATCGCATCCCCTCCCTCAAGCATATTTCCCTACATCTCTGCCAACACTTGGCGTCATCCAGCTTTCTCATTTCTGCCAGAAATGGGTATAAAATTATATCCCGTTGTTGAAGAATTTGCAGTGTTCTAAAACCGCTACATTTGGTCACCTTGTCACGTGCCTTGAGCCCCTTAGGCTTCCCCTTCTGGAAGTTACCCTGAGATTCTTCACTCATGTTTCCGCTGGGATGACTTCCTCTCTCTGGCCACTTTTTTAGGAGTTTTGTGTGTGTTTCCAGATATTAGTCCCTCTCGATATTTTTTTAAAAACAGCTTTCTTAAGATAGCATCCTCTTACTACACAATTCACCCATAAAGTAAATAATCGGATGGATTTTAGCATATTCACAGATATATACAACCCTCACCACAGTCAATTTGAGAACATTTTCATCAGTTCGAAAAGAAACCCCACATCCATTTGGTATCACCACCTGCACAACCTCCCTTCCTCAGCCTGAAGCAACCACTAATCTACTTTCTGTCTCTATAGATTTGCCTGTTCTGAATTCTTCATTTAAATGGAATCATATAATAGGTGGTCTTTCTTAACTGGCTTCTTTCATTTCACGTGTTTGTTGTTTTTGTTTTTTTGTTTTTTGCGGTACGCGGGCCTCTCACCGCTGTGGCCTCTCCCGTTGCGGACCACAGGCTCCGGACGCGCAGGCTCAGCGGCCATGGCTCACGGGCCCAGCCGCTCCGCGGCATGTGGGATCTTCCCGGACCGGGGCACGAACCCGCGTCCCCTGCATCGGCAGGCGGACTCTCAACCACTACGCCACCAGGGAAGCCCCATTTCACATGTTTTAAGATCCATTCATACTGTAGCATGTATCGGTACTTCATTTCTTTTGAATGCAAAATAGCATTCCATTGTGTGGATACATCACATTTTGTTTATCCATTCATTAGTTGATGGACATTGGGCTGTTCCCACCTTTTGGCTATTATGAATAACGCTGCTATGAACATCCATATACAAGTTTCTGTGTGAGCATATGTTTTCATTTCTCATTCACTTAAGAGTGGAATTTCCAGACATATGGTAACTCTATGTTTAAGCATTTCAGGAGCTGCCAGCCTGTTTTCTGAAGTGGCTGCACCATTTACATTCCTGTGAACTCTGTAGAGGGTTCTGATTTCTCCACATCATAACCAGCACTTGTTATCTGACTTTCTGATTTCTGAAATTGCAAACAAGTATCGGGTTGATTAACAGTTTTCTCCTTCCTTCATCTAGCTGTCAGTAAATACTGAAGTGACTTGCAAGAAGCAGGAAGATAATGAGAAAGACAAAAGGCATGTAATAATAAAAGAATAAGCCATCAAGAATCGGTGAGCAAGGGAATTGTGTAGCTTGGTTCTCCAAGCCACACCATGTTCCTGACTATTCTTTCCCTTTGACCAAGAGCATCCTCCCTGCCCACTTTTGCCCTTGCCATCTAACTAAGCCACTCTAGTACTATCACCCCTCCTGGCACAGGTACCTGCCCCATCCCACCCGCACTTCCCTTTCCCTTTTCCCTTCTCTGGGCCGCAGCCTCGGCCATCCTGATGGACTTTCTTCCCAGCCAACTCCTCCCTCCTTCCTGAATCCTGTCAGGGTCTCAGAGATGGCTAATATGACTTCTTCTGGAGTCTCAGCTCAGTGGCTTCTCTCTCCCAAACTATCCTGTCTCTGATTCTCCATTTACACATGGGTTAAATTCTCTGTTTTTTGTTTTGGTGTCAGTCTCTACCAGCTTCTGCCTCCGTCTGTATATCTGCTTCAGGCGAGACTACTTGCTAGTAAATTTCTCCTTTTCCTTATCTCCGGCCTCTGAAACTCACCACCTACTTTAACGGACCTTGGCACAGCACAGATCATAACAGAGGAAACACAGACAACTCCTGTGAAAGGTGTCCCTGCAGAAGGAGGATGATAGGGAAGCAGATCTAGGGCACAGGTGTTGTTGGGGAGAACAGAAGTGAACCCAGCTGCTAAAGTGGTGAAGGACTGGGCAGTTTCCAAACTTGGGTACTTGGGGTAACAGACACCTTTTGGACTGCAGCCACCAGAGCCCCGTGCACTTCCTTGTACCACTGCCCTTGCCCATTGTGGAGCCTCCTGAGCTGTAGGTCACCACCTTGGTCAGCACATGCCTCACCCTGTCCCTCCCTCCAGGGCGGGACCAGTAGAGCCATAAAGCTCAAGGAGTCAGAGACAAAGTCTGGCAGCAAAGGTGAGCCCAGAGCAGAGCACACAGGTATGTACTGATGGGATATCCAGGGAGAGTCAAGCAGGGGTTGACTGGGAAGGGGGGAAGCAAGGGAATATGGACATGGAGTGAAGGGTCAAGAGAAACAAGTACACAAGACACAGCCCAGAAGGTGTCACTCCAGGGCACAAGCTGCCCGGGGGCAAGATGGGAAATGTGCAGCGAGGAGGCGGCTTCTGTTCTTCAGGTGCTGGAGACGAGCAGTGGAGAGGAGAGGGTGCGTTTCACATCTCCCAGCATGGAGGTCTCACTGGCCACTAAGTTCTCCCTTCTCCCATGGCTTCATTGTCCACCTCACCCACTGCCCATTTGGACATTGGACAAGAGGATGGTCCTGGGAAAGGGAAAGGTTAAAGGAATAGCCAAGTTCGGCTTAAAGGACCGCAGGTCTCTTCCTCATCTCCCTCCTTAGCGGAGCAGAAAGCAATTTGGGGATAAGAAGTGTTGATGAAAATTCAGTTAACTACCAAGTTAAGAAGTAAAAAGGAGAATTTGATTCAAGTCAAACTGAGGATTAGAACTCAGGGAGCAGATTCTCAGAAAGCTCTGAGAGCTGCTCTGCCAGTTAGAAGTGGAAGGCACAGTCATATACATTTTCAAGACAAAAGGATCATACATCCAAATGCCATATTGACATTTTACATAAAGTTCACTAAGGATGCACAGTCCAGGTAAACACACATAGAGCAAAGCAGCAAGTCACCATGACCCCCTGCAGAGCTGGGAAAGAACATCCTTCTTATAAGTGGTTACATTGCTAGCATCAGAAGAAAGGGAAAAATTTGATCTTTACGGTCCAGCAGGCACTCCCATCTTTGAGGAGCTCTGGTTAATGTGTAACACAGATGCACCTTGCATTTTAAGGAGGGAAGGAGGGAGGCCCAAACAAACACAGAGAGAAAATTCTATGTTTAAGTTTTTCTTGTCCTACCTTAAAATGTAAATTTGATTTCATTATTTCCCCCGTTTAAGATCATTAATCTTTCAGTGGAAAGCATTTGGTGATCAAATATTTGGTCCCCCAATGCCAGGATGGTTGCTTATCTGCTCTGGATCCACCATGTCCCCCAATGCCCTGTCTTAACAGCCCAGTTCTTTCTTTCCTTTAAGGGGATTAGGCTAATAGAATGCTTGGCATGGACTGATAGGCTGGTTGTCCAATAAGACTTATGCTTGGCATGGACTAATAGGACTAGGTTGTCCAATAAGACTTACGCCAATTTTACTCTGTATGTGAACTGTGCATGCCCACTATTTTATACAGAGCTATAGATATGATCAGTAGTTTTATCAGGTCTAAACCGTATTTGTGTGGAGGGGTCAAAATTCCCCCTTTTTGTTGCCATATCTGTTTCTCTCCTTCAGAGGTGATTTCTTGAGCCTGTAGAAAGAAATCTTTTATTGAGTTAGCGGGGTGAACGGACAGCAGTGGACATTCCGGAGGCCGGACAGGACGAGTATTTAAAGCTGCCCAATTGGCTGTGGCATCCGCAAGCTGGTTTCCTTTAGCTTCTGCAGCGTCAGATTTGGAATGCCGTGTTGTTTTCCTAATTGCTAACTGTTTGGGCAGTTGTATAATGATTAATAACTCTTCAACCTGTTTTCTATTTTTTTATAAGTTGCCCTGAAGAGGTTTAAAACCGCACTGTTTTCACAGCATTCCAAAGTTGTATGCCACTCCAAAAGCATAGCAACTGTCGGTATAAATATTTGTTACCTGGGCTTCCCTGGTGGCGCAGTGGTTGAGGGTCTGCCTGCCGATGCAGGGGACGCGGGTTCGTGCCCCGGTCCGGGAAGATCCCACGTGCCGCGGAGCGGCTGGGCCCGTGAGCCATGGCCGCTGAGCCTGCGCGTCCGGAGCCTGTGCTCCGCAACGGGAGAGGCCACAACAGTGAGAGGCCCGTGTACCGAAAAAAAAAAAAAATGTGTTACCTGGGCTTAGCTAGTTGACACGCTAGAGATAAGGCAGTTAACTTGGCTTGCTGTGCTGACTTTGTTTCTGGTAAAAAAAAAAGTTTTCAGTTATGTCCATTGTGGACGTTATTGCATACCTGGCTCGGCAATGTCTCGTTCATCCCATAAGTAGGACCCATCTATAAATTAAATTAGGTCAGCTTTATCGATAGCAGCTTCTTATAAGTCATTCCTGGGAACAAGAAGATAATCTGTTAACAAGATACGGTCATGGTTGTTTTCTTCCTGTGCTTCTGGAAGCAAAGTTGCAAGGTTAATGCTATTACATCAAACCAAGGTAGTATTAGGAGCAGAAAGCAACAACTTCGTAAGTTAGCTGGCTTACAGAATTGTGCTGAGTGTGGTGAGAATTTAAAAGAGACTTAGCTGAGTGTATGACATAAATAGTTAAAGGAGACCTTATTACTATTTCTTCAGTAGCCTTACGAGAGAGCTGTTTCCGAAATAACCCTCATACCAGGTGGAAGTCCTTTTGCTACCGAGTTTAACTTAGTTTTGGAGCATAAAGCAAGTCATCTACAGGCATTTTTGTAAAAGCATCAGGTTAAGACAATAACTGTCTATAAATGACAAAAGACTTAAAAAGCATGGTTAGGGCTTCCCTGGTGGCGCAGTGGTTGAGGGTCCGCCTGCCGATGCAGGGGACACGGGTTCGTGCCCTGGTCCGGGAAGATCCCACATGCCGCGGAGCGGCTGGGCCCGTGAGCCATGGCCGCTGAGCCTGCGCGTCCGGAGCCTGTGCTCCGCAGCGGGAGAGGCCGCTACAGTGAGAGGCCTGCGTACTGCAAATTAAAAATAAATAAAGAAATAAAATAAAAAGAAGAGTAGCTCGCATTTCTTGAGTGCTTCCCAGAGGCAGGCTTTGTTCTAAACACTTTATCCTTATTGTCCAACCGATTTTTCCATTTATTTCCATTCCACCATTGGGTGAATGGAGGCCCAGAGAGTTTAAGCAAGGAGACCAAGGTCACACAGCTGTTCCCAATGGTGAGATGTACTAGCACTCGAACTCCGGCAGCCTGGCTCCAGAGCCACATCTTTGAACTTCTACACCAAATTTCAGATTTTATCTACATAAAAAATATCGTGTTGTATCAAAAATGCAGTTTTGCCGTCAATACCATAGCACAATAGGCATTTTGTGGGATTTGAGGGGCACTGTGAATCTCCGAGTGACCTAAAGCTGGAGAGATAAGAGCCGCCCCGCAGATGACGCACAGAGAAGGGGAAAAGGAGTTTGCACAAGTAAGAAAATCTACGGGACTAAAAGAGGTTTACGGACCAGGGAGGAGACAGCAGAATTAAAGTCGATGGACAGCAGAGACCAGAGCAGTGTTGGGAGCTGCGTGGGTCCCCTGCTGCCACTGAGGGCTGCCTCGAGCTGGGCGGGGACGAGCCAGGAAGTGAGTCTGTGGGAAAAACACGAGGCCAAGGGATATCGTAGTCCAAGACCCGACCTGGTGGAAACCCATTTCCTCCCATAAAACTAAGATCATCTATTCCACTGCATTCCAGACCATGGGGCGGAAGACCCTGGCCCTCGGCTGGGTGGGTGCTGCCATCCTGGTGCTACAGACATTGGCCGCGGCAGAGGGCTCCCCACGGACCCCTGGCAACAAGGGCAGGGTGTTTGCGGACCTGAGCGCCCAAGAGCTGAAGGCCGTGCACAGCTTCCTTTGGTCCCAGAAAGAGCTGAGGCTGCAGCCATCCAGCACGTTGACCATGGCCAAGAACTCCGTGTTTCTCATTGAGATGCTGCTGCCCAAGAAGCAGCACGTGCTGAAATTTCTGGATAAAGGCCACCGGGCTCCCGTTCGGGAAGCACGCGCTGTCATCTTCTTCGGAGCCCAGGAGCATCCCAACATCACCGAGTTTGCCGTGGGACCACTGCCCAGGCCCCATTACATGCGACACCTGCCCCACAAGCCCGGGCACCAGGCCTCCTGGGCCTCCAGGCCCGTGTCCAAGGCAGAGTATGCCCTCCTGAGCCACACCCTGGAGGAGGCCAGCAAACCCCTGCACCAGTTTTTCCGTCGCACCACAGGCTTCACGTTCGGAAACTGCCACGAGCGGTGCCTGACGTTCACAGACGTGGCGCCCCGTGGCTTGGCCTCCGGCCAGCGCCGCTCTTGGTTCATCCTGCAGCGCCATATGGAAGGCTACTTCTTGCACCCCACTGGGCTGGAGCTCCTGGTGGATCACGCAAGCACGAACCCCCAAGACTGGACGGTGGAGCAGGTCTGGTACAACGGGAAGTTCTACCGCAGCCCCGAAGAGCTAGCTCAGAAGTACGATGACGGAGAGGTGGATGCGGTGGTCCTGGAAGATCCGCTCGCCAAGGACAAGGATGGAGAGAACCTACCAGAGGCAGCCCTCTTCTCCTTCTACCAGCCACGTGGGGACTTCGCCGTCACCAAGAACGGCCCCCGCCTGGTGCAGCCCGAGGGCCCCCGCTACAGCCTGGAGGGCAACACCGTGCTCTACGGGGGCTGGAGCTTCGCCTTCCGGCTGCGCTCGTCCTCGGGGCTGCAGGTCCTGGACGTGCACTTCGGAGGTGAGCGTATAGCCTACGAGGTGAGCGTGCAGGAAGCCGTGGCGCTGTACGGAGGACACACACCCGCGGGCATGCAGACCAAGTACATAGACGTCGGCTGGGGCTTGGGCAGCGTCACTCATGAGCTGGCCCCTGGCATCGACTGCCCGGAGACGGCCACCTTCCTGGATGCCCTCCACTACTACGACGCCGACGGTCCTGTCCTCTACCCTCGAGCCCTCTGTCTCTTCGAGATGCCTACGGGGGTGCCCATCCGGCGACACTTCAACTCCAACTTCAGCGACGGCTTCAACTTCTACGCGGGCCTCAAGGGCCAGGTGTTGGTGCTGAGGACCACTTCGACGGTCTACAATTATGACTATATCTGGGACTTCATCTTCTACCCCAGTGGGGTGATGGAGGCCAAGATGCACGCTACCGGCTATGTCCACGCCACCTTCTACACCCCCGAGGGGCTGCGCCATGGGACCCGCCTGCACACGCACCTGATTGGCAACATGCACACCCACCTAGTGCATTACCGCGTTGACCTAGACGTGGCAGGTAGGACTCGGGCTCGGAACCACCCTCTGGGCCAAATGTCCGCATCAGAGCAACAACTTACACTCATGGGAGATGTGCTTAGACTCCCCCTGGAAGCGCGATACCGGGAGAGTTGACCCAGCCTGCATGCGTGGAACCTGCAGTGCTAGAAATCCGTGTGCCCCTGCAAAATGGTGAACGTGACTAGTGCCAGCTGTTCCCCTGGTGCTGCATTGACCCCCTAGGGGGACGGACTGGAGAGAAAGGAGTGCACAGGGCGGGGGAGGTGATAGTGCCCAGGAGTGTAAGAAATGTCGCTGTCTGGTGCTTTGAGTGGATGCGGTGACATCGGGAATACTCCTCGTGTCTCTTGAGTTAGTGGTGTCACCTTAAAAGATGTCATGGGCGTAATGACAGGATTTGGCCTGACATCAAACCACATGTTAGAAGAACCCCCCGTGACCAGGCGGGCAGCTTCTTCTCACTCCGCCCCTCTTGCCCCTGGGCCCAGAGGGCACTGACATAGTCTCTTCCCCTGGGGAAAGGCCAGCTGTCCTTTGCTGGGGCCAAGGCCTCAGCAAACAGACACAGAGCTCTGCTCTCAAGAGGAACTGTGCAGAGTGGCGGTGGAATCACCGCAGCTGCCGTGCCCGACCCTGAGCTGTCTGCTAGTTCCTCGGTCCCTTCCCTCCACCGCCGTCTGGCTCAGTGCACGCCCCTGATACCCTCTCCACTCTCGTGGTTTGTTGCTGGGTGCGGTCGGGAAGGAAGGCCCAGGGCGGATAAGGACGCTTCAGTGCAGGGCGCTTGCTTGACTCTCCTCCTTCCCTGCGCACACTCAGGCACCAAGAATAGCTTCCAGACCCTGCACGTGAAGCTAGAGAACATTACCAACCCCTGGAGCCCGAGACACCGCCTGGTGCAGCCGACTCTCCAGGAGACGAGGTTCTCCCGGGAGCGTCAGGCGGCCTTCCTCTTCAGACAGACTCTGCCCAAGTACCTGCTCTTTACCAGCCCCAAGAAGAACCCCTGGGGCCACAAGCGCAGCTACCGACTGCAGATCCACTCCATGGCCGACCAAGTGCTGCCCCCGGGCTGGCAGGAGGAACGGGCTGTCACCTGGGCCAGGTGAGGGAGGCCCAGGAGGCCGGGAGGGCGGGAGGCTCTTCTCAGTGTCCCTGTGTTTCCCTGTGTCCGTGTGCGTCTGTGTTTCTGTCCATGAGATTCTGAGTGTATGCTGTGGTGTATCTGGGCGTGTGTGTGCGTGCGTGTGTATGTGTGCACACGTGTACGTTCTTGGTCACGTGGCTCTGTGTTTTGGGAGGGGAAGTACAGAGCCCCTGCGGAGCCCTGGAGCCTCTGTTGGCAGTGTGTCTGGCTGACTCCCAGGGGATGATCCCGCATCTGAGGGAAGGCAGTAACTTTCCCCCATCGTTGACCCTGAAGATGTTCCCTGGGAGGGGCTGGAGGCTACCTTCTTCTCTCTGCCCGGACAGGTATCCCCTGGCAGTGACCAAATACCGGGAGTCTGAGCTATGCAGCAGCAGCGTCTACAACCAGAACGACCCCTGGGACCCACCTGTGGTCTTTGAGGAGTTTCTTCACAACAATGAGAACATCGAAGATGAGGTACCAGCTCTGCCCTCTTCCAGCCCCACCCTGAGACCGGATCCCCGCTCAGTCCCAAGATCTGTGCCCGGTCCCAGGATGGTGAGGGCCGGCTTGCTGCTTGGAGAGCAAGCTCGGTGGTCACTGGATTTGCCCCTTCCTTAACCATGGGGCTTAGGGGGGGTGCCCACCCCTTCCCCTCTGAGCACCCTCAGCACCGCCCACCCCTCTCTCCTGTAGGACCTGGTGGCCTGGGTCACAGTGGGCTTCCTGCACATCCCCCACTCCGAGGACATCCCCAACACGGCCACGCCCGGGAACTCCGTGGGCTTCCTGCTCCGGCCCTTCAACTTCTTCCCAGAGGACCCATCCCTGGCGTCCAGAGACCTCGTGGTCGTGTGGCCTCTGGAAAATGGCTCCACCTATGTCCAGCGCTGGATCCCTGAGGAGGACGGGGGCTGCTTGATGCCTCCCCCTTTTAGCTACAATGGAACCTACAGGCCTGTGTGAAGGCCCCCTCCCCCCACTAACTCCCACCTGAAGCCCGAGTGCCCCCCCTACCCCAAGCACAGACAGTAAACCCCCTCAGGCCTCAGCTCCTATGCTGCCTCCTGCGGAAGGCGTAGCAGATGAGGCCATACACCAGGCCGGGCGTGCGGCACACACACAGATGAGAAACACAGGCCTTGGCCTCCACCCCAGAGAAGCCCTCCATCACTAAGGCGAGGACACTCACTGAAATACCAGGTTGACCTATCAGGTCAGTGTGGAGAATCTGAGGCTGACGGCTCCCTCTCGGGGGGCTGTGGGGGACCCTTCTGGGGGGCTGATAGGCATGCAATAGTGCAACCACAGGAATACACTATGGAAAAATCGAGCAAAATTGCCAACATCTTTACCCTTTGACACACTGATCCAACTTCTCGGAGTTATCCTGGACATCTACCTACAAACAGAGGAAGAATAGATGTACACAGTAATCCACTGCAGTACGGTTTGTACTGGGAGAGTCTGGAAACGACCCAAACGTCCTTCTACAGGAGAGAGCCTACAGATCTGAATAAACTACGGAGTGTCCACACAGTGCCATTTTAGGTGATTGTAAAAGAAACGAATGAACAGGGACCTTCTCTGTACTGATGGGGAAAGATCTTCAGGATATACTAAGTAAGAAAATAGGTATAGAACAATATATAGATAGCATGCTAATCTTCGTGTAAGAGAGCAATTGTGTATTCATAAAAACCCTAGAAAAATACACGTGATTCTAATATAAACGGTTACCTATTGTCTTCGTCCATTCAAGCTGCTGTAACAAAATACCATCGTCTGGGTGGCTTTTAAACAGCAAATGTTTATTGCTCTCAGTTCTGGAGGCTGGAAGTCCAGGATCAGGGTACCAGCAAGGTCACGTGAGGGGCTTCTTCTGGGTCAAAGACCTGTGACTTTTCGGCACACCCTCCCATGGCAGAGGGGTGAGGGGTCTTCCGGGGTCTCTGTTATAAGAACATTAATCGATTCGTGAGGGCTCCACCTTCATGACTTAAGCACCTCCCAAAGGCCCCACCTCCTAACACCATCACATTGGACATTAGCGGGGACACAGGCACTGAAACCTCAGCACCTGAAGACACAGGGAGAAACGGGATGGATGAGGCAGGGAAGGGAGAAGAGATGCTCCGTTTGGCTGAGTTTCTTTGTGGGCTTTTTCTTTTTGAGTGAAGAGAGCCTGAGGGGACCCACAGTGGGGCGGGCAGGGTGGTGGGGAGGGGCGGGGTCTCCTCCCTCCCTCTGGAGGTCGAGGGAGCCTCCAAGGGTCCCGGCCACAGCACAGTCCCAGGTTGGTGGGTCCCCAGGTGCCATCACCTCCCACCCCAGTGCTATGTTGTTTTTATTTTTTAATCATGGGAACATATTACCTACTCAAAATAATAAAATCTAAGTTTTGAAAGAAAAAGAGAAGGAGGGAGGAAGGAAGGAACTCTTATTGCTGATTAATGGGATAAAGCAGCTGGCCAGGATGGATGGATAGACAGACTCAACCCCCCACAAAGATTTCCACATTCTAACGTCCCTGGGACCTGTGAATATGTCACCTTACACGGCGAAAGGAAGGCGTTCTGCAGGTGTGATTAAGGTAAGGATCCTGAGATGGGAAATTCTCCAGGTGGCTCGAGGTCATCACAAGGACTTCTCAGCGTAAATCTTCTATATTGTTCTTGGCTCTGGGGTGGGTTTTTTCCTTCTGAGGGTCCTTCCCGGTAAGAGAGAGACAGGGGGTCAGAGAGGAGGGAAGCTGCCACACTGCTGGCTCTGAAGTCGGGGAAGGCGCAACAAGCCAGGGGTGTCGGTGGAAAAGGCAAGGACATGGATTTTCCCCGAGAGCCTTTATTAGCAACACAGCCCTGCAGACTCTAGACGGTAAGAGAATAAACGTGTTGCTTGAAGCCACTAAGCTTATGGCAGCTTATTTATGGCAGCGATAGGAACCAATACAACAGGTGTGGATTTCCACCCGGACGACTGTGGCTGGAAGGAAGCAGAACAAGCGAATCTTCCACTGCCCCCTCACCACCACCTATGTGTCCCCGTCTCCGCACGGAGCTCAGTCACCCAAGCAAGCCCAGGACCAGGATCTGCCGACTGGGAACCAGGGCACACAGGGGGAGGGAGCCGAGTCCTGGCTTTTTGACTGGATGTTAATTATACAGATTCCAACCTTTCCCCCAAGACAAAAGATCGTAATTGGTTTAAGGGGACCCAGATGAGAGCAGGTTAGAAACCAGAGGACAAGGGGCTCCTTCATATGCGTTTTGTTGTGTGTATGGGACTGTTGCATCCCCACCCACACTGGGGGCAGCTTGAAGACCAAAACCCATCCCTCACTTACCTCTGTGTCTCTTCATAGCAGGTCTGATGGTGTTCTGCATTCAGTGGCCCCCAGTGGTGCTTGTTGAGTGGCTGAGTCACCAACAGCCTAAGAAATGCAAACTCCAGATTACAACTACTCCTCGTGTCCTCTTCCCCCCACCCTGTTCTTGTTCCCTGCCCCTAATAATTTGGGCCAGTTCCCTGGCTACAGCACCGCCTCCCCACCTAACGAGACGGCAAGAAAACCTGAGTGTCACACTTCAAAAGGCAGCCCCAAGCACCCCAGAGTCTTCACCTCCCCCTCGTGCAGGCTCCAGACCCCTGGTGGTCCTTGCAGGCAGCCACTTTTCAACCTCTTCCCTTCTCCTCCCTCGTCAGCATTTCTCTCATTGCTCCTCCGTGCTGAAAGAATGATGCAGCCCCCAGAATGTGACTGGCCAGGGATGCAGAGAAGAGGAAGGCTCAGACCCCACCCTCACGACATCCATCCATGGTCATGCTGGGGAGACAGCCCAGAGAGTCAGTAAGTGCAGCCTGTGGGGCACTGTCACGTGATGTCATGAGACGTGGGCTTCTCTCCAACAGACATCTTCTTGTTTTATAAAGACTGGAAGTCTGGTCCCACCCTAGAGCTGCAAATGGCCCCCAAAAATGTCATCCTAGCGTGACCTTTGTGAACACTTTCACCAGCAGTTCATTGTGCGACCCTGACGTTCTCAAGTACACGACATCCCTGGGCAGATGAATTCTTCCTGAGCACCACGTACACGCTGGGGCCACTGGCCTCGTTGTCAGGCCCTCCCCAGGTGGGAGAAGGGGGAGCAGCAGGTGTCCCCACCCGAGCCCTAGCCCCAGACCCAAGAGGGTGGGCCCCAGAAGAGGCACGGCTCCAGACTCCTCATGACCAGTCTGACTGATCCTCTGAAAATACAGGTGGCTCCAAGAAACCCAGGTCCAGCTAGATGGTATGGCCCAGCCAGCCAGCCCAGGGACCAGAACTTCTTGAGGACAGCTTCCCAGCACTCACAGGGCCTGAAGGGGGCACCAACAGGACAAGGTCTCTAAAGCTGGAGGATGCCAGTAAGAGCAGAGCCAACCATGAAATCCTGGGGCTCTGAGCTGTTCATCAAGACTGTGCTGATGGTCTCTGCCTAAACCCGTGGGCTGCCCTGTGGACCAAGCCCTCCGCCGCTATGCCCCTCCACTTTTAGGCGTCCTTAAGTCTTCCCTCTGGACACGAGTGCGCCCCAGAGGCCTACATCCTCAGCTTCCATCGAGCTGGCAGCTTGTCCGGCTGTGGACCATTAGCCACCAGGACCTGAAACATCATTTGTGAGCCCCCAGTGAAAATGCAGGCCCTGGCTCAAAAATTAAGAATTTCAAGATGGCGACAACAGAAAGTTAAACTAAGTGTGGGGCCTTTTGGACTAAAGTCATACGCCCATGAGGCTGCCTGCACCTGGTACTGAGTCCAAGCTCTCTCTGCTCGCCACAGACAGGCCGATATATAAATCGAGAGACGAGGTGTCGAGGCAAAGGAATACGACTTTATTCGGAAAGCCGTCAGACCGAGCAGATGGTGGGCTAGGGTCCCCCAAAAACCGTCGTCTTCTCTCTGCAGCCATTCACAGGTGGGCAGGGTCAGAATGTCTCTCTGTGAGCTGAACAAAGGCCCTTTAGTTTAACAGTCAGGCAGACGGGCAGGGTTCCCTGTGGCGGGTCATTGTGTATGCTTACAGCTATAGACAGTGATTATAATAACAAAAGCAATGAAAAGCAAAGGTTACAGTAAAAGAAACAGATTCAACGTGGAGTCAGAACTGGCTCTTCCCTGTCACACACCCACTGCTTTCCTCAGCTGCATCCCCAAAGTGGCAGACTGCATCCTGGGCTGTAATATAGCAACGTAGTAATACAGCAAGTAATTCACAAAGCTCTTCTGCTCCCAAAAGGAAATAAATATTTATTAATTCAATATACCAGTTACAGTAAATATATAATTTTAACTAAATATAAGCCTATGGAAACAGAGCAATTATGCAATTCTAACCCTGTTACCTTGGCAGTAAACTTTTTTAACTAAAAAGATATGATTCACTAAACACTTTTCTCAACTGTAGATCCTCCAAGGTCTAATCTTAAACTCTTGGCCAGCTTCTAAACTAGTTCTCAGAGCACGTATATTAATGGCCTCGTTAACCGCTCCTCTTAAATTTGTTCTGCTCTCTCAGTTAGGGGGAGATGTTTGGATTTTTTGTGATAATACCACCTGTGTGATAACTGACCTGCTCTTTTTAATTGCACGATTCCCTGTCCTGGGGCCACTTTGAGCTCCGCATCCCATAATCTGGAATTTCTAATGGATGAAACCAGGATAAATCTGATAAAAATGAAAACATACCAAGTGTAGATGTTGGATCCAAGGATTTGGCTAGAAAGTTAAAAGGATGCCTACCAGGGAACTCCCCGGTGGTCCAGTGGTTAAGACTCTGCACTTTCATCGCTGAGGTCACAGGTTCGACCCCCATTCAGGGAACTAAGATCCCACAGGCTGTGCGGTGCAGCCAAAAAAAAAAAAAAAAAGACACCTACCAAGCCCACAGGCTAGAGCATTCAAGGATTGGTTTGCAAAAGTCACGGTATCCCCATCAATGCCTGAGAATTGATTCCGTGTTACAGTTACCCACTGCCACGTAACAAACTGCCCCAATTTAGTGGCATAAAATAACAAATATTTTATTATGCTCCCAAACTCTGTGGAACAGGCATTCAGACAGGACACACCAGGGATGTCTTGTCTCTGCTCCATGATGTCTGGGGCCTCAGCAGGGAGGGCTCAAAAGCTGAGAGTATCTCAGAAGACTAGGAGGAACATCTGGAGTCTTCTTCCCTTATGTGTCTGGCACCTGGGCTGGGATGACTCGAAGGCTATGCTCGGGAGGGACTATAGACAGAGCACTTATGCGTGGCCTCTCCATGTGGCTTGGGCTTCCTCACAGCATGGTGGTCTCAGAGTAACCAAACTTCTTAGGTGGAGACAGGGCTTCAAGAGTGGGTGTTCTAGCAAACAAGAAGGAAACTGCATGCTTCTTATGACCGAGCTTCAGACGTCACATGACTTCACTTCTGCCATACTCTACTGGTCGGTGAAGTCACCAACTCACCCAAATTGAAGGGAAGAAAACACAGACCTCACATCTCAATGAGAGGAGCATTTATTCGTATATAATTTTTGTAATCTTGAAAAATGTTTAATTATCCAAAACTAGAAATTCTAATATATGACAAAATAAAACTCAAGACCGGGAAATATCAAAAGGGACAAAGAGATATGTCATACCTGTATATAAAAAGGATACTGGAGGGAATCCCCTGGTGGTCCAGTGGTTAGGACTCAGCGCTTTCACTGCCGTGGACCTGGGTTCAATCCCTGGTGGGGAACTAAGATTCCACAAGCCTTGCAGAGAGGCCAAAAAAAACATTTTTTTTAAAAAAGACACTGGATGCATATCAACTAATCATAATGTATGAATCTTATTAGGATCCTAATCTGAGCAAAGAGAATCAAAAATATTCATGAGACAATTGGGAAATTTGAACACTCATTGGATATTTAACGCTACTAAGAAATTATTATAAATTTTTTAGGAGTGATGATTGGTATTGTGGTTATGTTTTAATAAGAATTCCTTATCTTTATTAGATAGGTGCTAACGTATTTACTAATAAAATGATATGATGTCTGTCACTTACTTCAAAATAATCAGGTAGAAGGGCTGTGGAAGAGTCCGTGGGGTATAAATGAAATGAGATTAACCACGCGTTGTTGAACCTGGATTCAGGAGGGTTTGTTTTATTCTTTTCTCTACTTCCGTGTATGCTTGAAAGAGGATGATACACCTTGATAAAAGAAACAAGAGATGAAGGAGATACAACATGTGTGCACCTAACAAGATTATCTCAAGTGCAGGAAGAAAACATACTTAGTACATAACTCAGAAACTGACAGGTCAAGCAGATGAAAACTAAGCAGAGATATGGATTATCTGAATAATACATTTAATAAGTTCAAACTTATATATTGATATAAACCTCTACACTCTACTTGAAAGTTTGCTAGGACGGTAATTTTTTATTTATTTATTTATTTATTTATTTTTGGCTGTGTTGGGTCTTCGTTTCTGTGCGAGGACTTTCTCTAGTTGCGGCGAGCGGGGGCCGCGGTGCGCTTGCCTCTCACTGTCGCGGCCTCTCCTGTTGCGGAGCACAGGCTCCAGACGTGCAGGCTCAGTAGTTGTGGCTCACGGGCCTAGTTGTTCCGTGGCATGTGGGATCTTCCCAGACCAGGGCTCGAACCCATGTCCCCTGCATTGGCAGGCAGATTCTCAACCACTGCGCCACCAGGGAAGCCCCGAGGGTAATTCTTAAAAGCTCTCATCACAAGAAAAACAAATGTAACTATGTGAGGTGATGGAAGTTAACTGGGCTTGTTGTGGTGACATTTTGCAGTACGTACATGTATCAAATAATTATGTGGTACAGCTAAAACTCATACAATGTTATATGTCAATTATATCTCAATAAAACTGATGAAATTTAAATAAAATAATAAAAGGATATGGCATGAGCAAATATGTGATGGGGATATTTCACCAGTCTCAACTTCCTACACGCAAGAACTGGATCATAAGAACAAAACACTGCATCTACATAATTCAGCAATTACTATTTTACTAAAAATAAGGAAGACCCGACCAAGGAAAGAGAGAAAAGCATTATTCTGAAATCTGTGGCGCCGCATCACCATATTTTATATGAATACATACGAAATCAAGGGGTATATGTCAAATTTAAAAATAAAGGGGGCTCAGGCTGTCCCTACGCTTCTTTTCCTCGCCATCTTCATGCCCTCCTTTCGCCAAGGCTTCCCAGGCGCTGAAGACCGGTTCCTTCTGGCCTCCGCATCTTTGCTCCTTTGGGGAGAAAGAGCTGAGCTTTCGCGGCGCCGCCGCCGGCTGGGCGCTAGGTGGCGCCGCTGCGCTTCTGCGCCCACCCACACCCTCCCACCCCCGCCACGACGCCGCCCCGAGCCCGAGATCCCCTCCAGACCCGAGGCTCCTCCGCAGCCCTGCTGTACGCACCACTGGGTCCAAATTCAGCGTCCCAGACAGGTGCACCTGGGCAGGACTGGGAGTGATGGCAGGCTACAGAGTGGCCAGACGCCTGCCTTCCTGCAGGGAGTGTCTTCTCCAAAGCCCAGCATTCACGTCTTATTGCATATTATTCACTTCCCTTACTCCTTCCTGCCCCCTCCTCGGGGCCCGTTTCTCCTTCAGCTTCTGTTCCCAAGCCTCCTGGGTTGTCTCAGGCCGCCTACTGGCTCCATTCTGAGTCGGGAGAGCAAGCAACACGTTTGCCAGAAAGAGCACCGCCGAAAACCACGACAGGCCTCTTATTATCAAGGAAAGAAGCCCCGGGTTGTTGCATTAGTGGGTTATTTTAATTCTGTAGATTAGTCTCACCTTGTCTGTAGCTGAAGTAACAGAACATCTCCAACCCGCAAAAGCACGAATGGAGAACGTACTTTCGGCACGCAGGGCTGTCTCTACATAACTGGCATAATAGAGGGGGGCAATTTGGGCTGGCCGTGAACTAATTCTGGAACCTTTGTACCACGTGCGCATTATCCACCTCCCGGTCCAGGGAGGATAACCAGGGGCAGGCAGGGATCACAGCAGTGGCTTTAAGAAGTGACAGGCTCCACCCTTTGGCAGCCATCCAAGGTGTGCAGCAAGGCTCCTGGCCGACCAGACTTGGCCATCAAACTGAGTAGGTTAACAAGGGACAAGTAAACGTAGAGAATGCAAGCTAGAGGAGAAGCCTGCTTCCTCCTGGACCTCCACCTTCCCCAACCTTCTTTTCTGTTTTCAAGGAGACATGGGAAGAAATAAGCCCATGGGCGTGGTTGGTTCTCCCTTCCCTCCCCCCATGCCTCGGAATGAAGGGCTAGTGCCATTTCCACCTGGGAGATGGGCCAACGCTGCCCATTCCTGTTCTACCTGATCATCTATGGAAACTGGGGCGGGAGGGGGTGGACAGCAGACCAGCACACCTGTCATCTTTCTCTCCTCCCTTCCACACCTGCATCCAGCTGGTGGGAAAATCTGAGACAGTTTGGGGTGAGAGGAGACTCACGGAACAGCCCTCCACTATCTGCTGTAGTCTCCCCTAAAGAGATTGGGGCCACCCCCAATTAACAATTCGTGTGAGCTCGCTTCCCTTTGCTCCTGCTTGCCTACCCCTAACCCCAGGACTCCAGTGGGGCAGGTTCATTCCGGGTTCCCTGGTGCCCAAGGAATGTGAATTAAGCAAACAAAGTTTCACATTGCGCTTAATATTCCAGAAAACTGTCTGAATACCTTTTATTTTCCAGCAGTAAGGAGGTAAATCTTTTTTTTTTTTTTTAACTGTATGGTTTTATGTATATGTGGAATCTAAAAAACAAATGCACAAACATAACAAAACAGAGTTATAGGTACAGAGGACAAACAGGTGTTTGCCAGAGGGGAGGGCAGCAGGCAGAAGAAAGAAAGGAGTGAGGGAGATTAAGAGATACAAAACTTCCATTTGCAAAATAAATGAGTCATGGGTAAGAAATGCACCCTATGGGAATAGTTAATAACTATGTGATATCTTTGTAGTGGTGATTTATGGTGGTGATTGGTTTGAAATGTTTAGAAGTATCAAATTGCTGTTATGTAACAGACACTAACATAATGTTGTAGGTCAATTATACTTCAAAAAACCGACAAACGGGGCTTCCCTGGTGCGCAGTGGTTGGGAGTCCGCCTGCCGATGCAGGGGACACGGGTTCGTGCCTCGGTCCGGGAAGATCCCCCATGCCGCGGAGCGGCTGGGCCCGTAAGCCATGGCCACTGAGCCTGCGCGTCCGGAGCCTGTGCTCCACAACGGGAGAGGCCACAGCAGTGAGAGGCCCGCGTACAGCAAAAAAAAAAAAAAAAAGACAACGACAAACAGAAAAACAGATCAGATTTGTGGTTACCAGGGGCAGGGGATGAGAAAAAGGGAGTTTGTGTGAAGGCAGTCACAAGGTACAAACTTATAAGATCAATAAGTACTAGTGATGTAATGTACAACATGATAAAAATATAATTAACACTGCTCTATATATACATGAAATTTGCTAGGAGGAAAATTCTAAGTTCTCATCACAAGAAAAAAATTTTAATTTCTTTAATTTTGTATCTATATGAGACGATAGATGTTCACTAAAACTTACCATGAATCATGCTTTAAACTTACACAGTACTTATGTCAGTTATATCTCAATAAAACTGGAAGAAAAAAATAAAGTTCATAATTGTAGTTTAAACCATTATTCCAATTAGCCAAATAAGTTTCAAGGTTTAAGGAGGTAAATCTTAAACCTTTCATCTTAACACCATTAAGACAAGTTTGTTATAGGATTTGGACAGAGCACTTTTATAACAACTGATCCAATATTTAAAACATCAACAGTTTTTATCCTAGCCATTGTTTTTTAATTTTTGAGGTTATCTAACATTGTTTCAAAGCTTTGAAACTACTAAAAGGCAAAAGATGATGAATGTCTGTAAAAGGAAAGGAAGGTAACAAATCTTTCAGCATTAGGGGAAAAATCTAATCTTCTTAAACACAAAGGGTTACAGTTCAGTAGAAAATAACTTCTTGTAAAGAGGAGCCAGGAAATGTATTTGCTTTGAAACTTTTTACTTTTAACCTTCAATCTTCCTGAGGAAGCTGTTCACTGTGCTTAAAAAAAAAGCAAAAACAAACAAAAACTTTTTTAACTTCTGATCATAGTTTCCTTGAATTAAGAGGAGTGTCTTCAACATTAGCTGTTATACTTATTAATAGCATCCCACATCTGAACATTATCTCTAACACCTGGAATACTCTATGATTAACTCATAAGTTAACAAACAAAACTCACAGAAAGAAAGGAGGGAGGGAGGGAAGGAAGGAAGAAAAAGAAGAGATCCGCTTCAAAATGATGGTGTGAGAAGCTCTGCAAACCTCCTCCAGAGCAAAACACTCATAACTGGTAAAAAAATATATTTAATTGTATTTTTCAAGCGTTTAAAGTCTCTGGGACCTCAGTTCCTCTTGCCTCAGTTTGCTTGTAGGTCAGAGATTTCATGCTGGGAGCAGCAAGCTGAGAAGACCAGAGCTATTGCTTCCACCCAAAGCCCCACCTTGTAAAGCAGGAGCGTCACTCAGAGAAGGAAGCCACTGTCTCTGCCCCCAGCTCTGAAGCAGTGGTTCAAATTGTGCCATGGAAAGGAAGGCCATAAGAATAGAGAGCTATGATGTGAAAGAAAGAAAGAAAGAGAGAAAGGGAGGGGGGAGGGAGGATGGAAGGGAGGGAAAGAAAGAAAGAAGGAGAGAGAGGAAGAAAGAAAAAGAGAGAAGGAGAGAAGAAAGAAAGAAAGAAAAGAAAAGAAAGAAAGAGAGAGAAAGAAAGGAAGTAAGAAAGGGGAGGAGGAGGGAGGGAGGAAGGAAGATATGGAAAGAAAGAGAGAGAGAGAGAAAGGAAGGAAGGAAGAAAGGGAGGGGGGAGGGAGGGAGGGAAGGAGGGAAAGAAAGAAAGAAGGACAGAGAGGAAGAAAGAAAGAGAAAGAAAGAAAAAGAAAGGAGAGAAGAAAGAAAGAAAAGAAAGAAAGAAAGAAAGAAAGGCAAGCTGACTTTATTTAGAACAAAATGTTGGGGAAGGTCTAGCATAAAGGTGCTCTTGAAAACAATGGAGATTTTGGTGGTAAACAGTGACGAGAAACACTGGTAGCTCCATAAGAGCAATGAGCTAAAACGGCAGGTCAGCTAGTTTGTCAGAGAAAAAAAAGAGAGAGAGAGAGACAGCGAAGACTCCTCCAGAAGTCAGAACAAACCTCAAAGGCTGCCTCAAAAAACCACTCCCAAGTATGAGATTAGAACACTCCCTAACACCGTACACAAAAAATAACTCAAATGGATTAAAGACCTAAATGTAAGGCCAGAAACTATCAGACTCTTAGAGGAAAACATAGGCAGAACACTCTATGACATAAATCACAGCAAGATCCTTTTTGACCCACCTCCTAGAGAAATGGAAATAAAAAACAAAAATAAACAAAATGGGACCTAATGAAACTTCAAAGCTTTGCATAGCAAAGGAAACCATAAACAAGACCAAAAGACAACCCTCAGAATGAGAGAAAATATTTGCAAATGAAGCACGGACAAAGGATTAATCTCCAAAATTTACAAGCAGCCCATGCAGCTCAATAACAAAAGAAACAAACAACCCATCCAAAAATGGGCAGAAGACCTAAATAGACATTTCTCCAAAGAAGATATACAGACTGCCAACAAACACATGAAAGAATGCTCAACATCATTAATCATTAGAGAAATGCAAATCAAAACTACAGTGAGATATCATCTCACACCAGTCAGAATGGCCATCATCAAAAAATCTAGAAACAATAAATGCTGGAGAGGGTGTGGAGAAAAGGGAACACTCTTGCACTGCTGGTGAGAATGTGAATTGGTACAGCCACTATGGAGAACAGTATGGAGGTTCCTTAAAAAAACTACAAATAGAACTACCATATGACCCAGCAATCCCACTACTGGCATATACCCTGAGAAAACCATAATTCCAAAAAGAGTCATGTAACAAAATGTTCATTGCAGCTCTATTTACAGTAGCCAGGACATGGAATCAACCTAAGTGTCCATCAACAGATGAATGGATAAAGAAGATGTGGCACATATATACAATGGAATATTACTCAGCCATAAAAAGAAACGAAATTGAGTCATTTGTAGTGAGGTGTCTGTCATACAGAGTGAAGTAAGTCAGAAAGAGAAAAACAAATACCGTATGCTAACACATATATATGGAATCTAAGAAAAGAAAAGGTCATGAAGAACCTAGGGGTAAGACGGGAATAAAGACACAGACCTACTAGAGAATGGACTTGAGGATATGGGGAGGGGAAGGGTAAGCTGTGACAAAGTGAGAGAGTGGCATGGACATTATACACTACCAAACGTAAAATAGATAGCTAGTGGGAAGTAGCCGCATAGCACAGGGAGATCAGCTCAGTGCTTTGTGACCACCTAGAGGGGTGGGAGGGAGGGAGATGCAAGAGGGAGGAGATATGGGGATATATGTATACGTATAGCTGATTCACTTTGTTATAAAGCAGAACCTAACACACCATTGTAAAGCAATTATACTCCAATAAAGATGCAAAAAAAAAAACAAACACTCCCATAAAGAGGCCCAAATTTAAACTGGATCAGACGGTGAGGCACTGCATACCCCAGGCATGGTTGAAAACAATAGAGCCGTCAGCCAGTAGTCAGTGGAGCCTAACATCTGAGTGTGATGCCAACAGAGACAGAAGGTTTAAGAGAGAGGTCAGGGGAAGAGAAAATCAAGCTACTCTCGTCCCAGGGTGCTTGTGCACAGGCTGAGTCTGCACCCTCTGGGGAGCACGTTAGAGGCTTCACACTATGGGTAAACACACTCCACAAAAAATAGCCCAGCAAAGTCACCAAAGCAACAAACCAGCAACAGCAAGAAGCCTGGGGGCGGGGGCAGGGGCAGTGTCCAGTATCAGTGCAAGTTTGTCTTAAACTGTCTTAATGGTCTAAAGAAAAACTATATACATTTGACTTCATCACCGTTTAAAAACGTTTGTTCTTCAAAGGACTTTATCAAGAAATTAAGAGGACACGGGACTTCCCTGGTGGTGCAGTGGTTAAGAATCCGCCTGCCAATGCAGAGGACACGGGTTCAAAGCCGCGGTCCCGGAAGATCTCACATGCCACGGAGCAACTAAGCCCGTGTGCCACAGCTACTGAGCCTGCGCTCTAGAGCCCACAAGCCACAACTACTGAGCTGCGTGCCACAACTACTGAAGCCCGCGCCCCTAGAGCCCATGCTCCGCAACAAGAGAAGCCACCACAATGAGAAGCCCGCGCACCGCGATGAAGAGTAGCCCCGGCTCGCCGCAACTAGAGAAAGCCGCGCGCAGCAACGAAGACCCAATGCGGCCAAAAATAAATAAATTAATTTATTTTTAAAAAAAAAAAGAAAGAAAGAAAATAAGAGGACAACCGACAGAATGGGAGCAAATATTTACAAATCATATACCTGACAAGGGTCTGGTGTCCAGACTCTATATGTGTACGCGTGTGCACGCCCACACACACACACACACACACACACACTTTATCAATACAAAAAGACAAATAAGTAAAACTGGGCAAAGCATTGAATAGACATTTCGCCTAAGAAGATGTCAGATGGCCAATGAGCATATTAAAAGGTCATTAGAGAAATGCAAATCAAAACCACAAGAGATACGATTTCACGTTCACTAGGGTGCTAAATCAACAAGACAGACAATAACGCATGTGAGCGAGCATGTAGAGAAATGGGAACCGTCATACATTGCTGTGGAAATGGTCAAATGCTGCAGCCATCTTGCTACTTCTGTAGATTAATGATTGCCTAGGGCTGGAGAGTGTTGGGAGAAATTTGGAGTGATTGCTAATGGGTGTACGGTTTCTTTCTGGAGATGCTAAAAAATGTTCTAAAATTCAATGTGGTAATGTCACACAACTCTGTGAAAATATTAAAAACCAATTTAAATGGGCAGATTGTATGTATGTGCGTTATATTTTAATAAAGCTGTTATATTTTTAAAAACAGAAGAGAGGGGGCTTCCCTGGTGGCGCAGTGGTTGAGAGTCCGCCTGCCGATGCAGGGGACGCGGGTTCGTGCCCCGGTCCGGGAAGATCCCACGTGCCGCGGAGCGGCTGGGCCCGTGAGCCGTGGCCGCTGAGCCTGCGCGTCCGGAGCCTGTGCTCCACAACGGGAGAGGCTGCAACAGTGACAGGCCCCCGTACCGCAAAAAAAAAAGAAGAGAGGATGAGACGGGGCATAGAGAGAAAAAGGAAGGAAAGATTAGGGTCTCACTTCTTACATTTTCCTACAGGATCTAGAATTAGGAGTATTTTCTGCCCCAAGCCACAAAGATCTCCGATTCCACACTGGAATTCCTGGCTGTGATCCATGTCAACAAGAGGGAAGAAGTGCCAGCATGAGAGTGAAACCCAAATGACCTGGCTGCTGGCCCTCCGAGCTGAGTGTCCATGGCCCAGCAGGAGGCTCCGGACTGGCCGATCAGGTCACTGCAGGAAACAATTTATAGCCAAACAGAATTTGGAGAGATTTAGACTTGACCGTAAGCCTGAGCCGATGCCTGAGTTCTCACCCTTAGGGAAGCTAATTAGAAAGGATGAGAAAAAGGCAACTGGTTACAGAATGGGGCTTTTTCCACATCCACAAATCTTTTGTAAAGCCCAAAGCTGAAAACACGGAGTACCCCCATGGATTGGAGGGCCTGAAATTTCACGTACTGCCTTGACACCTTTGGGCGTCACAGGGCCCCAGAGGCCCAACATGAGTTCCCAGCTGTCTCCTGTTCGCGCCCCCCAGCAGGTGGGAGAAGGTTCCCATAGAGCTCGCTGCACTCCACCTGGTCCTTTTGGGTGTCACGTACCTGCCGCTTGCTGTCCTGAGCCCGGGGATGGCAGGAATGGCCCACACCAGCAGGCCAGTTTTCCTCAATCCTCATCCCACCCTTGCCTGGCCCTGCCCCAGTGCGGGAAAGCAGACCCTGGCCCATTCCCAGGCCAGGACCCATGGACCTGGGATCCAGCAGAAGTGGGAGAAAAACTTTGAATTGGATGTCAGATAAGAGTTTCAAATCAACTTGACAGGGTGTTTAATACCCGAACATGAATCAAAAACCAATGGTGACGGGCTCCCCTGGTGAAGCAGCGGTTGAGAGTCCGCCTGCTGATGCAGGGGACACGGGTTTCGTGCCCCGGTCCGGGAAGATCCACGTGCCTCGGAACGGCTGGGCCCTGAGCATGGCCGCTGAGCCTGCGCGTCCGGAGCCTGTGCTCCACAACAGGAGAGGCCACAGCAGTGAGAGGCCCGCATACCACAAAAAAAAAAAAAAATCGATGGTGGGATCTGCTCCCAGGTTAAGGCCAGGATGAAAGGCCCAGCAGACACGGCTGTGGGGAAACAGAAGCCCTGGGGCACTTAGCACAGAGATCCATGAAGTTAGGGAACCTGGTGGCTTGGGTGACAGAGGTGCTACGAAACAAGCCAGGGCGGCATTCCAGAGACAGCAGTTACAGGAGACACGTCCAGCCCGGAGTGGGGGACAGAGGGAGGAAGAGGGGTTCCCAGAACCCAGGGGACAGTTCACCCCTGGAAAGCTGGACCCTGTGGGCGTCTATCCACAGATGGAGAGGGATGGGGATGACCCACCCCAGTCTCCCAGCAGGGCCTCCCGCTGGTGGAACCTGCAGCGTGGAAGACACAGCCGCAGGGCCTGTCCCCAGAGAGACAGACAGAGGAGGGAGGGAGAGGAAGTGTCCCAGGACCTGCACGGCAGGTGGAAAGGCAGCAGGTGGAAGCCTCCATTTCTTTTTTTTTTTTTTTTTTTTTTTTATTTATTTTGGTTGCACCAGGTCTTAGTTGCTGCATGTGGGATCCTCCTTGAGGCATTTGGGCCTCTTAGTTACGGTGGCATGTGCACTTTTTTTTTTTTTGTGGTACGCGGGCCTCTCACTGCTGTGGCCTCTCCCGTTGTGGAGCAGCAGGCTCCGGACGCGCAGGCTCATCGGCCGTGGCTCACGGGCCCAGCCGCTCCGTGGCATGTGGGATCTTCCCGGACAGGGGCACGAACCCGTGTCCCCTGCATCGGCAGGCGGACTCTCAACCACTGCGCCACAGGGAAGCCCCGGAAGCCTCCATTTCCACTTCTCGCCCCTTCTGGCTCAGACTGTTCAGTAAGTTGGCTCATGTCATGTGGCCCCCAGGAAACAGGGACCAGCAGTGCTCAAACAGGGCTGTCAGGGTGGTCTGACCCAAGTCACATCTATGAAACTAATGTCCAGGAGGAGGACCCTGGCCGCATCTTTGTGGGTTAGGCGGACTGCAGCCTGGGCCGTGGGTGTGTCCTGTGATTTGCCTCCCATGTGGCCAGATTGGCCCACGGTCCTCTGGCGACTCAGACCCCAGAATATAGGGGCTGCCTGGCACGTCTCTACGTGTGTTTGGTTGAGGGGGAAGATGTACCGAAGAGGGAGACCGTGTTATATACACCTTCCACCATCGGATCCGTACCTGCCGAAGGCTTGGACCCGGGGATGGGGGGATTGGTCCTATGCATTTCCCCCAGCTCTGCTGGAAGCATTGCTGTGGGGCTCCCCCATGACAGTCTCGGCAAAGCTGCTGGCGGGGCAGCAACAGAAGGAGAAGCACGGGAAGAAGGAGAAGCTCTGAATGGAAAGAGACACCGCCCCACCAGGAAACTTCCTGGACCGTAAAGAGAAGAGGAGAGAACAACAGGTTCCCCCTCCCTCCGCTCCCCCTCCCACATAAAGCAGATTGTCATTTTGTCTGTGGCCCCTCCTCTACCAGGTGGAGATGCAAATAGGAAAAAGGGAGAGAGGACTAGATTGCTTTACAGAACGACAGAGGATGAAGCCAGAAGATTTAGGGAAACAGGAACCTGTTGCTTTGAGAGGCCTTCCAAGAATGGGGCACAGATTAAGGCAACCCCAGGGCAGGGAGGGAGAGCTTCTCTGGGAAGGAGGGGCAGGGGAGGGGGTGGGGGGGGACCTCCTGGCCCACACGGAGGAACCCCTGTCTCAGAGCAGAGTCAACAGGTGTAGGGTTTCTTTAAGATTGTTCTCATTTTTCTCATTTCAAGTATAAAAAGGACAAAGAATTACAAAGCAGAGCCTTCCCGGTCGTCTGGGTTCTGATTCCAGGGAAGCAGGACTCTAACCCCAGGGCCCCTCAGGCTAGAGCGTCCTCCCCAGAGGTAGAGAGCCTGGGCCAGCCCAGCTCTGCCAATAAGCGCCATGCGGTGCAACTCACACACCTCTGAGACTCAGTTTCCTCGGCTTGACACTCATTCCTTCCTTCCAGCCTGAGGGTCACAGCTTCTGGACTGGGGGTGCCCTTCGTCCCCCTCTTCCTGCCCCATAGACCTCATTCCCTCTTCCAGCTCTATCTCCTCCATACTCACTGCCCCACTGCCCTTGACCCTGGGGCTGCTCTGTCTGCCCTCTGGCTCTCCTCCTGCCACCGCATTCCCCAACCCCGGCCTTACAGGTCTCCTGCCCCCGCCCCCCGGGAAAAACCAAGGACCTACATCAGTCTGCTGAAGTCCACCACTTCCTAGGTGACATTGTCCTCCCCGCATAGCAGGCGTCTCATTCCTGCTCCCAATTAAAGCTGGAGAAGCCATCTTCCTGCTCTTGGTATCTGCTTCTCCCCAAAGCCTACGCTGTCTTGCTTTAATGACACAGGGCCACACTTATTACAGAGGCCTAGGCGGCAACACAGTGGTGTCCCAGGCACTTCCTGTTCCAAGTGAGGCCAGAGAGAGAAACTGGGCCCCGGGTTACACACCGTCCGTGACCAGACTGGGTGTAAACCCATGTGTCCGGGTACCAGGGGTCTTTCCACCAAATCTCTGGAATTTCTAAACCGCCAAGACTCGTTTTTGCAATTTGAACTCTACTTGGGACATGGTTGGCCATTGAGGCTTGTACCAGCGGTCAGCAGAAGGAAGCAGCCAGCAGCTTGCCCACTCCAGCCCACTTTGCCTGTGGCTACAACGGCTACAAATCCATTTGTTCGCTGCGGCTGGCAGGTTAGGCTCCCTTGGTGTTCATTTCCCGCTCGGAGAGGCAGTGAGTCATCTCCCTCCCGCTTCTCCTCCTTTAACTATTGCTCTGAGACCAGAGTCTGCAGGAGGAGAGGTCACATGGAATCCTTTATTTAGTACAGAAGTTCTCGGCTTAGGGGCGGGAGGACCCAGCGGGGTAGCTAGAAACAGCCTCATTAGTTCTGAGAACACACCCGGGCCAAAAAACTCAGTGCGGCTGGGAATTCCTGGAGTTCTCAGAGGTCCACTGACGTTCAGGACCCTGGAACACTCATTTTGTTGCTGGCTAAAAGACGACTTGGGGTTGAGGTCAATTTAGCAAGCTGGGGTGCAGACCATTGGGAAAAGCCAGACAGCCCAGAAAAGCATCCCGGCTTAAGCAGCTTAACGCCGTGCTTCTTTGAAAGGCGTGCTGTCTGCCGTGTGTCCACCAGGTGGCAGAGCACACCTTAGCTGTCAGCTCCCACAGGCAGCCCGGTGTTCACTGCCAACCTCACCGAGACTGGAAATGCCCACAGGTACAAGGCTAGAGCTTGACCAATAATGTGCTCATTTGGACTACCTAAGTTCAGCCACATTTAACAGAAAAATAAAACAGTGGCTTTGGCGAGAAAGAAGCTATATTTGTTTCTATGTGAAAGCACCCTGGGCTGGTATAGGAGCTCCACGAAGGTGCGTGTCCAGGAGGCAGCCTCCTTCCTCTCCAACACAGACCCCTAGGATATGGCCCTCAGCCTCCTACTCCAAAGTGACTGCTAGAGCTCCAGCCATCACATCTGAGTACTATGCTGTAGGATAGAGGAGGGGAGAGTAATGCATGGCTCCATGCTCTAAGGAGCTTTCCCAGAATTCAGAGACATCGTGTAGTTCTACTTACAATTCATTGGCCAGATAGGGAGGCTGGAGACTGGAATCTTTTACCTGAACATCACTACCCCCCAATAATTTCAGGGTTCAGTTTGGAAAAAAGAATGGGAGAATGGAGAGCTGAAAGCAACTAGCAACCTCGGCCACATATTAACATAAGACGCTGAAAATTCCTTTATGCCAACGCAGCATACTTTCCAACCTCTTTATGGATATGATTCACAAATGTGTGTCCCATGTCCAGATTCTTCTCCTAAACTCCAGGATCTGCATGTTTACCTAAATGTCCTACAAGAATCCAAGCCAGCTCACCACCTTCCCTACCCCCAGTCCCCGTCCACCTGCTCTTCCTCCCGTGCTCCCAACTCCAGGACTCCATCCTCAAGTCCCCCACCTAAAGCCAAGAACCGGGAAGCCATCCTGGACACCCTGCTTCCCCCTACACAAACACCATCTCCATCTCGTTACCCTTAGACATCATCTTCTTAACGTTCCTGGAACCACACCTCCAGAGACGGGGTGCAGAGGCTGCCAGCCCGGATGCACCCGAGCTTAGTAGGAAACACCAATCCCTGAGGAAATAACTGGAAGTCTTGGTGGGGCTGCAGAGAACCCCCTCCCGGGGGGCCGGGGTGCAGCAGGGGTGGAGAGGGTCTGGCAGAGACAGGGGGTCTAACAGAGGCACAGAGTGGCTCAGGCAGGGAGGGAAGGCTCAGGCAGGGTGGCGGCTTGAGCCGAGGCCCAGAGAAGGGAATCGTGGTGCTCTGCGCTGGGAACTGCAAATTCCTCTGTGGCTGGAGCGGGAGAAGAAGGCGGAGTTGCCAACCTACCGTTTCCGAGGGCCCTTGAGATTTCCTTGGGGCTGATGGGCCCCTCGCCGTGCTATCCGCAGGGCAAGACGATGGATCTGTGATTGTACAAGATGACAGCCAGGAGGGTGGGTCGAGAGGAGCAAACGTAGAGGCAGAGAGACGATTTACCACTCAAAGTATTCATGCAAGAGACATAAGACGCCAATCAGGCGGGGGCGGGAGGGTTAGAAGGAAGCAGATTCCAGAACACTCCAGGAAGTTAAGCACCGGGCATGGCGATGGGAGGTAGAGAAGGATGGAAGGGGAGCAGCTTCTGCGGGGCTTCCAGCCTGACTGTGGAGATGGGCCAGCACCCCCCAACCACCACCGAGCGGGACCCCAGGGTGTGGGGGAGGGCAGGGAGGAGGGGGGCCTGCTGTGACGAATGGGGAAGAGGACGTAGGGCCAGGAGCACACACAGAACTGGACCCCTGGTTGTGAGAAAGCCCAGCTGGGGAGGGCGGTGGGGAGGTGGACAGGCAGGGGTGCCAGGGAGAGCTGAGAAGTGGGACGGGAGCCTGGGGGAGAAACTCATTCCAGACAGTGGGGGCCAGGTTGGGAGAAGAGGGCTTGGAAAGACGAGCCAAAGTGAGACACTGAGGCTGAGAAAATGAGAGACAGAGAGACAGGGACAGAGGAGACAGAGAGAGACAGAGAGAGAGAGAAAACCACAAAGAGACAGACAGACACACAGACAGACAGAGCCTCTCACTTCAGCTTCCTCACAACCACTCATATCTGTCATTCTGAACTACTCAGGACTCTTTTGGTTGGCAAGTGATAAAAACCCAGCCTGAATCCGGCTGAGGAAAAAGAGACAGGCTTTGAAAAGCCATCTGGGTGGCGCTTCCGGCAAAGGCGGGTTAAAGGACCAGACCTTGGAGAAGGACAGATCCCTCACACCCGGGACCAGCCCGCCGCCAGAGGTCAACGTCCACGCCTTGTGCCTGAGCCTCTGCGGGGAGTCCATCCCCCAAGAGGGAGCTCTCCACGTGCAGGGCTCACGGCCCCCAGACTGACGGGAGGTGATGCTTGTCCCCAGGGCACAGTTTACAAACTCCGTGTGAAGGACATCTATTGGCCGGGATCCATGGACCATGAGGCAGTGGGCAGGATCTGTAAGAATCTGCGCCCACACTCAACCTTACAGTTGGGGTAGAAAAAGGGCAGTGCCCGGGAGAGTGTGCCGGACACCAGGGACAAGAAAGGCAATGGCGGCCCTAAGTCAGATGGCCCCGAGCAGAAGCCCGCCCCCCAACCGAGGCTCCTCCTCCTCCCCCATCCCTCTCTCCCTCTCCCCTTCCCTCTCTCTCTCTCTCACTGTCTCCTCTCTTCTCCCCTCTCCTCCTCCCCTCCCCCCCTCCCTGCCCCGGGCTGGGAGCCCCTCTGCTTCTCCCAATCTGTCTTCACTCCCTGTCTACTTCTCCAGCCCCGTTTTCCTCTAGACTTTGAGGCCCTCGCACACTTACATTTCTGTTCCACCATGACATTTAAGATTCCCATGGTTACCTATGCCCAGAGCTAAACAAAACCCTAATCTAGACGGGGTCTGGCCAGTGCCAAGCGTGGCAGGGCCGTTACCTCCAGCTCTGGGCACTGGATTTCTTCTGAGACAGCCAAAGACAGCGCTAGCTTTCTTGGCCAACTTGTCACAGCTGAGTCACACTGAGTTGTTTGTTTCCATAAAACATGTTTTAAAGGTTATAAGAGTAATCGTGTGCTCATTGGAGAAAAACGTGAAAACATAGAGAAAAAATCACCTATAACGCTTCATTTTGATACATTTCTCTCCAGTCTTTTACTTATGCAGATTTTAAGACATTGTTAAACAAATGTTGACTTAGTTTGTGAAAGCTGCAGCTTTCCCTTAACGTTTTATCAAGAGCCTTTGCATATCATTCAAAGTCCTGTGAAAATACTTGAATGCGTTACTGATTTTCCTTTCGTGGTTACAAAGCCAATAGCTGACAGTTACTACTCTCTCTCGAATGCTTTTGCGGATTATTTTATTTAACAACCTACTAAGTAGCTTCCCCGGGAAGTAGGTACCCTTATTTTCCCTATTTTACAAATGAGGAAACTGAGGCTTAGAAATGTTAAATAATTTGCCACGGTCACATAGCTAGCAAGTGGCCGGTTGCAGTTTCAAACACAAGACAGCCTGATTCACAGTGTTCCCTCCACGTCACCTCCCATCTAGACACTGGACCCCACAGGTGTGCCCAGGTGATGTCTGTATGTAGTAGGAAGTTGTCATCATCTCCACCTGGGCCGAGCTGCGATGGAGGACAGGACAGCAATGGAGGATGCTTCCCATGAGTAGGGACATCCTATATGTGTTTGACATGTGACTTGGAAATCTTTAAATCACGAAGTTGCAATGTGGATCCAATGGCTGACGTGTGGCTACACCACGTGGGCTGGAGGCACAGGGATGGACAGCCCTTCCCAGCACAGAGTCACAGAGTAATTCGGAAAACCAGAATTTGAATGAAACCACCTCAACTTTTAAAGGCTGTATGTGAAAACTCCACAACAAACATCATACCTAATGGAGAAAGTTTAGAAACATTCCTGTTAACATTGGTAACAAGATAAGGATGCCTGTTAGCACTGCTATTATGTAACAAAGAACCAGAGGTCCCGGCCAATGTTATAAAACAAGAAAAAGAAATAAGGTGTAGGAGCTGGAAGGAAAGAGCTACAAGTGTTGTTATTTGTGATCAATATGGATAATCTACATAGAAATTCTGAACAAAGTATTAGCACTGAAAAGAGGGTTATTGGATGAATGTAAGATCAACTTACAAAGGTCAATAACACATTCTCTTATACCACAATAACCACCTAGAATATAGTACAAGATAGGGTACCATTCATAATAGCAACAAAAGCTATAAATATCTTTAAATATGACAAAAAATACATCACTCTCAACAGAGGAAATTTTTACCTTCTATTAAATGAAATAAAAGATCTAAATAAATGGGACAGGGACTTCCCTGGTGGCACAGTGGTTGAAGAGTCCGCCTGCTGATGCAGGGGACCGGGTTCATGCCATGGTCTGGAAGATCCCACATGCTGCAGAGCGGCTGGGCCCGTGGAGCCATGGCCACTGAGCCTGCGCGTCCGGAGCCTGTGCTCCTCAACGGTAGAGGCCACAACAGTGAGAGGCCCGCGTATCGCAAAAAAAAAAAAAAAAAAAAAAATGGTTAAGATGGTAAATTTCATGTTGTGTAGTTTACCACAATTTTGAAAAGAAAAATAGGCAAAAAAAAAAAAAAATCTCCCTCTCCTCGTATCCAGGAGGCAATCAAGAAAGAGTTGTTCTGCCAGGGACATCTGGGCGATTCTGTAGAAGTGGTGGGTTGGGGGATGACCTTTGTCCATTTGCTAATTACAACGTTTCCGTCACCTGTGAATGTATGGATTTTGAAAACCATCACTAGGAGAGACTGGTACCAAGGCCTAGGATATCTGGTCCCACAAGACACTTCATGAGTTATAACAAGTGAATAGAAGAGGGGCACGAATCTTCTCTTTTTTCGCAGAAAATTCAACTTTATTTGGCCAATGTGTCCCTAACTCCGATATTGTGGTAGAAAGCTGAAGACCTGTCAACATGTGATTCGGCTCAAGCATCCTTGGCAGTCTTCCAGCCTGGAAACGGAGGGTCCTGGTTCTGCCTGGTGCAGGCCTCAGGCCACCCTGGACATCACAGAGCAATGAGGACCCTGGCTCGGGGAAGGAGGGGCTGCCAGGCCTGTCCTGGGCCCAGCCGCACCCTCCAGTTTTGGGGGCCCTTGTGACAGAGGCCTGAAGTCTCCGTTAACCAAAAGATGCAGGAGCCTACGCTTGGCCACGGCAACAACACACGAGGTGAGGGACCCATCCAGCCCGGCGTGGTTCCGCCCCACACAGGGGACAGGAGTCTCCAGGGAGGCCAGGCCGAGGTGGAACAGACACCTTGACATCCAAAAATGTCTAAAAATCCCACAGATGGAATGTTTTTTAAGTGATAGTATAAACCTAACAGAATGAGGCATTGCCAGAGTGAGATACGGAATCTTCTTTTAGTCTTTATGTCTACACTGTTTCACTAGAAAACTTTGCATGCTAGCTACTTTACAATATCTCTGTGAGAGATCAGAGGAAGCCTGCTTCTCAATTCCCCTGCGAGGACAGGAATACTGAAATCCATCGTCATCACTGTCGATCGACTTGGGCAGAAAGAAGGGGTGCAGCTAGCCTCCCTGGAGAAAAGCAGTGATGTGTTTATACCCATTAAGTGTCCTGCAGCCTCACCTCTTTTTGCCTGCCTCTCCTAAGTGGGGAGAGTGGAGACAGGTGGGGTGCTGGGTGCTGTGCAGAGAGGCCCCTTCCACAGAGAGGCTGAATGCCACTGAGGGTGGGATTATTACTCAATGTGTACTTTATTGGAAAATAAAGGGATTTGGTTAAGAAAATCCATTCTGACTATCGTCTCTCTTAGAAAGTGGAACCTTGTACGGTTTCATAAACAGAACCCCAGTTGAGCCTGATTTGGGTCTACGAAGAAGGAAACCTCCCCTGAGAGTGGTTCCAGAAAGGTGAGATTTGGACTCTGGTAGTTTCCTAGGACTGCCATAACAAAGGACCACACACTGGCTAGTTATACAACAGAATTTTCTTTTCTTACATTCTGGAGGCTAGAAGTCCGAGATCAAGGTGTTGGCAGAGTTGACTTCTTCTGAGGCTTCTCTACTTTGGCATATGGCCGGCCGTCTTCTCCCCATGTCCTCACATGACCTTCCCTCTTGTGTGTGTCTGGGTCCTAATCTCCTCTTCTTATAAGGACACCAGTTATATGGGATTAGGGCCACCCATATGACCTCACTCTATCTTAATAACCTCTTTAAAGGCTCTATCTCCAAATACAGTTGTACATTCTGAGGTACCAGGGGTTAGGCCTTCAGCGTATTCATTGCTTGGGGAGAAGGTGGCATAATTCAGCCCATAATAAGAGCTTAAGAAATGCCGCAGAATCTTGAACAGCTCTCGTGGAGCATTTATTAGAGAAAAGGCAGTGGTTAAACAACTCTAAGCCATGTCAGGCCCCACTGAAACTAGAGAGCTTAAAACATGTAGAAGGACAAGTCAGCAGAATGACCTTGGAATGCAGGGATCACACAGTAGGAAGCAGTGTGGTCTGGAGCGCATGAGTGAGACCTAGGCACACTTGCAGAACCCTCAGAGGCCAGCAATCCGCTTCCAGGGATTTCTTAGGAGATAATCAGAAAAGTTCCCAAAAACATTTACCCCAAGACATTTTACTACAGCCCTATACAGAATATCAAACATTAGATACCAACTGAGGATTTGTTGGCTAAATTATAGTAGACCTAATTAAATAACAATATTTGAATATTAAGATAGCTACAATTAATAATAGAGATCTATATTTAATCTGAAAATAGAATGGATTTTCTAAACAAAATCACAGGAATGATGTCCACAACTGTCAAGTGAATAGCAAGTTACAAAATGCAAATCCCTTTTATGTCAAAACTGTAGTATCAACATTTGTATTACATAAACGAACATCTATGAGGACATTCACTACTGTGCCAGCAACGGTTATCTCTGGGTGGTAGACTTTAGAGTGATTTTTTCTTTATTCTTTATGATTTACGTTTCACCTGAATTTTCACAAAAATATAGGAGTTATGTTTATGATCAGAAGAAAACCAAGAGGCATCCCCAGGGCATGACCACCAAGGAGCCTCATAGATGCATCACCTTGTGAATTAACCACATTCTAGAGTCTTGTCTGCTTTGCCAGCTTAGAAAACTCCACTTAGACCTGCACCAATGAAGACTATATTCTGCTCTAAATGGTAAAACGCCCAACCCAACTTTGGCTTAAACAGATAGCGGCTTATTTTTCTAACAGTCTCTGGAGGAAAAGCAATTCAGGGCCCATGCAGCTGCTCATGGATTGTCATAAGGAGCCAGAGGCCCCTCTACCTTCTTTCTCTGACATCCTTGGGTGTGACTTTTGTCCTTGTTGTCATAAAAATGGCTGCTGTACTTCCAGACATCACAGCCACGTTCTAGTAGATAAAAGCGGAAAGGGCAAAAAACACTTTCTCCTAGTAAGGCTTTCCTTTCATTATCCAGAAAACAAACACACTCCGAGGGACTTCCATCTACGTTGCATTGGCCAGAACTGTGGCACGTGGTTACCTTTAGCCGCGAGGGAATCAGGGGAAGTAAGAATTTTTAGGTGGACACATGGGATTCTAATTAATAAGGAAGAATGGAAAAATAGATAGGAAGGCAACTGTCCGTGATGCACAGTACCCATGGGTGATGTGAGCAGGGAACATTTGATATTTCCCAACTTACACAGACTAAGATATTAAACAGACACCAACGTCTTCATTCGCAGAGCAGGGGATCCCATTCCAGTGACCAGAATTCGCACAGCTTCCCACCAGCACATTCTCCTTCCCAGTATCAGGTGAAACAGGAAGTGAAATTATTCATCTAAACACTGCTTGATGAACGTGGAATCAGATTAAAGGCAGGTGGCTATTACCGGAGGATGTTTCAACCAAGCCGACCGGCTGTCCCATGACACTGATTTTTCATAGTGCTCAGATTCAACGTCCAGTCCCCCGACTGTACCGACAGATGCTGTCAGCTTTCATCTCTCTGATCCCCCATTTTGCATCTATGCCCAAATCCCCTTTTCTCCTGTCATATTATTTCTATAGCTTCTGCTAATGCCATCTCTTTGGTTTGTGTTTGACCCAGAAGCACTCTACCTACATGGTCTGACAAATGGCCTCTTATCCCATTTGTGTTGATTTTATCGATCAAGCCCTCGGAGCCTTGAGGGGCTCCCCCACTTCCTCCCCACGGGGGTAACCCAAGGTTGAAGCTCTGCGAGCTAATGAGATCAGTGGCTTCAGGCCATTGGTGAGGGCTGTGGTGCCATTTGTCAGCATCTCAAAATTACACCCTATAAAGAGTACTGAAGTTTATGGGCATTGTTTTGCCTGGAGAAGAAGAGGTTTGAGGAGACTAAAGGCCTCTGCCTAATACATCTGAGGCGTTTGTCAGGGGTCGGTGAAAGAAGAACTGGAACCAGTGAACCAAAAAAACAAAACAAACCTTTTCTTTTTTTTTCTTTTTTTTTTTTTTGCGGTACGCGGGCCTCCCACTGCTGTGGCCTCTCCTGCTGCGGAGCACAGGCTCTGGACGCGCAGGCTCAGCGGCCACGGCTCACGGGCCCAGCGCATGTGGGATCCTCCCGGACCGGGGCACGAACCCGCGTCCCCTGCATCGGCAGGTGGACTCTCACCACTGCGCCACCAGGGAAGCCCAATTTTTTAAATTTTTAATAAAATCTAGCCATCTTGCTATTTGTTAGCTGATGTGGTGAAAAATATTTTTTAGCCACATCTCTACGTCTGAGAGTCCGTTTCTGTTCTGCAGGTAGGTTCATCTGTGCCATATTTTAAATTCCACATATAAGTGATATCATACGGTATTTGTCTTTCCCTTTCTGACTTATTTCACTTAGCGTGATCATCTCTGGTTGTATCCACGTGGCTGCAAGTGGCATTATTTAGTTCTTCGTTATGGCCGGGTAGTATCCCATTGTATATATGCAGGGGACTATATTCAATATATTCAGTATCCTGTGATAAACCTGATGGAAAAGGATATATAAAGAGAATGTGTGTATGTGTGTAACTGAGTCGCTTTGCTGTACAGCAGAGACTGGCACAACACTGTAAACCGACTCTACTCCAATAAAAAAACATAAAAATATTTGTTAGGAGTTAGAACAACACTTAATCAAAATAAAATTATAGGGCTTCCCTGGTGGCGCAGTGGTTGGGAGTCCGCCTGCCGATGCAGGGCACGCGGGTTCGTGCCCCGGTCCGGGAGGATCCCACATGCCGCGGAGCGGCTGGACCCGTGAGCCATGGCCGGTGAGCCTGTGCGTCCGGAGCCTGTGCTCCGCGACGGGAGAGGCCACAGCAGTGAGAGGCCCGCGTGCCGCAAAAAAAAAAAAATAAATAAAATAAAATAAAATTATATATCATACAAAGAAAAGAAAAGAAATAGAACCGATGGATGGAATCTGCAAGAAGACACGTTTAGCCTAATAACAGACATTGTCCAGTAAAGGAGAACACGCTCCGTTCTTGGTCAGAGGTCCATCCATCTGGGATACAGTGGAGGGGTTTTCATTTTGTATGGATATAATGGAATATTCCAAGAGTAAGGAATTCATATTTAGCACTAGCCCCGATTCTTTCCCACAGTCTTTCATTCCTATAACCTTTTTCTTATTTCCTTCATTTCTCTGATGTATTTAGTTATCTCTTTTAGAAATGTCTTTCGTGCTGCAGCCTCGACACTACGTCCTCTAGGTGATCCCAGGTCCTCCCCCCAATCCTGGCCTGAGTCTGAAAGGGTAAGAACCCTTTTTCCTGATATTACAGCTGAGGCAATGTTGGGATGTGCTACAGGAATTGTTATGAGATAATAATTCAGAGGAAAATGAAAAGGCAGAAAGCTATCATGCTTACGGAGTAAAGAACTGAGATGTTTGCTCAGATATTGGTGCTCACCAAATATGCCTGTGCCAGTTCTTCAGTGTTTCTCTGGGAGCTGGGCATGGACACTCAGCCTAGAGCCTCAGCTTCCTGTCTTGGCAACAATTTTATAAACAGCTATTCTCCGTATTGAATCCCTCTTGGACTGAAATAGCTGGAGCTGCTCCTTTTGTCTGCAACTTAAGTCTGCCCAATACCCCTGTTAGAGAAAGGAATAGACGGAAAGCAGACTAGACAGATCTAGTTCCCAGAGGAAGAGGAGAAATCCAAGGGAGGAAGACCAGAAGGGAAAGAAGAATGTGTTAAGATACACAGAAATGGAAATATACGTGCAGTGACAGATACAAGTGCCCAAATGATCCAAAAGCACCATCCATTAGAGTCCCAAGAAGATGTTCCATATAAGAGTAAAAGGAGGGCTTCCCTGGTGGCGCAGTGGTTGAGAGTCCGCCTGCCGATGCAGGGGACACGGGTTCGTGCCCCGGTCGGGGAAGATCCCACATGCCGCGGAGCGGCTGCGCCCGTGAGCCATGGCCGCTGATCCTGCGCGTCCGGAGCCTGTGCTCCGCAACGGGAGAGGCCACAGCAGTGAGAGGCCCGCGTACTGCAAAAAAAAAAAAAAAAAAGAGTAAAAGGAAGTCCATACGGCATCTGGCCTTGGATTGCTAGGAACAGTGACATGAGGTTGAGAGATAACTGGCTGATGATGTGGAATTGAGAGGCCGACTTGCTGTGAGGTTGATTCAAAGTTGGTAGGAGTTAGTAGAAGATGAATAGGAGACTGCTGAGAATGGTAGGGGACAGTGAGGGACAGACTGCGTAATTATGAGATCTAGAGAATAAGCAGCTACCTCTACCAGACCAGGCGGCCTCAGGTCGCAAACGTTCAATGTGTGATGTCCAGTAGAGTGAAAGCTCCTGGAAAAGCTCCTCAAATCCTTTCAAAATGATGTATAAAGGCAAAGGGCACATTAATCTGGCATAAGACCATGTCAGCAAGCTAGGAGACTCCTCCCACATTCACTGTGAAGCAGCTGCCGATGTTCCAAAGACATAGAACGTTGTCCAGAAATGATGGATTGGAATGGAGCTGTTGTTATTGTTATTACTGTTGTTAAAACAGACTGATGAGAGCTAGGCCTTGGGGTGAACAAAGGAGAGATGGTTATAACAATTCTATTTATAAGCCAGAAAAGTTCTTTGGGATATTTCTAGACTGCTGAGAATTTGGCAGTCACCCCCATGCAAGAGCCAGGACACCGAACTATGTACATCCAATTAATTAAATAACCAGTGCATCCACCTGGATTGGTGGATGTGACTGATTTACTCTGAGCTGCCAAGTGAGTGCCTGTAGGCAGTGGAATAATGGCCCCAGACAGACAGAGAAAATTTATAGCTCTTGGCACCTATTCTGACTCCTTGCTTCCTTCTCTGCATGTGTGAGGGTTTCAGGCTTTTAAAAAGAAGCTCAATTATAGGAATTCAATGGTCAGAAAAGGGAGCACAGAACAGTTCTTTCTGGCTTCCCACCCGCTGGGTCCGGAGATAGAAGGCTTCTCTATGACAGCTTTTCAGATTACGGGCTTCCTAAAGGATGGCAGGGAATTAGGCCCCAGCCTTGTGCAAGGGCTACGTGACGATTAGCCCAGAGGAGACCTCCAAGGGCACAGTGGAAACTCAGGAGGAGTCCGGAGCTGACTGGAGGGCACTTGTCTCTGAGGCCCTGGCTGAGTCATAAGGCACATGCCTCTTGATGCAGAGACGGGAAGAGCTTAAATCTTCTGACTCCCTTCTTCGGGAGACATATTTCTTTCTCTTTACCCAGGAAATCCGCCTATTATACGCTTATTTAGCCTAAGACCCCTGTACTGAGTTGAATAGTGTCCCCCAAAAGTCCATGTCCACTCTGTACCTGGGAATGTGGCTTTATTAGAAATAGGGTCTTTGCAGAGGTAATCAAGGTAAAATGAGGTCATATTGGATGAGGTGGGCCCTAATGCAATGACTGGTGACCTCAGGAGGAGAGGCACAGACACAGACAGAGAGAACATCGTGTGAAGACAGAGGCAGAGATAGGAACTGTGCAGCCACAAGCCAAAGACTGCTGGTAACCACCACAGCTGCAGGAGAGGCAAGAATCCTTCCTTAGAACCTTCAGAGGACGTGTGGCCTGGAGAGGACATTTCTGACACACAGGATACAGTGGTTGGTTAGCATTTCACTAATACCACCAGGTACGTAGCTACATTTAAAATTTCCTAATAATTTCAATTAATCAAAAGGATGGGAGATGAATATTAACGGCCCGTATTTTTTTTAACATCCCCAAATCTCCACAGCAAAAGAGAACAGAACTGGAATAACAAAACCAAAACTTCATGGACAACATCTACAGCAAAAACGGTGACAGTGTATCCCCACGAGCCCAAAAAATGAATGTTTAAAGGCAAACGGCTAATAGCTGCTGGAGCAGCGTGATACGAAGAAGTGTTCAAGAGGATGACAAGGAAAACCAGCTGGCCCTCTCTCTGCTGGTCCTGAGAATCATAGAAACACAACTCGGGGGCTTCCCTGGTGGCGCAGTGGTTGAGAGTCCGCCTGCCGGTGCAGGGGACGCGGGTTCGTGCCCCAGTCCGGGAAGATCCCACATGCTGTGGAGCGGCTGGGCCCGTGAGCCATGGCCGCTGAGCCTGCGCGTCCGGAGCCTGTGCTCCGCAATGGGAGAGGCCACAACAGTAAGAGACCCGCGTACTGCCAAAAAAAAAAAAAAAAAACACAACTCATCTGATGCTTTTCTAGGTACTTACTTCTGGTCAATCTGAGAAAAGCAATCAAAATTAGGAGGGGGTTTTGAAGGCTGCAAGTCGTAGGTGAGAAGAAGGGACCACCACACCATGCCAGAGAGACCTGGGCCCGTGAACTCGCAAAACTAACACCAGAGCTCCCTTCAAACCCAAACCCAGTGCTGAGGGGGAAACTGCTAAGAAAAGAATCTGAGTTGATCAGGTCAGGGCCCACAGGGGCAGAGGGAAGAGAAGGCCCAGTTAATAGTGCAGAACGGGTGAGAAGACAGATCTCAGAGCACAGGAGGCCATATTTTATGAACCTTGGTGAAGAGAACAGAAACAAAAGCTCTGGAGTCGTGAAGTTCAAAACAGCTCTCTTGGTCCAAACTTCTCCTCCAGAAGTACAGAAAATTCATTTTACTTGAACATGAGCAGTGGAAGATAATTTCTTTCAAATATCACAGTAAGTTAATTTAAGAGAAAAGATGTGAGGGGTAATGAGATATCCCCACAGCCCACGAAGACACAGCAGAATGACGTGGCCAGACGCAGAGGAAAACTGGTCACTTCAAAGGGACTTTTCTGGTGGTCCAGCGGTTAAGACTCTGCGCTCCCAATGCAGGATGCCCGGGTTCCATCCCTGGTCATGGGACTAGATCCCGCACACCACAACTAAAGATCCCGCATGCCACGACTAAAGATCCCACGTGCCACAACTAAAGATCCCACATGCTGCAACTAAGACCCGGTGCAACCAAATAAATAAATAAATATTAAAAAAAAAAAAACTTGCCACTTCATATTGCAAAATGAGCTAAAATAAATAAAAGGAAAGGAGTATGAAAGAACATCGTGAATCAGAATTAGAAAAGCTCAGAAAGGAAGTGATTGAAGAACAAGAGTGTGTGAAAGAAAAGGGGGGGAGGGAGAATGAGATACGAAGTAAAATGACTTTACTAATGAGGACAAAGCCAGACTCACAAATGCACATAAAAACAGCGGATAATGTCTTAAGTGAAACAGATGAAAAAGGGAAATGTTTCAGTCAAAAGGAATGAGTAAGAAGATGAAAAGATTTCAAGAGAAAGTGGCAGGAGATATAGGCAAAAAAATCAAATATTCATATAATAGGAAACCTCAAGAAGAAAACCAAAGCTATAAAACAGGAGAGTACTCAAAATCAAAGTTTAGAGCCTTTTTCCTGAGGTAAAAATACTTGAAACTGCACTTAATGTCCACCCAGGACAGGACACACTTCGCTGAGACATATGCTAGTGGAATGATAGGACTTTCAGGACGAAAAATATCTTTGGACGTTGGTTAAATAGTCCAAGTCACTTATAAAGGAAAAAGTATAGGAGTGCAGCTGATGTCTCAGCAGCCATACCGTATGCCAGAAAGCAGTGGAGTGAAATATTTGCTACTCAAGGAAAGAAAACGGGAACCAAGCCAACCTTTAAGTGTCAAGACCATAGACAGACTGCTGTAAACAGTCAAGAATTCGGGGGCTGTTACTCTCATGAGCTCTTAATAAGGAATCCACGAGAGAGGAAGCTTCAAACAACAACGCTGACTGGAAAGACATCAGTGTGAAGCCGGGCAGCAAGCTTGGCACCAAGACTAAATGACAATAATAAGGGACAACATAGGGAAGGAAATGGCTGTGCTCCAACACGGTGGATATAATACAACTCTCACGAACAAGGGAGGGAGAGCGTGGGAAGGTACATAAGAAGCAGAATCAGGGACATCCCTGGCGACGCAGTGGTTAAGAATCCGCCTGCCAATGCGGGGGACACGGGTTCGATCCCCGGGCCGGGAAGATCCCACATGCCACGGAGCCGCTAAGCCCGTGTGCAACAACTACTGAACCTGCTCTCTAGGGCCCGCAAGCCACAACTACTGAAGCCGGCGCGCCTAGAGCCCGTGTTCCGCGACAAGAGAAGCCACTGCAATGAGAAGCTCGCGCACCGCGACGAAGAATAGCCCCCGCTTGCCGCAACTACAGAAACCCGCGCGCAGCAACGAAGACCCAATACAGACAAAATAATAATAATTTTTTTTTAAATAGCAAAATAACTCAGGAACCAACCTGAATAAGTTCTCTCGAAGATGGAAACGTGAGCATCAATAAGAATAATAACTACAAAAGATTGAAATATTTTTTGCTATCCATGAACTTTGGATACTTTGGGGGCGTGCCAGGGAACCATATTTTGAAAAGCTGGTAACAAAGGGAAAGAATCAAGCACTGATAGTGCCTTTAATCTATGAACTGCAGCTCTGGGTAACGAAAGAGTTGCTCAGAGTGTTTCTCTAATTAAAGAAGTCTGGCTAATAAATGGACAGGGAAGGTAGAATGAGAAGATCACCATTCTTCAACCCGTGTGAATGAATGAATATAAGCCGTGGTCGTTAAAGGCTGTAATATCACAAAGAGAGAGGCGACCAGCTACTTGTGTGCCTCCTGTTGGAATTAAAGCACCGCCCACTAGGGAAGAATCCTGCTAGAAAACTAAACCTGAGGCTGATAAAGGCTCTAGATGACAGAAAAAAAAAGTTGGGTGACCAACCTGATTTGCTAAGGACTTCCGGATTCGAGCACAGGGCAAACTGGGTTGATTGGTCACCCTAATGTTAAGCTACATCACGTGGACAAAATCAGCAAAACCCAGTTGTAGAAAACTCTAGAAGACAAAAAACCTAGATCCTTTAATCAAAACCAAAAAAGCAAGGGAAAAATATGGAGGGAGACGCTGTATATTAAATGGTACTTTTTTTTAATTTACCAGAAAAGATTTACGAAAACAATACGAAAAGAACAAATCCATCGTTTATAGATCACTCCCCGTACTCTTTGATCTCCCTCTGGTCTATGTAAGGGTGTGCCAGTTGGTCTAACTGGACCCTCCTGCTATCGTTGGTCCATTCTGCTCTGAACTGAATGTCTGTGTCCCCAAAACTCATATATTGAAACCTAATCCCCAAGGTGATGGTATTAGGACGTGGGGCCTTTGGGAGGTGGTTAGGTCATAAAGGTGGAGCCCTCATGAGTGGGGTTAGTGTCCTTGTGAAAGAGGCCCCCCAAGAGCTCCCTCGCGCCTTCAGCCACGTGAGGGCAGTCATCTATGAACCAGGAGGCAGACCTCGCCAGACAGAATCTGCCAGTGCCTTGATCTTGGATTTCTCAGTCTCCACAACTACGAGAAACACATTTCTGCTGTCTACAAGCCACCCGGTCTGTGGTATTTTTGTTACAGCAGCCTGGACATACTAAGACTCCTCCAGCCCCTCGCAGACCTCCGGGTGCTGGCGTCCGAACTCCTGTTGCTCCCGCATCTCATTCCCAGGTGCCCGCACAGAGCCTCCAGAGGTGCAGTTCTAGCGACCCCGCCCCACGCACAACTGTGCACCAGTGTGTGGCTTCAGCTGAATTGTCATCAGACTGGCCCCGTCTGAGGAGCCAGGGGACAAATGGGACCCAGGTTCGGATTCCAGTCTGTGGATTCCTCTTCTATGTGGGACAGTTTTGTGCCAGAAAGATTTTAGAAAGTAACGTAGTGTTGGGGTTAACTACTGAAGCCCCTTTTCAAGCTCCCCTTTAGAGCAAAGAGAATGCAACACGAGTCCAGAAAGCCTCTGTCTTTCTTTGCAGCAAGAAATGGAAGTCCCACCCTTTCAAGATTTATCTGGGGCCACCGTCTGGGTGTGTGGGTGGCTAGTGAGATCAGAATCCCAGGTGACCAGAGAGCACATGGGTGGCTCTAAAAGGAAATTTCTTCTAACTTGAGTTTACCTCAGTCCCGGGCTATAATTCACGCAGGACGCTGGTCCCATGTGGGGCAGCTTCCAGCGATCTTTTGGGGAGAAGGGGTGGAGAGGACTTGGAACCAGAGACCTGACAGTTAGGGGAGCCTCTGCTACTGAAGAAAGGGGGAACACTCTCCCCAAATTACCAGCTGTACTGGACCAGCACAGAGCTGGAGGAAGGACAAGGCACAGACACACTGTGCCCCCACGAGTCAGGGGGCATCCTGCACCCAGGGAGAAAATCAGGAATTGAGAAAAATGCAGAGAGACCACACTGTGGAGAGGCTGAATGGGGGGGGGAACTACCAGGTGGGTCACAGCTCTTTGTCACCACCCCCTAGACAGCGGGCCTCCCCAATCCCATCTGTGAAGACCCCACAGGGACGCCCCACCATGCAGCAAGTCCAAAAGGATGTGTGGGCTTCCCTGGTGGCGCAGTGGTTGAGAATCCACCTGCCAGTGCAGGGGACACGGGTTCGAGCCCTGGTCCGGGAAGATCCCACATGCCGCAGAGCAACCAAGCCCGTGCGCCACAACTACTGAGCCTGTGCTCTAGAGCCTGAGAGCCACAACTACTGAAGCCCGCGTGACTAGAGCCTGTGCTCCACAACAAGAGAAGCCACCGCAGTGAGAAGCCCGCGCACCGCAAAGAAGAGTAGACCCCGCTCGCCGCAGCTAGAGAAAGCCCACATGCAGCAACGAAGACCCAACACAGCCAAAAATAAATAAATTAATTTATTTAAAATAAATAAATAAAGTGTATGATTCGATGTTTTTAAAAAAAATAAAATAAAAGGATGTGACTGTTTTCATGCAAAAAGTCTGGGAGAGGACAGGTCATCATGCAGGAGAGCGTGTCCACCCACACTGAAGAGGCGTCCCCCTAAATCCCAGCTCTGCGTGGCCGGCACACACAGCTCTTACGGCTAAGAGTCGTCACCAGATGGGGCAGCATCGCATGTCACAGGAACGTCACGGACAAGTCTTCATGGAGAAGTTCAACTGCGAGGCTAGGCTTGGCAAGAGTGAAGGACTCGAGAAGGAATACAAGAAGCTCTGTTGGGCCCTCAGAAGGGGGACCTTCACTATCTTCTTCCATTTCCCTCCCGTGTTTCCAGCTGAACTACAAGATACTGAAGGCCGTGGCTGGGTCTCATACAACCGCTGCTGTGATCAACCCAGCGCCCGGCCTGCAGCAGGCTGTGGGTCAGGAAGCCATGTTGCCCTTAACTCTCCGGCCTTTGGCAACTCTTCCACTGAAAATTAAAGAGAACACACTCTGTTTTTTAAGGGGCTTTTTTTTTTTTTTAAGGGCCTTTCTTGACTTTCTAACATTCTGGGTGGCGCTCAAGAAAAATATTTCACTTGAAAATTATCCCGCTCTTCGTTGAGGTCAAGCTGTGGGAGGCTGTGGTCGTGAAAACCCCAGACAGTTGAGTTTGCTCTGCTTGGAGTCTAGGCCAACGGGCCAGGACCCTCAGCCGTGCTGCCCAGGCACCCGGGGAGCTAAGCAGGGTCTAGAGCCAGGGGGACGCCAGCCGGGGAGGACAGAGCGTGGAGAGAGAAGTGCTGGTCCCATCGGCGTCCGTTCCGTCCCCCTTGTCCAGCACTTAGTCCAAGGAGCTGCCTCTTTTCCAAGGTCGCTTGCAGCTCTTCCTCATTTTACGCATTTCCAAACCACGAACTGGACAGTGACTCAGAATATTCAACGTTGGCCAGTCAGTTGGCAAAAAGTTAGCAGGAGACCATGAGGACTCTGTCCTCGACAAGCAGCCCTTTGCCCCTAACCCTTCCTCAGGGCGTGTCTGATGTGAGGTGGGTCTCTAATAAGCAGCGGCTCCTACTATCCCTTCCTGAACCCACCCCTTCCAAACACCCGAGGTCCCACGAGTCTGTGCCTCTGCGAGAGGGAAGCTAATTGGCTCGTGAAGAGAACTTCCTGAGACCGGAACAGCTCAGGCCCAAACCAAGCGTTGACTGCACGCCCTTCGGGATGCCTGTGTGGAGGGACAGCGGCAGAGCCGAGCGGTCCTCAGATCTGCCCCTCTGGGCTCTTCGCCTCCCACTCTGCTGTTTACTTTGCATTTTCCTCACCTCCTCTGTAACCCCCCATCTCTTCCCCTAGATGCCCTCATTATGTATCACTAATTATTATTGCAGGGACACTGTTTGCTAATCAAAAAGAAGGAAGGAAGGAAGGAAGGAGGGAGGGAGGGAGGGAGGGAGGGAAGGAAGGAGGGAAGGAAGGAAGGAAGGAGGGAGGGAGGGAGGGAGGGAGGGAAGGAAGGAAGGAAGGAGGGAGGGAGGGAGGGAGGGAGGGAGGGAGGGAGGGAAGGAGGGAGGGAGGGAGGGAGGGAGGGAACGAGGGAAGGAGGGAGGGAGGGAGGGAGGGAGGGAAGGAAGGAAGGAAGGAAGGAAGGAAGGAAGGAAGGAGGGAGGGAGGGAGGGAGGAAGGAGGAAGGAAGGAAGGAGGGAGGGAGGGAGGGAGGGAGGGAAGGAAGGAACGAAGGAACGAAGGAAGGAGGGAGGGAGGGAGGGAGGGAGGGAGGAAGGAAGGAGGAAGGAAGGGGGGACTTCCCCGGTGGCACAGTGGTTAAGACTCCACGCTCCCAATGCAGGGGGGCAATTTCGATCCCTGGTTAGGGAACTAGATCCCACATGCATGCCTCAACCAAGAGCTCTCATGCCACAACTAAGGAGCCCACAAGCCTCAAATAAGGAGCCGGTGAGTTGCAACTAAGGAGCACACCTGCAACAACTAAGACCCGGCGCAACCAAGTAAATAAATAAATATTAAAAAAAAAAAAGGAAGGAAGGAAGGGGGAATTCCCTGGTAGTCCAGCGGTTAGGACGCTGCACTTTCACTGCTGAGGGCAAGGGTTCAATCCCTGGTCGGGAACTAAGATCCCATAAGCCACGCGGCATGGCCAAAAATAAAAAGAAAAGAAGGAAGGAAGGAAGGGAAAAGAAAGCCAGCTTTACTGCAGCCCCCTCTCTCCGCTAGGGGCACGGGTAGCTCACTCTGGGTCTATCGGGTGCGTGTCTGGATAGCATCCCTATAGTCTGGAAGGGCCTCAGAAGGAGAAGAGTGGTGCCCCGGGCAAGGTCAGCTAAGAGCAGCCTGGAGACACTTGAACGGATCTGCCGAAGGTAGTGAGGGTAAATGTGGGGCAGGCCAGGGAAGTGGGAAAAAGAAGAGGCAGAGAAGGGTCTTCAGAAAATGGGAACTGACCAAGAGGGTCTTGGAAGGGCTAGGAAGGAGGTCAGCCAATGAGAAAGTCATCAACAAGGAAGCAGCCAAGAATTTAGGACTGGAATGTCTGAGATCATCTTTTAGGCTGTTTTCTGGGCTGTACGGGGAGATGACTTCCCCAGTGTTCACAGTGACCTCCAAGATCTTTACTAATCATCCGCTACATGCCACACCTTTAATTAGTGGCGCTTTGGGATAATGAAGAGGAGGGGTGTCCACCTTAAGTCAGAGTGTCCTGGAAGAGAGGTGGCAGCAGACACACTTAGGGGACAGGTGTCTCACAGGTCACACGGCAGCTAGCCTAGAACAGAGGCCTCACCCCCAGGGCATCCCCAGAGACCCGGGGAGCCACTAGGCACACCCTACTCTCCCCTGGATGGGGCACCAGCCACTTCTCAGCACCCTAGGGGAAGGGCTCCCTGGGGGCTGGAGGACGGAGGGCCTCTGGGTCATGGCACAATCACTGTTTAACCTCGTCCCCCCAAGCTCCTTTCACCGGCCCTGAGAATAACGCTTCTTTATGGCCGCTCAGAGCCTCACATCAAGCCAAACTTCCCTGCGGGACAGTCACAGTTCCGGGGGCCCAGGGAAGATTGACTTTAACTAAAGCTCTCTACTCTCATTTTCCCATCTGCTAAGGGTTTCATTCCACTTAGGCCTCTTGAGACCGTGAGATCAGCTTCACTTGACCTTCCTGGTGTCTCTGACCAATGCGTTCCCTCTGCTTCCCCAGCTGTCATCACCTGGCAGAACAGAAAGAGGAAGCCAAGCCGTTACCCTCTCCAGGCTGTTTCCCTAATGACTGAGTTTCTTGCCAGTTAGCATCTAAGCCTTTTGCAGCCAGACCTTATGCTATTGCTGATTTTAAAATAATGGTAAGACAGCTGAGCTAAATTCTTCTGCTCTGGTTTCTAGACGATGGCTCTTGCCAACTTCCAACTCACTTATAAGGTGTGATTACAAAATAATGAAGCTGATTATTTAAACAAATGCCTCAGAACACGTTCTTTTTTTTTTTTTGAAAGACAGAAGTTAGCCAAAAAGAAAGGAAAAGGGCTTGACCTGTACTTAGACTTTTAGAAAATAAAGTATCAAGAATCACTTTATTTTAAATGCTACTACAATAAGATGATCAAGATAAATTGAGTCTTTACAGGGTTTAGTAACATGCACCTATGTGGCTTAAAAAAACCTGTTACTATTCAGTCTTTTACTAAATCTTATTGATTTTTACACCAACCACTTTTTTATGATATACAATTATCTAAAAGTGTTTCCAAATAGTCACCTTGAAAGGCCCTACGATTCAAATTTGTTTCGACATTTTTGAGCACTTGAGATAGACTAGACCCACTACTTGTGTGATTTGATGGTCCCTGTGTGGTCGGACCACCGTGTGAGCCCTGTAGGTCACCCTGAGCAGCCAGGCTGAGCACCCTTCAGTTCCCACTGGACTGGCCACCACTGCGGAGAAAGGTGGATCCCTCAGACCTGAGGTTGAAACAGAAAAGCCCTACGAGAAATCGCTCTCAGCCTTGACCATCAAAGGACAAATGAGCAGCCACACAGAGGACCGTGGGCAGGAGCCCTCCACGCAGAGGCCCATTGGGAAGTGGAGATGGAGCGAGACACACTGGCAAAGGGCCTGCCGTCTCCCCGGCCCCACGACAGAGGCCTCCAAGGGAGCTGAGAAGATGACCAATACTCAGCCAGTCCTGTTTCGGACGACAGACGGGAGAACAGGCAGGGTGTGTGGAGGCGCTGACAAAGGCCTGAGCCCAGTGCAATGGGAGGTTTAGATCCACTGAGACACCTAGAGAGGACCTCCTGGAGGAGGTGACGTGTGAGCTAGGACTTGAAGGATCGAAGAGTTTCTCCAGGCCGGGAAGGACAGAGTCTGTTTCCAAGAAGAGGGAAAGACAGGCAAATGCAGGGAGAACTCAAGCATAGTTAACAGGACGTGATCTCATGAGGCTAGAGTATTGGCCACGTGGCAGCAGGAGATATAAAGGCAGGTGAGTCTGGAAAGGAAGATGAGAACCCTCTGTGCCAGGCTGACATGGAGGGCTCTGTCCTGCAGGCAAAGAGGAAGGAGCCATCTGTCACATCAGGACCTGGGCATGCTTCAGCCCATCTGCTCCTGCGACATGGGCAGGTGGGTTGCAGGAAGGGCCTGGCACAAGACCTACTGCCCTGCACTGTGGCAGAACAGAGCCTGGAAAAGAGGCCTGCAGGGGCTGCCCCCGGAGGTATGGCCAGGCCAGGGACCGGGCATCTGAGAAGGTGATGAACTTGCTGTGATGGGAAGCAAAGGCAGGGGCTCCCCAAAGCTCAGGTGAGCGACGGCCATCACGGGATATCCAGCTGTGCCCCTAGATGCCCACCGGGAGGGATTCCAGGTGGCACCAGAGAAGTTTCCTGATCGTAACCCGGAGCAAGGACCAAGCCCCAGGCACTGAGCTGAGCCAACAGAGTGGGGTAGAAAACGGAAACCCCGTGGGCCCTTAGGGGCCAACCCGACCTCACGTCTGCCTATCAGTGGAGGCGGCTCAGGGAATGCCAGCTACCCCAGAGCCCCCTCCTCAGCCCTCACACCCCAAGCCTGGCTGCACAGGAAGTCACAGCCCCCAAAGTCAAGCACACGGGCCCTTTGGATATTAAGGATCCTACTGCTGGGCTTCCCTGGTGGCGCAGTGGTTGAGAGTCCGCCTGCCGATGCAGGGGACACGGGTTTGTGCCCCGGTCCAGGAGGATCCCACATGCCGCGGAGCGGCTGGACCCGTGAGCCATGGCCGCTGAGCCTGCGCGTCCGGAGCCTGTGCTCCGCAACGGGAGAGGCCACAACAGTGAGAGGCCCGCGTACCGCAAAAAAAAAAAAAAAAAAAAAAAAAGGATTTTACTGCTAATCACTCCCCAAATCCAGAAATGTTCATTTAGTAAACTGTTGCGTGCTTGCTCTGGGGGAGCCACTGCGCGTGGTGCTGGGGGACAGAGACAGGGATGGTGTAGCGCAGAGATGACAAGCCCCCGGATTTGGCAGTCCAGGGTAGGGAAGGCGGGGTGGGGGGAGCAGAGGACGCTGCAGGAGCATAGAGGGGGCCCCAGCCCGAGGGAGGGGGAGCACCAGGCATCCCCTGGAAGAGCCACCCAAAGACCAGCAGGAATTCACCAAACAAAGGGCGCTCCAGGCAAAGGAACAGAAGGTACAGAAGCCTGCAGGGGAGAGAAGGTCCCAGAAATCGCAGACACTTGCAAAGGTCTCCTAGTCACTGTCTTGCCTAGGGGAGATGGTGTGCCCCAGGCTCGGGCCAGCCCGGGGGACTCAGGCTGCCCGGGTTCATGCCTCAGCTCCATCCTCAGGAGCCGCGGATGCTGGCAGGTTCCACGAGCCTCTGGGCCTTGGGTTTCAGGCAGTCAGAATAATGCTCACCTCAAAGGATGGGCTCCATAAGTATCGATGACTCTTACTTGTCACTGAAACGTGAGAGCTACCACTGCCTGGGCTGAGAGGAGCGGGGGTCCGTGTGAGGACAGAGCAGGGCGAGCTTGCACCTGGACTCTGGGCAGTGGCTGAGTCACGCGGCCAGGAGGCACCATCAGCACCTCACTCCGCTCCTGGACCTTTAGGTGCAGAGGTGGAGGTGGGGGAAGGCAGGCCGGGCCTGCCCTGCGGTTCCTGTCCCCCGCCCCTGACCAGACTCCGGCTCCAGGCTCTGCCACCTGCCTTCCTGGGCATCGGCTACCGCGTGGACCTTTCCTCACCCGCCACGGCCCCTGCAGTTCCCACCCCACCCCTCTGGCCCTCTTGGTTTGGGAGAACCCTCCAGTCTGCACAACAGCCCACCCCCGCTGTTGGTGACTGGCCCTGCAGGAGAGGAGGGAACTGCACCCTTGCCCTGCCCCCCCCCCACCGTCACCAGAGTCCTGTGGCTCCAGGAGCCCAGGTGATGGGGGAGGCCAGGGATCAGGTCTGGGGCAGCGGGCAGTTGCCACAGAACTGGGCAGTGCAGGCCCGAGGACAGGAATGGAGTAGAGCATGGTGACCCGCGGGTCCAGGGTGAAGGGCCAGAGCCCTGCACAGATGCCCCGCTTCTGCTCTGCCAGCCGCAGGAGGCCTTCCCCAGCCCTGCTGGCTAAGCCCAAGGGTCTCCGTCCCGGGGAGAAGGGTGGCGCTTCCTTCGTTCATTCAGGAAACATTGAGTACATCCCAGTGCCCGGCACTGCTCGGGGGCCCTAGAGTCACACAAGTCCCACCCGCAGGGAGCTGACAGTCCAGAGCTCATTGCCTCAGGCCGGCAGGGGAAGCGCCCTTCATTTGACCGTGGAACCGGTCCTAGGGTGCAGAGTGGCGGCACAGTGGTCCCCACACCTCCTTCTTTCCTCTCTTCCTGAGCCCCAGGAACGAGATGCCCCTTAGGCATCCCTTCTCCCAGCCTCACAGGCTACTGGCTTCTGATGGTCCTTCATCTTCCTTCCAAAGCATTTTTACTGATTTCTATTTAAAAAAAAAAAAAGATGAGGTTGGACCTTAAAAGAGTGGGCAATGCATCAATGCATGGTGAACAAAGGTGGTCCCTGGAGAGAAACAGCCTGCTGTACCCCCAGCCGGCCCCCAGAATTACCACCCGCCCCTCCCAACACACCTGGGAGCCCGCCTGGTCCCAGGGACGCAGCAGGACCCCATGAGGGCTGGGGCCCCCCTCTGGGTTCAAGGCAGCCTTCAGCCTTGAGCAGACCCTGCCCAAGAACTTGATCCCACCCAACAGAGAGCTCCCGGGTCACAGGCACAGCTGTGTTTTATGGCACCATTCATGTGTTGGGTGGAGCATGGTCCCAGGCTGGCAGGAGCGGGTGTGCTGCCACCTGGCCAGGGCAGGGGAGGGTGGGGCAGGCTGGGAACGGAGGCAAGCAGTCTCCTCGCTGGGCTCCACACTGGGCTGCACTGCCCATTCACTGCACCCCCGCCGGCCTCTCAGGTCCCCCAAGGCCCAGGTCCAAGCCCATACCCTGCGGCCGGCGAGTGTTGGCTCCAGTGCTGTGCCCTGAGGGCCACTGCGGCCCCTCCAGTGAAGCCCAGAGCTGCACACGGCCACCTACCCGCAGCACTAACACTGGTCAGTTGCCGACCATCCTGAGCCTTACCCTCCTCACGTGGACCAGCAACACCCACCTCTGCGGGGTGTCAGGGGTTAAATGACACAGCCGGGCAGGTGGAACCATCGTAAATGGAGCCACTGTGACCGCTGGCCTCCGCCCACTCTCATCTCAGTGGTGGCTCCTGGTAGGGACCTGGCACTGGTGTCCTGGCCATGCAGAAAGCTCCTTCAACCGGACTGAGCAGACCAGCCCCTGGGCACCCATGTGCTTCCATCGAGGACAAGCACAGAGAGGTTTCCCCTCTGCTGGGCCAGCCCCCACCCTGAGCACAGACGTGTGCGTGTACCACCCCCCCGACACACACCCCTTGGAAGCGCACACATCAGGCCTCCAGGCCCAGGCAGGTCACTCCCGTGGTGGCGGGCAGCTGACTGTGGACGCCGGCATGTGCCCCAGAGAATAACCAGTGTCAAACGTGATACAAAGCCTAGGGAGTGCGGGCCCGGGTTTCACCTCCTTTGCTCCCCACGCCCACCAGCACAGGGCCCTGACTCGCTGCGCCAGCCCTCAGCCCCTCCCGCAGGCTGTCCCAAGCTCCCCCAGCCCTCACCGCCACACCTGGACAGAGTGCTGCGAATCGGGGCTGAGCTCCCAGATGAAAATGCTCTAAGGACGGGACAGATGGTAAGAAGGATGGAGAGAGTGCCGGAGAGCGGGGACTTGGCCCAGCACCTCGGCCCCCGCGTGCCAAGTGCAGCGAGCTTCGTCTGTCATTTTATTTCTCATCATCGACCTCACGGGGGCCTCTGCCGGTGTCCGGGGCTGAGATCCTGACGGCGTCTGCTTGCGCCCGTAATCCGTGAGCTGACCCTGAATCTAGGGCATCCCCCCAGCTAGAACCCCACCCCACGCCCACACACGTCAATCCACCAGGGAGGCCTGCGTGTGTGCTCCCAAACCATGGAGAGATGCACGCTCACGTTCACGTGTACACCCACGTACACACGTGCCAGACCCCGTTGCACAGAGCTGCCCTTTCTGCCTGGCCCACCTCTCTGGGTCACCCCTCCCCACCACCCGGGTCTATTCCCCCACCTCTACTCCCCGTGCCCATCTTCCGTGCCCTGTCCCCCAGGGCACGCTGAACTCACAGGGACCCCTCCCTGGTCCCACCCTCTGGTAGGGGAGCCAAGGCCCTGCTGCAGAACCACCAGGAACTTCTCTCCTACCTGCTCTGGAAACAGAGCACCCCCCAGGTGGCGCAGAGACCAGGGTCTCCTGCCAACACCCTCCCCATCCCGGGCACAGGCGGTAATGGGCTCTGTTCAAAGCAAGGCTAACACACCCACCTCGGAGGGTCAGGGATTACAGGACTAAGCGACCCTGGAGGCCTTGGGCCGCACTGTTGCCCATCGGCCCCTCCTGCTGGCTGGCAGCCGCCCTACCACGGCCACTGCACGGCAGCTCCTCTGAGAGGCCGGGTGTTCGCGCAAGACCAGAAGGGCACACGCGTACACTCACAAGCTCACGGACGCACACAGCCACCGCCCTCCACTGGCCCCAGGACATCTGTTCTGACTTGCCCCTCCGATACTGGGAATGAGCCGCCTGAAACTTCCACCCTCTTCAGGCAGCTCCGCTGGTCGGGGATCACAGGTGACCAGGTGACGGAGGTGACAGAGGTGAGGCCCGTCTGGAGCCAGACACCAGGGGGTGGGGGCTCTGGTCAGGGTTGAGAAAACCAGCGGGCCCAGAGTTGGTTTGCTGTGGGGGGTCAATTATATAGGATCCGCGTGAGTCTGAGTCAAGGTCAAGAGAAGGCCAAGTTGGGGGCTTGGCCAAATACAGCCCCAGGTTAAAGTCAGTACGGGCTGGGCTCACGAGCTGCGTGAGGGAAGAGTACAGCCGCCAGCAGTCAGCCTGGGGCCAGCTCTGGGGGTCAGTGTGCCACCCAGCAAGCCACCGTGACCCCGAGGGGCGGGACCCCAGGCCTGGCATCCCATTAGGACAACCTCTATATGTAAAAGAGTCCAGGTGGCTCTCTGCCGTCCTGAATCCAGGACCACATGGAAGCAGGGCCCTCCGGAGGCCAGAGGTCCTGGAGGTGACTTGTGTCAGCCCCGAGGGAGCACCCCGACTGCACAGACTCCACACCCAGACGTCGGAGCTGCCCCTGCAGGCCCTGTGCACACAGACAGATCGGCCTGGATTCCCTCAGAGAGGCCAGCGCACCGGACACTATGAACGAGAACATGGGGTACAGCGTGCTGATGGCTGCACCCACCCAGCACCCCTGGAGTCTCCTCACTCAGGATAATTATTTATTATTCATAGTCATCAGCATCTTCATGAATTATTCATATGATCCTTAATTATTATCCTTAACAATAAGAGCAGTAAATAGCAGAAAAGTCCTTGAGGTGCCTAAGACCCAGGGCCGGGTGCCTCCGGCAGTTAGACCAGCTACTGCCCCCAGGGCAGTGAGGGGACCACAGACCCCCATCCACTGCCCGGCCCTGTCCCTGCCCCTCCCCGGCCCCCCCCCCACCCCCCAACGGGGCCCAGGGGACCGCAGGAGGAGATGGTCCCAAGGGCTGGAGGAGGAGCTGTGCCTTCCTATTCCTCTCCCGTCAGCGGCCAGGGCCTCCCGGGCAGGGCCTCCACAGGAGGGGCCCAGGCAGCGCACTGAACCCTGGGTGAGCCATGTGTCCACACTGGGCAGCCCACTAACTTCCCGGGTCTGAGCCGTGTCTGTGCAGGGGCTGGGAGGTGAGGGCCCCTAGCTGGCCCGGCAGGGAGAGGCGTCGAGCAGGGCCGTCTTGGGGTAGCTCCTCGCACGCCATGAACTGGGAAACCTGCAAAGAAACCGGAGTGTGAGAAGCTAGAAGCCAAGGGGCAGGGGAGGGTCAGAGGATAGAGAGGGTCAGGAGACCCTGGTGACAGACAGAAGAGGCCTGGTGGGCACAGGAGAAGGGCCAAGGCAGACAGAGCACGACTCCCACCGGCTCTGGGAGGAACAACGCGCTCTGGGTGGGCAAGAGCCAGACCGGGCACCTGGGGGCCTCGGGAGCTTCTGCCTGACTCGGGGAGAGCCTGAGGCCACAGCCGCTCCCCTCCCCAGGGAACATGGCTGCTGGATTCAAACCCAATTCAGAATAAGGGGCCTTGAGCTGGCACAGAAGCTGTACAGAGAGAGAGAGACAGGGTTCTTTCCTCCAATCTAGAACTCAGGGACCTAGAAACAGAGGCAGGCGGGCGGGCCAGGGCTCGGAAGGCCAGGCAGAGTACCAGGGCAGGCAGGAGGGGCTTTGTGGGTGCTGACGAGTCTGCTGTGAGATCTCTGCGGAGGAGGCTGTGAAGGGAGACTGGCACATTGGCTGACGTGGGCCCTGGTGTCTGCAAACAGGAGCAGGCGGCAGATGGGAGGGGGGAGCAGATGCCAGAGGGAGGGGGGAGCAGATCCCAGGCCACCTCTCGTCGCCAGAGGAGCCCCATTCTTGAGACCCAGACACAGCTGTCCCGTCAGGAGGCCAGGAACACACGTGTCCACTTAGGAGAGGACAAAGGGCAACAGAGGCCCATCTCTGGCAGGAGGGGAGAGATGCGGGCCGGAAGTGCTACCCTGGGGCTTAGCCAGAGCCTTCAGGACAACCCCGCAAAGCGCTGAGCACGAGAGTCAAGGGTTGGCAGCAGAACCTGACCCAGGGGGTATCAGTCGCAGCAGGGGCTTGGGACCCTATCCCAAGGGCACGCTGGCACCCAGCACCCGCCGCCAGGCCCCCGGCTCAACAGTCCCTCCACCCACAGCCATGACACAGGCACCCTGAGTAGATATGGCCATTCAGGGGACACTAGGGGAGCGAATGCCACGCGGCCTGCTGGCTTCCTTGGCCCAGCTGTCTGGGGGCTTAGTTGGGGGCTCTCCTGCTGTGCTCTGTGCTCGCAGCTCCTAGGGCAGCCCTCCTCCAGGAGTACAGCCTGGGAGGAGGGCAGGAACAGGGTGGGAGGCGGCTAGGGCCCCAGGCCAAGCAGAAAGGGCAGCAAAGCCGGTCTGGGGTGGGATCGGTGCAGAAGAGGCAGGGCTGGGGTGCTTGGAACTTACCTGAGAAAGTGAGTCCAGGGCGAGGGTGGGGAGGGGGCTGACGGGCAGCAGAGGGGAGGTGGAGGTGGGGCCGGGCCCCGGGGTGGTCACAGCACTGTAGGCAGGCGGTACCAGCGGCACCTGCCTCCGTAGCAGCTGCAGGACAGTGGCCATGTCTGCACTCAGCCGGGTCTCCAGCCTGGGGCGAGAAGGAGGAGGACGCCCTGGGTCTCAGGGAAGTGGAGACACCAGTGACCGCAACTTCAGGACCACCCTCTGGACAGCCAACTGGTCAACCCCAGGTCCACTCTTCATTCTAGGTGTGGCAGCCCCTGGCTCGGCTCTGAACGCAAGGAGAGGGTCAAGCTGCTGGACACGTGGACAGGCCTAGACAGAGCAGACACCCACTTCACCCTGCAACACTGCCCGAAACCCACAGACCACACTGCAGTGTGCCCATGCCCCACCCCTACTAGCCCGCGCCCCTGGACACACACAGCCGGGCCTAGGCTGATCCCAGGGACCACCCTCACCTGTTGAGCTGCCTCTGGAGGGCATCCAGCCTGCTCTCCACATCGCCCCGGGGCCGGCGGCCAGGGCTGGAAAGAGGGATGTTGAGGAGGCTGGGGGCGGGGGCGGGGGCGGGGCAGCGAGGCAGCTCCTGGTACTGGCGGCCCCGGCTGTCCCCCCAGAAGCTGAAGATGTTGGACACTCCTGAGAAGGCGCCTGGAGCCAGAGAGCTGGGTTGAGGCTGGGACAGAGGCCACGCCCCGCCCGCCTGCCCAGGGGGCCCTCGCCCTACCTGACAGTGGGTTACAAGTGTCGCTGCTCTTCTCTCCATCCTCAGTCAGGGGGTCCCCACCCGGCGGCTCTCCGGGGGGCCTGGGGCTGGAGAAGGGCACCAGGCGGAGGGGGCTGGAGCTGCGGCCTGGGCCCTCATCCTCACTGCTCTCAGGGCTGGAGGGGCCGCTGGACAGGCTCTCCCCCCACGGCCCCCCCTGCCGGCCCCGGCCACTCAGCCCTGCCCCCGCCCGGCTCGGCCCCAAGGCCGACACCTCCCCTGGCTGTTCCGGGTCTGTGGGAAACAGAGAAGGGGCCTCAGAGCAGGCAGGAGGCACAGAAGGGAGGGGAGGGGAGGGGAGGGGAGGGGAGGGGAGGGGGAGGGGAGGGGAGGGGAGGGGAGGGGAGGGGAGGGGACTGGAGCAGGTCTGGGAGACGACCGTGGCTGGACGCCCTGGTTTGTCCCCAGTTGTTTCTTCCGCTCTCTTTCCCCCACTTTCAAGAGGACTGAGAACTCGAGGGCGGGACCAGGTCGTCTGTGGCCACTGGCTGCCCAAGCACGGGCGGTGGCACTGCTGGGAGGGGCTCTCTGGGACCCCGGGCCCTCGGCCCCCCGTGCTGGCCTCCTTGCCCTCCTTTGTCCTGTCTTTCCTCCCTTCATCAGTTCAAAGCAGTGCCCACCAGGACACCAGCCCTGCGAGGACCAAAGAAACTTAGGCACGGCCCTGCCTTGGAGGGTGGAAGAGGGCTTCCTGGAGGAGGCGACATTTCAAGTGGGCCTGAAAGGATGGGGTGATGGGGTGGGGGGCGGGACACTGAAGGTTGGACCGGAAGGTCTGTGTAGCCTGGGGGGGAGCAGACCCGCCGGACCCCGCGCTCCGCCCTCAGCCCCGCCTCCTCTAGACCCCGCCCCCCACCCGCCTCCCGGCTCACCTGGACCCCGCCCCCTCCCCTCCCCCCGCCTCACCCCTGTCAGTGCGCCTGCGGAAGGACAGCTTGCGTTTGCGTTGCCGGTGGAAGCCGCCCTCCAGCTCCGCGCTGCCGGGAGAGCCGGGGATCATGTTGGTCTGGAACCGAGAACGGTGTCAGGGCCCTTCCGCGCCCACCCAGCCTGCCCGGTCCCGGCCAGACCCCCTCCCGAACAGAGAAGGTGGGGTTGGGGGTGTGAGCTCTGCCCCAGGACCGGGGCTGAGGCTGGGACGTTCACAACCTGGTCTGACCCCGATACCGTTTGACAGACAGGGAAACAAGCCCAGAGAGAAGGTCACACAGCGAAGGGGCAGCCACCCAGCATGCAGCCAGCCGCGCGGCCCTCTCACATCCCGCAGGTTGAAGGTGATCTCCAGGCTGGACCAGAAGTGGTCAGAGAACTCTGGGTACATGTCCAGCACCTCCAGCAGGTCATCCCGGTGGATCTTGTGCAGGTCACAGTAGGTGAGGGCCCGCACGTCCCCGTTGGACTTCCCAGGGCGCGCATACAGGTTCAGAGGCTCTCCGAAGATGTCATTCTTCCCTGGAGGCCACCGAGAGGGGGGCTCAGCCCCTGGGGCAGCAGCAGAGGCAGCAGACACCTGACTTCCAGGCATCCTCACCCTGACCGGGCCCCAGCCCCCAGGGCCAGGGAAGCATCAACCAGCCCATCCTCCCCCAGCTCGCAAAGGCAGGGCGTGTGGGCCAGCCAGCAGCTGCCCGTGGCCCTGGCTTCCTCCTTGGGTTCTAACTCCTCTGGTACCCCCCAAAGCCCACGTCCCAAACACCCTCCTGGCCAAACACTGCACCCCCATAAACAATGTTCTTCAAACTACAGATCAAACACAGTAGTGAATCAAGACCAGCATTCTGTTTACTGAAAGAAAACAGGATAGCACAGCTTAGCACAGCATAGAACAGGAAACACCAGAAAGTAGTTAAGACGACTGTTGTTTGGCAAAACTTTGGTTCCAGTTGTGTTTGGGGGTGTTTGTGGCATAAGCGCGTGTTTATGCCGAACTGAGAAATAAAAAATCTATAAAGACCGCCCCCCGCCCCGTTGGCACATCTGCCCTGAGGTGTCCAGGGCCAAAGGAAGGACAGGCAGAGGGCAGGGAGTCCCAGTGCCCAGGTACACCTGCCCACGTACACAGGTAGGGCAGAGGGGGAGAGGGGCAGGACTCCCTTTGCTTTGGAGGCGAAGGCTCGGTTGTACTGCCTGAGGCTGCAAAACCTCCCTCCACTGCCTACCCTGGAGCATCTGGATTTGGTCCTGTCTTAAGGAACAAGAGTGTCACTGCCCGTGAGGAGACCCTGAAGGGAAGCAGAATCTGGAAAGCCCCAGAGTCCTTTCCACCGACCCCTTGGAAGGCCTGAGCTTGGGTGAGTTAAAGGAGCCCAAGGTCCCTGTGGGTGGTCCCGGGGCCACAGCCCCTAGGGCTGTGTCCTTAACGGGCTGGGTGGGACCCCTCCAGGCCTCGGCAGGCACTTCGGGCCCAGCTCCCGGTCCCTGCCGTACCCAGGATGGCCACGACAATGTCGCCCCGCAGGATCTCGATGGAGCCCCGGGAGATGAAGTAGAGGGCGGTGAGCAGGTCCCCAGCGTGCACCAGCGTGTCCCCTGGCGGCGCGTGCGTCGTCTTGAACTTCATGGCCAGGGCCCGCAGGCAGCCCTTGGTGGCCCCTCGGAAGGGCTTGCAGTGCTGCAGCAGCGAGCGATTCAGGTGCAGGCAGATGTCGGCCTGCAGGCACTCAGGGAAGCCCTTCAGCACCTGGAGGCAGGGGGCAGCTCAGCATGCCCTCTCCCGGGACCCCACTCCCAGCCCCACCCGGAGATCCAGCGGGGAGCACCAGGGCGTCCGGTATCGGGAGAAGGACCTGGGTGCCCACTCCAGCTCCACCCCTTCCACCCCTTCCAGCCGTGCACCCTTGGGGACGACGCCTCACTGCTCTAACCTCCACGTTCTAACGCGTGAGGCTCGGAGACCAGCTCCCGCCTGGGGCTGTCATAAGGATGAAACACGATCACCCAGAGCCTGGTCTAGCACCTGCCCCAAAGTGACCGCTCACCCAGTAAACGAGCTCCACGGGCAAAAGGAGGGTAACGTTCCTCTCAGGGTCCTGCCTGGCGCTAACCGGGACCCCCTGAACCGCGGAGGAGGGTGACTCTGGCGGTCTGAGACGTGCCCGCTACATCAGGAGGAGTCCCTACCATCACGCTGCTCCCTCCAGCCCACCATCAACCGGAGGCCAAGCCCAGTGGCCTCACCGCGTTCATGTCGATGCCATTGGTGTAGGACCAGGCGTGCTGGAAATACTCCTCGAGGCGCTGGCGCAGCGGGTTGGGGATCTGGTGGAAGCGGATGAACTCACGCACCCGGAGCATCTGCGTGTGGTAGCGGGCCGTGCCCGAGTACAGCCGCTGGATGATGGCCGACACGTTGCCGAAGATGCTGGCGTACATGAGGGCTGGGGGCGGGGTGAGTGGGGCCGTCAGCGTCTGAGGGACCCCGCCCGCCCCTGTACCGGGTCAGCAGCACACGCAGGCACGTCTCGTTGTAAGCACACACGCGAGATGCAGGAACACAAAAGCCCAGGCACACACACCCCTCGGCTCTGCCCCGCGCCTCTGCCCTGGTGTCCCAGCCCCAAACATGCCATGCGGAGGCCCCCGGGGTCTCTAAGGCCCAGGGCCCCGCTCTGGCTCCTCTAACACCCACCCTCTCCTCTGTCTCGGGCCCTTCCCAGACCCCGGGCCCCCGGCCAGCCCCCGCGCCTGACCCCGCGGCGCACTCACAGCCGATCAGCATCACGCAGATGGAGAAGATCTTCTCCGAGTTGGTGTTGGGCGAGACGTTGCCGAAGCCCACGCTGGTGAGGCTGCTGAAGGTGAAGTAGAGGGCGGTGACGTACTTGTCCTTGATGGAGGGGCCGCCCAGGCCGCTGCTGTTGTAGGGCTTGCCGATCTGATCGCCCAGGTTGTGGAGCCAGCCGATGCGGGAGTCCATGTGCGGCTGCTCCATGTTGCCGATGGCGTACCAGATGCAGGCCAGCCAGTGCGCGATGAGCGCAAAGGTACACATGAGCAGGAAAAGCACGGCCGCCCCGTACTCGGAGTAGCGGTCCAGCTTCCGTGCCACGCGCACCAGCCGCAGCAGCCGTGCCGTCTTCAGCAGCCCGATCAGCTATGGGGGTCGGCGGATATTCAGTGGGGGAGGGGGGCAAATGAGGAGTGGGGGCGCTGCAGCTCTCGCGGGGCATCGGAGGTGAGACCCCCGGAGGAGCTCTCCCCGGAACCTCCTCAAAATAAAAGCGCCTCCCGCTCACCGGGCGCAGCACGGAGCCCATTCACCTTCGGGCCAGCTCTGTGACAAAGGGCTCGCGGTTCCCAGGGCCAGACTGAGGAAAGTGGGGCTCGGAAAGGTGCACCCACCCTCAGGTGCCCGGCCAGAGCTCCCACCAGCTTCCAGGGCACTTCCATGTGAATTAAAAGACAGTGGCCACTTTGGACACGGACACATTAGGAAAAGGTGAGCCCTCTGGACCGCTACAGCCGGGGAGTGGCTTATATGGAAAGGGGAGCAGGTGCGGGTTAGCTGGGGCTCTGCCACGCGTCTGCCCCCTCCCTCTGTCTCCACCCACCCCTTCACCCCACCACCTGCTGCCCTCCCCTTGCCCCTGCCTCCTTGCCAACCCACCTCTTCAGAGCCAGAGCCGAAGATAAGCAAGTCAAAGGGGATGGCGGCCACCATGTCGATGAGGAACCAGCCCTTGAAGTAGTGCACGGCGATGCGGCCGGGGTGGCTGACCACCTCCTCGTTGGCGTTGACGTAGGTGGTGCGGAAGTTGATGAGGATGTCCACGATGAACATGATGTCCACGATGAGGTCCACCACAGCCAGCGGCTGGCAGGCATAGCCACAGTCGGGGGCCGGGGGACCCTCTTCCGTCTCCTTCAGCAGGAAGGCGGCCGAGTAGGGCGTGAAGACCGCCGTGTAGATGACCAGCAGCAGGATGAGCCAGTCCCACACGGCCTTGAAGGGGCTGTAGTGCAGGACGGTCCAGCGGTGAATGCGCGGCGCCTGCAGCTTATACTCCGGCAGTACGTCGGCCCCCAGGGACAGGACCTGAGCCGGCGGGGAAGGTGCAGGTGAGGGTATGATGTCCAGCCAGGGTCTGGGCAGGGAGGACAGAGCATGGGGCCCTCCAGGGTAGGAGCAGGTAGCATCTCTGCTGGGCCCTCCAGAGAAGAGGCCACGCAGAGTAAGCGGGGAAGCCCACCCTCAGACAAGCGGACACGGCCACTCACCAGAGTTCCTTCCCCACGTGGCACGGGACCTCCTGGCTGGCTGAGTCCAGGGCACCAAGCAGTAACACCCACAAGTACTGCTCCCCACCAGCAATACAGACCGATAACTATGGATATAACTCCCACCGTGAGATCTTACCCACACCCCCAAACACCACACACACACACGTCCCACATATACTACAGTCTCTGTCCAGGTAATGCTCCAAGGACTACAGCTTCCGGCCTGGGTGATGTAAATGGTGGTGGTCACTGCAGCTCCTTACAAGTCCCATTGCTGGTGGCCCAGGGACTGAGGGCCTAAATGTCCCTTCATGCCTCTGGCCCAAGGATACCAGCCACCCAGCCTCAGGCCCTTTGGCATCCCGGAAAGAGAGACCATGACACTCACTCCCCCTCCCTACTCACCCTGGCCCAGGGCAGCCATTCAGAAGTGACCACCCAGCCCCGCACCGGCTCACCTCCTGTCCTGCCCCTTCATCACCCAGGCAGAGGCAGGCTCGCCATCCAGACCAGGTGGCAGCAAGTCACACCACTCTTTCCCCCCAAGCCAAACTAAAAGAGCTGAGACCAGCTTTCTCGCGCTGTCCCAGGAGCCTCTGTCTGTCCCCCTGCGGCCTCCTCCTGCCCCTCAGAATCCCCAAACTCTCCCAGCCTGGCCCTGCCATCCCTGGGCAGCCAGACCCAAGGCCTCACCCGCCCCCTTGAGAGCCAAGGTTGCCGGCCCTGCGGGAGCAGTACTAGATGCCCGGGCCCCGCATCCTCAGGCCTCTGTGCTGGGCAGGGCCGTGGCGGGCGGAGCCGCAGACTCCCATTCGTATTCAAGCTGGGGACCCCCTGGAACCACCCTCACCAGATGGCCTGTGTGGCGGAAGTAACGGGGAGTTAAGATGGGCCGTAGTTAGGGGTTTGGCCACAGGGGCTCCAGACGCACAGGATGGGTGGGGCGGGCAGCCCCGCTCCTGCCCTGCCTTCAGCCCGAGCCCCTAGTTCCTTAAGGCAGGAAACACGGGCGGTGAACTTTCAGGGGTCAAGTGGGGACTGCAGAGGGCCCTCAGAGACAAGGAGGCAGAAGAAGGTTCCCGGATGGGGTTCCTCACCACACCTGAGAGGCCAGGCCCCCGGAGGCTGTGCTCAGCCACACCTGACAAATGGGATCCTGCCCCCTACCTGAGTCTGCCCACAGCAGGACCAGCACCGCCCAGGACACAAGCACATATGCCGGGGGCAAGGCCAGGGTACGAGGCCCGGCCCCGCAGACCTCCTCTTGTGGGGGCCGGCCGGGCTGCTCAGCTCTGCAACCACCAGCTCGCCACACGGCCTTGCCTGTATATAACCTCCCCTGTTACATAAGCTGTTGTCACACAGAATACTAAAACTCATTTAAGCCAAACCCCGGGTCCTCACCTGTGGCCGGGAAGAGTCCCCTCCCATACCTGTCCCCCAGCTAGGAGGGTCACAAGAGCCACGGCAGAGACTTTAGGTGCTGGTGGTGGCGACGGGTGGGATTCTCAGACCCAGACCCACCCGTGAGCCTTCCAACTCCCCGGGCCATCCTCCCTGGGCTGGCTTCTGGCTCTCTGCCAGAAGCCCCCCAGGGGCTGGAGACGTGGCTCCCAGGAGGTACCTAGAGAGTCAGCAGCCTGGGGGACCACAGCATAGCCACCAGCACCTCAGGCTGCCCCAGAAGAGGCAGACCGGATGCCCGGCTCAGCCTGCCCTCACCACTCATCCAGTGGCCTCTGACCCCAGCCTCCTCGGGTCCCAGCCCCCCAACCTGGACCCCTGAAAGAGCCCACGCCTCCCTGGCCCGCCGCAGGGTCCACTCACAACACACAGAGTGCTGGAGGGGTGGAGCCCCTGCGCCTCTGTGCCAGGCCCGGCTGCTGCCCGCTGGCTGGGGGAGGTGGGGTGGGAGTTGGAGCCGTCCTCTCCTCCCCTGTCTCCCCACCATCCTCTCCGCGCACCCACTTCGCTCCTGTTCCCCCTCTCCTCCTTTTGCGTTTCGAGCTAGAAGGCTGGGCCACGGAAGCCCAAGGAGAAGGGAAGTGCTGGCATGAAAAACACTGTCCACCTAGGCCCAGCGGGCCTGGCGAAGAGCAAGCAAGCCGGAGCCAGGAATGGGATGAGCGGGGCCACAATCCCAGGGCTCCCAAACCACCCTGCATCTCGGAAGCCCTCTCCGGGCCTGGAGCCAGAGCCCTCTGGGCCGCATCCATCTCGGTGCCCCCGCCCCGGAGGGAGGGGGAGGGGCTGGGGGGGGTCACCTACCTCCTGGGCCACCAGGCTGGAGATGCGCACGGCCCGCCTCACCCGGCCTTTCTGGGCCCTGGGCTGCAGAGCCCCTGTCCTGCTCGCCTTCCCCGCTGGGGCCGCCATGGAGGACTTGGCTCCCCCCAGCTTGCCTGCCCGGGGCCCAAGGGCCCAGCCAGCGCCTCACCTGCACCTCAACGGCAGCCTCAGCCCAGGCTGCGCCCCAGCCGCTGGCGGCCTGGCTCCCAGGGCAGCCTCTGGCACGAAGCCAGGGTCACTGGGGCTGGGGTCACCCTGGCAGTGAGCGCGGAGACCAGCCCGCCTGGCTCAGGCCGCCCATGGTCCCCTGGTGCCGGCCCCGCTGCCAGGGTGCTGCGCTCTGCCCGCTGCCGGCCCAGCAGCAGCAGGGCACCGCGGTAGGAACCTCGGCTCCTCCAGCCGGCCCCTCCTCCTCCCAGGTCCCCACCCCCGCCCCGCCGGCACCGGGCTCCCGCGCCCCGCCCGCCGGCCGGAGGCCCCCTCCCCCGCGGCCCGCTCCGGGCTCCCGCCGCAGCCACTCCCGCGGCCCGTGCCCCTCCCCCTCCCCCTCCCTCCCCCCCCCCCCCCCCCCCCCCCCCCCCCCCCCCCCCGGCAGCCCGGCCTGTCACCGCAGATTAATGGTCTCCCCGACACCCCCGCCCCGCCGGTCCAGTGCCCAGCCAGCCAGAGTCAGACAGACACCCAGAGATGGAGCGACCGGCCGGCCACCAAAGAGCCAGGAGCACAGGCTCACGCTGGCGCGCACAGACCACAACACGACAGCACACGCTGTGGGCACAGGGGCAGAGCAGCCGGCAGGGCTCCAGGTGAGGACGAGAGAGGCAGAGGTGGGAGGGGGTGAGGCCGAGGCAGCCAGATATGGGGCCTAGGGTGGGGGGAACGTTCTGGAGTCAAGGCCAAGGGGCCGGAGACCTGGCAGGGACCCAGAGAGCCAAGGCGGCAGCGGAGCGGGGCCAGGAGGAGGGCTGAGGAGGCTCAGGGCAGCGCGCGGACAGCTCCCTCACTCGGGCGGCTCAGGGAGCCCGAAGGAGCTGGAGGGGGTGGTGGGACTGAGGCGAGCCAGGTGTGGCCCGGGAGCCCCCTCCGTCCCTGGCTTCTCAGTCCTGACCTTCCCCCACCCCACCCCCAGGCCAGGACGGGAAGGAGCTGGGATGGACTGGGCAGTGGGGGTGGCTTGCTGCCAAGAGGGGGCAGGAGACCAGGCTGGCCCTGCCACTGGGCAGTGTTGGGCAGTGCCACCCCCCCCCGGGCTGGCAATCTTCTCTGGTCTGGAATTCGGGGACTTGACCCCTCTTGTATCTGTGCGCCCAACTCCATACCCTCCCCTCCCGACTTGGGAAGGAAAACTCTCCTCTCCCATGGTCTGGGGACAGGGGTGGGCACCGCTAGGCCACCCTGGCCCTAGCACCGGGTTCCCACCCTCTTCCTGGCTCATCACATTGGCCTAGAAGAATCAGGACCCCCAACCTTGACCTCTGTGGCCCCTTCTAACGTGAAACTTCCCGTTGGTTTGCCCCCAGGACTCTGTTGTGCCCCGTGGCCACCTTCTCCCACCCACCCTCACCCTGCCAGGTGCCCGGCCTCAACTGCCCTGTCCTCCCTGAGCCCCATCCACCTGTCCTCTGTATCTGCCCACCCCCTCCAGTCTCCCTTGCTCCAGGATCTCTCTCGTCCCAGCTCTGAAACGCCACCCTCACCCCCAGCCGGCACGTCCGCCACCTTCAGGACGCCCTCGCTGACTGCACCCCTCCACCCCCCCTTTTGACCACAGTCCACTCCCACTCCACTCCCTCCAAGCTCCTCCCACGTGAGCGGAGAGCCAGCGAGCTGGACACCTACCTGGGTGACCTTCTCAGTGACATTATGGGTCCGCTCCTTTATCTTGGGGGCTATGATCTCCCGGTCGCTGGTGGGCGAAGCCAGGAAGGGGTCGCCCTTGAGGTCCACAAAGTTGAGGGTGATTTGGGGAATCTTGCTAATGGTGCGGTAGCGCACGAGGTCCGAATCTGATGTGGAGTTAAGCAGGCCGCTGCGCAGGGGGTGCATGGCCCCTGGGGTGGAGGGGAAAGGGGGTCAGGGTGGCAGGCAGGCAGGGGCAAAGGCCGTCAGGTCGACGACACAGAGCTGAGGTGGAGACGGGCCCTGCAGGAGCCAGGCCGTGGGGTTCACTGAGGCCAGCTCAGGAAACAGGAGTGGAGTCCCTGAGAAACAAGTGAGGGCAGAACCCTCCCCACCGTAAGGAAGCACGCCTGATGCAGCTATGAGATGACGAAGGGGAAAGAGCCTCCATACGGGTCTGTTCAGCAGGCACTGGGAGCCTGCCAGAGGCCCAGGTGGTGGCAGGGACCCAGATGCCTCTCCCGCCTTCCCGACTCCCGTGGGCATCCCCGCTCCAGGCCAGCCTGGGAGAGCCAGCTCCTCAGGGCCAGCACCTGCTCTGAGAGTGGAAGAATGCAACGGGATGAATGCACGTTTAATGGAATAAAAGGCTACTTAATGGGATTAAGTAAGCGCTTAATAGGATTTCCATCTCCCAGGCACACAGGACAGGGCGGAGAGGGAGGAAGCTGATGGCCTGGAATGGACAGCCCGCGGGTGAGGACGCAGCCGGGCAGTTCCTGCAGGGGTGGGGCCGACCCTCACCGGTGCTGGCGTGGCGCGGCGGCGGCGGGGGCAGCGCCCCAGCGCGCATGGCCTCGATGTCGTCGGCCGAGGAGGCGCGGCGCACGCTGGCGCAGCTCTCTCGGGAGCGCGTCCGGGCCAGGCTGCAGCTGGAGCCCGAGGCGTCAGGGTTGAGGCTGTGCGCCCGGGGCGACGGGTGCGGGCCGGGCGCGCAGGCGGGCGGCGAGCCCGGGCCCACCGGAGCGCGCCGCTCCTCCACCGGCCCGAGCCCCGCCACGTGGTTGTCCATGGCCGTCACCTCGTCCAGGGCCAGCGACTCGCTGCTGGGCGCCGCGGGCGTCAGGTCCATGTCCACCACCACGGCCCCCGGGGCACCGGCGCCGCCTGCGCTACCCGGCCGCACCGACGAATCCCGGGCGGTCAAGGCCAGCAGCGCGGGCAGCTTCAAGCGGAAGGTCTTGGCGCGGCCTGCGTGGAGAGGGGAGGTGCGTGGCGCCAGCAGCCCGGGAGAGGGCCAGGCCTAGCAGCTGGAGCCCAGTCACCAAGGGGAGGAAGGAGGGAAAGTGGGAGCCCCGAGAGCCGCCGGCACCCCTCCGCCCCTACTCCTACTGCACAGAACTCAAGTCTCCAGAAAAAGTCTAGAATGCAGTCGTATCTAAGACTCCGCCAATAATAAACCACCATTTCTTGAGCCTCACATCACCGGTAGTCTCTACATACACCACCGTGGCTCTCACAACTGCACCCATTGGGTATCATTACCTCCATTTTAGACTTGAGGAAATTTAGGCGTCAGCGAGTTATGTGATTTGCTGGAGGTCACACAGTAAACGGCAGGGCCTGCATCCAAATGGAGGAGTGATGCCACGGGTTCCGGCCGTACCCTGCCACCTTGGAGGTGGCACCCATGGAACAGGTGGGGCCAGTGTTACTAATGCTGCCACTTTAGAGCTTGAGAAACCAAGAGGTGGTTTCTTTCGCCATGACTCTGAGGGAACATTTAAAATTAAACCCAAATGGGGCTTCCCTGGTGGCGCAGTGGTTGAGAGTCCTCCTGCCGACGCAGGGGACACGGGTTCGTGCCCCGGTCCGGGAAGATCCCACGTGCCGCGGAGCGGTTGGGCCCGTGAGCCATGGCCACTGAGCCTGTGCGTCCGGAGCCTGTGCTCCGCAACGGGAGAGGCCACAAAAGTGAGAGGCCCACGTACCGCCAAAAAAAAAAAAAAAAAAAAAAAAAATTAAACCCAAAAAGGCCACGCAGGGGGAGGAGGAGGTGTCTGAGCCTTTGAGTCATGGGGGGATGAGGTGAGGCCTCCACGCCTCCAGCCACAGGGAGGAGTCCCCTCACATCCTCTTCTCAAGTAGCCAAGGCCACGGCAGGGAGCTGACCCGTCCGGGAACAAGGACCAGAGAGAGAAACTTCACAGAGTTGAGTCCATGAGAGACGGAGCCTCCTCATGAGCAGAAGGGGCTGCCCCGAAGTGGCCAGGGCCATCTGGGAAGGGTGAATCCCCCGTCCCTGGGGCTGGAGAGAGGATCACTCCCAGGGGATGCTGTGGTGGGACCCCAAGCGGGTAAGGCTATGAAACCAGCCATGCTCCTGCCCCAGGGACCTGTGAATCTGGGCTCAGTCACTCCACCGCATCTGTCCATGCTGAGCTGGAGGGGACCGGCCGTGTCCTCCACGTTCTCTCCCCCATCCCTGAAGGGATCCCCTCCGCATCCCTTCCTGCAGAGCACTGCCCTCGGGCGGCCTCACGGCCCCAGGGAAGGGAAACCGTGTATTCCTGCGCCAGCCCAAGAACACAGCTGCACTTACCGGGGGCCAGCCAGCTGGTGGGAGGGGCACGGTGATTGGTGTCACGGTCTGGGGACCCCACCATGTCCTTCTCCATCACCACCTCAAAGTTAAGGATGAACATGATGACAGCCCCATCTTCGTTCTTCACGGGCACCACATCCACCAGGCACGGGAAGCAGCTCCCTGCAGAGCGGAGACACGGCCACTGTGCTACCAGGCCCCGGACCCTGAAGGGGCCTGTCCACTTCTGCCTCCCCCACGGCTCCCACACACAGTCCTGCCCCTTCTCACCATTGCCTCCTGCCCCACCCCCTCCTCCTGCCACCTGCCGGCCAGAGCTGCTTCCCCAATCTGGCCGCTCCAGCTTTCCGCTTTCAAAGCTCTCCCTTTCCCTCTCTGCTTGCCTTGGTTGTCCAGCCCTCTCTCCCGACGTGCGTTCTCCCCACACTGCCTTCTGCTCCTTTCTTCCTGGGTTGTTTCACCTTTTTCCCTATCCTCTCGCACTCTGTCTTTGCTTTTCCTCATGCAAGGCAGTGAAGCCTGGAGGTTAAGCCCACAGACTTTAAGCCCAGGATCTCAGGGTTCAGATCCCAGCTCTGCTGCCTTGTCATTGATGCATTTTTCTTACATTTTTAACCTCCCTGTGCCTCATTTTCCTCATCTATAAAATGGGAACGATGATAATTCGTTCCTCGTGAGTTGTAAAGATTAAATAAGTCAACACGTGCCAGCTACCTAGGGCAGTGCCTGGCGTGCGCCGAACACTAGAGACAGGTTAGCCATCACCCTCTGTCTCTGTCTGTCTTTGCTCCTCTTCGTTCGTACCCAACTGTTGTGTCATCCACAAGAAGATAAGTTCAGAAGTTGAGAGCAAGAGCTTCAAAACCTTTACAGCAATTGGGCATTGCCACAATACCCAAGCATGTGATTTTTTGTATTTCACACAAGTATTGGTCTGTGACACGTTAGAAACAAAACTGATCCTTCACCAGAGTTGAGAGGCGCTGCTTCTAGATCTTTCACCTGTCTCTCGTCTTTTTCTCTGTTCTTGATTTTTTTTTCCCTCCCAATGTCTCTCTCTGGCCACCAGGCCCCCTATTCCAGCTGCTGTCAGTTCACCAGGCCAATGTACCTGTTCCGCCTCTGCCTTTGACCAGCGCACGGCCCCCACACCCTCCTCTCTGCTGATTTCTGAAAGAGACCCTGGTGTGCTCTCAGGCTCTGCCTAAGGCCCAGCTCAGAACCCCCGCCTCCAGGAAGCCCTCCTTGATGCAACAAGAAGGCGCATTAACATTCTGTTCCTCCATGGACCTGATGGGGACCAAGCATGTTCCTCATCTTCTCTTCCCAGGGCAGAGACTTCTTTCCTGGTGTTCATCTGTCTTCTCTGAACTGCCGGGTCCTAACTCACCAGCGTCTGTGTCCCCTCTGAAGGGCCTAGCACCCAGAACAACGCACCAGGGAGCAGGCGCTGGCCAGTGGTGTTGGTGATGGGGTGGGGCTAACGGCGGTGGAGGAGTCAAGGATCAGGGCTGGTGGAGAGGACATGGCTGGGGTGAACTGAGTCAAGGCCAACCAGCTGGAGGGGCCGACGGCCAATGAGCCCTGTGGGCCAGCCCTGGGAAGTGCAGCCGCAGCTCCTCCACAGACCTGAGAAGGCCAGGCGTAAAGGGCCTGATTCCTAGGAGATGCTGGCCGGGCTCCGGGGCGATTGCTATAGGGACAGGGCCGAGAGGGAGCGGCAGGGGAGCAATTCTAACTGCTGTGGGATTAATCTGGTGGAAGGAGATCCTCTGAAACCAAAGGAAACAGGATGGCACTGGGGTGAGGGGAGCTGGGCCAGGGCAGGGGCTGGCCAAGAATTCTCTGCCCTACCCCAAAGCCCTTCCACTCACCGCGTCCCAGGCCCTCACGGCTTGGCCCACGGGACCTGAGCTGGGGGTCTCTTTCAGGGTCTCTTTCCAGTAGCTGCTCCTGTCCCCTGACCTCCAGCCTCTGACATGGCCCGGCTGAAGCACTGCCGTGGTGTTGGGAGCTGCAGGAGGCCGGGCCCAGCTGGAGACCGTCTGGCACCTAGACAGCCCGCCTAGAGTTTATGCCCTAATATGGTGATGGCCGGCAGCAGCCTGAACAGGGACCGGCCCTCAAAGGGACTAAGGAGAGGCCAGAGACCAGGAAACCGTAGCCCTGGAGACCCCCCCCCAACACCCACCCCCTGGGAGCCCAGCGATCCTGGCCCCTGGTCTTGGTTCCTTGCTGGGAAACTCGTCTCACCTAAGTCCAGAGTCTGGAACCCTGATGAGCCCCACCCTGCAGGATGGCCTGGGGATCCTGCCCCCAGGGCACAGCCTCAGCATTCTGAACTTGAGGCCTCAACACCCCGTGCCCACTTCAGTTCCAGCTTCTCAGCAAGAGAGGCCAGACCTGCATTCTGCAGCCTGGACAGTCCAGGACCCTGACATCGCAAATTGTGCCCCCCTTCACGCCAGGCCGCAGAAACTCCAGATATAAGCCCCCTTACAGCACAGGCCCACTCCCGGCCCTTGGACACAGACACACACTCACACACGGAGCCCCCTTGGTCCTCTCCCTTTTGTCGACATTCAAGGAATTTTCCCTTTCAAATAACCCTGTAAAAGCCCTTGTTATTCCGAAAATGTGAACTGGAGCCCTGCCTGATGGCTGGGGGGAGGCGGGGTGTTAGGCTCCAGCTACTATTTTCGAGGGGCCACGGAAGGAAGGAAAACGGGTAGCCCCAGGTCAGCCAGGGCTCCGAGAGGCTCTGCCTCCCGCCCATCCTGCCTGGCTGGCTGGGTCTTCCATGAGCTGCCGTATCACCCACCCCTAGCTCTTCAGCCAGACCTGCCAGGGGACGCCATCCCATCACTGGCTGGAATTCTGGCGGCGGGGGGGGGGGGGGGGGGGGGGGGGGGTTGGTCCCTGAGGGCAGCTGGAGGTCAGCAGGCCAGGGGTGGGGCACAGGGACAGCCAGAACTGAGCAGAGGCACATGGCGGCCTGCAGGCGGCGGGGCTGTGACCTTCACACAACTTCTCAGCAGAGAAGAAATGTTCAGAGTCAGTGTCTGGGCCGCCTCCCCGGAGCCCTGGGCTGGCACCGCACGCCGGGACCAGTGGCTCGTCCCCCATGAGCCCTGCTCCTACGTACCCCAGACCCCGCTCATCCCTCGGTTCCTCTCCTGCCTCCGCCCCGCCCCACCCCCCCAGAGCAGCCCCGCGGAGCAGAGGCTGACTTGAGCCCAGAGCTGGTGGAGGCTGCAGTTCCGCCGAGAGCCGCTCTGTGGCAGGAGCGGCCCGCGCTCCCGAGACAGCCGGAGTCTGGAGCGCCCGGGGAAGGAGGGAACGGGGAGCGGAGGGCCCCTGCCCTGCCCGCAGAATGGCTGAGGGGCTCCCGGGCGCGAAAGGGCGGGGCACAGGCTATGGAGTTAAGTGGCCTTCGCTCATTGCATCAGAATGACTTTGGGCGAGTCACCTGCCCCCCTCCGGCCCCGGGGAGCTCATCCGCAAAATACAGGACGATGAGCATGCCCCACTGGGCTGGAGGGATGAATGACAGGACACCGTGAAGCGGGAGGGCCCAAGGGAGGTTTTTTTGTTTGTTTTTGCTTCTGTTTATTCGCGGGTTTTTTTTTTTTTTTTGCCACGCTGCACAGCTTTCTGGATCTTAGTTTCCCCGACCAGGGACTGAACCTGCGCTCCCTGCGATGGAAGCGCGGAGTCTTAACCACTGGACCGCCAGGGAAGTCCCCCAAGGGACATCTTGGTAACTGGAGAAGGAGGAGAGGGAGAGGGCCCTTGGGCCAGCCTGGCTCACGTGGCTGGTGCTGAAGAACACCCGACTCACACCACCCCCACCCGCCGACCCCAGCCCCAGCTGAAGACATCCGGGCACCCAGCCTCGGCCTGCCTCCTGGGCTTGGGGCACCCTGGGCCCTGTGAGAATGAAGACTGGGAGAGGAGAGGTAGTCATGGATTGACAGCCTCACACAAGGACAGGCTCCTCTGCGCCTGAGATCCTAAAGGCCGCAGAGGTCATGCAGTTCACCACAGGCCACTGAGGAAGGGTCAGGGGGGCAGTGGGAGGGCCCCAGGGGACCAGGTCTGGCTACCTTCCAGGTGCAGCAGGTCCAGTTCCTCCTGACCCCGGGGAAGGGAGCCATCTTCATCAGAACGCAACACTGGCTTGCTTTCACCTGGTGCCAACCCACACCCAACAGTGCACCTGGGGCACCGTCCCTGCCCTGCATCCCAACCCATCCAGGGGCCCCACCCACAGTCCCAAACCCAACTGCCCACCTCTGGGAGCCCCTGGCTGGTCTCCAGGCAGGAGCCACCGTCGGCTTTCGCGGGGGCAGGCCTTATCTCTTGGGGCAGCACCAGGCAGGTGGGGAAAGGGAGGCCTGCGGGTGACCTGAGTGTCCTTGGACAAGCTCCCCAGGTCAGAATCTCTAGTGGCTCGTCTGCATACTAGGTGTCATCAAGCTCCTTTGCAGGTGGCTCTTAATCCCCCTGGAGTATTCACTGAGCACACGCGCGTGAAGCGTTCAGGGCCTCGTGAACAAGACAGGCGTGGCACCCACCCTCACTTAGCCGGGGAGTCAACAGGACCCCCAGTTTGGAGTCCGGGATGAGTTGGCAGAGAGAGGGGTCCTGGGGAGCTGAGCCGAGCTGATCTGCCCCGACCCTCAGGAGACCTGGGCAATCGCTGTGTGACTGTGGGCAGGTCAGCCACCTCTCTGAGCTTCAGACTCCCTGTGGGTACTGCAGGGACAAGTGACTCGTACTCTGGGTGCCAGATGAGATGATAGATGGCCTTGTGGAAGCATTCAGAGCTGTAACGAGGCAGGGTGCCGGGTCCTTGCAGGGAAGGTGACCTCGGGGAAGCAGCCATCCTCGCCCCGGTCTCTGTCCTGCCCTGCTGGGGCAGGAGGCTGGGGCTCCAGTCGGCCTGTCCGCCCCCAGGCAGAGGCTGTCTCCGACTGCGGCGGCGGCGGCCCAGGGCTGTGCAGTGTCAGGATATATTTAGCCTGGTGGCGGCGACAGGAAGATGCGGCAGGAGCTGCTCCTGGCCAGGGGCCACCGTGTCGCTAACGTCGCGCTCTCGGGCAGTGGGGGCCTAAGGAAGGCCAGGGACACTACAGGCCCAGGGGACAGAGCGGGGGAGCCTGAGAGGCCAGCCAGTGAATGAGTGTGCACGTGTGTGTTCGTGTGTGTGTCAGTGTGTGAGGGAGAAAGAGAGGCCAATCCCATCCCCATGGCTCCAGGAGCTGAGTGGGACAGACTTCCCCAGGAATACTCACTTCAGGGCTGGGGCTGGGGAGCCACGATCCAGACCCCAACTCACACAGAAGGAGCATCTCCAGACAGACCCTCCACTAGCCCTCCAGCCTAACACCTTCCCAGAGATCTATAGGGCCATACGGAGGGCCCCAGGGCCTCTGTGGGTCATCCAGGCACCCGCCCAAACCCATTACATGTGGCCTGTCTGTGCTACCTTTCCCAGGGGCCACTGTGATGGCCTGGGGAGAAGAGCTCTTTCTAGAAAAGCTCTGGGGCTCAGCCCTACTCGACCTCCTTCGGGGCTGCAGCCTCACAGTCTGTACACTGGGAGTCACAGCCCTGCCCTGTTCCGAAGAAGCCCCAGGAAGGTGAAACGAGGCCATGTTTACTCGGGGAAAGCCTCTCTTACGGCACCATCGCACTCCCCACCTCCCTGAGGCCTCCACACTTAGCCTCCCATCCCCGGACACGCAGGCTGGCCCCAGTGCCTCCTCCAGTGCACCCCAGCTTCACAGGCCCTCCCACTCCCCACAGCCCCACCCCGCTTCTCTCCAACTCCTCCCGTCCCTCTAGGCCCCCAAAGGACCCCCTCTACAAAGATTTTCTTGGCAGCTCCATCTGGCCACAGGGATGTCTCTCACTGAAAACTCCTCTAACACTGTGCTCCTAATGAGAGAGGTAACTGTACACTGGCTTCTGAGGGAGCTTCCTCCCTCTGCCCGGAGCCAGCGCTGGGCTGGCTTCACGGGACAAACTGGGTGAACAGGTGTCCAGTCGATCATGGACTGGGGCAGGGACCTGCCCGGATGGCGGATGGGGACAGGGTCATCTCCCCACGCTTTAAGCTCCATTTCAGATCCAGGGGCGCTGACTGACTACCCTTTCAGGACAGGACTGGCCCATTTCAAACCCACCCTGAGTCTGGACAGCAGTCAGAACCCTCAGAGGAAGGAGGTGGCGTCTTCTGCTGAAGCACTGTTCAGTCCAGTCAACGGCACGGAACACGGAGGCTGACGGCCCGGGAATCCGGGCAAGGGGGCTGGGGCATCTCTGAGCCTCAGACCCCTACCAGCCCTCTTCTCTGTGACCCTCACACAGCCAGCCACGGGCAGCAAGGGCACAAAGGGCCGAGGTCCGCTAGGGGACAGTGGGGGTCCCTGCCCTCCTCCAGGGCCCCGCAAGCTTCTGGAGTGCCGCTCCCACCTTGGCTCCCGGCGTACCCCAGAGGGCCTGTCCCATCGGTCACCCAGTCGGCCGCAGCTTCTCAATCATTAATCCGAAACTTGCAATCCCTCCCTGACTCACCCACCTCACAGGACTCCAGCAAATAAATACAAGTGCATGTGAAAGCCTGCTGAAAAGGCAGATGGAACGTTCCAACATCAACGCATATGGCAATGACCCAAACATACGCAGAGAAAACCAGCGTTGTTCGCAGATGATAGGATCATCTCCCTAGAGAACCAATAAAATCAACAGATAAACAATTAGAACTAGCTAATGAGAGACTTCATCCAGTGAGGCTGCCAGATACAAGATCAGCCCCCCTCTCCACCAGCAGAAGGCTATTAGAGTAGGTAGTCAAAAATAAGATCTCTTTCGGGCTTCCCTGGTGGCGCAGTGGTTGAGAGTCCGCCTGCTCATGCAGGGGATGCGGGTTCGTGCCCCGGTCCGGGAAGATCCCACATGCCGCGGAGCGGCTGGGCCCGTGAGCCACGGCCGCTGAGCCTGCGCGTCCGGAGCCTGTGCTCCGCAACGGGAGAGGCCACAGCAGTGAGAGGCCCGCGTACCGCAAAAAAATAAAATAAAATAAAATAAATAAACAAGATCTCTTTCATAATAGCAACAAACACTATGAAGTGGGGACTTCCCTGGTGGTCCAGTGGTTAAGACTCCATACTCCCAATGCAGGGGGCACCGGTTCAGTCCCTGGTCGGGAAACTAAGATCCCACATGCCGCATGGCATGGCCAAAAAAAAAAAAAAAAAAAAACTATGAAGTGTCTAGGAAGTGACCAAGAATGCACAAGGTCTCTATGGGGGAGAAAAAAAGAAAACCTTAAACTAATAAAGGATGCAGAAACCATCTGATAAATGGAGAGACGCTACAGACTGTCAGATGGGACAAATATTAGAAAGATGTCACTTCTCCCCAAATTAACCCATAAAACCAATCTAGTTCCAGTCAAGATTCTAGTGGGGTTTTCCTTCCCAGGAACTTGATAAACCTTCTCTAGAGTTTGCAAAGGAGAAGAGAGGTCCACAAATACGTATGTCAACCTTTCAAAAGAAGAGCAGAGAGGGAAGATTTGCCTTTCCAGATACTAAGACATACTAACTGCCGTATATTTTCAACATGGCTTTGATGGAGGAACAGACAAATAAATAGTTGGAACAGAACAGAGAGCTCAAAGACAGACGCGTGGATATATGGCAAATTAACCAGTGGTAAAGGTAGCCCCACAAGTCAACGGAGAAGAATAGGCTGTTTACTAGATGTGTTGGGAAAATTGGCTCAGTACACAGAAAAAAACACACCTTGATCCCTGTTTGACACCACAGACAAAGGTAGGGTCAGGATGGATTAAAGACCCAACTGAGAAAGGTAAAACAATTAAGGTAACAGAAGAAAATGTAGACCTTCGCAACCTCAGGACAGTGAAGGATTTCTTAAACAAAACTTCAAAAGCATGAAGAAAGCTAAAAATCCATGAATCTGTTTGTATCAAAATTAAGAATTTTTGTTGGACAAATTTGACAGACGACCGAATGGGAGCAGATATTTACAAAATCTTGATTCAACGGGGATTAATATCCAGCATACACGATGGCTATTTAACTGTACGCATGTGTGTTTCTAGAATCAATAAGCAACTCTTGCAGATCAACAAGAACGAAAGACAGCAGCTTCACGGAAAAGTGAGCAAAGGATATGAGCAGGGAAGTCACGGGAAAGAAACCTGAACGGCTGCCTACAAGATGTTCGGACTCGCATGAAATCAAAGAAATGCAGATTAAAGCGGAAAGATATCACTTCCACCTATTAAGCTTGCAAAAATTAGAAAGGTGGATAACGCCACGTGTGGCAGGATTGCAGGGGAATCCCATGCTCTGCTTAGGAGGGTGGCAACAGATGCAGCCCTGCTCATGAACAGCCGGACAGCGCTTAGTTGAATTAAGTGTCCACATACCCTGTGATCCAGCAGTTCCACTCCTGGGGAGAAATCCCAAAGACATCCTCACATGAGTCCAAAAGGGGCCATGCATGAGGATGTTCACTGCAGCATCATCTATAGAGACAACCTGGAGGGCCCTCCCCAGGAGAGTGGACAGGTAAAACGAGGGGGGAGCACACCAGAGAACATGGAGCTATAGGCTCAAGATCAAGGAACAAGCTGGCTGGACTTAAAGGCGGATTCCTGTGCAACAAAAGTGAACACCAGAATACAATATGTAGCACATATCATTTCCATAAATTAAACCCATATGCAGTCAGACAAAACACACGTTTTGCAAGAACATATGCAAGCAACACATTCACAGAAAGTACATTTGAATGGCTGCCTAAGGGGAGGGTAACGGGACTGGGGAGTGAGAAAAAAGGAAAAGGAGAAAAACCAGTGAAAGAGAAAGAAGAAACCCGTAACACAAACACCCCTGGTTTCTATGATTTGTGGAAGAAGCAGGAGCTGGCCCAGCAGAAGCCCATGGAGAGAGGCAGAGACGCAGGCCGGGGTGGAGCAGGGCACAGGGTGGCGGCCGTAGGGAACAGGGATGCTGAGACCCTTGGTCAGCTCACTTCCTTGGTTGACTAGAACCTGCGGCCACATGGGTGACGCCCCGCCTAATGGCAAGTAGAATGCCAAGAGCCTCGGCACCCGACACTGCTTTGCACCTATCCTCTTATCTGCCGAACCCCCGTACCAGCAGTACGCGGGAGGACAGGTGTTTTGATCCCACTTAGCGAATGAGGAACTGCAGCTCTGGGAACCCAAGCTAAAAGCCAAATTTCCTGGGGCTCTGAGCCCATCATGACCCCAAAGGGCCCTCTGGGGCAAGACAGCCTGTGCAGTGGTGTTCCGTGTTGGGCAGGACTCGAGTGGAAAGAGGAAAACTGGACTGGAGTTCCCACTCAGGTACCTGCCAGCTGGCTAAGACCCCTTAGCCTTTCTAAGTGAGTTTGGCACCTGTAAAATGATGGTGAGGAGGCCCCATCTAAGGACCACCTGCCACAAAGCATGCGTCCCAGCTTGCAAACTATAAGCGCAGTCACAGGGACTTCCCTGGTGACACAGTGGTTAAGAATCAGCCTGCCAACGCAGGGGACACGGTTCAAGCCCTGGGAAGATCCCACATGCCGCGGAGCAACTAAGCCCGTGCGTCACAACTACTGAGCCTGCGCTCTACAGCCCGCGAGCCGCAACTACTGAGCCCTCATGCCGCAAATACCGAGCCCATGAGCTACAGTTACTGAAGCCGGAGCACCTGGAGCCCGAGCTCCGCAACAAAGAGAAGCCACCACAATGAGAAGCCCGTGCAAAGCGAAAAAGACCCAACACAGCCAAAAATAAAAAAAGGGCTTCCCTGGTGGCGCAGTGGTTGAGAGTCCGCCTGCCGATGCAGGGGACACGGGTTCGTGCCCTGGTCCGGGAGGATCCCACATGCCGCGGAGCGGCTGGGCCTGTGAGCCATGGCCGCTGAGCCTCTGCGTCCGAAGGCTGTGCTCCGCAACGGGAGAGGCCACGACAGTGAGAAGCCACAACAGTGAGAGGCCCGCGTACCGCAAAAAAAAAAAAAAAAAAAAAGTGCAGTCACAACAGTGAGGGTGCCAATGAGTGCAGCTGCCACCACCCCCTCCTCCAGCTCTGCTCCCCCATCCAGCCCTCCTCCGTCCATCTATGAGGCGGGAAGGCTGAGAATCCCCAGATGCCTTCCCTGTACCCCACAATGTTCCCCACACGGCAGGGGTGGAAGACTTGCAGCTCTCTCAGTGGCCACCTCAGGCCACCTTCCTCTGGCCCCAATAGCCTCCCCATCCTCTAAGACCCCTCCCAGCCCTGGCATTCTATTATTCTAAGGCTTTTCACAGAGGGAGGGACCGAGGCCCAGAGATGGGAAGTGATTTGTCCGAGGTCACACAGCAAGTCTATAACTAAACCAGAAATTGCTCCCAAGGCTCTGACTCCTGGTATAGGGTTTCTGCAACACAGCACACTGCCCACCACATTCATTCAATCCTTCATTCAGCGGGAGCATGAACTGAGCTCCCACTATGCAGCAGACACAGAGATACAACAGAGAACAAAGCGGGCCGCTGTCTGCCCTCCCAGAGCTTCCAATCTAGTGGGGGAGTCAGACACGGCAGCCTTGCCCAGAACTGTATGTGAGTGAGATGGTGGGTTAAAGAGAAGACGCTACCCGGCCCTCAAGGTGCTTCTACTCCAGTAGACACGCGACCAAAACGGAAAGAAGTCCGTTCAAGGCCAACCACAGTGCACAGCGTGGAGATCTTTATGGGCCCCTGGACTAAGGACAGGAAGGGACTTTAGGGGGACAGCGGTTCATCCAGAGCCTCTCCCATACTCACCACCTGTCCCAGGTGTCCCTCTGTGCCCCCTCTTCTGGCCCTGACCCCATGGGCCCCTCCCCATGTCAGGGAGGAATGATTCTGTGAAACTCCTTCACACTGAGGGCGAGCTATTTCCACAGTCTTCCCTGCTTACAGGGGAGGAGTGATGAGAAGAGAATGTCTTTTTAAAGAAAAAGGTTCGTTCTCCACCCAAGCTAAAGGTTCCCAAATAGAGGCATTTCAAGCACCCTCGGGGAAGATGTTTCATCGTGAAAGGACTTTCCTGGACCCCTTGAAGTCCCACCACCCCGGAAGCCACCACTGGGCAGAAAAGAGGCTGAGCCTCACCCGGTCTCACACTCCCATGCTGGCCCTCCTGCTGCCCACGGCCCCCCTCCCCAGAGCCCGAGGCCACTGTCAAAATCTGCTCCCATCCCAGATGCGTCTGCACAAATATTTACATAGCTCCTCTCAGGGGCTACAGCAGACACCACACAGAGGAGCCGCCCGCCCGACACTCTCCAGACCCCAGAGAAGGCCAGGAGTGGCCCACACCCTCGGTCATGGCAGGCCCGCCCGGCCCCCAGGGTGGGGCTGGGACAGGAAGCCCCCATGCAGGCCAGGGCACCCTGCTCCGGCTCAGCTGCCCTCCCTGGAGCCACGGAGCGAAAGCGAGGCTGGGCTCGGACGCAGCCCCTGAGCCCTGCTCCCGGCCACCATCGTGCAGGTGTGTGCGCCTACCGGACTCCAAGCTGCCCCGGGGCCTGACCAGAAGGCCCGAGGTGGAGGGGGCCCCTCGATGGCTTCCCCACCGCCCCTAAGTAAAGTGCTACCTGTGTGTAACCTCACTCCTCCGGGGCTCACCCCGGCCTGCTCCATCTCAAGGACACAGAGCACACCCAGGTACCAGCCTCCGTTTGACCTGCCTGCCAGCCTCAAAATACCCAAGGGCTCCTTCAGCAGCCACCCTGACTGATGGGGGCCTGGGGACCTGAGGATCACAGCTTGGAGGGGACAGGGCTGGGAGGGGAGGAGTAGATGTCTGAGCTTGGGGCCATGATGGAGAAGGGGGTGGTGTGGGAGGGTCACAGTACAGAGTCAGATTTCAGCGACCAGGGAGGAGGCAGTGAAATGGCCTGGGGTGTGTGGAGAATCACTGGTGCCAGGAGTACCTGCGCAAGCACCTGGGAGGCTGAGGTCCGAGTCTGGGGACCACAGACCAGTGGGTGTGGGGTCACCTCTGGGTTTCTGGCTCCCCATGGGCTCTGGGGAGCACGCTGGCCCTCTGTCCCCACCCCTCCCCCAGCCCACAGCTCAGCTGTTGCAGGGGGGGGGGGGGCCTCTGACCCTGTTACCATGACAACCGGCCTGCAGCTGGAGTGGAGAAGCCAACAGACTCTTCTCTAGAGACACCCCCATCCCCACCCACGCACAGGCTCCCAGGGACACAGGGACATGGAGACCAGGCCAGGACAGGCAGAGGTACGGGGAGCCAGACAGAGACTTGGAGATGGAGCCCAGAGAGGCGGGGGCCACCGGCGCAGAGGGAGAGAGGCAGGGAGGAAGGCTCAGGGGTACTGAAGGGGGGGGAAGAAGAGAGACAGCTGCAGGGAGAGGGAGATACAGACCGCGGGGGACAGAGCCGGCAGGGAGGCTTGAAGCAGAGACCACGGGCACAGGCAGCCGCTGAGCATGGCAGGGGCGGGGCAGAGAGGTGGGAACAAAGAGCAGAGAGGACACGAGGGCCAGAGGGCAGGGGACCTCCCGAGGCCTGGAAGAGGAGGGGAGCATGTGAGGAGAAGCCATGGTGGAAGGGCCCGAAGCCTCCGCAGGGCAATGTGGGAATGCAGGTGTGCACCAGCACACTTGCTGCCGAGGCGCGGCCCGGAGCCCCAAGGGGATGCCACCACCTGCCAGCCCCAGGCTGCTGGGCCCTGATCCCCGCTGCACCTTAATCCCAGGCCTGACCTGAAGGAGCATGGACACAGGGCCAGTGAGGGCCTGGCACCTCGTGTCTCTCCCTCCAGCCCACACGCCCCAGTCTGGCCTCCCCACCTCCCAGCAGTCCCAGCAGCTAAATAATGGGGCTGTCTGGCTCCAGGCCCTGAGGCTGCACAGAGCCAGGCTAGAGGCACCGACACAGCACAGCTGTCCACGGTGGTGCCTGCCAGCAAAAGGCCCCGCCTCCTTCCCAGCCACCCACCTCCCTGGGGCTAAAGCCCAGGGACCTGCTCTGCCGTGGCCGGCCCAGGCAAAGACCCTGAGAAAGGCCTGGACAGAAACAAGTGGTGGCATTGGCCTTCCTCACATCTACACACACACACACACACACACACACACACACCCCGCCAGGGTCAGGCACAGAAATCTGCCCAAGGGACTGAGCAGAGGGAGAGGGAGGGGAGGCTGAGGAAATCTGTCTGCACCCGAGGCCTCAAGTACCAGGACAAGTAGCGGCCCACATAACCTGAGGGCCAAGGCCAGCCTGTTGGCCACCAGGAGACACCTGATCCCCATGGAACCTAGGTGAGAGCAGAGAAGGGGGCAGGCCGAGATGGCTGGCATAGGACCTTCTGGGTCACAGCACCATTTGGAGCAGTAACCTGGGGTGGGGAAAGAGCTTGAACTTGGGTGGGAGGCCTAGGTTCTAGTCCCACACTCCCTCCACTGACTCGCTGGTAACTCGACCTCTACTTCTCAGTTTTTCCATCTGTAACTTGAGTGGGCTGGATTAAGTGACCCTCAAGGTCACCAAGATTCCATGAGAGCACCTCTGCAGAAGGGGTCCCACGGCCATCCTCTCCCAAAGGAGCCAGCCTGGGGCAGGAAGGAGGGAGGGCAGCTCCTCACACACACTACAGGGAAGACAGAATCACCCAGGCCCCTGCTGCCGAGGGGTCCGGCGGGCACACTATCCCAGAAGTAGAAACGGGCTCAAGGCAGTAACCAACTTGATCCGCATCACAGAATTTCTGGTGTTAGACCTGAACCCAGGACGTGTGTATTCACGTTCTTCTCATGACACCAATGGTTTGCGAACTTTCAAAATAAAAGTGCGCGTAAAGTTTAGAGACATACCTGCAACCATTTTGCCTCCTTTTTAACACATGACAGCAGAGCAGAGCGGACAGGGCTCTGATCGGACAGACAGGGTTCCATTCCCAGCTCTGCCCTCTCTACGGAAGTTTCTTAATTTTCCTGAACTTCAGTTTCCTCAACCACAAAATGCAGGAAAAATAGTGTCTACCTCCCAGGGTGGTTGTGAAGATTCCATGAGACGATGCAAGTGAAACATTCGGCCCAGTGTCCAGCGCATAGAAGGCGACCGCTGATATTAGCTAGTACTAGATAGCCAGGCAGATATAAAAGCACATCTGCTCTGATGAAGGTTCTGGGGGGATATCAGTGAAGAACCAGAAAGGAGGCCCTGCCTTCAGAGTCTGCATCTAATCTCCCAGCCAGAGGCCCATTTGCTGTGAGCAAACCCTCTTCCACAGGTCTCCAGTGACTGTCCCCGACTCTGATTCTGTCCAGGGATCTCACAGCTGGGCACTCCTGCAAAAGCAGGGTCATCAGGGCATGTAATCCTTTGCAGCCAACCCTGAGCATAGCATACAGGGGAGGTTCCAAGGGACAGGGCCAGAGGCATACGGGGGCTGCTGGCTCACTGCCCCCAGGAAGAGACAGAGAGCGCTGTCCACAGCAGGTAAGCTTGCTGTGGGCAGGAACCTCCTCTATCTTGAACACTGCTCCATCTCCAAGACCTTGCTGCACCTGGCTCACAGGGGTTCGGTAAATGCTCATCAGATACACACTGGTGAGCGACAGGGTTTGGGCACCGGTGGGCAGCCCTGCGGCACCTTCCAGAGCCCCCTCCCCAGCCTTCTGATACCTGCAGGTCCCCCCAAGCCCTGCGGCACTGCCCTCCCTGAGCAAAGGCCACCCCACCAGGGCAGGGCGGTGTGGGAGCAGCCCCGCCCATGGCTCTGTTTATCCGCTCGCCGGAAGACAGCGCAGCTGGGCGGAGAGGCGGTGGCTGAGTAGAGACACCTGGCGCAGGAAGGGGTGGCGGGCGGGGCGCTCAGAAGATGGGACAAAGGGAACTGAGGTTGTGGGGAGAGGCACACACCTCCCGCCAGGTGCAGCTGAAGGGCAGAAGAGAGAGGGGGCAGGAGAGGGGCGGCAGAGAGCCAGCCAGAGTCCTGCAGCCCTTCCCCGCCTCGCCCTCAGCGACAACTCCCCAGACCAGTCAGTCACCTGGCAGAGGCGAGGGTAGCTAGAGGCCTTGTGGGCGGAGGTCGGCGCCCAGCCACCGGCCTGGACTTCCATTACCTCCATCCATGCACGCACCTGCCATCCCGGTGCTGCCGTCAAACTCCAACCCACCTAGCTCAACGTGCCCACATCTGCCCAGGGAGGAAGGAACCAGAGACTCCAGACCACAACCAAGCAGCAGCCCCTTGGGCACCCCGTAAACCACCCCACCAGAGTGCTTGGGGTAAAGAGAGCCAAAATCCAGCCCGCGCCTCCCACCTGGCGCACCCCATAGGTCCCTACTGAGGTCACGCCCCCCTGCAACAGGCCGGGGCTCCGGCCAATCGCCGGCCGCCCCCACCCCACCGACCCCCCCCCGACCCCCCCCCCCGGCCTTTCGGCCCCGCCCCGCCCCGCCCCGCCCCAGTCCGCGCCTACCATCTTTCCGGTAGAAGGCGATCTCCACTTTGCGCTCCTCCGCGCCCAGCAGGGCCTGCGCGATCTGCGCGGCGGCACGGCGCTGCGTGCGCGGCCCGTGCAGGAAGTCGCAGGTGCACGGTCGCTGCATCACCTCGGCCCGCGAGTAGCCGCACAGCTCGCAGAAGCCGTCGTTGCAGTAGATGACAGCGCAGTTCTCCACCCGAGCGTTGGCGATGATGAACTTGCGGCCTGGGGGGCGGGGATAAGCAGGCACGTGAGCGGGACCCCTGCCCCCAGGGTTCCCAGCCCTTCCCCGCCTTCTCTTGTCCTACACAGTTGCCCGCCCGGGGACTCCCCACCCCAGGAAGCACAGCGGGCCTGGGGTCCCCAGCAGGGGACGAACGCAGCTGTGCCCCGACACAGGTGCTTTGGCCGGCCCGGCGGCGCGCCCCCTCCCCCGCCCGGCCCGCGGGCTGGCTGCGTGGCTTCCCCCGGGCGGACTGCCAGCGGCCCGCCGCCCCCTCCGCGCCCGAGGCCGAGGCCAGCCTTGGGCGGATGTCAGCAACGCGTGTCAGCAGCCGCGGCGGAGGGATAAACACTGGGCCTGGAAAGGGAGCCTGAGAAGGGCCAGAGATGGCGGCCAGCATTCCCTTTGCACCGCTCCGGCTTCTCTTCCTGACCCCCGCTCTCTAGACTGGAGGGCGCTCCCCGGGCGCTCCTTACCCCGGGGACCCCTAGGAAACCACTCCCCCAAGTATCTGTGGACCCTGCCAGGTCAGTACTTCCTGGGACTTCTGCGACCCCTCCAAGGGCAGTCAGGAGCTGGGCAGTGGGCGCGTCAAAGAGGATGAGGGAAGAAGTACCACGTGAGCACCTACGATCCTTTCTCTCATTTAATACTCTGACAATCCCATCGTTATCCTCGTTTTGTAGATGAAGAAACTGAGACTCAGAAGAAGTTCTTGCCCTCATCTTGCAGCTTGTAAAAGATAGAGCCCGCTTTCGAACCTAGGCCTGGCAGCCGGTGAGGAATAAGTGGGGCACTGGCGGAGGCCCAGGGTCATAGGGAGCAAGGAGAGGGACCTGCAGCTCCAAACCCTGGCAACACCCGGAGCCCAGCCTGGCCTGAGAGAGCGGCCCACTTGTAAACAGACCCATGAAAGCGGCTCTCCAGCGGCTCTTCCTCAGTTCGGCCCCATCAAGGGGAGGCCCCAATGGACCCACTGCAGCTAGACTTGGCTCATTCCCTCCACACATGCCCCAAGAGCCACGCTGGTGGGTGAGCAGCAGGCGGGCGGCAGCCCCAGCTTGTGCCGGGAGAGATGCTCTGAGGATAGAGGTTTTTATAAACACAGAAGTTTCCGGCCACTTTGGCCTTTCATGCTGGGGCTTTGGGTAGCAGTCAGAACGCTGCCCTCCCCGTTCCTAGTGGGCATAGCCCTCAGGCTGCAGCCCTGGGCAATCACATGTGCAAGGCCCAGGCTGCTGCGCCAGGATCTGGCCTCGTCCTGCCTTCCCCTCCCTTCCCCTGGCCTCCAGGAAATTAGAAGTTGGGTCATCTTTAGGTCAGTTCCCCAGGCCCCCCAGAACTCTCAGGCAGCCATCAGCCCCACAAGGCAGGGCTCCCTGTCACAGGAAAAGACTCCTGACTGAGCCCGAGGCAGTCCCTCGCAGCAGCCACATACCAGCCACGCACGCACCATCTTCAGAGAGGAAAAACCACCTGGGCCCTGCTCCCAGGCCTGGAGAGGAGAGTGAGTTTCTTCGAAGGCAGGCCCCACCCCTGCCACCCCCCCACCACCCCGCCTCCTTCCCTGAGCTCCTAGAATAAGCGAGACAGAAGGGACCTGAAAGGCCCCTCTGGCCGCCCCCTCCTTCCCAGATTCGGAAGAGAGTCACTCAAGGTCACGCAGCAGTCAGTGGCAAGGTGGGGCCAGAGGCAGGCCCCCAGCTTCCAGCCTGCAGAGCCTCCCCGAGCCTGTGGGAGTGAAAGCCCCGGCCTCACTGCCCTCCACCACCACAGTCTCCTCCCCCTCAGGATCACCCTGTTCCTCTGCTTCAGACAACGCTGCCCAGCGCACTGACCCCTCCCTTCCCCCACCACGGTCACAAGCACACGTTGTCCTGTGCTCACAGGGTCATGGGCAAGGAATGTCACCCCCTCCCAGAGCCCTTGGCAGTCACACCCACCAGGGCACATGCAGCCTTGGGGACAAACACACGCATGCCAGGAGGGTGCAAATACACACGGAACATTCACCTAGCCTGGGACACTTCTGGAAGGCTCCCCTACCAGGCCAGCACTAGGGCTGCTGTAGTCCCCATAAAGGGGCTCAGGACAGGAAAAGCAACAACATAGGGTCATCGCCTGGAGCCTGTTAGGCCCCCAAAGCCCAGCTTCAGCCCTGGCTCCCTCTCACCCCAGGGCCCACAGTTCCCAGCCTTGTCAAAGATACCTCCCCACCGCCCATGCAGGGTCAAACGCATGGGTGACACACAGACACCCCACACACACCCAAGAGCGTGTTAGGCTCTGACCCTACATACTTGGCTTCCAGTCTCCAGCAACACAGTCTGGACGGGCACATGCACGGTACCCTTCGGGGCCCACAGTTTGGGCCATATATACATCCTCCCCTTCTTGCGTCCACACAGCCCCATTCACACATCCAGGCACCCAGAGTTAAGGATACCTGCACACTCCCATCCCACCTCCCTTCCCTGCACACTCAGGTTGTCACATACACACACTCCCCGATCCCGGAAACCTAAGCTGAGCTTCCTGCCGCGCTCCCCAACACCAGGCCCCTTGGCCCCAAGCCCACGGCACCCAGCACCGAGCCTTGACCCCGCGACCCCTGGCCAGCGCCTTGGGGTCACCAGCCCCCGTACACTCACTAGCAGGACGCACACGGCCCGGGCACGCCCCCCCCATTCACACTCTGGAGAGCTCGGCCCGCCCCCAGAGCCCCCTCCCCGCCGGCCCCCTCCCCCACTCACTCTGGCCCTCAAACTTGCGGATGATGGTGTCCAGGAAGGTGTTCTGCGGCGCGACGTGGCCCCTCCGCACCGGCATCCTGAGCCCATGGGCGGGCCGGGCGGACCCCCACCCACCCCGGCCCGGCCCGGCCCAACACAGGCTTCCGGTGGCCCGGCCCGGCCGTGGTCCCCGCACCCCGCGGCCAGGCAGAGCACGGGCGGGGCCCGGACTGGGGTGCGGGCGCGGGGTCTCCGCTCGGCGCCGGCTCCGGACCGTGGGCCCGGCCTGGAGCTGCCTGAGCTCGGGCCGCCCGGCCGCCCGCACACCTGTCTGCCGGCCCCAGCCGAGCCGCGGGCCCCCCTCCGCCGCGTCTCCGCGCTGCGCTCCGCCTGCCCGAGCGCCGGGCTCCCGGCTCCCGCCCGCTGCGCCGACAGCCGCTCCGGCGCCAGCGGCTGGGGCTGCGCCTGCTGCTCGGCCCGGCCGCGGAAGGGTTAACGCGGCGCGCGCCCCTCGGGCTCCGGCCCCCGCCTCCCGGCTCCCTCCCGCCCGCCGCGCGCCCGCAGCGCCGCCCTCTCCCCCCACACAACCCGCGCGCCCGCCCTTCCCATTGGCTGAGCCGAGCCGAGGGCTCCCCCCACCCCAGCCCCTCGCTCAGCCCAGGAGCCCCCGGGACTCGCGCGCCCCAAGAGGGGGAAGGGGCCCTTAGGTAGGGGAACCGTGAGGACAGGTGCGACGGCCGGCCTTGAGGCGGCCAAGGAGGAGCCTGGGGATTCCGCCCCCGCCCCGCCTCCCCCCCCCTCCCCGCTGGAAGGACCGAGGGACCTGACTTGAAGGGAGAGGGCCGGTCCTTTATGCCCTGGACCCCCACCGCGCCGAGCACGGGCTCCTACGCACAGCTTGCGCTCAGTGCCCGCTGCAGGTGACACGGGCGGGCGAGGCCTGGGCCCTGGGAAGACGAGCCCAGGGTCAGGGGAGACCCGAGAAATGTGAAGGGCAGGACAATCTGGAGGCCTAAGGCCACCGAGATGTGAAATAAGGGTGGGTGAGATTTAGGAGGGGCACGCACCCAGAGCAGGGGCGCCCGCCACCCAACGCGCGCGCACACACACAGAGCCCTCCCTGGGGTTACTCCAGGCCCTTCTGCCCAGAGCGGGACATTCTGACAGGAGTTTCAGCCTCCTAGCCTCGGGATCAAAGAGAGGCCTCTGAACGCGAGGTTCCAGCCTGGGGATCCCCTTGTGCGAACGGCCCGCCCTCCCTCTGCTGCGCGGGGCCAGCGGTGCAGGCCCAATCGGCGGGCTCGGGGCCCTGCGGCGCTGCGGCGGCCCAGCCCCTCGGAAAACCCTGGCCTAGCCGCAGGCCCCTCCCCGCGTCCGGCTGGCTCACTCCAGCTACAGCTCCCTTATTTAGGCAAGGAGGCCTGAGGATGCTCAAGGGCAGGCAGGGTGTCTGCCTGCTGCGTGCCCACCGCCTGCCTGGGTCTGACTGAGGGTCTCCGGGGCGCAGTGTCCCCGGCCTGAGCAGCCAGGCGGGGCCTCAGGACGGCCAGGGCCGGCAGGCGAGTGTTGACAGCTGAGCTGGCCGGTGGGGCGTAGTCGGCAACTGAGCTGCCCCCCGCGGGTCCCCTCCCCTGCAGCCCAGATCAGAGACGGGCCAGATGGATGGGGCCATGTGGGGGCCCCTGAGGGTTTGCAGCTGCCTCTGTCCTTGGAGCAAGGGGGTGGGTCTTGTCACCGGGGAGAACCATCCTGGGATGCCGGGGGGAGGGGAGGAACAAAGGGCAGAGAAGGAAGCAGAGTCTGGCAAGAGAAAGGCCCAGGGGAACAGGTCTTGGTGAGACCACCCTACCCAGACTTTCACCTTCCACCCAGGAGCAAAAAGAGCCAAACCCTGGGGCCAGATGGGGCGACTGGCCAGCAGATGACACCCCTTTTTAATTTGCTGGTGGGTGGGCAGTGACTCAGGGAGGCAGCCAGTGGGAGAGAAGGGGGTGGCTCCACCAGCTGGTGCTAAAAAAGACCAGAGGCTCTTATCTGTACCGTCATCCCCTCGGCCCTCTCCACCTCCCGCGGCTTCCTCACTCACACTTCAAGATGCCCCAGGCCTTCTGTGGCACAGACTCCCCTTCCTCTGTGACCTGGCACCAGGCACATCACCCGTCTGGGTACTGGGAGGAACCTAGTTGATGACTGGTCCAGCTCCTCCCCCGCCCCAGGACCACCCCCTGGATGCTGCTTTGACTGCGCTAAGTCCAGGTGATTAACCTAAGACTGGGGTGTCTTCCCCTCCAGGTCAAGGGACTGAGACAGTGAGAAGGGGCCTGGGAAGAGGGGCAGTAGAGAGGGGCATCTCATCTAGCCTGGCCAGCTGTCCACACTGAGGTTCCCATGTTCCCAGGACAGGCCTCTGCTCTTATCCCTCAGGGGGATGAAGGAATCAGAGGGACCACTGATCCTCCCGACAGAGAAGAGGCTGGACACAGAGTAGCCCTCGTCCTGTGTATTCCCTCCCTCTCTCTCTCTCTCTCTCTCTCTCTCTCTCTCTCTCTCTCTCTCACACACACACACACACACACACACACACACACACGCACGCACACACCTCAGAAGTCAGAGCTGAATGCAGATTTCTGCCTTCCTGGAGGCTGAGGAGAGAGCCTGAAGGAAGCCTCACGGAGCCCCTCCCACAGCCAAGCCTGGGACAAGCAAGAGAGACTGTGAGATGGGGATGAACTCCCCCAAAGGCATCCTTCGTGGGGCCACAGGTACCAGCCCCCAAGAGGTAATGGGCAACAGAGGAGCTGACAGAGAAGCCTCCCTTCCACCCCCTCCCCACCTCCACTAACCTCAGATCCCTCAGAGAGAGGAAAGTGCTCAACCTTAATACCCGAGCCGCCAGAACCCGCCCCGGCCCGCTGGGGCTCAGTGAGCCATCTGCAGGAACCAGTCCTGGGAAGAGCTGCCCCCACCCGGCCTGCGACGTGACTGTGTTGAGGCGGCAGGAGGCTGTACCGACGGTGAGACCCAGAGGCACCTCCCAGCTCCTAGAAAGAGACAATTTGGGGAGGAAAGCCCTTGGAAAACATCCTGCCCACCCCACTCTCCACTCCTGTTCAGTGTGAGGTATCCTGTCCTGGGAAGTGAAAAGGGACTGAAGCCTGACCCTGCCGGTGTACCCCCAAGGGACGGGCCAGGCAAGATGCAGCCAGAATGGGACCCAAGAGAGCAAGTGACAATCACACGGGGCCAGGAAGCAGTTCCAGTCAGGTGGGCGCAGGAAAGACAGCTCATGGAATGGCTCCTCAGAAACCCCATGGGGAAGAACGTGGGACCGTCCCTCGCGGTGCCAGGGGAGGCTTAGACAGCACAGCGGGGCCTGTGAGAAGGAAGATGTTCTCAGAAATGAACCGGGGTTGGAGGAGAGGAAGATCAAAGAAACAGCATGTTTCCCCTCCAGAAGTGGGTGCTCAGGGCTTGCTGAGAAGAAGAGAAGGGACGGAGGGGGGGGGGGAACCCACCACAAAGCCCTGGCCAGGAGCCAGAGCTCTGTCCATTCGTGGCCACCCGCAGCTCCACGTGCAGCGATCGTGTCAACTCCCAGCCGTAGGCAAGGGCTTCTCCCACCCACCTGATACCCTCCACTGATGGGGCTCTTCCCCTGCCGTGGTAATAGTCAAAGAAGCAAGTAAGGCACTGGAGAACACCTAACTTTCAATTCTTGTTCTGCTACTAATCGCATTCACAGATGTTTACTGGGGGCCTCATATGTACTGGGCCCTATGCGAGATGCTGTGAGGGACAGGAGGGACAAGCCAGGTCCCCTCCTCCAGGGGTTCACAGAATACTGAAGCTCGGGAGAGGTGCTGTGCTGACAGAAGCTGTGCAATCTGAGGTAAGTGCCGTGGGCGTGCGAGGGGACGTCGATTATTTTGCGCTGGAGGAGTCCGGGGGGGGCGCGCCTTGTGAGGGGACAAGGTCTCAGAGCGAAGGTCCTTGAAGTTTGAAGTGGGACAGGGCAGAAGGACTGCAGGGGTGGGGACAACATGAACAAAGGCATAGAGAGCGGAGGATGGAGATCAGATCTGGGGACAAAACAGTTTGGTGTGGTGTCGGTGGGTGATAGGCTGGAGCCATGAGCAGAGGGCTGAGGAGTATGGGTTTTCTTCTGTGTGCAAAGGAACGGTGGCGGCAGCTGAAATGTATTGTCCTTGAATACAGAAATCATGTCCGTCTTTGTACGGATCCTAGCGTATGGTCAGTGTCTAATAAAGGTCTGTTGAATTAATGAAATGTGCATGACAGTTTGGAGAGACTGAGGCAGATACAAGGTGTTTCAATCATCCCAACGCTCAACGACTTAAATCAGTGACAGCATTTATTTTGCTCACGGGTCTGCCATTTGGGCCGGTTCCACCAGGACCACTTGTGTCTGCTCCACTCAGCTTGGGACTGAAAGGCTCATTCACTCACATGTGGTGTCTGATGCTGGCTGTCAGCTGGGCTCTCAGGACCGGGGCCAGGATGCCTACATGAAGCCTCTCCTCGTGGCTGCCTGGCTTCCTCGCAGCGTGGTGGCTGGGTTCCAAGGGCAAGTGTCCCAAGAGAGGTCCAGGCAGCAGCCGTACCACCTTTAATAACAACCTACAAAGTCACACGAGATAACTTCTGCCGTAATCATGGCCCATCAGATTCAACGAGAGGAACATAGACCTACTTCTCAATGGAGGAGTGTCCCTGACGTAAGAAAAGCATGTGCAATGTGATCTACCGGCGTGAGCATCTTGGAAAAATATAATCGGCTATGTGAAGCTGTGCAGTAGTCCAGGGAGAGATGTGGGAGACGTGAACGAGGTCAGAGGTGATGGAAAGGGGCCCGTTTGTTGGGTCATTGTAGTAGGATCGCTCAATCTCACTTTCCTTACCTGTAAAATGAGGAGACCAAACAAGCTGATCTCTGAGATCCCTTCCAGCCCCAACAGTGAGTGATTCTTTAATTCTACACAACCACGTCCTCCACCCATCAGCCGACTCTCCATTTTCCCTCAATACCCGCCTCCACCTCCACCTCCTACCTTTGTTCTCTGATCGAGGTGCCCTTGAGGCCAGTGGTTACTCCACAGATAGGACCCTGGTCCATCCTACATGTTTATTTCAGACTAAAAATAAGTGGAGTGGGAGACACCTTAAGGGCAGGTGAGAAGACCCACAGACCCATCCATCTTCCACTCCACCCTGCTGTGTGCTCCTCACTGGAGGGTCTCTTGAGAACAGACAGACATACGGCGCGGACTCCACCATAATCTAACTGGGGAGAGAGAACCAATGGGCATGAAGTGTCCTGAAAACGATCTGGTGTGACACGGGCTGCTGACAGTATGTGCAAGGGAGTCCAGAGGAGGGAGGGCTCTGAGTGGGCTGGGGCAGCCAGGAGGGCTTCCTGGGAGTACTGGGCCCTCCTGGATCGTAAGAGTTTTCTCAGGCACAGAGGAAAGGAGTGAACATCTTCATAAAATGAGATCCCATAGGGGTCAGGTGTTGAGTTCTCACATCCATCTACTTACCCCCAAATGACAAAGAGGAGGGGCCAGTTTAAGTTTACTCTGACTGAGAGCTTAACAGCCATCTGTCCCTTTGATTTAAGGGTGGGACTCAGCCTTCTCAGACACAAGAAGGGACTTAAGCGAGGCTCCAAAACGCAGCAAGTAGCAGAAGCTCCAGAATTATTATATAGGTACTGGTGGGGAGGGACAACCTGATTATAAAGCGGGGGGGGGGGGGAAGGGAGACTAGGACATTTGTCTGGAGGCTGAATTTTTCATATATTCTTTAAAAATAAGTATTTACAAAGCACCTACTATGTACCTGACACTGTTGTAGGATATAGTTGTGGTGGGTGGTGGTTGTTAAATAATGCCCTCAGTTTGGGGCACAAGTGCACTTTTGACGTAGATTGGGGGGTTATTTTAGAGTGTCTTTGAGAGACTGAAAAAAAGTTAGGGAGCAAACCACGCTTTGGTGCCACTCCGCCAGGGAAGCTGGCCCGGCAGGCGATCCCAAGCGCTCTTGGCTGCCCAGGAGCTCTGTCTCTGTCCAAGGTGCTGAAAGCCCTTCATGCCAGGCTCCGCAGGGAACGAGGGAGGGCAGCTCAGGTGACCAAGACTGGGGCTCTCCTCCAGACACAGTGAATTAGACAGTCACCCCGAACCATGGAAATGCTTCTGGAACTGGACAGCAGCTCCAGGAGGGAGCATCTGGTGAAGCAAGAGCTGGCTTTGCCAGTCGGTGCTGGGAAGCCTCAAGTCTCTCTTCCAAACGTCCAGAAAGTGCCTCCCTCCCTCACCTCCACACAAGTCATCAAGGAAAAGATATGAATCCTCCTCTGACCTTGACGCCTGCACCTCTTTTCCTTGAAGGCTTCTGTTGCTTTATGAAATATTAGAGGCAGAAAGAAACACTTTCATATTTTAGATGAGAAAACAGATTCGGACCAGCACAGGCCCTTCCTCAAGGTTGTGCTACAAGTGAGAAACAGAAGCAGGTCCCCCAGTTCTCAGTCAAGCGGTTTCCCCATCGCGTACCCCAGGCCCAGTCAGGGATCATATGCCACATATAACAAGAGCTAAAAGAAATTGAGAATTCAAGAGTGTGTGTGTGTGTGTGTGTGTGTGTATGTGTGAGAGAGAGAGAGAGAGAGAGAGAGAGAGAAGATACAAGACCCAGAGACCTCTAGATACAGAGGTGCCTATGTCAGCTCTCCAGAACAATTCCTTGTTCATTCTGCTAAACTCATCAGGCAGAATTTAGAGCCTACCCCAGCTTGGGTGGGAGAGATGAGCTTGGGAATGCTAACCCAACACTAGCTCCGTATCCTGAAGGGTATCCATTCCACCCCGTGAATCAGCCAACATGAAGGACCAGAGAAGAGAACTCACATCCAACCAGGTCTCTCACTCCATCATCTCCCCAATCTACTCACAAACAATTATCCATCACTTTCTATGTGTCCCGTGCTGTGAGGGACCCCTAGAGAAATACATGGCATACAATCCAGCCCCCGGGCCTTAAAAAGTTTGCAATTAGTTGGGAAGAAAAGATGCTTACACGTGAATAGACAATATTACAGCAGCCAATACGATGAGTCACATGGTCCTAGACCCCAAGCGCCAAGTAATGGTTCAGACAATGAACACTTTGACTTCAGAACAGGTTGAGATCATTTTCAGCCTGGAAAGGGAAGGAAAGTCTCCACAAAGGAGCAGGGCTTGAGAGGGATTTGGCTGAGCTGAGAACAGCGGTCAGGACACTTCATCTCTGTCCCTCTGAAGGATATCAGTCCAGCGTGGGGCCTTCTTATAGGAAGAAAAAGCTGGTGAGGGTGCGAAAGTGACAGCAGAGGCCAGTCATGGGGCAGGGACGCAGAATGTCCAGGAAGCCAGGGTTCTGTCTTTCTCCCCTGGGGAAGAAAAAAAAAGGGCTTGGAGCGCTTCCCCTTCTGGGGAAGGGGCAGAACACCATCTAAATCAGACTCCTCTAAATCAGAGGTGGACCAATTCCTGCAGCAGCCTAGACTAGAATTAAGGAAGCCAGACAACAGAATGAGGACCCAGGAGAGTCCCAGATCACCGTCGACAGCAAATATACCAGGAATGGCTCGTTTGCTGGTCATTGGGCGTCAGGGGGCTTATAATTTGGTTGGGAGGATAGGAAAAAAGACAACACAATGACTGAAGGTGTATTGGGGTTTGGATTCAGGGTCTCTCTATCTCACAAATCAGTAGCAGTGATATAAAGTCTTCTCCTCCCACACTGCTTTGGAGAGAGTGCCTGCCCCAGCCCTGGGCACCTGAGAGGCAGGGGGAAGGGATTCTGCCCAGCCAATCCTCAGTGATGGTTGCTACAGAATTTCCATGCTGGGCACACTTGTTGCTCACAGCCCTAGTTCCCGAGAGACCCAGCACCACAGCAAACCACACCAGCAAACTGGGCCAGACTGAGGGACTGAAGGAGGGGAGGAGAGGGGAAGGGGGTAGGGCCCGTCAGACTGAGCCCTGACATCCATGACCTTCTACACAGGGCCCCCATGGCCTTCTACATCGGGCCCCCATGGCCTGACATAGGGCCCCCATGGCCTTCTACATAGGGCCCCCATGGCCTGACATAGGGCCCCCATGGCCTTCTACATAGGGCCCCCATGGCCTTCTACGTAGGGCCCCCATGGCCTTCTACATAGGGACCCCATGGCCTGACATAGGGCCCACATGGCCTTCTACATAGGGCCCCCATGGCCTGACATAGGGCCCCCATGGCCTTCTACATAGGGCCCCCATGGCCTGACATAGGGCCCCCATGGCCTTCTACATAGGGCCCCCATGGCCTGACATAGGGCCCCCATGGCCTTCTACATAGGGCCCCCATGGCCTTCTACATAGGGCCCCCATGGCCTTCTACATAGGGACCCCATGGCCTGACATAGGGCCCACATGGCCTTCTCATAGGGCCCCCATGGCCTGACATAGGGCCCCCATTGCCTCTACATAGGGCCCCCAATGGCCCTTCTACGTAGGGCCCCCATGGCCTTTCTACATAGGGACCCCATGGCCTGCATAGGGCCCCCATGTCCTTCTACATAGGGCCCCCATGCCTCTTCACGTAGGGCCCCCATGTCCTTCTACGTAGGGCCCACCATGGCACTGAATAGGGGACCCCCATGACATCAACGAGAAGCCTCAGCCTGGCCCCAAAAACTCCTCGCTTTCTACTCTGGATCCCAGGAACAAAGGACATTTTCAAGTCCCCAAGGATGTGAAAACATTTATATCCACCCTGACTGTTCTCGTTCCAAATTAGTTTGGCAGGTCAGGACCAGAAGGAGAGGCAGGTCACGGACTGAGCCCCAGGTCACGCTGCCCAAGGGTACATGCGCGCGCGCGCACACACACACACAACACACCAGAATGCACTCTAGGGCCGCAGTTCAGAAGCAAGAGTCTAGACCTCAAGAAGAATCAAGGCCTGGAGACACCCAGGTTTCCTTCCGGAAGTTTAGTGCCCTCGCTCCCCGGAGCGTCCCAGAGGTCGACGGTCACTGTCACTCCCAGGGCAAAGGGTCTTGGGATTCTCCCATGACTTTCTTACCAGTCCTGAGAGCCAGGAACCAAAAGTCTCCAGAACAGGGCCCATGTGCCCTGTTCTGGAGACCCACCTGGGGATGGGGGTGGCATCTACAAGCGTTCCTCTCACGGGAGCCGGGGGGCACCTGCTGCCCACACCCGGGACCCTGCTGGACGTGCTCCCCTGCGCTTTCAACTCACCACACCCTGGGGTCTGCGCAGAAGCAGGGGGGTTCCAAGGAAGGTCTGGGGGTGGGCTGGTCAGAGTCATCGTCAGGAACTTCAGGCTTACGCAAACGAACCACTTCAGGGTCCCAGAGGGGTAGTGCGGACCCACCACCCGAGCTGGGCCAGAGGCACACACCACTGTCCCTCCAGCACGCTGGGTCTCATTGTCTGAGGGTCTGGGTGTCTGAGCTCAGGCCTCTGCTCCAATCTCTTGTCTCCAGCTCTCTGCTGCCCCCATGTGGCTTCCTCAAGAAAGGCCGGGCTGCTTGACGCTGCCCCAGTGCCAGCCAGGAGCCCCTTTCCGACAGGCAACGTCTTCCGAAGCCTGAGTCCTGAACACCCCAGACCCTGTCCAAAGCCCCTCCGCAAACACCCAGCCTCCGTCTTGCAGTCTGGAAGCTCAGCAAACCTCTCTGCTCCCAACAGGAGTTACATCCTGAGGAGGACAGGGGCCTCCCTGGGCCACAGAGGGCTACCCCACTCCCCTCTGCCTGCTTCCCGACCCCCCTTCCCCCGGCTTCCCACCCAGGCTTGCCAGCAGGCAGGAAGGAAGCTGTTCATAGTGGGGAGGGTGGGGCACTTCCAGCTCACACTGAACAACCCCGGGTTGGGCTATAAAGAGCAAGGGCCTTCCGCTCTTTCCCCCTCCACCCGCCACCTTCCACAGCCCCTGCACACACCCCAGGAGCCAGGCCCTTCCCTCCCCCAAGGTCAGCGCATCCCCCAAGCCCTGAGCGGCTTCCTGCTCCAAGACGGAAGTCAGGAGCAAGGCTTATTGCCTTCTGAGGGGGCAGGAAGCGCCAAGGGCCTGGCTACTCACCCACAGAACGTCTGTCACCCTCCCGGACCAGGACTGATGGGGCTGGGGGCTGGGCTGCCCCCCGCCCCCGCAGCGGCAGAAAACACCGCCACTGTCAGAGACCGAAGGGCTGGATTCCCAAACAGATCCTCTGCTGGATTCCTTTCAACAGATTCCAGCTTGAAATACCATAATTTGAAATTAAAATTCTTGGGAATTCCCTGGCAGTCCAGTGGTTAGGGCCCGGTGCTTTCACTGCGGGGGCCCAGGTTTGATTCCTGGTCGGGGAACTAAGATCCTGAAAGCCGTGCAGCGTGGCTAAGAAAAAATTAATTAATTAATTTAAAATTCTTTCCTACCGGTGGAAACTTCAACTCTGCGGCTTTTGAAATTATTGTTTTTTCAGCAATTACTTTTTTTTTTTTTTTCCGGCCATGCGGCATGTGGGATCTTAGTTCCCCTCAGTTCCCTGACCAGGGATAGAACCCCACACCCCCCTGCAGTGGAAGGGCGGAGTCCTTAACCACTGGACCGACAGGGAAGTCAGCAGTTACTCTTTAAAATGCAATAGCTAAGAAGAGCAGTCAGCCGCCGAGCTGCATGAGCCTTAATGCCCAGTGGGAGATGGCCGGCAAAGAGAAAGGCAGGGCCTGGGGAAGGATGGGAGAGGCCCCATCCCAGAGGTGGAAGCGTCAAAAACCGTCGGGCATGGCCAGAGTCCGTTTTGACGGAAGTAAAGACACGAGGGGCAGCGCCCGCCAAAACTCCAGGAAAAGCGGCCAAAGGGAAACCTCCTTGTGGTCAAAGCCTCACCTCTGATTCTCTAGCTCTACTTATCATCTCCCTCTCTTCCTAAAATCCCTGCTGTGGCTCCCTCTACCCAGATCCCCACCAAAAATTCAGGGCCCCCGGTCCCCGCCGTCAGCGCGGCTGCACTGAACTGTCCCCAGCCTCTCTGTGGCCAGAGAAGGGCCCCTCTTGCCTCCTTCACCAGCCCACCCCGTGCCTTCTGCCCACCGCGACCCGCCAGCCTCGCTGACTCCCTTCTCAGCCACCCCTCTCCAACTGCCCCTGGAACACAGCTGCGGGCCCCTGGGGGGCTGCACACATCTGCAGCTGAACAAGCCAATGTTCACAAAACACCTGCTTGGTGCAGGAGACGCAGGCCCGAGGAGAGCAAATGAGCAGAACTTGCCCTGTGCTTCCAGAGCACACAAGTTCATCTGGAAGAGAAATCGGACGGGGCGAGCTGCCCGAGAACCGCCGCTGGGAGGAACCAGAGCAAGAGATATTCCCGTGGCCCGGGGAGCCTGGAGAAGGGGGCTGGAGGAAGGCCTCACAGAGGAAACACAGCGGGGCCGTGTGCTGGTCGGATCCTCCAGGAAGCACACCAAGAAGGAATGGGAAGCATAGGAGATTCATGCCTGCGAAAGATAACGGGGAAGGAGGGAACGCCTCTGGAACAGGATGCGGGTCTGACACCTGTGAAAGGAGAGGTGGGGGGAGGACCGGATGGGGACAGCCTCGTACCACAGGGAGCCCTGCGATGGTCTCATCGGGCCAACAGGAACGCCGCAGGAAGACCACCTGGAGAGGCCCCTGGTGGGCAGCGACGTGAGCCCACGTGCCTCGGGGGCTCAGGGACTTTCTGAAGCCTTGGGGGAGCGTGTGGTCTTGGGTTGGCTGCTGGGCAGAGTCTGAGGGCGTCACACCTGCATCTCCTGCAGCAGGTCCTCCTGGGCTGCCAAGGCTGGGCCATGAGCAAGGAAAAGAAAGATCTCCTTTAGTCAGAAGGCTAAGGGAGAGGAGGAGGGGGCGGCAAAGCAAGGGCCCAGGGGCAAGAAAACACAAGGACAGTTTGAGAATCTGTGAGGAAGCCCATTTGTCTAGAACAGAGGGTGTGAGTAGCACATCTGGGAAATTGAGGGCTGGGCCAGTGTGTTGACCTTGGGTTGAAGGTCTCAGGGGGAGCCAAAGCATGACGTTAGCCCTGATTTCGAGATGAATCTGGCCGTAGTGTGGAGCGCGGATGGGAGGGGAGACCCCAAGTTCCGGAGTCCACAGGGAAGGGCTATGGTCAGTGCTGCAGGCGAGAGGTCGTAAAGACTTAGCATCTGATGCTTGTTGCCACCTTGTCCCAGGGGAGGCCAGCCACAGCTCCATTAACTGGAATCCGGAAAAAAGGAGTCATTCTCAGTCACGTGCGTGTTAGGTGGTGGCTGAATGGGAGCCAGAAGTGGGGTCTGTCTGCCTCAGCCATGGTGGGGAAAAGTACCGGAGAGCTAGGCGCCTCCCTGAGAAAGGAAGGCGAGCGGGGTGGGGCCTTGGGCTCCGGGGCCATGGGGGGCAAAAGCCGGGACGAGCACAGGCCCTGTGCTTCTGCATCTCACCTGCCCCTTGGCTGACGGAGGGGCAGCAAAGTTTTCTGGAAGCCCAGGAGCTCAGGCTTGTCCGTGTCTACAAAGCCCCCTCACCCTCCTGCCTCCAAACTGGCAGACCCCACCTTCTTGGTGTGATCCCAGAGCTCCCAGCACGGCCCGTTCCTTCCGGCTGGTCCGCCTGCCCGCCCCCCACCCAGGCCCACACCAATCATATCCTCCACTGCTTTTCAAGGTAGTCCAGCCAACACAAATCTACACGTTTGTTTGTCTGCCGGTCTGCCTCTCCCTGTCTCTGCCTATCCCAGTCTCTCAACTTCCGTTTCTTTCTCACAGTTTCTCTTAGTCTCTGTGGTCTCAAATCCGCCAGACATGGATCCCCGTAGACCCAGAAGCCCCAGCTCATGGCCTTTCTCCAGCTCCTAGATGGCTAAAAATGCACTACTCCTTGAGGTGCCTGAAGAGTGCCCATGTGTACCACTTGCATTCTGGGAATTTAGTTTCCCTTCACCCCCACCCCCCCACACACCCGGCTCTTGCTAGGGCCCCAAGATTTCCCCAGTGGTCAGTCTCTGCCCCAGCCCTGACTGCTGGGTCTGTCTGCTGACCTACCTCCCCCAGGGAAGCATGCGTCACTGTATGACAGGGTGGGCGTGGAGGCCCTGGATGGCAGCTTCCTGCCCTTTTGTGTCCCCCACTTGAGTCACAGGGGGCGGGGGTTCCAGGAAGTTGGGGCTGGGATGGAAAGGGATACCCTAATGCCAGACCCAAGGACAAAGGGTCACTGTCCTTGCTGGGCCTGTACCCCCAAGAACCCCCAAAGACTCAAAGGTAGGGGTCCAGGAGCCCTTAGATGTAGGGAAGGTGTTGAAGGAGGGCACCGGGGTGACCCTAGAGGTCCCTGTGGTCACTAAGAGCAGGGACTCGTCGCCGGCCACTGCCCCAGTGCCCCCCTTCTGTCTGACCCCTCAGGGCAAGGCCAGCAAGGGTGAGGTGGAAGACCTGCCCTCTGGTCAGATACCACAGAAGGGTCTTGCTGGCGCTCTGGCTAGCCCACCCCACCGTTCCCCTGCACCCCAGCTCCTGCACTCCGGCCCCAGGGGTCTGCCAGCACCTGGGTTCCCACTTATCTTCCCTCGTCCTCAGAGCGGAACCCAGGCGTCCGGCCCTCCACCCTCTGGGCCTGCGGGCATGGAGCCGAGGCTTTCGAGCCTCCCAGCCGGGCTTGTTCCTGTCCCATTGTGTGTGGGACAGGGGCGGGGCGAGGGCCAGCAGTGGAGAGCCCCCTCCCACTGCCCCCTCCCCTTCCTAAGGAAAAGGCTGAGGCTCTGCCGGGAGCCACAGAGCAGACGCGGCCGAAGCCGACATGGGCAACTTGAAGAGCGTGGGCCAGGAGCCCGGGCCACCCTGCGGCCTGGGGCTAGGGCTGGGCCTCGGGCTGTGCAGCAAACAGGGCCCGGCCTCCCCAGCACCTGAGCCCAGCCGGGCACCGGCACCCGCACCCCCGCCCGCGCCAGACCACAGGTGAGGGCTGCGGAGGCTAGGAACAGGTTGCAGGGGGGCAGGTCAAGGCCTAAAGGCCCAGCTTGGAAGGGCTGGAGCCTGCAGCCCAGTCAGGAGGGCCAGGTCGCCAACCCAAACGGCTGTCAGCGTGGACAGAACAAGATGGTCAGGGAGGCTCAGACAAGAGACCGGGTTCCGGGCCGGCAGGCAACAGGTGAAGGTCGAGGGTAAGGGTGCCAGCTTCCCAGGTGTGAATGGCCAGGGTCTGAATGCTGCTCTGCTGCCAAGAGCTGTTTGACTTTGAGCAAGTTACTTAACTTCTCTGAACCTCCGTTTATACAAAATATGGATATAGCGGTACTTGACCCCATTGAGTTGTTGTTAAGTTTCTAGTTCACGGCAAGACCGACAAACAGCCATGATTATTTAACAGGAGTGGAAAGGAGCTGGGGAGAGGTAGGTACAAGGGAGTGAGAGGACGGGGGAGAGACTGAGGACCTCGGGAGGAACTGAGAAGAGAGAACAGCTAGGCCCTTTTCCCCTGCTCCAGACCCCTCCTCCCACTGGCCATCAACCCCCAAACTGACCCTGCAGCCCCAGACCCCAGCAGGGGCGCCCCCGGGGCAGAGGTCCCTGGAGAGAGTAAGGACGCAGCCCGAGGCCAGGTGGGGTGACAGGCCAGCCGGGGTGGCCGGGCTGCAGGCAGCTCTGCGCAGAAGGGCAAAGGGGCCGGGGGCCTGGCCGCACAGGCGCGCGGAGGCCTGCGTCCCTCCCTTCCTCCCTGAGGCTGGGCTGGCAGCCCTGGGAGGAAGTGATAAGGCCTCTGAGGCCGGAGGGAAATCTGGGCTGAGGAATCCCTGCCGGGGCTTCCTGGGGCTCCGTCCCCTCCAGGCCGGGCTCATCTCAACCTCAGGGGGCTGGACACCCCACGTCCAGAGGAGGCAGTGGGGACGAAGACCCGGCCTTGGGCCAGGGCCTCAGGATCCCAGTGCCGCAGCCCCGGGAGCCCAGGGTCTCACTGAGCATCCAGAGGAGTGCGGCGGGCCTGGGCGGAGAAGCGGCAGCTCTGCCCGTGCGGCCCTTGGCAAGATCCTTCACTTCGCTGAGCCTCAGATATCTCACCTGTAAACGGGGTGCAATATTGCTTACCTTCCAAGGCTGTTGCGAGGGCTGGGAGGAAGGGTGAGATAGCACGTGGCAACCAAGCAAGCAATCACTGGATGCTCAGTGCTGTCGGAGAGGTCTCTGGGGCACATCCAAAGGGTCACACACTTCTCTCCCATGACCCCAGCCCGGCTCCCAACAGCCCCCGGCTAACCCGGCCTCCAGAGGGGCCCAAGTTCCCTCGCGTGAAGAACTGGGAGGCGGGGAGCATCACCTACGACACTCTGTGTGCTCAGTCACAGCAGGTAAGGCCTGGGGCCCCCCGTCTCCCAAGTCAAGGTCAACACGGCTGAGGCCCATCCCCTCAAAGGCAGAGGAGACCGGGAAGAACCTGACGAGCTCAGGAACGTGCGCTCTCAGCCTCCCTAACCCAGCCCAACCTCCTGGCTATGTCCAGTCTTGGGGGCTGGGGAGGCCCAACGCACACCTCCCGGGACCCTCCCTCCCTCTGCCCCAGACTCTGCCTCCAGGCCCTGCCCCCCAGCCCCGATCTGGTCCTGATCTGATGCTCCCTGCTCTCTCGGCCACCACCCCCCACCCCGACACAGGACGGGCCCTGCACCCCCAGACGCTGCCTGGGCTCCCTGGTGTTTCCACGGAAACTGCAGAGCCGACCCTCCCAGGGCCCTCCGCCCCCTGAGCAGCTGCTGAGCCAGGCCAGGGACTTCATCAACCAGTACTACAGCTCCATCAAGAGGTAAGCCCTCCCCCGAGACCCGCAGCCCACCCTCAGCCCTGGTCCTGCTGAGACCTAGAGGCAGGTGACCCTTCCCCCCGGGGCCCCTCGCATTCCCCCCATCCCGGTACCACGTGGGGCCGGAGCTCAACACCGCCACCCTCGCCAAACCCTCACCAAGCCCGGGGGCCCTCCCCCGCCCACGGCTTCCTCTCGCTCCCCTCTCCTCCCCAGGAGCGGCTCCCAGGCTCACAAGGAGCGGCTTCAGGAAGTGGAAGCCGAGGTGGCAGCCACGGGCACCTACCAGCTTCGTGAGAGCGAGCTGGTGTTCGGGGCCAAGCAGGCCTGGCGCAACGCCCCCCGCTGCGTGGGCCGGATCCAGTGGGGGAAGCTGCAGGTGTGGCTGGCTAGCCAGCACCCAGTGTGGGGACAGGGGGACACAGGAGAGGAAAACATGGGGTGCGACAGCTCCCGAGGCTTCCCGGGGGGTTCCCGAGCAGTGGGGAGACCCCGCCCATTCCCTCTACCCCAGGGGAGCCCACAGCCCAGCAGCTACCACCTGGTCGTTAAGCCCCATAGCAGCGCCTTGGCTGTCTGAGGGGGAGAATCACCCAGATGGACAGAGGGACGCACTGAGTAGGTGAGGACAGCTGAGCGGTGATCCCGGGGGGGTATGGTCAGAGCAACAAGAGCAGTCTTCCAAAAAAGGACCCCGGGCTTCCCTAGTGGCGCAGTGGCTGGGAGTCCGCCTGCGGCTGGGCCCGTGAGCCATGGCCGCTGAGCCTGCGCGTCCGGAGCCTGTGCTCCACGGCGGGAGAGGCCACAACAGTGAGAGGCCTGCGTACCGCAAAAAAAAAAAAAAAAAAAAGCCCCTGCTTGCCCAGCCCAGCGTCCTCACCCCAAACACACGGCTCCCTCCCAGTCCCCCAGAGCCTGGGCCTCACACACCCCGCCATGTGACTCAAGCTCCCGTGGGCTACTGGAACAGCCTGTGGCCCGGCTCTACCAGAAGCGAGCTGACCCACAGGGGAACTGGATCCATGACCTTGGCCTCCTTAGTTGTAACCGGACACCAGAGAATTTGGAAGAAAGCCATGTGCGGAGTAAATCCCAAAGGAGGCTCAAATAAAATCAGAACAATCCTGTCTGACACTTAACAAAACGCTTTAAGTTGTTCAAAGCTCCAGCTCAACTCTGAACCCATCAGAGATTCCGTATTTGACCCCGCTGTTGGCCCCAGGCCAGCCACTGTCACCGCTGCCCCTATCACCAACACGAGAGTCCCCTCCTCCCTGAAGCAGGAAAGGGACCTCCCAGCCCCTTGCTGGGGCCTCCACCCCAGCAGTCAGGATGGCTCCTCCTTGCTTCGGAATGTCAGGATGGGCAGAGTCCCCGGAGGCCACCTACTGCAGCCACCCCCCTTCCCATCACCAGTGTGCTCAGGGAGAGTCAGAAGACTGGCTGGGGTCACCTGCTTTTGCTTGAGCACCATGAGAAATGGGGAACTCGCCACCCACACCCCCAGGCGGCATCCCCGTCATTTGGTGCCCTGCCCCCGATCATCAGCTTGGCAGTGACTGGGTCCCTCCTCTGTACCAGGTGCCGAGTCAGCTTCCGTAGGGATGGGGAGACACTTACCCCGGCAGGCAGATAAGGAACAGGCCAGACTACACCGGGTGTGTGGGGTGCAGGGCAGGAAGGGTCAGTGTGGGTGCAAATGGTCAGGGAGGCTCCCGAGAGGAGAAAGAGCCATGGTTCACAGCTTGTGACCCACCCCCCGCAGCCTTCGAAGGCTGCAGACAAGGTCACTAGTCCCTGCCCTGCGTCCTTGCCTTCTCCTGGGGCTGACACTCAAGACCCCCATCTCCCTCCTGTCTCCCTGCCTCGGATGGCTCAGGTGTTCGATGCGCGGGACTGCAGCTCTGCACAGGAGATGTTCACCTACATCTGCAACCACATCAAGTACGCCACCAACCGGGGCAACCTCCGGTGAGTGCCCCCCGCCCTGCCCGAGACCCCACCCCCTCCCCCAGGCACAGGCAGTGAACCTGGGCTCTGACCAGCTCTCGTCCCCACGTCAGTTCGGCCATCACGGTGTTCCCCCAGCGCGCTCCGGGCCGCGGAGACTTCCGCATCTGGAATAGCCAACTGGTGCGCTACGCGGGCTACAGGCAGCAGGACGGCTCCGTGAGGGGGGGACCCAGCCAACGTGGAGATCACCGAGGTGGGCGTGGGCAGGTGGAAACGGGGAGGCCAGCCCGAGGGCTCTGGGAGGAGGACAAAGGGTCCAGTCAAAGAGCGGTCGGCGCAGCAGGGAGAGGAGACCTCACTGAGACAAAGGATGGGAGATGCCAAAGAAGGAGGTCCCTGAGGAGGGCACAAGGTTGGGCCCCTCATTCCCATCTCCGGCCCCTCTGCCCGCAGCTCTGCATCCAGCATGGCTGGACCCCAGGAAACGGCCGCTTTGATGTGCTACCCCTGCTGCTCCAGACCCCAGATGAGGCTCCAGAACTCTTTGTTCTGCCCTCCGAACTGGTCCTCGAGGTCCCCCTGGAGCACCCCACGTGAGCACGAGAGGGGCCGGGATGGGTGGAGGAGAGGGCTGCCCAGGGGGTGGCCCGGTCAGCAAGGCTCCACAGGGCTGATCCCACGCCCTCACGCCCCCAGGCTGGAGTGGTTCTCGGCCCTGGGCCTGCGCTGGTACGCCCTCCCAGCAGTGTCCAACATGCTGCTGGAAATTGGGGGCCTGGAGTTCCCTGCAGCCCCCTTCAGCGGCTGGTACATGAGCACGGAGATTGGCATGCGGGACCTGTGTGATCCCCACCGCTACAACATCCTGGAGGTGAGGACCCGTGGGGCGGGGGGCTTGGGGGCACGTATAGGATGTCGGCAACATGGAGAATCTGAACAAGGTCAGGTCCGGTCGGCCTCCTGACCTAGAACTGCAGAGGAGGGCTCTGGAACCACCGAGGTCAGGGCAAAGGGGGCTATGTGCCTGCGTGCGAAGATGCAGTTATTTTTCTGGGGATAGGAGCTGTAACTGTAGCTTTCGTCAGTTTCTCAAAGCATATTTTGACCCAAAACATGGTAAAACCCATTTTAGAGATGAGAAATTAAGTCCCGGGGCTGAGATGTGGCCGGCCCCAGGGTCCCTCTCTGCCCTGTGGTGCCTTTGCAGGCAGGAACCTGAATCAGCCCCAAGTGAAGTGCTCAGGCCTCCTGCTGGCTACCCACCCGCCCTCACCCCTTCCACTCACGAGCTGGAGACAAAGATGTTCTCCACCCACCCTCCCCCGCCCCCTGCCAACCACTGCCGCGCACCCCTGCTCTCAGGACGTGGCCGTCTGCATGGACCTGGATACCCGGACCACCTCATCCCTGTGGAAAGACAAGGCAGCCGTGGAAATCAACTTGGCTGTGCTGCACAGTTACCAGGTACACAGGCCCCGACTGGCCAGGAGCACAGGGGATCGGGGCTGGAAGAGAGGAAGGCACTTAGAGACTGGGCCGGGGGTCGGAGAAAGTTGGAAGGAGTTCCCGAGTCTGAGCGCCACGGGGGCGCTGGGCCTGCAGTCCCAGGCGCTGTAACTATGGGAACCTAGCTGATGAGCGAGCGCATGCTTGGTAATTCTGGTCCCCAGGGCATGCTGGGTATTGCGGTTTGTGGGACCCACCGGATTCTGGAAACTCTAATTCCAGGACGAGGGCATGCTGAGCATTGTCATTGGAGGAAACTAGTGCCTGCTAAGTACTTCTATGTGGTCTCGAGACTTTCGGCTATTTGGGTGTGGGAGGCATACCGAGAACACAGATTGGACCTCCTTTTGCCTGCTGACCACGCGTGCCGCAGTTAGGGGCGACACTGGTTCGGGGAAGACGGTAGATGTTAGGTTTGGGGTGACGGAAGCGCAGGGTCTGTGGGCTGAGTCTAAGCCCGTCCCTCACCCCAGCTCGCCAAAGTGACCATTGTGGACCACCACGCTGCCACGGCCTCCTTCATGAAGCACCTGGAGAACGAGCAGAAGGCCAGGGGGGGCTGCCCTGCCGACTGGGCCTGGATCGTGCCCCCCATCTCGGGCAGCCTCACCCCAGTCTTCCATCAGGAGATGGTCAACTATGTCCTGTCCCCTGCTTTCCGCTACCAGGTGCCCACCCCACTGGCTCTTGCCCACCATGCCAGCTCTGACTGAGCAGCCCCAGGGGCCTCCAACCTTCTGTTCTCTCTCCTTACCTTTCCCTCCACTCCTGCCCACCCCCCATCGCTTCCTTGTAGCCAGACCCCTGGAAGGGGAGCACAGCCAAGGGCACCGGCATCACCAGGAAGAAGACCTTTAAGGAAGTGGCCAAGTAGGTTCCCTGGGAGTGCTGCCCTCCCTCCCACACACCCAGACCCTCCCCCCATCGCCAGCAGTGGTCTGGGCACTCCACCCCTCCACACCCACCAAGACCTTGCTTGGGTCACGCGCCTGGGGAGGCCCCGTCTCTGTGCGCCTGGGACCCCTTCACCCCACCCTTGCCCCACAGTGCGGTGAAGATCTCTGCCTCACTCATGGGCACCGTGATGGCGAAGCGAGTGAAGGCGACGATTCTGTACGCCTCCGAGACCGGCCGGGCCCAGAGCTACGCACAGCAGCTGGGGAGGCTCTTCCGGAAGGCCTTCGACCCTCGGGTAGGACTGAGCCCAGAGGGCAGGGATCTGAAAAGAAGGGGGGTTCTGCCCCCACCTTCAGACACAGCCTGGAGAACAGGAGAGGGTCACAAGGCAGGGCCCACGAGGAACCCCGGGATCCTCAGGGATTCAGGGATCGAGTCGGGGCCTGAATCTTGCCCTGCCGGGAGGACTAGAATAAAAAGAACCAGAGCAGCGCAGCACAGGTCCCCAGGACATGGTCTTCTCCTTGCCCACAGGTCCTGTGCATGGATGAGTATGACGTGGTGTCCCTGGAGCACGAGACGCTGGTGTTGGTGGTGACCAGCACCTTTGGGAACGGCGATCCCCCAGAGAATGGAGAGGTGAGGCCTGCCAGGAAAGGGGCCGCTGGGAACGAAGGGAGACTCAGAATTGGAATGGCTGGGCAGGACCCCCAACCCCATGATGGAAAGCGGAGATGCCGTGAGAGTAGGAGCTGTGGACAGTCCACTGGGACCCAAGGGCCTACACACGCCACACTCCAGGCCCACCCTTGCGGCTGCCCCCCCCACCACACACACACAGACACATCTGCTTAGCTGGGTCCCCAAGTCATTTCCATTATCAGAGCAAGTGTTTAATACATGGAAGGCACTTCCTGGCTGGCCAGGCACTGACAGATGGGAAAGACGGCACTTAAGGCGAGATCTCAGCTTTGTCATTTCTTCTTCTCTTCACAAAAGAAAAGAGCACTGCTCAGATGCCAACAGAGACTAGGCAACTTCACTTTCTGAACAAATCTTGAAAGGAACAAACTGGGGTCCCACCACTGAATCCTTTACTGTTAATCACTGTCCTTCCTGCTTCTCTGTCTCTGGCCGCCCCCAGGAACGTTCATTTCTGGAGCCCCTATCTACTTCTGTTTCTAAATGCCTTCTTAGTGCTAAGTACCTCCTCAAGTCCCCTAGAGCAGAATGCTCATGGAAGCCTTCTCCCCTGCCTCGCTGCCCATTCAGCCCTGCTTCTGATCTGCCTTTTAAAGAAACTAGAGTCACTAAGTTTTTTTAGTATAAAAGTAATAGTTACATCCATGTGACCCACAACCCCATCAAGACAGAGAACACTTCCATCACTTAGAAAGTCCCCCTTGTCAACTCCCCAAGTCAATCCACCTCTCAATCTCCCCACCGTCCTGATTCCTGTCGCCTGGTCTAGAACAGCACAGAGAGGGGAGCACGGTATTCTGGCTTCTTTCACTCCCCCCGCTTTGGAGGTTCACCTCGCTGCTGAGTGACTCAGTGGCTCATTCCTCTCCATGACTGAGCCACGCCCATGGCATGAACAGTTTATTTCTCTCCTCTGCTGACGGACACCTGGGCCGTTTCCAGCGCTTGGCTATTGTGAATGAAGCTGTTATGAACATTTCTGTACAAGGCTTTTGTGGCCTTATGTTTTCATTTCTCTTGGATAAATACCTAGGAGTGGGACTGCTAGGTCAGTGGGTAGATGTTATGTTTAACTTTTTTTTTTTTTAATGAAACTGCATACAGCCAAACGATTGAACTGCACCCTTAAGTTCCGTGTATTTCGATGTGTGTACATTCTACCTCACGTTTCTAAATGGAGCAAACCTAGGAATTTGCCCTACAGAAAATGGTATATATTTACTAACAACACAAACAAGAATATTTATAGCAGCGCTGTTCGTGATATCCCCGCGCTGGAAACAGTTCAAATGACTCTCAGCCGTAGAAGGATAAATACATCGTGGTCTATTCAAATGCAGTGCGGCATGAGGGTGAACGAAAAACAACCACACACAACAAAATACAACCACACCCAACAAAACAGATGAATCTCAAACATCACGCAGAGGGAAAGAAGCCAGACACGAAAGAATCAGACCGTGGGACTCACTTTGTATCAGCTTCAGGAAGAGGCAGAACAATTCCGTGGGCTTTTAATCAGGAGACCGGGTGGTTACCCCAGAGAGGGGGTGGGGAGTAACTGGGGTGGGGCGACACCAAGGTGACTTCTAGGACGCTGGTGGCGTTTCTTGATGGGATGCTGATTACACAGGTAGGTTCAGTTTACGCAAATCTGTAAAGCTGTGCATTTATAACGTGGGTGCTTTTCTGTGTGTTCAAGAAATAAAATTAAGGTAGTACATGCTAATTACGGTGAACCTGTAGACTCACCGTCTAAATGCATCTGCAGCTAACCCTAGGATAACTTGCCGCGTTTTGGTTTTTCCTGTGTAAAGATTGTCGTGTGTGGTTCTAAGCTATTTCCGTGGTAGCATGTAATAAGGCTCAGCTTTCTAGAAGGTATCAGTGCCACTAGGGATCGAGGCAATGCAGGGAGACTGAGAGCCATTTCCCACCTATGAGATTGGACTGGTCACATCCAGTGTGGACAGGACTGAGGAAAGAGCATTCCTCTATCCTGATGCTACAGGACCATCTGACCACGCCACCAAGCTTTTAAACCCTCTGACTCAGCGGTTCCACTTCTAAGGACTACCCTACTGAAATATGCGAAGGAGGAAACAGGCGTATATGAGTGTTCGAGCATTGTGCCTAGACCATCCAGATATCCCCAGGCAGGGGGAAGTCTCCATGGTACCTACAAATGATGGGACGCTATGTAATCATTCGAAAGAATGAGGTCTGGGGCTTCCCTGGCATCCCAGTGGTTAGGACTCTGTGCTTCCACTGCAGGGGGCCCGGGTTTGATCCCTGGCCAGGAAACTAAGATCCCACAAGCCACATAGTACGGCCAAAAAAAAAAAAAAAAAAAGAATGAGGTCAATCTTGGTGTGTTGACCTGGAAGGATATCCATGATAGGTTATTGACAAAAAGCAGGTAAACATAATAGGATCCCATTTTTACTTTAAAAAATAAACTATAGAAAGTTTAACATCTGTCCGTGGTACACATGCCTTGGGGGATGAGACTGGAGGGAAGGGAAGGGTAGAGTTTCTCTTTTATTACTTTACATGCTTCTGTAATGTTTTCAAAAGCCAATACCTCTCTTTTGAAATGTTCAAAACAAATTAAAATTTAAGGTCATAAATAATAATAACAACAAGGGCCAGTCCAGTGTAGTATGAAATCTTGTATAGTTTGAAATAAAACAAAACTAATCGTGATGCCAATGTTTGCCCTCACCAGAGTTTTGCAGCAGCCCTGATGGAGATGTCGGGCCCCTACAACAGCTCCCCTCGGCCAGAGCAACACAAGTGAGTAGGGATGGGAGTTTTGGGGGCGGGGGGACAGGGAGGCATCTGGAGACACAAAAGGAAAGGAGGGGGCTTCCCCGGTAGCGCAGTGGTTGAGAGTCCGCCTGCCTATGCAGGGGACACGGGTTTGTGCCCCGGTCGGGGAAGATCCCACGTGCCGCGGAGCGGCTGGGCCCGTGAGCCATGGCCGCTGAGCCTGCGCGTCCGGAGCCTGTGCTCCGCAACGGGAGAGGCCACAACAGTGAGAGGCCCACGTACCGCAAAAAAAAAACAAAAAACCCACGGCTCCGCACTCATTTTCCCAACAAGCTGGAGGACAGCTGAGCGGAGGCCTCAGCCCTCACGCAAGCCTCAGGACACCCTCTTCCTTGTGACCCCCCAACTCCAGGCCCCGGGGCTTTAAGGGGCCGCCAGTCCTGAGGTTTCCTTCAGAGACAGGAGGAGAGGCAGGGCCTGGAGGCTCAGAGACCCCTTGGGGCCGCAGCCCCGATCCCAAGCCTGTTCTGGAGACCCTGAGGCTGTCCCCTGGCCGCGTCTGGGCCCCGCCTGGTATCCAGTCCCCTGTGACACCCCGTCTCCCTCCTCTCTTGCAGGAGTTACAAAATCCGCTTCAACAGCATCTCCTGCTCAGACCCGCTGGTGTCCTCCTGGCGGCGGAAGAGGAAGGAGTCCAGTAATACCGACAGCGCGGGGGCGCTGGGGACCCTCAGGTCTGGGGAGGCTCGGCTAGGGGAGCCACGGGGGGGGGAAGCTGCCTGGGCCCCAGGGAGCGGGGGACGAGGTGGCCTCCGCTGACGGCTCCCTGCACCCCAGGTTTCTGTGTTTTGGGCTGGGCTTCCCGGGCGTACCCCCATTTCTGCGCCTTTGCTCGTGCGGTGGACACGCGGCTGGAAGAGCTGGGAGGGGAGCGGCTGCTTCAGCTGGGCCAGGGCGATGAGCTGTGTGGCCAGGAGGAGGCCTTCCGCGGCTGGGCCCAGGCTGCCTTCCAGGTGAGCCCCCTGGCCCGTCCCGACGTCTCGCTCCTGCCACCCTGCCCCTGCAATTCTGAGTCACTCCAGCCTGGACATCTGCTCCCGAGACCTGCCATACCTACAGAGGCGGGGCCCTCACCGATGCCCGGACTCCTTGGGTTCTCTGGCCCCTTCCTGTTCCTCCAAAATCCACCCTCGTTTTGCCACTGCACAGCCAGCCCTTTTGGCTGAGTCCTGAGTGGTGAGGGACGACATGGCCCTGACAGCACGGGTGGAACAGCTAGGGGCCCCTGCAGGCGCAGGTGGGAGCCTCAGGTAGGCACGGGCTGCCCGCCCCCTCCCCCACGGGCACAGAGGGAGGGGTGCAGGGCAGGATGGAGGGAGAAGGGAAGGATCAAGAGAGGGTTAGTCAGAGACGAGGGCTGAAGCTGAGGAACTACAGGAAGTCAGAGGCTAGGCAGGTTTGGGGCCGCGCCTGGACTGGAGGGGGTCCTAGGCTAGGGGAGTACAGGAGGGGCCAGCCCAGGGCCACGACTTCCTAAGCCTGGGCTTCCTCCAGAGCAGCTCTGCCTGGTCTGGGGATCATGCCTGGAGCTGAACGGGCCTCCTTCTCACAGTCCTAACACTGCTCCAGGGCAGCGCTGGCCCCGCCAAGGTCCCCAGGCTTGAGCTCAGCGGGTCTGGACTGATGGCAAGGAGGCAGGCATCCCAGCAGGAGGGCCGGCCAGCACAGGTGAAGTGTTTGCTGGGGAGAAGAAGAGGGAATGGGAAACAAGACTAAAGAATCCAGACGAGGGAATCGGCAGGAAGCTGGGAGTGTGACAGGAGAAGGGAGGAGAGGGCATGAGGCCTGGGGACACCACTTTAGAGACACAGGGCCAACGGGAGGAGCATCCAGCCAGAGCAGGAAGGCTCTGAGCTAAGCAGGGTGGGAGCTAGTGGGGGTAGGAAGGAAGGGAGGGGGCCAGGGAAGGAAGGAAGAGATATAAGACTTACACACACAAAAGAAAGATTAACAGCACTGGTGATATGGATGGGAGCAAACCCGTCATGGGTGAGCCCTAGATTTCAAGCTGATGGCCGGCCAAGCGGTTTGCCAGGCTTGCACCTGAGCAGAAACAAATAGGATACACACCCTCCCGGGGGTCCTGCCCCAGGGGCCCCCTCTAGCCCCTGGTGTGCAGTGCAGGGGAAGACAGACCAGCCGGAGACCCCTCCCAAGGCGCCGGAATTCTGTGCCCACTCCAGGAGCAATTAAGGGCTTTATATAAGCATGTCATTTAATCTTCAGCAGACCCTAAGGAGGTGTGAAGACGGGGAAACGGAGGCCTGCAAGCTGTTAAGTCTAGGAGTGAGAATGTGAACACAGGTCTGAACGCGTAGATGCGTTCGCTGAAGCTTCCGTGTGCCAAGCTCTGTGCTCCTTGGGACACAAGATTAACATTCACCAGGTTAACTAACGAGTGGTCGCGACAAAAGTACATGCAAAGGAATAGCTAACACAGCGGCCAAGACACTAAATGGGCTGAAGGACACGAGGCCATCAGTCTTAGCCTCCGTTTCGGTTCCACTCTCCCTCCTGCCCCTGGGGCTGCCTGTCCCACAGGTGCGAGCCTGAGACGGGCGCCTCTGCTCCGGCAGCCCCAGGAATGGGAGGTGGCGACTGGGGCCCCAGCAGGCCCAGCTCCATCTCCCGCATCAGCGCCGCTGAGCTGCTCACCGCCAGGCCCTCCCTGGTGGCCAGAGGGCCTCAGCCCTCACCTCCTCACCCCCCAGGCCTCCTGTGAGACGTTCTGCGTGGGGGAGGATGCCCAGGCCGCGGCCCAGGACATCTTCAGCCCCAAACGGAGCTGGAAACGCCAGAGGTACCGGCTGAGCGCCCAGGCCGAGGGCCTCCAGCTGCTGCCAGGTGTGGCCCTGATTTCACCCTGACTCTGCTGGACCCCCAGCTCCCCCTGGGCCCGGGACCGACTCACTCAGGGGCCAGGCCAGGGTCCCCGGCTCCAGCTCTGTCTCATCTGTCCCCCGCCCCTCAGGCCTGATCCACGTGCACAGGCGGAAGATGTTCCAGGCCACAGTCCTCTTGGTGGAAAACCTGCAAAGCAGCAAGTCCACGTGAGGAGGACCAATCGGCCCCACCACGCCGGGCCCCGCCCCTCGTGCCCAGACCCTGGCTCCGCCCCCCTCCTGCCCAGCCCTCCTGTAACTGCCCCCTCTCCCCACCCCCAGCCGGGCCACGATCCTGGTGCGCCTGGACACTGGAAGCCAGGAGGGGCTCCAGTACCAGCCGGGGGACCACATAGGCATCTGCCCGCCCAACCGGCCGGGGCTCGTGGAGGCACTGATGAGCCGCGTGGAGGACCCGCCGCCGCCCACCGAGTCTGTGGCAGTGGAGCAGCTGGAGAAGGGCAGCCCAGGTGAGGGGGCTCCATCCTTCTGGTCCCCAGGGTCCCCTCAGGTTCAGGATCTGGTGGAAGGTGGCCACCTCCACTCACAGGCGCTGTGCCACCTCCTGACGGGCTGGCCTTGTTGCTGGAAGGTCCACTGAGGGCGGCTCCCTTCTCAGAACTCCCTGACACACACACACACACATACACACCCGCAGAAGGCCACCCCTCCCTCTGGGCTCCTTTCAAAGGCTTCCCCACTCCACCCACCCCTGACAGCCTAGCCCGCTCTGTAGCTGGCATCAGGTCTACCTTACGCTGCACCAGTTCCTGGAGTTCAAGCTGGGTGGGGAAAGGCAGGACCCCAGACCACCCCAGTCCAGCAGGGGCCCTCAAACACACACACACACACCCACACACACACACACTCATAGGGGCTGCCCATACAGGCCCACCACCACTGTTCGAGGGCCAGGCCTCTGATAAGACACCGTGAGGTGGTTAGTCCCCCTGTACTCCCCAGACAATGCAATTCCGGCTTGGCCCCTTCCTCAGAGCTCCCCGTGCCCCCCCCCAGGTGGCCCTCCTCCCGGCTGGGTGCGGGACCCCCGGCTGCCCCCGTGTACGCTGCGCCAGGCTCTCACCTTTTTCCTGGACATCACCTCCCCGCCCAGCCCTCAACTTCTTCGACTGCTCAGCACCCTGGCTGAAGAGCCCAGTGAACAGCAAGAGCTCGAGACCCTCAGCCAGGTGGGGGCCACCCCAGTGGGGAGCAGGGGCCGGTGAGGCAGGACGAGCCAGGAGAGGAGCCCACCTGGCTATCGTGCCGGGGCTCTAAGACCCAGCTCTGGAGTTCCTACTCATCTCTGAATTCTCTCGCCTTAAAGAAGCACAGAGGGGACTTCCCTGGCGGCCCAGTGGTTAAGACTCTGCGCTTCCACAGCAGGGGGTGCGGGTTCAATCCCTGGTTGGGGAACTAAGGTCCCACATGCCACACAGCACAGCCAAAAGGATGGAAAAAAAAAAGCACAGAGAAGGTGCTCAAGAAATGTTTGTTGGCCTGAACTACTGAGCGGGGAGAAACCCCAGGAGGCTCAGCTCCGGAGGGGTCAAGAAGGGAGGTCATCAGGCAGGGCTAGCAGGTTCCAAGCTCACTGCCCCCTGCCCCCCCAGGACCCCCGGCGCTACGAGGAGTGGAAGTGGTTCCGCTGCCCCACCCTGCTGGAGGTGCTCGAGCAGTTTCCATCCGTGGCACTGCCTGCCCCGCTGCTTCTCACCCAGCTGCCCCTGCTCCAGCCCCGGTACTACTCGGTCAGCTCAGCACCCAGCACCCATCCAGGAGAGATCCACCTCACAGTAGCTGTGCTGGCCTACAGGACCCAAGGTGAGGCTGGGAAGCAGGGGCAGGGCCAGGACCACACCGTGACCCCGGGATGGACCCCTCACTGGCCCCCTCACTGGCCCCCTCCCTCCCCAACCCCCTAGATGGGCTGGGTCCCCTGCACTATGGAGTCTGCTCCACGTGGCTGAGCCAACTCAAGACTGGAGACCCCGTACCCTGCTTCATCAGGGGGTAAGTGAGCACTGTGGGGGAGAGGCGGGCAGGCGGGGCACCAAGCAGGGGTGGCAGAGTGCGTCACAGGTGGCCGAGGACAGGTGCAGGGGTCGGCAGGCAGCTGCACAGGGCGAGGGTAGAAGCTTTGGTGAAGGTGTGATAGGGAGCAGGGACGCCCCCACTTAACATATCCAGGACGGGGCACCCACTTCACAAGTCTGGCTAAGTTTGGGGCCTTTCACTAATTTGGACTTAGGGTCCTATCTTGAAACTGCAGTTCCCAGAGACGGGGCTGGGATTCGATCCAGCAGGCCCTGTTGCTTTTAGACGGTGTACGGTGTCCCTCCCTACATCTCTGGGGTCAGTCTGATGTTGGCAGGCAGGGTGCTTGGGAACTGTGCCCCATCCGCATTTAGTCCGGGGAGAACCGGTTAGGTTACCACAGTAACACTGAGCACTGGAGGAAACTGAAGGATCTCAGGGCACCCCTCCCTCCTGCTGTGTTCAGAAGTCTTGCCCCATCCAGCACCCAGGAGCTGGAAGTCTCAGGTGGGACAAAGAAGTGTTCCCAGGATGGCACCAGCTAGGCCTAGTGACCCAAACCCATCCAGCAGGCTAAATTACAGATAAACTGCCAATCTAGTGAGTACAAACCAAATGCCAATGTTGAGGCTATGGTTTAAAACAAAGACACTCAGCGAACCCATTATGAACTAAAAGGCTGTCTGTCCTTCCCTCCCCCATACTTTCTATATCTCCTGAACTGAGACATCAAAGCATTCTTCAATTCAAATTTAAGCTTTATTTCCTTTGGCCCAACCTCCAGAAACCACAGGTCCAGGAAGTTTCTGCCAATCAGCAGAGTTCTTTTATTAAACACTTTGCGTTTACTATGAGCTAGACACAAGCATTAACTCATTTTCAGTGGAAGTTGAGTTCTCCTCTCTCAACCCTGCTGAGGTTGATAAGAATGGGGGATGTGGGGAAACAAAGTGGGCCTGACGGAGGGTCTCTTGGCTAGGGCTCCCTCCTTCCGGCTGCCGCCTGATCCCAGCTTGCCCTGCATCCTCGTGGGCCCGGGCACTGGCATCGCCCCCTTCCGGGGATTTTGGCAGGAGCGGCTACATGACATCGAGAGCAAAGGTGAGGCTAGGGCCCAAGGGACGGACTGGAAGGCAGGAGGGAGTCACACAACTTAGGGGCACAAAAGAGCAGGGGGCTAGAAGGCAGGAACCAGGTAGGAAAGAGGGCAAGGAACAGGGCCACAAAGGTGAAAAGAAGTTTATTAGACCAGGGGGTCGGGGGTCTAGAGGCAAGGGCAGTGCCCTGTTGGTCTGGCTTCCTGGTGCCCAGCACAAAGTAGTGTTGGATTGGATTAACAACAAAGGGAACCCGGATGTCTGGAGAAGGTGGGGCTGGGACTCAGAAGACAGATATGCCCCAGGTGGACTCTGGACTGTGTCAGAGGTCACCTAGGTGTGTCTGAGACCCAAGGAAGCTACAGGGTGTTTAGGTTGGGCATGGGGTGCCCAGGGGAGCTGGTAAATCAAAAGAAGGGAGCTTGTGACTAAGAGGAAGGTGTAGAGTGCAGGAACTGAAGGTGTGGGAGAATATGGGCTTAGAGCAGGGAAGGTGCCAGACAGTCTCAGACTGCAGTGTTGGATGGTACAAAGGGCATGGGGTCAGAAGCCCCAGGCGTAGCACAGCGTCACTACTGGCCATGCCACCAGAGGGAAGTCACCATCTCCTGTGACCTTCGGCTTCTCTGTAAATCAGTGTCAGGCAGGATCTCTGTGAAAGCATCCCAACTCTCCTAGAGGCCAAACAGCTGAGTGGTTGTTTCTGCCGGAAAGGGTGGGCCCCTCAGCCTGGGTGAGGGTAGCCAGTGGGAGGTGTCACTAGGGCTGTGTCCCCAGGAGGGGGTTGGGGGGCTCTCCCAAGCCGCAGTGATGCTTGCAGGGCTGCAGCCTGCCCCCATGACCTTGGTGTTCGGCTGCCGGTGCTCCCAGCTCGACCATCTCTACCGCGAGGAGGTGCAGGATGCCCAGCAGCGCGGGGTGTTTGGCCGCGTCCTCACTGCCTTCTCCCGGGAACCCAACAGCCCTAAGGTGCGGGACCCTGAGGGGGCAGGGGTAACCCGGCACGCCTAGGCCCAGGCCCGGGCCAGCCCCGCCCCCTGCAGTGCTCACCCTCCGCTCGACCCAGTGGCGCTCAGACGCCCGCCCCCACTCGGCTCCACCCTCATGCCAAGGCCCCTTTGGGTCCCACCCACCCTCACCCATGCCCCCCCCTTACTTGTCTCCGTCCCTTGAGACCCCACCCCAGCGCACCAAGGCCCCACCAGGTGCGCTGTCTATCTTTCCCGCCCGTTCCCCCCGGGGCCTGCCCTTCCCTGCCAGGTGCCCCGCCGGGGTCGGCCCCTGACCCCGCCTCCCCTCAGACCTACGTGCAGGACATCCTGCGGACGGAGCTGGCTGCTGAGGTGCACCGCGTGCTGTGCCTCGAGCGGGGCCACATGTTTGTCTGCGGCGATGTCACCATGGCAACCAGCGTCCTGCAGACGGTGCAGCGCATCTTGGCGACAGAGGGCGACATGGAGCTGGATGAGGCCGGCGACGTCATCGGCGTGCTGCGGGTGCGGAGGGGCGGGGCCGGGGGCCGCCCCCACTCCCGATGGCAACTCCGACTTGGGTTTTGATGTCCCGCCCTCTTTCCCCCGCCAGGATCAGCAACGCTATCACGAGGACATTTTCGGGCTCACGCTGCGCACCCAGGAAGTGACAAGCCGCATACGCACCCAGAGCTTTTCCTTGCAGGAGCGGCATATGCGGGGCGCAGTGCCCTGGGCGTTCGACCCGCCCGGCCCAGACACCCCTGGGCCCTGAGAGCTCTCTTGCTTTCCGCTTCAGTTCGCGGAGAGAGGGGCCGTCAGACCGGAACCAGCCACCTCTCCCTCCCCTCCGAGGTGCCGCCCCACCTCTGTCCAGAGTCTGCAGAGACTGGCCTGATTCCCCGGGAATATCTCTTTCTTTGTCTAGGTCTGTTTCCCTACCCTAGGTCTGAGTAAATCTGGAAGGCCGTCTCCCAGCAGTGGTATTCCAGAGCCCTTTTGTGTTATTTAGGTGAATTTTAGATTCCCCTCACCTTTCTCGGAAGTATCTTATCTTGAAGCCTGATCTCTAAATCACTGAAATATTTATTACTGAAGATTCACCGTAAGAGACCAGATCAGAAGTTAGATCTACTAAGATGCCTAACCCAGCGCTGTCAATCACAGTTACAGAATGAATGACGAGCTTTGTCTTTGAACTCGTGCAGACAGCGTGGAGGTGGTAATTCTTTGACAGGGAGTCCTGGAGAACAGTGGTGGTTTCCAGCCAATCACGGGCAGTTCTGTGTCGCTCCCTGATCTGGACTGAGAAGCAGGTGCAGTCGTCAGCTGACCGGAGTGGGGATTCCAGGACTAAGGTCACAAAGCTGTGCAGCACAGCCATGAGCAAACTTTACTGCTTGTTTCAGACAGGACGAGGGGCCAGACCCGCTTCCTCAGATGTCACACCAACGTGAACTCCGAAAACGTCAGGCCTCTCTAGTCTTCCCACCCCCAGTCCCCATGCCCTTCCACAAGTCCCATGGGAACCTGAAGTCCAGATGTGTCTAAAGAACCTACTGGGGCTTCCCTGGTGGCGCAGTGGTTGAGAGTCCGCCTGCCGATGCAAGGGACGCGGGTTCGTGCCCCGGTCTGGGAGGATCCCACGTGCCGCGGAGCGGCTGGGCCCGTGAGCCATGGCCGCTGAGCCTGCGCGTCCGGAGCCTGTGCTCCGCGACGGGAGAGGTCACGACAGTAAGAGGCCCACGTACTGCAAAAAAAAAAAAGAAACTACTGCCTTTCAGGTCCAGCCCCTCATGGCTCCCTTATGTGTAGCTTGGCCTCCATCTTGGCTCTGCCCTCCAACTTGAGGTCACTTGGGCACTTCTCCCCAGCCGACCACTCCAGGACAGATAGTTGTCTCTCAGCCCCTCCGTGTGAGGACTGTCTCTAAGACATGTTTCCCGATGCCTTGGGCATCTCCTACCCTTTCTCTCTTCTCCGGGGCGCGTTCGTCATTGACTCCCAAGTTCCGCCCAGCTAAAGCATCCATGGGGGTCTTTAAAGAGGGCTCGGCGTGCCCTTCCATTCTACCTCGTCCGATCTGTGGCTAGAGAAGAAGCCAAGGAACCTGGGGGAGGAAAAACTCTTGACAAGCAGTCCAGGGGTTTAGGTTCCAGAGATGACCATCCCCATCACCCCAAATTCCCACCACTGTTCCCATACCTCCGAGTCTGAGTCCACCCAGTGTCCTACTCGTTGCCCTGCCTCCACCCCAGTTAGACAATACTGGCCGTGAGCAGCCCTCTCAGTCCGTGCTAGTGGCCTGGCCAGGCTCCTTCTGGGTGTCTGTGGGCTTCTGAAACCCTCCAGGGAACATATTCTGGGTCCTCTGGGTTCTCCACTGCTGTCTGGGGCTGGAAGCAGGACTGGAGCCTGGTGAGAAAAGCCATCAGCTGGGCAGTGCCATGATACCTGCGGTTCACCCGGGGTCTGTCCCCCACACACCCTGACCGCCTCACCATCACTGGACCAGGATGGCTTCTCCTCATCCGGCGAGAGTGTCTGTGGCGGGCTGGCCCAGGGCCTGGACAGGGAGAAGGCTGAAGCCTCGCCCCACAGTTCCTGCTGCTGCTGCCGATGGAGCTAAATGGAGAGGAGAAGAATGAAGGGCTCCCTCCGGCCCTGCAGCCTGAGGCCCAGCCCCCGGGCTCGGTGCAGAGGGTGCTGAAATCTCCTCCCCCACCCTCAGCTTGGAGCCTGTCCCTGGCTGTGCGGGGCTGTGGTTTGGTAGGAGTTTGCCTGCCTCACTCAAAGCAGAGCTGCGTTCCACCCCCAGCTCCACTGCTTGCCATCTGCGACCTCGAGCTAGTCACTTCACTTCCCCTAGCCTTAGGACCCTCATTTGTCAGATGAGGACAATGGGGCTTCCCTGGTGTTGCAGTGGTCGAGAGTCCGCCTGCCGATGCAGGGGACATGGGCTCGTGCCCCGGTCCGGGAAGATCCCACATGCCGCGGAGCGGCTGGGCCTGTGAGCCATGGCCGCTGAGCCTGCGCGTCCAGAGCCTGTGCTCCGCAACGGGAGAGGCCACAACAGTGGGAGGCCCGCGTACCACAAAAGAAAAAAAAAATGAGCAGTGACTAGCCAGTGGGCGGGTCTGTTAAGAGGATCCCAGGAGGGGAGTGCGAACACCCACGTGTCCTCGCATCCTCGCCCAGTGTCCCTCGGCACGAAACCTGCACCTTTCTTTCCCTTTCTGCCCCCTCACCCTCCCTTCGCCTTGTCACCAACAAGGGCCACCTCTTAGTTCCCCTCACCCTCTTCTGAACTGTGTTCTTTCCTGTTGGGTAATTCCTTACACTCCAGCCCCTCCACACTCTCCCTTTTGTTCAGCTGCTTTCTCCCCGCATTTCTCTTTCTGGCACCCCTCTACTCACCTGGTGCAGGTAAATGGCGCGGAGACTCAGCAGACGTAAGCTCTAGGAGCTGGGCCAGCTTCTGGCCCCCACTGCCTCCTGGGGACACACAGCTAGAACAGAGGTCACAGTGGATGAAAAAAACGACAGGTCCCCCCGTCCCCACATGCCCCAGGGAGGGCCAGGCTTCGCCTCCCCTTTCTGATCACCCCCGCCCCCATGCCCCTGCACCCTTCTCCTGGAGGATCAGCCCCACCAGCCCTGCTCCCTGCGTCTCAGGCCCCCACCCCTCACCTTGAGTCCTGGCTCATTCGGGAAATGGAGGCCAGGAGGCTGGCAGTGGCTGCAGCTGGGCAGGGGGCTACGGGGCTCAGGTCCTGAGGGGGCACGAGGGTCTGCATCGAGAGGTTGGCCGGGAAGGCCTCCAGCTGGGCGCAAGAGAAGAGAGGGTCAGAAGAGAGGACAGGAGGGGAGGCGGAGGTCTAAGGAAGGCAGGAGAGCAGGCTGAGCTAATGAGTGGGTTAATACAAGAGGTGAGGCAGAGGGGGGAGGGGCCGGGGGGGAGGGCAGCAGGGCAGGCAGGCTTGACTCACCAGAGGGGAGGAAGAGATGCTGAGGATCCCAGGGCTGGGGGCGCTGCGAACCGAGCTGGCGCCCCAGGCGGCTGCATGTTGTTGCACCCGGCCTCGAAGGTGCCCCAGGAACTTGGAGCTGTGGCTTGGGGGGCACCCTTGTGGATGAACCAGGGAGAACCTCATCAATGAGAGCTCAGCCTTCCCGTCCTCAGCCCGCTCAGACAGTGAGGCCTCTGTCTGTCCCTCTGAGAGCCACTGAAAGCAACAACGATGGTCCTTCAGGTGCCGCCAACAGCACTTTTTTTTTTTTTTTTTTGGCCGTGCCACGTGGCTTGCGGGATCTCAGTTCCCCTACCAGGAATGGAACCTGGGCCCTGGCAGTGAAAGCATCAAATCCTAACCACTAGGCCACTGGGGAACTCCCGTGAACACCACTTTTATAGCTGTAGTGGGTGCCACCTGGGGTAGGCAGGACAGGAAACACTAGCCCCCATTCTTTCTTTCCAGGTGAACTGGAAAGAATGGGGACTAGCTCAAGAACACCCAGAAACACAGCCGCAGAACTGGACCTGGGTCCAGACTCAGCACTAAGATACGGCGTGACCTCAGTGTTTTGCCAAACCTGTTCACACTGGATACCAGGGCTGGCCTGACTCCAGCCCCGTCCACTGACCGAGACGTTCCCATTTATAGGTGTTACGACTTGCCGGGAACTCTGGTAGGGCTCTACACATGTCATCTCACGTAATCCTCATAGGAGTCCCACGCACCGTCCTCATTTGACGAATGAGGGCCCTAAGGGGAAGTGAAGTGACTAGCTCGAGGTCACAGGTGACGGGCAATGAAGCTGGGGGTGGAACCCAGCTCTGCTTTGAGTGAGGCAAGCGAACTCCTACCAAACCACAACCCCGCACGGCCAGGGACAGGCTCTTACCTGAGGGTGGCCATGGCGCTTCACATCCATAAGGGCAAAGGAACAGATGTCCCCAACCGCGGCCACATCTACAGCGAAGTGACGAAAAAAGTCAATGATCTCCAAGGCGCCAGGGCGAAACCAGAAGAGCAGAAACAGTGGGGCGAGGACAGGGGACAGGAGCTCCTCCGTGAGGGAGACCTGGGGAAGCAGGGCTGAGGCTAAGAAGGGGTTGCTGAGGGCAACCAAACTCGCCAAGCAGGAAACCTCCAACGCAGTCATTCCCCGACGCCCGGGAGGGCCAGCCCTGAGCCCCTCTGTCCCCAGACACCGCGGGCAGCCAAGCCTCCTCCGCAGCCCCGCTACGGGCGTGACCCTCACCGCTCGGTATTGCAGCAGCCGCGCCATCTGCCGGTAAGAGCTGGTCCTGCCGGGCCGGTCTCCGGGAGGTAGTGCATGTGCGCCAAGGCCGCCGGCAGCGGGATTTGCGGCGGACGACCTCGGCCCTGCCCACCCGGAATGAAAGACCTAGAGGGCGGGATGGTGATGCAGAAGGGGCCTGCCGTTCAGAGGATGTGCGGCTGGGATGCAGGGCTGGGGGGCCACTAGCGGTGGGAGGGGTAGGGATGCGCGGGAGGCTCAGCCCCAGGACAGAGGAATGCCCCCTCCCCGGATATCTCCCCCATCGCACCTGGCCACTGGCCACGATCCCGAGCGCGGTCATGGCGGTGAGCACGTGCTCCACGTAGAGCACATCCTTGTCGCAGACGGTGAGCACGAGCAGCGCGGCGAAGAGCGCGCCGGCGAAGAAGACGAGCTGGCGGGCCAGCAGCGCGAGCACGGGCGCGGGGGCGCGCAGGAAGGCGGCGGCGGGGCGGGAGGCGCGGGCCAGGCGCGCGCGCAGCTCGTGCGGCAGCTCGTTGAAGTGGCGCAGCTGCAGGCGGGCCAGGAGGGACCAGCGGCGCGTCGCCAGCGCGCCGGGCTCGCGCCGCAGCAGCTCCGCGCGGCTGTAGAGGGCGTGCAGCCCCTGCCAGGCCGGCACCAGCGGGCTCAGCGCCAGGTTCACGGCCGCCAGCAGCAGCACCGTGCGCCGCCAGCGCGCGGCCAGGGCGGCCCGCCGGTCGCTGCGCTTGTAGGCGTCGGGCAGCTCCTAGCCGCCGCGGAAGAACGAGAAGGGCCCGCGAGAGAGGAGCAGATCGACGTTGGGCGCCAGGCCGCAGCTGAGAAAGGCCGCCCTGCCTCCCCAGGGCACGGCGCGGCGGGCCGGCAGCAGGCCCTTGTTGGCCAGCGCCACCTGGTAGTTGGTGTAGCGCAGGATGCGGTGGTGGGCGTCCAGCTCCGTCAGCGGCCTCGGCTGCACGCACAGCCCCCCGCTCCTCTGCAGCGCCAGGAGGCGGGACTGCACCTCGGCCCAGGGCACCGAGCTGAGCTCCTCCTGCGGAGAGGGGACGCCTGAGCGCCAGCCACCTGGATTCCTCTCCACGGCGATGCCCAAACTCCCCGTGACCAGAGATGCATCCCCGTCGTCCTCACCCAGTGTCTCTGGGGCACGAAAGCTGCCACCTTTCGCTTTCTGCCCCCTCGCCCCCCCTTCGCCTTGCCACCAACAAGGGGCACCTCTTAGTTCCCCTCACCCTCTTCTGAACTGTGTTCCTCGGGCCCCTGCCCCTCCTGAGGCCGTGAGTCGTGTGCTTCCCAGGAAGAGCTCATAAACCAAACTCTACATGTATCTGAGCTCAGCTCCGTAAGAGCAGGTTTTCCTGGCCACCGCTCGCCCCTCCCATGCCCGCAGCCCTACACATACAAGGTACATCAGAGCTGCAGGTAACATGGAAGTCTCTTTCCCGTTGGCCCGGAAGCCCCCAAACTTTTACCTCAGCATGCTCTGAGACACACACACACCCCCTGCCCCATCCCACTCCAACAGATTAACCTTCCTAAGACAGTGGCCTTGTCCCCATCGGGGTGGAGGCTGTCAGATCTCACTTGGAGCTCATCTGCAAACCTCATTTTAGCCCAGTTTCACCCAGCCTCCCCAGTCCAGCTTAGTCAAGTCCCTCCAGGCCAGCCTCTCCAGTCTATCCCAGGGTCTCCCTTTCCCCTGGAAGGAAGAGGAGAAAGAAGGAAGGAGACAGAGGGGTCAGCCACCTCCTGGAGGAGCAATGGTCCAGCTCCTCAGCTTCCCTGCCTCCATCCCCAGCCCTCGCGACTCTTTCCTGTGCTACGGCTTGTGCTTCCGTACTCAGGCGGGCTTTCGAGAACCTCTCCCCTTTGCTGCACAGGACGGCTGCGTAAAAGGCTCTGCACTTCTGAGAGGAGCAGCCTTTGCGCTGTGCCTTAAAGAAAGAACTTGGGGGGCTTCCCTGGTGGCGCAGTGGCTGAGAGTCCGCCTGCCGATGCAGGGGACACGGGCTCGTGCCCCGGTCCGGGAAGATCCCACATGCCGCGGAGCGGCTGGGCCCGTGAGCCATGGCCGCTGAGCCTGCGCGTCCGGAGCCTGTGCTCCGCAACGGGAGAGGCCACAACAGTGAGAGGCCCGCGAAAAAAAAAAGAAAGAAAGAAAGATCGTGGGTACAGAGCCAGAAGGAGCATGAGCGAGATGGGGAGGAAAGAGCAAAGCGTGACCGGGGACAGTGAAGGGGCCGACGAAGTAGCTTCCTGCAAACAGGGGCCAGAAAGGGGGGTGGGCTCACTGACGGGGGCCTGGACACTCAGTTGCGGGCTGGCGGGCCAGTCTCCTTACTGCTGCCCAAAGATGCGCATCGCTTCCCCTGCCCCCCTCCTGCCTGGGGTTTGGAATGCCTCCCCAGCCCAAGCCCAGTTCCTCCTGCTCTGGAAAGTCAGGTGACTGCCCTTCCTCTAAAGACCCATTGTTTGGGCCACAAGCACGTGAATGTACGTCATCTTCCATAACCATCCACATCAACTAAGCTCCACAACAGGAAGGACCCTGTGTTCTAAGGGGCGGTACCCCACCTCCTAACATTATTCAGGGCCAAGGGTAGGTGTCTCTAAGGGCTTCTCCCCTCTTCCCAGTGGATCCTTCTGTCTGTACAGCTCCCTACTCCTTCCCACCCTCCGCCCCCTGACATGGCACGCCTCCACAGACACGCTCACCCAACTCACTGGGGTGGATGTGCAGGGCCTCCCTGGAAAACACCTGGATGTCCCAGTAGCTGAAGAGTTTGCAGACCGAACGAAGCAGCTGGAAGAGCCAAAAGGTAGCCGCCAGGATCAGCAGGAAGACCAGCTGGAGCGGATCCTGTGCCGGGTGGGACAGACGGAAGAGAGAAAGTAGCGGCCCCATAGCAAGGGAGACCAGGCTTGGGGAGCGATGGGGGTCCTGGAGAGGGGACCCAGCCAGACCGGTGGTTCTCAAAGTGTGGGCCCTAGGGGTCCCCAGACCCTTGTGAGTGTCTGCAGAGTCAAAAGTTTTCATATAATGTTAAGGTTTTCTGCCATTTTCATTCTCCTTCTCCCAAGAGTATGCAGTGGCCTTTTCCAGAGGCTACGTGACATCACGGTCACAGTCGATGGAATGTATGTTTGTACATTCTTAGGAACAGCTTTAAGCTGTCCTCAGCTTTAATCTCTAACAAGGTGAATCTAGATAGGATTCTCATCAACAAAAGGTCTTGGGAGTTAGGTTCTCGATCAATTTTATGTGTATCAAAGGTGGCCTGAGACTAAAAACTTGGAGAATGGCTGATCTAAACCAAGGAACAAAAGGAGGGGAGGCTTTTGTCTTTGCCGGTTGCTCTCCCCCATCACCTCCCCCACCAGCTGTCACTCACCGCTGGGCACACTGGGATGAGGGTAGGATAGCATCTGACAAGGTCACTTTGCTGTGGAGCGACCCAGGTCTTGTTCGGTTTTTTGGTTGGTTGGCAAAGAGAACGCTGTAATCCACACAGCGAAGAAGGAAGGTTGTGAAGGTGACAATGAAAATGAATCGTCTGGGACGGGAGGGAGTGCAGTGATGAGGCCTGCGGGCTGGGAGGGCTCCTGCCCCAGCCTCCGGGCACCGCCCCCCCCCACCCGGATTAACCCATCCTGCTGAGCCCCTGGGTTGCCTGGGAAGGCGCTGGAGGCCCAGAAGCAGCAGGCAGTACTGAGCAAGCAAGGGGAAGAGATTGGGGTCTGGGACAAGCATCTCACCCCAGCTGGAAGCCATCCTCCGGCAGGATACAGGCAAAGCCACTCCTCTGGTGGTAGCTGTACATGCGGCAGGGCGTCAAGAATTAAGCCTGACGCATGATGGGCCTTTCCTGAGGACGCCGACTCCTCAGCCCCCAAGTCCCCAGCCCACTGCATCCCTGTCTCCCTGCCTCCCGTGCCCCTTTCTGCCAGGCAGAGCACAAAAGGATATCTTGGCGAAGAAGCTGTCCGGGTTCTGGACGTGGTGCCAGGAGCCTGGGCACAGAGGGGAGAGCGTTGGGACTCACCTGCCTCCGTGCCCTCAAGCCTCTGCCAGAGGCCCAGCCCGGGGGACACTCTGGAACCCTGAGGCCCTCCCCAGCCCCTCACCTCGGAGCACTTCAGGCACACGAAGCAGGGACTGCTGCCCCTCCCCATGGAGGGCTGAATCTTGGGGACCCCTCAGGGTCACAGTCCTCCAGCCTCTCATAATCCTGCTCAGGGATCAGAGGGCCTATCCGCAGCCCAGGAGGGTCCTGGGGGCATCGGCGTGGGGCAGGGGCAGAGTGGGAACCCCAGGAATGGGGAGCAGAGATGGGCATCATCACGGGCCGGGGCTGCGTGGCGGGGGTAGCGGGAGTGGGGAGGGTACTATAGCGAGGCTGAGAAGCCGCTGGGGCCTGCACCGCTGGGTAGGGGGGCCCCGGGGCTGAAGGAGGAGCTGAGGAAGGGGTGCTTTTTGTGTGAGGTGCAGGGGCCAGAGAGAAGTTGGAGACCCTCCCTCCCCCGGGTCCCCGACCCGGAGGAGGAGAAAGAGGAGGCAGTGGCACGGGGAGGAGGGGCACGGATCCACGCCCCAGCTGTCCCCTGGTCCCCACCCCCCGCCCATCTGCCTCACCATCAGGCCAGTGGCATCTCCTGAAAGCTTGGAAAGATGGGAGCTGCTGCTGTTTCCGAAGAGGTCTGCGTCGCTGAGCAGGGACTTCAGCAACCAGGACGGTGACAACAACAGCCCGGTGACTCAGTCGGGGCAGGCCTCAGGCGTCCCAACTCGCAGTCACCAGCCCGACCACCCACATCCCTTCCAGGGCAACCCGCGGCCAAACCTCTTAGGGCCCCGCCTCCATGCCTGGCAGGGCAATACCTGGAGAGGCAGGAGCAGACTAGCGGCAGATGGAAGGAGATCCCCACGGTCCCACCTTCAGACCCCCAGTGGACTTAAAGCGGGAGGCCAGAGAGCAGAAGCCAAGAACAAAGACAGAAAGAATCCTAGTTAGGATTATAGGGCTATGGGGCCAAGATATACATCTTTAGTTTCTTAAAACCTTATCTCAGAATAAAACAAAACAACTTATCTCCCCTCCTTATATATACACACACACAGAGTGATCCACAGAGAAGCACTTTAAGAAACACAAAAAGAAAAAAAGAAAAAGAAAACGGCTGCATGTTTTGCTTGTATGACAGTGCTAAGGAATGGAAAAGGGGAGACCGTCTGACTTTGCAGCCAGGGTGGGGGAAACTGAGAGGGAGCAAGTGAAGAGAGGAGAGGCAATTATTTTGGATGAGAGGTGGTTCTCGGAGCTTTTACAGTAGGAAAGTGGGGTTCCTTGGAAGCTCCAGTATGTTTGCTTATTTATCCTCTTGAAACCCTCTCTACCAAGTTCTGATCCAGTTTTGGGAGCCCCCTGAGATGCATCAGGGCTGACCCAGCAGAAGGCAGCTGAAGGTCAGGAATTTGGAAGGGCAGGTAATTTGGGTGCCCCAGGGACGAGCTGACTGAGTTGAGTTCCTTGTCGCCACCTCAAGGAGGAGGCGGAGGCCCAGGCAGCTGGTATGGTAGCTTGTCCAATGCCATTCTTGAGGCCCTGAATCATCAGGTTTCCTACTGAAGTCCATTCCTGAGGTGCTGACTCAGCCACCCATGTGTCAGGGCCTCCAGGGCTTAAGCCCAAGCGCTGATGTAGGGACCGGTGTCCAAGACATGGAAACAGAGGAACAGAGTACATCCCAGATTGCCCACTGGAGGAACTTAGAGGAGGAACCTGTGCTTCCTTCCTGGGAGGGGAATTGTCATGGTAGCTCAGGACTTGCATAGTTTTATCCCCGAGCAGGAGGCAGAGCTATGAAAACAAGACTCCTGGTGCCCAAAATGGAATCCCACACTGCAGAGGGGCTAGGAAATTCCCATGATCTCTCTGAGACACCTGTCCAGATATGTGGGGTTTCCTCTGGTCTCTCCCCAGCCTCACTCACCCTGATATTCCACCATACTCACTTTAGGACCCTCCCATACAGCCTCCTCACCCAGCCCAACATCAGACTAATCCTGACACGTTTTCCTACCCAGTTTCACTCCAGATTCATCGATGAACAGCCTCCCTACCACCGGCCCCATTCACGTCAATTTTATTATTAAGGACACTTTTCCCTGCCAGGCATTTGGAGGGGAAGGAGGGGACGGATGAATGAGACAGAGCCACTAACCAAAAGGAAGTCACAGCCCAGTGGGGAGGCAGCTATGCAAACAAGTAATTACACGGAAGAAATAACTAAGAGTGAAACAGAGGTGTAAGAGCTGTGCGGTGGCAGCTTCAGGCAGTCAGCCTAACTGCGGTAGGAAGGCATCTGTGGGGGAGATGGATTTAGGGTCGCGCCAGCGGTTCTAAACCATTGAGTAGGGGCAGCTTATCAGAATCACCAGGGATTTTTTTCCCCAAAATATATGTGGCTGCCGTCCCCGGAGCTCTGACTCGCCTAGGAGAGCGGGGTGGGTGGCAAAGCACGTGCACATGTTTTGAAAAAACTCCAAACGGTTTTTTTGTCCCTTAGTGTCCCAGAACCAGCGGTCTACACTCCCTGGAGACTCCGGAACATCTAGAGTCCGCCAGGAGCGCCCATAAGAGAACGACCCGGAGGTCAGCAGCTGACGCGTTACTATGGATACCCCAGGGCGGGGGACGCACTCTGCACACCCTCAAAACGTCACCCCAGAGCCGACTCGGACGGCGTGCACAGGGGAGGGCCCGCACGGAACTGGGGGCGGGAGACAGGCGACTCTCTGCAATCAGTCCCAGAAGGGGGGCTAACAAGGTTTTCTCCAATCACAGCTTGCAATGAAATTGATGCTTCTTTCCACCAATCATCGCCGAGTCGCGAGGGGGTTGTCGGGATGGGGGCCGGAGCCAACATGGAGCTCTCAGTGGAGTAAGGGTGAAGCTGCTGTTGCCGGCTGCTCCTTTTCTACCCCCACCATGTTGGTGCACTTATTTCGGGTCGGGATTCGGGGTAGCCCCGTCGCAGGCAAGCCACTACTATCCCTCCGCTTCCAGACATTCTCGGCCGTCAGGTAAAAAGGGACAAACCTACTGGGAGCGCGGGCCATTGACCTGACGGCAGGGCGTGGGGACCGCCGGGAGATGGAGTCCCGGGCTCGCGCAACGCCTGCTGGGAGTTGTAGGCCGGCCCGGCCCGGGGTTGAATGTCACTCCCCCGGGGATTGGCCTCAATTATTTACAGCGAGACCTAGGTGCCAGCAGGAGGCTCGGCGCGTCTGTATCTGCATGTGTGCTGGACGGAGGGGGCGCTCTGGCCGGTGACCACGCTAGGTCTCCTCCCACCAGCGGGCGCCGTGCTGCACAGGTGTCGGGCCCCCGTTTCCGGCCTCAGTCCTCGTTCTTGGAATTGGTCTGGCGATGTGGACAAAAATTATTAGTGTCCGGAGACATTTAGTATTGCTGTTGTTCCAAAAATTCAGTGTGAACTGAACAAAAATGGTTACTAAATCGGGATGGTTTCAGCAGAGATAGTCAATTTGGTAACGCGTATGTATGTGTTCTTGTATGCTCTATACACGTTCGTCTCAAGAGAGAAAGACACAGGTGGGAAACGAACATGTACCCTGAAACTGCCACTCCGCTGTAAATGCTTTATGAGAAGCGACTGATGCCTTTCTAATCCTGGAGTGAAGAACCCGAGAGCCAGGCAGGCAGCAGATTCGTAGGGGCGGGTGGATGTGGGCTTGTGTCCTTTGGAAAGCCCGTCTGACTGATGGAGGGCGAGATGGGCGGAGCTGCAGCTAGAAGTACGGGTGCTGGGAAGTAATCTGCCAGTTCTTGGCAGTGACCAAGCACTGCTTAGACCTTAGTTTGGAGAAGATGAGAAAAGCTGGAAAGTGGCCATGGTAAATTATTAAAAGGCTTGAAAACAGCCCTTAGGAAAAGAGTAAGGGTGTCGATGTTTTTTACCCAGAGCGAAACTCCAGAAAAGACATCAAACAACGTTTTACTATTTGTGTGTTCATAGTGTAGTGTTTTTAAAACGTCAGGTCACAACACAATAGTTCATAAAGTGAATTTAGTGAGTCTGAATCATGTAAAAGTGAATATAATGGAATACGTGTTAAAAACAAAGTAGGGGGACTTCTCTGGTGGCGCAGTGGTTAAAAATCCGCCTGCCAGTGCAGGGGATATGGGTTCGATCCCTGGTCCGGAATGATCCTACATGCCGCGGAGCAACTAAGCCCCTGCACCACAACTACTGAGCCTCCGCTCTAGAACCCATGAGCCACAACTACTGAGCCCACATGCCACAACTCCTAAAGCCCGCATGCCTAGAGCCCATGCTCCACAACAAGAGAAGCCACCGCAATGAGAAGCCTGCACACCGCAACCAAGAGTGGCCCCCGCTCGCCGCAACTAGAGAAAGCCCACGCGCAGCAACGAAGACCCAATGCAGCCAAAAATAAATATATTAATTAATTAATTTTAAAAATTAGGGAGGGAATTCCCTGGTGGTCCAGTGGTTAGGACTTGGTGCTTTCACTGCTGGGGCCCGTGTTTAATCCTTGGTGGGGAAACTAAGAACCTGCGAGCCGCACAGGACAGCCAAAAGAAAATGAGGGCAAGTACTGTTTTGTGAAGCATTTCGGTTTTCTGTGACATTGTGCCGGATCGCAAAGTAAAACATATTTGTTACTGTTGCACAGTAAGTCTAAAGCTTTGCAAACGCTGCAGCAGCGAGTCAGGGCAGCTTGTTCTGCATTTCTAATGAGAGCATGTGCTGGACACTGTTATGTACCAGAGCTCTGCTAAGTGCTGGGGATACAGTGGTGAATAAGATAGGGCTTCCCGCCATCAAGGAATATACGGTCTAATGAGGAAGAGGGGCATTTACACAGGGCAGAAGGACATTGAGCTTCTCCGTTTATATTTTGGATAGATATAAAGTACACAGTGGAAGACAGGCAGGTGGATGGGGTCGGGGGAGGTGTAATATAGAGTTGGCAAGAAGCCCAGGCCTCCCTGAAACAAGGGAAGGATGAGATGGAGTGTGTAGTTAGGAAGGTCTGGAAATATGAAAGGCCATCATAGTAAAGAAGAAACCTTTCATCTATTTGTTTTCATCAATAATCTCATTTGGATCTTTGATCGTCCTACCATATACTCTTGGCCAGATAACTTATGCTTCTAACAGGCCTCCCTATAGCCACTCCTGTCATTCTCCAGCTCACTCCCCTCTGCAGTGATCTTTAAAATGCAATCATGGGGACTTCCCTGGTGGTGCAGTGGTTAAGAATCCGCCTGCCAATGCAGGGGACACGGGTTCAATCCCTGGTCCGGGAAGATCCCACATGCTGCGGAGCAACTAAGCCCATGCGCCACAACTACTGAGCCTGCGAGCCACAACTACTGAAGCCCGCGCACCTAGAGCCCGTGTTCTGCAACAAGAGAAGCCACTGCAATGAGAAGCCTGTGTACTGCAAGGAAGAGTAGCCCCCGCTCGCAGCAGTGAAGACCCAACACAGCCAAAAATAAATAAATTAAAAAAAATTTTTTTTATTAAAAAAATGCAATTATGATTATGGTCCTCGTTGCCCTCTCAAGTCCAGGTGTTTTAAAAGGACGGTAATGGCTCCCCCCACCCCACCCCCACCCTCCAGCCTCCAGCCTCAGCAAGCTTTGTCGTTAGTCGTTTGTATCCACACACACACTAAAGCTTAACTACCGCAGCGTAGTTACTCGGTCTGTACCGTTCACCCCCTCTTCCTGTTCCTCAGAGCAGAGCACTGATGCACAGCAGGCTGCGGCCCTACGTTGCCATCTGCAGGTACCGAAACTGCAGGAAAGGGGTGATCTTGGCCTATCCCAAGATGACAAGATACGTTATTCGGATTTTATTTCTTTTTCTTCCTTCAGCTGACAGAGAGGGAGTCTGTCACCCTTTCCTTCCTTGCCTTGTCACATACGCACTCAAGGCCAGGAAGGAGACAGGGCAATGGGGTATATAATAAGCTTCCGACCAGTGGTCGAGACTTGGGTGCGGGCCTGGCCCTGCCACACATAACCTTGGGCTCATCACACATGGCAGTATAGGATGAGCCTGGATTCTGGAGTCAGACAGCAGGGCTCCTCTCTTGTCCTAGTTCTGCTGCTTGGGGACAAATGATTTCAGCTCTCAGCCCTGCAGGATGTTTTCATCTATCAAGTGAGAATACTGGCCTCTCCCTCCCAGGGATGTGAGGATCAAACAGAGCGGACTGATGACTTGGTGAGGTGGGGGGGCACTGTCCCTCTCTGAGCTGCATTCACTGGGAACTTCTCTGTTCTCCACTGTAAGAGGAGCGCCGTCCAGCTCTGATGTCCTGTGATTCTGAGAGAGCAGGGGTTGGAGATGGTCACTGGCTGGGGCCCGCCGTCTGAGAGACGAGCCAGGGAGAACACCTTTACCACTCGATTGCTTTCCACCGGGTGCGTTCATCTCAGAAACCGAGGTTGCTTAAGAGCCGCCCTGAGAAGGGCAGGGTGGGCCGTTGGGAGAGGAGCTGCTGCTCTCCAGAGGGCTGAGCCAAGAGCTCGGCTGCTTTGTTGTTCAGCTGGGGGCCAGCTGGGCCCTCGAGCCCTCAGTGCCGTTCTCTCCCTGCAGGTCCCGCGATGGCCACCCCAGCTCCTGCCTCCTCAGGGCCGTGGCCCGGCTGCAGCCCCAGCTCCAGGCCGGCCTCCCTCGAGCTCCTGCAGCTCCCGGCCGCAGCCCCTCTGCCTGGCTCTGGGTTGGGGGAGTCCTCCTGGGCCCCGTGATCCTGAGTAAGTGCCCCCGCCGTGGCCTTGTGGCCCTCTGTGAGGCAGAGGCGGCCCCTCCGGCCCGCTCCGGACCCGGTGCCGTGGAGCCCCGCTTCAACTGGAAGCTCTTCTGTCAGTTTCTACGCCCCCATCTGCTGGTCCTGGGGGCAGCCGTCGTGGTGAGGTCTTCTCCCGCCCCGCCCCACGCCAGGGACAGGGAAGAGCCCAGCCAGGGGTTCGCGGAAGCCCCCGCCAGAGCCGCCTAGGGACAGCTTTCCTGCCTGGCCGAATCTCAGAGGAGACCTCGGGAAGCAGCGGGGCTGGGGGTCACCAGGAGAACCTGCACAGGGCAGCTGGGTGAACAGGGTCCAGGGGTCCCCTGGGGCTGGCAGCTGGGCTTTAACTCTCCGAGAGACACAGGAGCCCCCAAAGTGTGGGCAGTAGTGGGAGACGAAGGGCCAGGGGTTAGGGAAGAGCGTGGTCCCCCTGTAAACGTCTGTCTCCCACCCCCCAAGCTGGCACTGGGCACAGCACTGGTGAATGTGCAGATCCCCCTGCTTCTGGGTCAGCTGGTGGAGATCGTGGCCAAGTACACGAGGGACCACGTGGGCAGCTTCCTGACTGAGTCCCGGAACCTCAGCACCCACCTGCTCATCCTTTACGGCCTCCAGGTACAGCAGAAGGGAGGGCCTGGGGGCCGCCAGCGGAACCGCGCGGGCGCCCCTGAGGTCCTGGCTTCTCTCCCAGGGCCTGCTCACCTTCGGGTACCTGGTGCTTCTGTCCCGCATCGGCGAGCGCATGGCTGCGGACATGCGGAGGGCCCTCTTCAGCAACCTGCTCCGGTACTGCCAGCCTCGGGCTGTGGGGTGCAGTGGTGGCGGGGACCAAGCGGCCCACGGGGGGTAGGGGGGTGCTGGTGAATGTCTAGGGGCGGGGCCTCATCCTGAGGTCGTGTCTCCCTCTTCTCCCCCCACCCGCTGCCCCCGTGTCCCACCGCCAGACAAGACATTGCTTTCTTCGATGCTAAAAAGACAGGGCAGCTGGTAAGCCGATTGACGACTGACGTGCAGGAGCTTAAGTCATCCTTCAAGCTCGTCATCTCCCAGGTCAGCGCCCAGGCCCCCCCACGCTCGCCCACGCGGGCACGCTCCCTAGTGCGGATGCAGCAGGCCAGTCCTGCCCGCCCCGCCCCCCTTGGGCCCTGCGCCCAGGCTCATGCCGAAGCGAGAAGCCTGCTGTCTGGTGAGGGTGCGGGTGAGGGAAGAGGGACGTTCACAGCAGGAGGTGCCACGGCAGCGTCCGGGGTCGGGACAGGCTGTTTCTCTCCTGTTCTGAAATCCTACCTCCCCGGAAAACCGTCCCAAGAAGGAAGGCTCAGACAAGAGCCTTTCCTGGCCCAGCTTGCCCAGAGCAGAATCACCACCTTGCCCCCAGAATGCCGGGCACGCTGACAGGAGGGGGAGTGATGGCTTTCTGCTCTGTGCCTGATGTCCTCTCCTCTTCCCCCCACGTTGTCACTGACCCCTAGCCGTCCCTGGGTGGCATCACCAGGCAATTCTCTCTTTTTTTATTTTTTGGCCGCACCTCGTAGCTTGTGGGATCTTAGTTCCCGGACCAGGGATTGAACCTGGGCCCCGCAGTGAAAGCACCAAGTCCTGACCACTGGACGGCCAGGGAATTCCCCAGGCGATTCTCCTTCTGTTCAGTTTCTAGAGCAGAAGAGAATGAAAGTGGGATTTGTCCCAGGGGAGGATGCCTCGGTCCACAGGCATTCTCTTCACGCCTGCTCATCAGGAAGGGGTTACGCTCTGTGACCAGTGGACTGTCGGTTGGCCTCCCGGGGGTCAGACCTGTGGCCTTGGCCTTGTGAGTAGAGAGCTAGCTGTAGCCAGCTGACTCTTGCTGAGTTCCCCACATCATGTTGCTGATGCCAGACAGCCCTCCTGTCTGCTCCCCAGGGACTGCGGAGCTTCACTCAGGTGGCCGGCTGCCTGGTGTCCCTGTCCATGCTCTCCACGCGCCTCACCCTGCTGCTGATGGTGGCCACGCCTGCCCTGATGGGTGCTGGCACCCTGATGGGCTCAGCTCTCAGAAAATTGTCTCGCCAGTGTCAGGAGCAGGTACCAGCATTCCCGCCCGTCCTCCTCTCTGCCCTGTACTCCTCTGTCACCCCTCCGTGTCTCCATCCCGGCTCCCTGACTCCTGGACTCCCCGCAGGTCGCCAGGGCAACGGGTGTGGCAGATGAGGCCCTGGGCAACGTCCGGACTGTGCGAGCCTTCGCCATGGAGCAGCGGGAAGAGGAGTGAGTGCCGGGCGGGGGTGGAGCCCAAAGCGGTGGCAGGGGGGCGGCCTCCCCAGATGCACCTCCCCCCACCCCGCGTCCCAGCCTGCCTGCTTCCTGAGGGCTGGGCTCGGCTTCTGTCACAGACGCTATGGAGCGGAGCTGGGGGGGTCCCGCTCTAAGGCAGAGGAGCTGGGCAGAGGCATCGCCTTGTTCCAGGGGCTCTCCAGTATCGCCTTCAACTGTGAGTGAGCGAGGCCCCGCCAGGGGACCTGGGCTGTGGCTTGGGCTGTGGCTTGGGCTGAGCTCGGAGGAGCGAAGGACGGGTCCCAGCAGGGCGGGCGACGGGCGGCTCTCCACCTGCTCGAGGTCCTTCGCATGTCTCTCGAGGGCCAGTCAGCCGGCCTCTGGAGGCTGCTGCCTCCGGCAGGCAGTGGGCAGGGAGGCCCAGTGTCACAGCCGAGCCGTGTACAGCGCGCTGCTGGGCCGCCCCCAAGGGAGCCGTGGAGGTGCCTCCAACCTACTCATTGCCAGATGACGAGACAGAGGCGGAGACCACTCAAGTGACTTACCTAAATTCCAGTCAGTTGGGAGCACAGCAGGGACTGGCACTGGGGACCAGCACGTGGGCCAGGCTCTGTCCTCTGCCCTCCTCTGCTTCCTCCTTGAACCCCTGTCCTTGCCCCACTCAGGCATGGTCTTGGGCACCCTGTTTATTGGGGGCTCCCTCGTGGCCGGACAGCAGCTGACGGGGGGAGACCTCATGTCCTTCCTGGTGGCCTCCCAGACAGTGCAGAGGTGAGTGTGGGGCCGTTCCCTTTCCTAAGGAGCCCAGCTGGGCCAGGGGCCGGGGGTGCCAGTCTGCTGCGGGGACAGCTACCAGGTCCCCTGGAGAAGCTCAGGGCTGGGGATGGGGAGCCCCTGCCTTCGTCCAGAGCCCGCTCGGGGCTCCCAGCAGCCCCTGCAGCCTAACTCGCTGACCGTACACTCAGAAACGCAGTTGCCATCTTCACCTTCCAGACAATTCTTCAATGAGCCTTTTTTGGGGTCCTTTTTTTTTTCTTTTTCTTTGGCCACACCGCGTGACATGTGAGATCCTAGTCCCCCAACCAGGGATCGAACCCGTGCTCCCCGCGGTGGAAGCACGGAGTCTTAACCACTGGACCACCGGGAAGTCCCAAGCCTTTTTCTTTTTTTTTTTTTTTTTTTTTGTGGCTGCGTTGGGTTTTCGTTGCTGAGTGGGAGCTACTCTTAGTTGCAGTGCACAGGCTTCTCATTGTGGTGGCTTCTCATTGTGGTGGCTTCTCGTTGCGGAGCACGGGCTCTAGGCACACAGGCTCCAGTAGTTGTGGCTCGCGAGCTCTAGAGTGCAGACTCAGTAGTTGTGGCGCACGGGCTTAGTTGCTCCGCGGCACGTGGGATCTTCCCGGACCAGGGCTCGAACCCGTGTCCCCTGCATTGGCAGGAGGATTCTTTTTTTTTTTTTTTTTTTTGCTGTATGCAGGCCTCTCACTGTTGTGGCCTCTCTCGTTGCGGAGCACAGGCTCTGGACGCGCAGGCTCCAGACGCACAGGCCCAGCGGCCATGGCTCACAGGCCCAGCAGCTCCGCGGCATGTGGGATCCTCCCAGACCGGGGCACGAACCCATGCTCCCTGCATCAGCAGGCGGACTCTCAACCACTGCGCCACCAGGGAAGCCCGACACGCTTTTTAAGAGCTGGCCTCCCACCCTCTGCCTGACCTTCCCCTGCAGGTCCCACCCTGCTGGCTCACTGTGTCCGCGGCTCCGCAGATCCCATCTGCCTGCAGGCACCAGAGCTCCCCGCTGGCACTGCCACAAGAGTGCCCAGGGTGGGCCTCCTCCCCTCTCCTATCCCCTCCAAGCTAAGTTCCTAGCAATACCACGTATACCAAAACACATAAAACATAAATACACGTTAGATAAACAATTACAGTAAATATGATAGAATAAATAATTGAAAAGTGGGGGGCTTCCCTGGTGGCGCAGTGGTTGAGAGTCCGCCTACCGATGCAGGGGACACGGGTTCGTGCCCTGGTCCGGGAAGATCCCACATGCCGTGGAGCGGCTGGGCCCGTGAGCCATGGCCGCGGGGCCTGCACGTCCGGAGCCTGTGCTCTGCAGTGGGAGAGGCCACGACAGTGAGAGGCCCGTGTACCGCAAAAAAAAAAAAAAAAAAAAAAAAGACACATTAGATAAACAATTACAGTAAATATGGTGGAATAAATAATTGAAGAGTGAAGACCTGTGTTACCAACCAGCCACGTCCAGAAGATAGAACATCAGCTCAGACGCCCCTCTGGGTCCCTTCCTCGTTATTCCCGATGCCGACGGTCCTTGTGTCATGGCTCTGCCCCGTGTCTTACCACCTGTGCGAGTGTCAGCCGTTTCTTCCAGAATCCCTCACCATCGGCCTTATTAATATTGTCCTGGGCAGAATGGAGCTAAGCTGGAGGCAGGCAGGTAGAAAAGACTCCCTTTCTCAGCCCCAGACCCAGCATTCCACAAAGACCAGATACCACCCATTTCTGCTCAGTGCTTCCTAATCTGGGCCCATTGAGACCCTCTCTTGTCCTGGGCAGCCTCACCCCTCCTTCCCGCAGGCCCAGGAACTAATTTCTGGTGGCCTTGGGACTAAGAAGGTCTGGCTGTTCTGAGGCGGAACTTGGGCCGCCCCCTGCTGCCCCTCCCCCGGTGCTGACCCGGACGAGCACCACTGGCTCCCTTCACGGTCACCCCACCGTGCTCCACGGGGCAGGGGCAGAAAGTCTCCCCCGGCGGATGGCAGCCACCCGTCCCAGGCCTGGTCCCGCTCCCTCAGACTCGCCTTGCCCTGGGCCCCCTCCCCTTTATGGCCTGCGTCCAGACCCTTTCCTTTCCTCCCCGCTGCACTGTCTAGCCAGGTGGCAGAACTGTGTCACAGACTTCAGAAAGCCTGTCTCGCAGGCTGCTAGGTGCTAGGTGGGGCGGCTTCCCCAGCCACAGGCCTCAGGCGCGGACTAACTTGCTGTCCTGGCTCTTCTCGGGAAGTTCTCTGGGCGTTTCCTTGCGGGCTCCCCCCCTCCCCCACCCCCGGTGCTGGGAGAAGTGAGATCCTGGGGAGTCAGTGTTGCCTCCTCTTCTCTTCGAGAAGAACCCGCATGCACAATCGGAGACGCACAGTCACGGGCTGGCCTGGTCCGTGACTAAGCCGGGGGCCGGTGACTCAGGAGTAGTGACTCACCGTCCTCCTCGCAGCCGGCAGCCCCGCACGACGATGAGGAGGTGACCCACCATCTGGACAGATGGACACTTACCCCTCTGCTCACACAGGGCGGAGCCCGTGATGACATGTCTTCAGGGAATTTTGAGCTCCCCCTGTGGTCTAATGTCTTCTGTTTCCTTCTTTCTCTAGAAGGAGTAACATGCTTTTTTCCACCTTCCTTAGCCCTTGCTTCCCCCGGGAGTGGACAGCGCTAGGTCTGACCCCCTTGGTGGGCCTCACAGCCCCTCCCTGCAGGCTGCGGGCAGCGTGGAGTCCGGCCCCACCGCGCCCTGCGCCTGCCTTCCCTGTTTCCTCCCCGGAGCCCGGCCCTCAGGTACCGATGACTGTCAGCCCATCCGGGCCAGGAGGGAGCGTGGCCCTGAAAGGAGAAGTTACTTGCCAGGAGACCTCCCCGGTGGTGCCGGATTCCAGGGCACCTAGGGCCCCAGGTTTTGGGAACTACCTCTGCGTTTGGCTTCCGGCCGCCTGTTTCCTCGCCTCACCCAACACGTCCCCCCACGCGGCTGAGACCCAGACCTGCCCCTCTGGCGCCAGCCCACCTTCTCTCAGGCCCTCCTCGTCCCCCTCTTTCAACCCTCCTCTTTTACTCGCAGGTCCATGGCCAACCTCTCTGTCCTGTTTGGTCAGGTGAGTGGCAGAGGTGGGTGGGTCCAAGGATGTGGACGTGGTACCTGGGCTGGAGTCCCGTCAGCCACTGATGTCACTTGTGTGCCGTGGGAATTGGGTGTCCGGCGGAGGGGATACGACAAGCCCCTCCCTGCCGCCAAGTGGGAGTCCAGGAGGTGCTGCCCATTCCCTGGGACCCCATGCCTCCCTCACACAGACTTTAACCCCCCTCCCCAGGTGGTGCGGGGGCTCAGTGCAGGCACCCGGGTCTTCGAGTACATGACCCTGAGCCCGTGCATCCCACTGTCCGGGGGCCACTGCATCCCCAGGGAGCACCTGCGCGGCTCCATCACCTTTCACAACGTCTGCTTCAGGTTAGCATCGGTGGGTGCGGGGGTGTTTCTCTGCGGGTTGAGGGCAGGAGAGGGAGCCTGTCTGGGGACCTGTGGGTCAATGTCTCCCTCTAAGTAAGCCCCCCTTGCGGGTACAGGGAGACTTTGGGAGGGACCCGGGCAACAAGGGGCCAGGAACCCGGTCTGACTGAGGGTCTCTTGGTTCCTCCCAGTTACCCCTGCCGTCCCGGCTTCCAGGTGCTCAGAGACTTCACCCTCACGCTGCCCCCGGGCAAGATTGTGGCCCTGGTGGGCCAGTCCGGGGGAGGTAAGAGGAGCCTGCCACCCTCCCACCTGTGACTTCTCCCTGTGGGAGCCACTCAGTGTGGAAGGAGGGGCCCCCACTGCCACCGGGGGCGTCCCTGTCCCGGACATGCTCCAGAAACCCATGCCCCCCTCCCGAACCCCCAGGAAAGACCACCGTGGCTTCCCTGCTTGAGCGCTTCTACGACCCCACGGCAGGCATGGTGACGCTGGATGGGCAGGACCTGCGTACCCTCGACCCCTCCTGGCTCCGGGGTCAGGTCATTGGCTTCATCAGCCAGGTGCCTGCTTCTCTCAGTTCCTGCGGCCTGGGCCCCTCCCCCTTTCCAGCCCCGTCACCTGCTGCCCTCCTGGGGGCACTGGGGGCGAGCTGGCTCTCTTCACCAGTCCCCAGCGTTCACTGGAGTCCCAGCGACTGCAGCTCTGCCCTTGGAACTCTGTTCCTCAATGTAAAAGGCCCAAGCAGGTGGAAATGGGGTGGCCGTTTTAGGATCCCTGGGTTCTGTGGTGTCCAGAAGGTCTGGACACCCACACGGTGTTGCCGGGCACTGCTGGTAGCTCACCCACCAAGCGAGGCCCCGCAGCCCCGCTCTGAAGCTCTCAGCCCCACTGCTTTCCCAGCGAGGGTCCACCTCCCCCCACCCACCACGTGTGGATAGAGGGCGCCCTTTGGGCAGGAGAAAGCCAAATTGTAAAACCCTTCCCTGCCCATCTCTCCAGAGAGGGGGCACCCTGCCGGGCCAGCTGGCCTTGCTCTCCCAGCCGCCTTCCCGCTCCCTTTCCCGAGGGGCTCCGTGCCACGCAGGAGCTCGGCTTCTCCCCCCTTTGATGGACCTCTCTGTGTTTGACCTGTAACTTTGAACTGCCCCTACCTGCCCTCCCAAGTGGTCCTGTTCTGGCCGAAACAGCTTCTCCTGATGCGCCCCTCAGAGGTTCAGGGCAAAATCAGAATGTTTCCGGTGGACCCTCCACCTCCCACCCCCAGGAGCCAGTCCTGTTCGGAACAACAATCATGGAGAACATCCGTTTCGGGAAGCTGGACGCCTCCGACGAAGAGGTTTACGCAGCTGCCCGCGAAGCCAACGCACATGAGTTCATCACCAGCTTCCCCGAGGGATACAACACCGTCGTGGGTGAGTTCAGAGACCGCATCCTGCTGGGGTCCGCGGGGCCCACGTGCGAGGCTGGGATCCGGGGGGCAGGAACATAGTCACAGCATCGGGGAAGACCAGGCAGCAACCATGGCCGAGTGGGACAGAGGCGACTCTGTGGGGACGGGGGAGACGAGGCCCAGGCGGGCTGCGGGGACAGGAGCGTGACGGAGGGCAGGGGCACAAGTGATCCGTGACGTGGGGACTCTTCAGAGCTCGCCACGTCAGCTCCCAAGACCTGACCAGAAGCAAGGGGGTGTTACCTCCTTGTAATTGTTTATCCTTCAATGAAAGGTGCTCCCCCTGGCTCTCCGTAGGGGTGGGTTTGGTTGAGCCAGCCTGTCTGCTGACTTAGCCAGAAGAGGGCTCTGGTGGTTCTGACCGGTGCAGTGTTGCAGTGCCACTCTGGAGTCTTCGCAGTGCGGCCTGCGCTTCGTGTGCTCCTCTCAGAGGCCTTTTCCAGCCTTTGGGCTCATGTTCATCGTCCAGGGTCTCTTGGCTCTGTTGCAGAATGTTCCAGCATATCTCACGGCACAGGCCTATCCAAGGCTCCCAACTCCTCTCGAAACCTAGTCCTGAGCCTGGCTGAGCTTAGCCTCCCGAGTGGCGCCCCCTCTGTGGGTAGCCGGCCTTCGTGCTCCGTGTTACTCACTGCTCGGACTCCTGCGGACCCCGCCCTGACGGGAGGAGCCGGGCCCACTCCTCTCTCGCGCACGCGCCTTGTACCCCTGACCCCGTGCACTCGCGGGCTGCCCGGGGCTGCAGCCTGCCCCCCTGCTCTGTGACCGCAGAGTCCCCTGAGGCTCTCTTTGGCAGCCAGGCTGCCACCTCTGCTGTTCTCTGTGGGCATTTTGGACCCCAATATGGTCTTCCCAGAATGCCCAGGTGGGTTTTGAATCCCACTGTTCTGCCACCCCCTACCCCACCGCAGGAGTCACATCTGGATCCTGGATGTCCCCACAGCAGCAGAGAGCCAGGAGGCCAGGAGAAGGCAGCTAGCGCTGCAGGGCCAGGGCAGGGGGTGGGACCCAGGCCCGTCATGGCTCCGAGCCCCTGCCCTGGTGTGTGGGTGGAGCTCAGCGACACCTCTGGGCATCACTGAGCCCCGCTGCGTTCACGACCCGTCATCGTGTGAGTGCCTGTGCACGTTTGCACGGGGATGTGGGATCGTGTTGCCGCCAGGCATCACCCCTGCCCTCAGAGAGGCAGGACGAATGCGCACAGGGCCAGGGCAGGGCCCTGAGGGGCCAGGTGGGAAGTGCCAGACGGCCCCGGTGACCATCTGCAGGGCTGCCCCCGAGTGCAGAGCTGAGCGCCACTTCAGGCCCCCGCCCTATCCCCTCCCTCCCCAGGCGAGCGGGGCGCAACCCTGTCTGGTGGCCAGAAGCAGCGCCTGGCCATCGCCCGAGCCCTCATCAAGCAGCCCTTAGTGCTGATCTTGGACGAGGCGACCAGCGCACTGGACTCGGAGTCTGAGAGGCTGGTGCAGGAGGCCCTGGACCGTGCCAGCGCCGGCCGCACCGTGCTGGTCATCGCCCACCGGCTCAGCACCGTGCGTGGGGCCCACCAGATCGTCGTCATGGCCCACGGCCGGGTCTGCGAGGTCAGCTGGGGCCCGGGGAGCAGGTCAGGGGGCTGGCACGGCTTCAGCCACGGACACAGTGGAACGGGCGGCTCAGCTGAGCTGTGTGAGGGTCTGGCCTGGCCCTGGGGCCTTGGGCTCATAGTCTGAAAGCAGCACCCGTGTGGATTCAGGAGTTCCTGCCCTTTGATAAGCCCTGGCCTCTCGGGGCCCCAGCTTCTTCCTCTGTCCCCTGGGGTGGGGCAGTGAGTAGAGCTGCAGCGTGGCTCCCAGGATCAAAGGGGAAAGTTCTCAGAGAAGCGTTTGCTGCTGGGGGAGGGGCCCAGGGGCTGAGGCACAGAAGAGGCCGCACCAGGGATCCTGATCAGGGCCCAGGCAGGAGCAGCCCAGAGGCTGTGTCTGCAGCAGGGCTTGGGGGCTGTATGGGGCCCGGCTCACAGCCCCCTGGCCACTCGCGCTGGGCGAGGGGCACTGGGCCCTGTAAGAAAGACAGGGGGACCCAGATGCTCTTCCACGATCTAGCTCAGCTGACAAATACAGATGCGCCAGTGGCAATCCGTAATCAGCTGTGCTTTGGTTTCATACTCGCCTCAGGACTGACGCTGGCTTAGGTGAAGCCGTGCCCAATGGCTCATAAGTAGCTGGCCCTCCAAGGGCTCTGAACTCTGAGCTGGGTTGGGGTGACCGTCTGCCCCTCTTCCTCTCTCCAGGTGGGGACCCATGAGGAGCTCCTAAAGAAGGGCAGGCTCTATTCGGAGCTCATCCGGAGACAGGCCCTAGATGCCCCGCCTCCTGAGACGCCCAGGGGCCATGGGAAGCAGCACCCCAAGTCCTGAGAGGTGTGGTCACCGCCGTGCATCCGTGCCCAGGGCCAGGGCTCAGCTCGGGGGGTATCCCGGGCACCAAGCCCCCAGGAGGGCCAGCATGCTGGGGTGGGGGCTACTGCCATCGCTCCCCTGCTCGCAGCGAAACCCGGGCCAGGCGCCGGGCTGGGGGAGGTTGGGCGCACTCCTGCCAGAGCTGAGAGCCCTTGGCTGCACGGCGGGCCCCTGCTCTGTCCCCTCCCTTTGCCAAGCCCTCCCCGACCCCTCTCCCAGCCCTGCCGAGCCTCCCCCTGTACCCGACAGGCTAAAGGTGTGCAGGCCGCAGCTGCAGGGAATTTTCACAAGTCAGCACCGGGGGTGGGAGTAGGGACTCGCCCCAGGATTCATCCCACACCCGTACCAGGACCTCGGCCTCCTCTGCAGAATCCCGACAGGCCTCTCAGGGCCCTGCAAGAAGGCGCCCACCCACTGAGCCAGCCCTTCAAACCTTCAGCCCACATCTTGGGAACAACTTCCCTTCCTTCTCCTTGTGCCTTTACACAGTCCTTTCTCTAGATTTTGCCCTCCCCCCATCTAAACAGGACGGGGGCCTAAGAGGCCCCCTGGCTCTTGGGGAGGGCGAGGAGGGGCGGGCAGCTGTGGTCTGATCCACAAGAGGTTCTGCCCCAGCCCCGTGCGCCTTGAGCCCGTCACCCAGTGAGATTGTGGACCGCCACCCTCTATGTGAGTACACTTACCTCTGAAAGGGACAGAAGAGGACATGCACCCCAGACTCCAGCCACGGGGGACGTCCAGTGCTAACAGTCACCACAGCACTGAGGGGCGGCTGATGCTAAGCCCCTTGGGCTGACAATACAAAATCCATCCGACAAGGAGCGGTCACTGCCCGACCGGCCTCCCTGGCGTGGTCAGACAGGGTCCCTGGAGCAGGTGGGACCAGAGCCTCACTTTGAAAGAGGATAGGCCAGCTGCCCAGGTGGCACAAGCCCTGTGACCCCAAAGCTGTGAATGGGGTGGGGCTAGACTCTTGTCTGCTTCTGGGGACCTAAGAGCAGCCAGGGTTTGCCCCCAGCCCTGGTCAGCTCCTAGAACCGGGCACCCCTCCTGCCTTGGTTCTTCTCATGTCACATCCCACCAGGAAACCTTCCCCCTTCACAGCCACGTCTGGGCTGAGGACTCCATCATGAGTCCTGCGCCCTGGCTTGAGGAAGAGGGGCCGCCCATGCTGGACCTTCAAGGCCAGCCAGACCTTTTGGATTTATCCCATGGCATAGAAGGACGATGCCACGTTTCAGGGGTTGGCAGCAGGGGCAGCTGTGGCTGGAGGCCAGCCTGGAGGAGGCTGCAGCGGCTCAGGTGTGAGTGCCCACAGCCTCTTCTGGGTGTGGTTTAGGACCAGGTGCTACTTTAGGGAAATATCCCAGGGCCAAAGCCACCCAGGTTTCATGCGCTGCTTTCTTAATGTTGAGAGGTCGCACCCCAGGGCAGGCCTGGCCCGGGAAGCAGAACACGGGCTAGCTCCAGGTCGCTTTGCCACTAAACGCCTCCCTAGTGAGGGCAGCCGAGGGCAGGCCTCAACTCCCTGGCCGAGTCCGCACTGGCCTGCCTGGCCCCTCCCGGCCGAGGCCCGCTCGTGCTCTACCAGCACCAGCCGCGGCCTCCAGCCACCCAGACGTCTTCTGACACCAGATTCTAGGTCTCTCCTTACCTCTGCAGGGTGGCCTCTCCAACTCCTGCCCCCGCCCCCCCGCATCCCCTCTTTAGGGAAGTGGTGAGATCCATGGCGAGCCCTGAGCTGGAAGGCCCTGCGGTCAGCTGCACACTCGCTGTGTAGCCTTAACCTCAGCCTTGGCTCCTGCAGCTATTCCACGCAGACCGTAAACCTAGCTGCACTTAATTTCGCGAGCTTCTTTTAAGAGTTTAATTAGAATAATCTGTGGTAAAGTACGTAGCCTCAGAAGCTGGTTACATCTGTGCGATAAGCCATGTTATTCACTCCTTCAGGGTGTGTGTTCATTAAGCACCTGCTGTGTGCCGCCCTGTCTGCCGGGGTGGGGGCGGTGAGGACATCCCTGCCCCCGTGAGACCTGCGGCGGTCTCGTCAGGAGGACGGACAGGAGGCCAGGCGATCACAGCGCGACGTGGTCACGTTCAGTTGGCGAACTACGTTCCACCCACTGCCGAGAGCCCGTGGACCCTCGCCTCTAATGCTTTGTGGAGGCGCACGGAGTAGAAATAAATTGCAGTAAATAAATTAGTGGAGATAAATCTGCTTTCTCTCAGGCCTGCAGTGCAACTCCCAGCTCCACGGGGGCAGGTGAGCGTTTAACCAAACGCAGGGCTTGACGCCAGCGAGGAGCAGCCCTGGCAGTCCTCCGCGACAGAGGCAGCGTTCAGCAGCTGCCTCCCGTCCCTTGCACCTTGGATTAGCGAGACCCCCGAGTCCCGCTTGAGGCCTTGCACACTGCAGCTCTGCCTTTCGGAGGTGTCCTCTCTAGCCCCTGGGAGTCTGCCCCAGCCCGACCCAGCGTCACCTCGGCATCTCAGTCAAATGCCGCGGCTCCGCCCCCTCAAGGCCAGTGTCGCCATGCTGTGCTAGGCACTGTGGCCCAGGGCCCTCCGGCCGGTTTGGGGGCAGCGTCTCTCCTCCTTTAGAAAAGCCCCCTTGCGAAACAGGCACACTCCATGTTACTGATGGGAGCGCACAGTGGTGTAATAACGCCTACGGTGGGGAATTTTCTGCTATCGAATTACCCATGCAGTTGCCTCTTCTTGACCCAGCAGTTCTATTTCTAGGAGTTTATGTCTGTACGATGCTACTGAGAGCACCACTGTTTGTAATGGAAGACTGGAAACCCCCAGTGTCCATCAACAGGGGTGTGGATATATAAATGATGGTACATCCACAGAAATGAAATGCTACGCAGCTATTTAAAAAATGAGGACGTTTTCCAGGTACTGGATACCACATGGTCTCCAGAATATGTTGTCAAGTGAAAAAAGATGTGAAATCATAGGGCATCCATGTTACCTGGGAGGGCGTCACACGGGCACCCATGTTATACTTGAAGGACGACAGGTGAGCCCACAGTCATTGTGGCACAGGCCAGCCCCCCAGACACGAGGGCCTGAGCATGGGGAGGTGGGAGAGAGGGTCACTGGGGACAGACCACCTCTGCACGTGGGGCCGGAGGAGACCCTGGCACCCAGAGTAGGCCGGGCCGCTGGGGGCTCAGAAAGAAGAGTCTGCCGATGCCAACTTCCCACCACTTTCCAGCCTGGTCAGGAGCCAGCTCCGCTCTGCGAAAGAGCAGATGATCTCGCGTGAGGTTAGGGGAAGGGAGGAGAGGGCAGAGGACGGGGACGGGGCCAAGGGTCAGCGACGGACCCTCAGCCCGACATACGGGGGCTGCAGCTGGGGACCTAGAGGCCCGCGAGGGCACCCCCGGCCCCAAGTTCTCTCTCGGCTCCCCTCAAGCCTACCCGGGATTGCTGTGGTTTCCTGCTGGCGCCTCTGGTCTCCACAGCCCGGCCTCCCCCGACGCTGCACTAATGGCTCTGCCTCGGGCCCCAGGGACCTCCCCGCCCCCCAGGCTGCTCTGTCAGCCCCCTTGCCCCCTCGCCGCTGAAACCCAATCCTCTGCTGCAGCTCCGGCTCAGCAGAACCGCCTCCAGCAGAGCCGCCCTGCTTGCCTCGTCGGCCGCACCCTACCTGGTCTCTGCCTCGGAGCCCGCAGCCCAGCACCGCGCCCAGCAGAGCCACAGCCGGGTCCTGGAGGAGGCCGAGCTGGACCGGCCAGGCCAGTACCTCCCCACCCTCTCCTCTCCTGGCCCAACACCCGCGTGACCGCTGCCTGACCCTCTGAACCCCCCTCTCAGCCCCTCCAGTCCTCGGACCAACCCTCTCTCCTCCTCCTAAGCCTCTGTAGCTTGGTTCCCCCCGCGCCCTGGGCTCCGGCCATGAAGCGCCCCTCAGGGCTGGAGGAGGCCCAGTCGCCGGCCTCAGACATCCGCGTGTTTGCCAGCAGCTGCTCGATGCACGGCCTGGGCCACGTCTTCGGCCCGGGGGGCCCGATGGCGCGCCGGGGGCTGTGGACCACAGCCGTGCTCCTGGCACTGGCCACCCTCCTCTACCAGGTGGCTGGGAGGGTGCGCTACTACGGGGAGTTCCACCACGAGACGGCCCTGGAGGAGCGCGAGAGCCGCCGGCTCACCTTCCCGGCCGTCACCCTGTGCAACATCAACCCGCTGCGCCGCTCACGCCTCACGCCCAACGACCTGCACTGGGCCGGGCCCGCACTGCTGGGCCTGGAGCCCACCGAGCACGCCGCCTACCTGCGTGCCCTGGGCCGGCCCCCCGCGCCGCCCGGCTTCATGCCCAGCCCCACCTTCGACGTGGCCCGGCTCTACGCCCGGGCCGGGCACGCCCTCGAGGACATGCTGCTGGCCTGCCGCTACCGAGGCTGGCTGTGCGGGCCCGAGAACTTCACCACGGTGAGCCGGCCGCCCGATCCGTCCAGCCAGGGGCCCGGGAGCGCCAGGCGGTCCCTGCCGGGCCTTGCCGACCCACACTCCCCCAGAGCCAGGGAACCTTAACAGCCATGCTGGGGGATCCTTTCCTTCCCCACCCCACCAGTGCCTTTCTGTTCAGCCAGGAAGCTGTATTCCTCGGGCCCCTCCCTGCTGCTCAGCTGGACTGCAGCATGCAAGGTCAGGCCTCCCAGCCAGGGGCACTCACCCAGGCTGGCTCTGGGCCCAAGGTCTGGTCTGTGGAGAGCCTGCTCCTGGGGGGTGGGGGGATCTGGTGTTCTAGGGCAGGAGACCCTCCTCTCTGCCAGGGGGAGGGTGCTGGTTTCCCCGCTGCCTCTTCCACATGCTGCCAGACCTGAAGGGGGGCAGCTGGGCCCCTCTTCCTCATGCCAGTCTCCAAAGAAACACTTGCCCTGCAGGCTGTGCCCTGGGCTGGGGGCGGAGGTGGGAGCGAGGAACTGGAGGGTCCAAGCCTGTCCTTTCCTGTGGGAAAGGGGCAGGGTTAGCTGGTCACAGTGCAGCGAGGGTCCAGCTACATGTGTCGGTTGAGGGAGGGTCTCGGGGCATTAAGATGTGGGCTTCAGTGTTCAAAGAAGAGACCCAGATAGAGGATGGGGAGGGAGGGGTCCCACAGTCCTCGCACTGGCCCAGGGGAAAGGGCCGCCTGAGCTCCTGGTTCCCTGGTGAGGTCTGCCATCTGTCTGCCCTGCCCCAGGTCTTCACCCGCATGGGGCAGTGCTACACCTTTAACTCTGGCGCCGAAGGGGCAGAGCTGCTCACCACTCCCAAGGGCGGCATGGGCAATGGGCTGGAGGTGCTGCTGGACGTGCAGCAGGATGAGTACCTGCCCGTGTGGAGGGACACGGGTGCGGGGGCGCACGGGCGAGGCCGGGGAGTGGCAGGTGGGGTGCAGAAGGCCCTGGGGAGAAGTGGAGGTGCCGGGGGTGGGGTGGGGCCCAGGCCTGTCCTTTCCCTTGGGAAGTGGGTGAGTTGAGTTGGGCACAGCCCTGGGGAGAGGGGGCTGCAGGAGGGGGCCTCTTGGGACTCAGGGTCCCCCCTTCCCCGCAGAGGAGACGCCGTTTGAGGTGGGGATCCGAGTGCAGATCCACAGCCAGGAGGAGCCGCCGCTCATTGACCAGCTGGGCTTCGGGGCAGCCCCTGGCTACCAGACTTTTGTGTCCTGCCAGAAGCAGCAAGCATCCTCTCTGTTGCCTCCGAAACCGGGCTCCGACTCCCTCCTGAGCCCACGCCGCCTCAGACCCCAGCCCCAGCTCCTCAGAACTGTCCCAGTGAGCTCGCGTTCTACGCAGGCCCCCCATTCTCCCAGAGCCTCCTTAACTTGTCCGCCTACAGCTGAGCTTCCTGCCGCCACCCTGGGGTGACTGCAGCTCTGTCTCTCTGGACCCTGACTTTGAGCCGGAACCCTCTGGTCCTCTGGATCCCCCCAGACCCAGCCTAGGCCCCAGCCCTCCCTATAGTCTAATAGGGTGTCGCCTGGCCTGCGAGAGCCGCTACGTGGCTCGGAAGTGCGGCTGCCGAATGATGCATATGCCAGGTAAGGGGCTGGGGGCAGCGGGGGAGGGGGTCCGGGGAGGCGGGGAGGCCTGGAGGGCGCCGCTCCTGAAGCTGTCTCCTCCGCCCCGTGCAGGCGGCGCGCCGGTGTGCAGCCCCCCGCAGTACAAGGACTGTGCCCACCCGGCGCTGGGTAAGGGGCAAGCCTCTCCTGCATCCCGTCCCCACCCCGCTCTACCCGCGACCTCGACCCCGCGGGGCGGGCGGCCCTGACCCAGGCGCCTGTGGCCCGCAGACGCCATGCTGCAGAAGGACGCGTGCACCTGTCCCAACCCGTGCGCCAGCACGCGCTACGCCAAGGAGCTCTCCATGGTGCGGATGCCGAGCCGCGCCGCCGCCCGCTACCTGGCCCGGAAACACAACCGCAGCGAGGCCTACATCGCGTGAGCCCCGCAGGGGGCCGGGGGCCCGGGGCCCGGGGTTAAGGCGAGCACCGAGCCTCCGGGCCGAGCCTCCGTGCGCAGCGCCCAGGGATGGGACACCAAGCTACACATCATTACCGGGCTCGGGGACTCTGGGCAAGCTGCTTAACCTTTCTGACGCCAGCTCTTCCGAAAATGGGGACGGTGACACCCCTCCCCAGGGCTCATGAAAGGACTCAGGGACCAGAGAATGGGGTCTCTGTTCCTGTTCCTGCCAGCAGCTGGCACTGGGGGCGTCCAGCGAACACTCTTGGCCTCTCTTCCTCCAGGGAGAATGTGCTGATGCTGGACATCTTCTTTGAGGCCCTCAACTACGAGACGGTGGAGCAGAAGAAGGCCTACGAAGTGTCGGAGCTGCTCGGTGCGTGCGTGCGCGTGCGTGTGTGTGCGTGCGTGTCTGTGCGTGCGCGTGCGTGCGTGTGCGTGTGTGCGTGTCTGTGCGTGCGTGCAGGCAACCTGCGGCCTGGGGAGGTGTGGGCAGAGCAGGTAGCAGTGAGCTGACAGGTGACCCGGTCTCCACAGGTGACATTGGGGGCCAGATGGGGCTGTTCATCGGCGCCAGCCTGCTCACTGTCCTTGAGATCCTGGACTACCTCTGTGAGGTGGGTGGGCCTGGGCTCCAGCTGTGGGAGGCGGGCAGAGTCAAGCCGCAGGATCCAGGGGTCAGGTATGCGCTGGCCACCTCCAGCACTGCTTCCCCCAGGTGTTCCGGGACAGAGTCCTGGGATACTTCTGGAACCGAAAGCGCTCCCAAAGGCACTCCAGCGCCAACCTGGTAATAGCCCCCTCCTCCTCCCCTGCCGTCTCCACTGTGGGTGCTGAGCCCCTCCTCCTAAGTGTAGAACACCCCCCCACCCAGCTGAGAAAAATTGATGGGGGAGGGGCGTGCAGTGACCTTGGCTGGTCTCTGGGAGGGAGGATCCCCGCTGCCACCACTCCCAATCTCTGACCCTCCTCCCACAGCTTCAGGAAGGGCTGGGCAGCCAACGAACCCCAGTTCCCCACCTCAGCCTGGGCTCCAGGTAACAAGAAATGGCCCCCTAAGGTCAAGGGAGATGGGGCAGTTCCAGTCTGGAGGGCAGGGGCAGGGCAGTGGGTGAGAGGCCTCCCATCCCAGGGCCGTGGTCCGTGTCTCCCCAGGCCTCCCACCCCTCCCTGTGCCGTCACCAAGACGCTGTCTTCCTCTCAACGCACCTGCTACCTCGTCACCCAGCTCTAGATGGGGCGTCTGCGTCTTCAGGGCCGCACCCTGACATCCTGGGCGTGGCCAGCCCGCACGTGTCTTTCCACCGTCACCCCAAATAAAGTTCTACTGCCTCAGCCTCAGCTGTTCCACTTACAGGCAGACCAGCCAGGCCACGGTCAGCCCTACTCGGGCACAAGACCTCTGCCAGCCATCACCCAGCAGACGTGATGTCTGAAACGTTAACCTCCAGAAATCTCTCGACGAGAGAAGAGTAGTAAGCGGGCATGGGTCACTTGAACCTCTGTGAATGAGTTTGTCAAACCGACATCTCAGAGTGAACGCAGCCCAAAGCCGGGTGTGAAGGCAGAGGCGGCGGTGCTAGGACAGCCGCACTTGGGGTCCGATCAGGGAAGGGCTGGCAGAAGGCTCTGATCCAGAGCCCGGCAAGAAGCGGCGGAGCAGGTGGGGAGAAGCTGGCGTGGCTAGCCCGCTTCCAAGAACACAAGCTGCTGTCCTGTCTTAGGCATTCGTGACTTTCTCACACTTGGGACCGAGTGTCAGCCTGCCCGCCCCGCACAGGAACCGCTCCTGCTTCCACAGCCTTTGCACAAGAATTGCAGGCCCCAGCTTAGCGGGGGGAGCCCAGGCCCTCCCTTCCCACCCCTGCCAGTAAGCACACGCCCAGGCCCGCTTTCTCAGCTCCTTCTCGGCACCCTAAATACTGGAAAATGACAAATAAGGGAGCCGGGGAGGGGGTGCTCCCAACCACCGCTTTGGGTGCCTCCTGTCCCAGCCTGAGGGCCTGGGTGTGGGGGGCATGAAGAGGGAAGTGGCAGGGCGGGTACACGTGGGACAAGAACCATAAAGAAAGGCCCGGCTCTTTTCTCCCCATTCTGGTGGAAGCCCATCCTTGCTCTCAGACACTGGGAGCCTAACGCCTCCTGGGCAGAGAAAGGGAAGGGCACGAGCACATACGCACACGTGTGGTGGCAGCGCCTAAGGGTAAGGGTCATAGCCTCCAACCCCCAGCCTCCAGCCACTCAGAGTAGCAGAGCCAGGGCTGGACAGCTGGGTTGCAGAGGGTGGGGAAGCGAAACAGAGCCTCAGGGCCCCCCAGCACCACGCCCCCCAACCCCGCCGCCCAGAGCCACTTTTCCAGCACATCAGCCAGACTGTGGGAAACGAGCCAATTTATGAAATTAAATAAAGTCCACGGAGGGAGTGAAGAACACGGGTTAGGGCGCCTCCACCCTGGTTGGGCCCAGCACAGCTGGAGCTTGGCACACCGTGCATCCCTGCCTTTCCTCCCCTCCCCAGAGGGGGCTTAAATAGGCCAGGCCCCAGCCTGGCCGCCGGGGGCCTGGAGCCTAGGGGGGGCAGAAGTCGGAGAAGTAGGGGTGCTGCAGGGCCTCTTCTGCTGAGATGCGCTGGACCGGGTTACACTTGAGGAGGTTCTGGACGCACAGAAGAAGGCGAGGCAGGTTCACGCCCAGAGCCCCGCGCTCCCCGGGTCCCTCCCGACAAGTGCCCCGGCCCCAGCCCCAGTACCCTGCCCTTGGTCACCTGCAGCAGGTCCCTCCCTGTGGCACTGAGCTTGGGCACGACGTTCACCAGGGACGTTGTGGCTGGGTACATCGGGTAGGGCTGTGGAGGGCAGGGTGAGTCAGCCAGGGGTGCGGGGGCCTGGAGGCTGCTAGGGCCAGGACCTAAGGGGCGCCACTGACGAACCACGCATGAGCCCATTACCCATCACACCTTATAGTCCGGCAGCTTGGTCATGGCGGGCCACTGCTCCTCGGTCGGTGTCCCCAGCAGCGTGTCCACGGGGTCAAGGATCACTCAGGTGGAAAGGGGCAGGTGAGGGGCTCTTCCCCTGGGGAAGGGGGATTCCTCATACCCACCCCTGCCCCCCTCACTTTATCCCCCAGCTCACGACAGAAGGCGGCCCCCGGCCCATGCGACCCTCATACGCAGTCCCAGCTGCGTGCCGTTTTCTGCAGGCCAGGTTCTGTATAGCCGTTAACGACTTTGACCTAAACCCTGAGGTCCGTGGTCCTGATGAAGCGGTCAGCGGTCCCCCACTCTCACTAATCGTCCCCCTGCTCCTTTCGGCTCCTTCAGCCTAAGGATTCGGCTCTCAGTTGGAGGAGTGAGCCCTCCCTGCCTACAGGCTGCACGCTCTCCAGCTGGCGGCGGGCACCCTCTGCCCTCAGGAGAAGCCCTGAGGCACCCCCAGGCCTAGCCCAGCCCACCGCCGCCCTCCCTGCCTGCACTCTGAGCTCCAGGGGCTTCCAGATCCCCTCCCAGAGGGCCTGAGGTGAAGGGAGATGGAAGAATATCGGAAGATCCTCTTCAGCTGGTCATCTACGTCGTTGCCAGGAAACAGGGGCCGCCCCGCGTTGGCCAGCTCTGGGAGGGAGGCGGGGGGCGGGGGTGACAGGCGAAGAAGCCCCCCCCACAGCCCTGCCCTGCCTCCTCCCCACCCAGGGGCCCCACTCCCTTCCCCAGAGGGGACCCTCCAGACCCTCTTGGTTGACTCAAACGGGAGACGGAGTTGCCCCCGCAGACCCCGGCGTGTCACCTGCGAAGATGCAGCCCGCCGACCACATGTCAATGGACGTGGAGTACAGCTTGGCCCCAAAGAGGACATCCGGTGGGCGGTACCACAGCGTGACCACCTGGAAAGGACCCCACCACAGGGACCCCCAGTTTGAGGGCTGGGGAGGAGAGCGCTCAGAGAGGAGTCCCAGAGGAGCTGAGGGATGCTGGCTGGGGACTCCCTCCCTCACCCCCACTTCCCGCCCCGCAGCTCACCTCAGCTGAGTAACAGCGAACAGGGATCCCAAAGGCGCGAGCCAAGCCGAAATCAGCCAATTTCAGCTCCCCATTCTGAGGGGGAGGGGGAGGGGCACGGAGAGGGGCTCTTCCACAGTCTGAGGGCAGCCCCCCCGCTCCCGCCTTCCCGTCCAGCTCCCCTCATCCCACGCCAGCCTCCCTGAGGTCCGTCCTCTCGCCCAGAGGTACCCTGTTTATGAGCAGGTTCTGAGGCTTCAGGTCCCTGTGTAGCACGTTTCGGCTGTGACAGAATCCCAGGCCTTTCAGCAGCTGGAAGAGGAACGACTGGGGGAGGGGCAGGGAGGAGTTCATCGAACCGTCTGGAAGCGGGCCCAACGATGGGTCACGCTCCCCTCTGCTTTGCCTTGAAACCCCAGCAGTCTTTCAGCACCAAGCTCGGCCCAGCATCACCCCTTCATTATCGAGGACCTACTTCGTTCCTTGCTGGGTACTCGAAAGGTGAACGGGGGCCCCGGTCCGCACCTTTCCAGAACTGACAACTTGGTGGGCCTTCCTACCTTTCCAGCCCACACTGATCTCTCCCCTACCTGGCCTCATTTGAACACGAACATCATAACCAACAACGTATATGCTGTGCTGTATTATTAGTCAGCACTTCTTCGCCCTGGAACCTGGGCCTAGAACAGTGCTTGCCACACTGCAAAGCATTCAGGACGTATTTGTTGAATGAATGAATCTCTCTGAACCTCATTTTCCTGCCTCGCAAATGTAAATCCTATCACTGACATCAGAGTGTTCCCTTCAGGTCAAAGCGATCACGTGAAAGTGCTTCTGCTGAGATGGAAGCTCTCGGAGACAGAACCAGGGTTTTCTCCTCCCCTCGTGCCCCGAGTGTCCCCGTGCAGGGCCTGAGAGCATGTCCACTGAATCCGGACGCCAACCCCAGCCCCAGTGAGCTCCCAGGAAACCAGTATCCTCACCTTCACAATTTCAGGATCTAGGTCACCATTGCAGCTGTCGAAATACTTCTTAAGGTCCTAAAAGAGGGATGGGGGTGGGGGATGGGATGGAGTTTAACCTCAGTCTGGGTCCCTATATCCTCCCAAGGCTACTGTCCCTCAAGTCCCCCTTTCACCTGGTCACAGAACTCAAAAACCAAAGTCAGCTTCTTGTCGCTGTGCAGGACGTCGTGGAGCCTAGGGAGAAGCGAGTGCTCAGCCAGGCAGCGCCGCAAGTCTGCACCTACTATCCCAGTGTCAGCCCAGCCCATCTCTGAAGCCCCCACCACCAGACCACACAGGCAAGGAGGACCCCACCCACCTACACACCTGACAATGTTTTTGTGTTTCAGCTCCTTGAGTAGGCAGATTTCCCGAAGGGCAGAACTCGGCACTCCCTACACATTGGAGGGGGCCAGGTGGGCCACAGTCACATCCCACCCAGCCTAGGCCCTCAACCCCTCCCTGGCCCCAATACCCCAGTCCTACCTCATCATCATCATCCAGCCTCACCCGTTTCAGAGCCACGATCTCATGAGTCTCCCGGTTTTTGGCCTTGAACACTGTTCCGTAGGTGCCTAGAGGAAGGAGGTCAGGGCTGAGGGAAAGGATGGGGCACCCTTCCCCAACCCAGGCGGTCCCTGCCGGGAGAGCAAGCAGCGTTGGGGGTGTGTTACTTCTGATGCCTGGAGAAGTGGGGGATGTGGCAGGGAGGAGCCTGCAGATGGCTCAAGGGTGTCTGCAACAGGGAGAGGCTGCAGCTGCTGGGTGAGGAGGTCTACAATAAAGGCCGAGCTTCTGGAGGGTCTGAAAATAGGGAGCAGGGGTCTGGGAGAGGAATGAGGGCCGGCAGGAACGCTGAGGTTGGAGGTCTGCCGCGAGAACTGTGGGTGAGGTTCTGCAAGTGGCGCTGAGGACAGGGGTAGGAAATGCAGCACGTGCAGAGGTCGGAGGTGGGTCTACAGGGGTGCTAAGGTTGGGAGGGGGGCGTCTATGGGAAATGCTAACGGGGGAGGATTGGTGTCTGCTAGGAGTGTTGAGCTCAGGGCCAGGGCTGCAGCCAGTGCTGAGGTTGGAGTCTGTGGGTATTGCTGACGGTACAGCAGCCCGGGATGCAAGGAATGCTAAAGGGTCTGCAGAAAGAGATCTTGCAGGAACATCTCGTGGTCCCATTACCTTCCCCAATCTTCTCCAGCTTCTCGTATTTCTGCATCGCGGCAGCCGCGCGAGGACCCTTGCGGGCCCTGGGTTCTAAGACTCCGGGCCCGGCGTTGCAGAGGAGGCGGCACCCCAGCCTCCGGTCCTGCCCCGCCCCACTGCCTGCGCATGGGCTTCTCGGGCTTGTAGTCCTAGGGCGCCACGTTTCCCAGTAATGTCCGGGGCCTTAGACAACAAGAAGACTACAACCCCCAGCAGGCTGCGCTCAGGCTCTCTGCAGCACTTGCCTCCCGGGACTCCTGTTCGACCGCGGAGTCGACCCTTGGACTTCAAGTCCCAGGAAGCATCGCGTGTCCGTTTTCCCGGCTCCCCGCCGTCGCGCGCGGCTCCCAGTGTGCCCTGCTAGTGTTATTCCTTTTCAGCGCTTACAGCCTTCTTTTGAGAAGGACCTCTCCGGGACTACACATTCCAGAAGGCAGCAGGGGTGGGGGTAGGGCAATTTCTAAGGTTTGGGTTTTGGCGGCCTTCATCCTGAGCCCAGGTGGCCCTGCTCTGCCCCTGATGATATTGAGGTTCCATCGACTCCCTGACAATCCCAGCACGGGTTTCCACCTCTCCCTAAGGCCATCTGGTGACCTCAGGATTGATTGGGGAATGGCTCTGAGCCATATCTTGCTGACGATGACTTCACAGGAACCAGCTGACCGCAGGGCTGGAAAGAGAGGCAGGTGTGCCCCAGTGGAGACTGGATTCACCAAACGCCAGAGACTCCTCTCTCCTGTGAGCCCCGTTTGTCGTCTCGGAGCCCACCCAACTCCAGCCTTTCGCTGCACTCTGATATCCCGAGGCAAGCTGGCTGGACACTGGGAGGGTGTCCCCAACCCCCTGCAGAGCCCGGGCCCACTGGAGTCGGCCAGGGTGTGGCCGAGGGCTGGCAGGTTGGTTACTGCCCTCCACAGACAGAAGGACAGACAGAAGGACAGACAGAAGCTACACTTGAAGCAGCCTTGACCTCATCCCTTAAGGAGTTGATTATAGATTTTTCTTGCGGCTTCTCTCTGTCTCATGACTGCATTCTTGAGGGATGTGACCTGGATGATAACTGCCCCAAACAGCACTCCTCAGCGCCGGAACCAAAGTTGGTGCTAAACATTGGTTAATTAACTCGTTTATATCTGAACGTTTTCTGCATACACATTGCAGTGCTTCAGCCGGTGGCAGACTAAAGAAGCGAAACGTATATTCCTTATCTGGAACAAGTTATAATTTATTAGAAAACCAGAAGTACACACAGAGATCTTTAAATGACAGGTGATGACTATGAATAGGGTTCGAGAAGGAAGGTCACCGCAGGGAATCTCTCCGAGGCAGAATCTCCCCGGTTCGTAAAGTCTAAGTTCAGGGTAATGGGCATCCATCCCCGCCATCACCCCTCTCGCCCTCCCCCCACCCCCCGTCCCTGTCCTCCAGGCAAAGACAGGGGCTTTCTTGGAGGCACTGGGGAAACTGCGGGTGGGAGGCGGGGGACGCCCGCGGCCGCGAGAGAAGCTTGACCCCGATGCATATATATTTCAACTTCCTCCGCCTCGAATTTCCTGATCATCTTTGTGCCTCCTTTTTCCTGCCTGGGATCCCCAGCATGAGGCAGGCCCCTTTCCGCCCAGAGGTGCCTAATGGGGCCAAGAAACGACGTCCCCGGGGCGTCCGTGCGGGGAAGCCCGGGGCGGCAACCTCGCTGGGCCGCGCGGAGCGACAGCCGGGGCTGCCTCCTCGGCGCTGGGCTCCCAGTGCCGGGCCGTGCCTGGGAGCGCGCCTCCGCCCCCGGGTCTCGGCCCCCACTCCGCGCCTCCCAACTCGCTGCGGCGGGGCCGCGCACGGTGCGCCAGGGGGCGCGCACGCAGGGGGCTGGCCTGCCTGTGGCGCGGGGGAAAGTTGAGTTGGGAGAAGTTGGGAGCGACGGGGGCGCGCCCCAAGGTGGGCACGGAGGAGTCGGCGGGAGCGCGCGAGGGCTCCAGAGAAGGGGGAGAGACCCCGAGACCCCTGCAGCACGAAGTCCAGAGGAAGCGGGTAAGCGGAGAGGTGGCGGAGGGGGAGGGCCAGGGCCGCGGAGGGAGGAAGGGAGGGGAAAGGAAAGGGGGGAACTCGGCACTCGGAGCTGGGAGGGAGTGGAAGTGCAGGAAAGGGCGGAGACTGGGGCGCGGGGAAGCGAGGTCTTGGGGAGAAGGATGGGGAGGCGAGAGGAGTGATTGCTGGTAGGAAGCGGGATCCAGGGTCCGCTTCTTAGAGTTCCCTAAAGCGAGGGTGCCGCGCCCCCTGCCACCAGGAGGGGGTACTCTCTGGGAGGCGCCGCCGGCCCTCCCAACTCCTGGATGGACTCCAAGACGACACCCCTCCCCTTTGGTCCCCTACTCTATCCTTCATGCCGTCCAGGGTGCCCTGCCTAGGGGTTGCCCCAAGCCTCTGCCCCCGATCTCGGGGTTGGGAGGCGGAGCCGGGAAGGGGTTGGCGGGTCAGGTCAGGACAAGGGGTCAGGCAGAAGAGGGAGCAGCTGGGTGGGGATGGGAAAGGCGAGCGCGGAGAGTTCGACCTAGCTCCTGGGGGGCTGGCTTGTCTGAGTGGGGAGCTCTGTGCTGGGTGTGGGGGGCGGCGCCGCCTGAAATCCAGGGTCCACTTTTTCCCTCCTCCCTTCGCTCCCCACCCCCCCCAGGCCCACATCGAAGAGCTGTGGAATGTGCGAATTCACCTGGGGGGTGGTTAATGCCCCCCAAGGGGGTCCGGAGTGCTAATCCCTTGGGCAGGGGAGAGTTGCTAATCCTCCGGGCTGGTCGGGGCTGGTCCCCGGAATGTGCCCCCAGCCCGGATTATCGGCATCGATGCTCTGGACAGAGGCTGCTGTGTGTTCTGGGATGGTGGGGGCGGGGGCGAAGGGGGGGGCGGAGGTAAAGGGAGGAGGGGAGGATGGAGGAGCGCACTGAGGGCACAGCCTGGAGCGGGGCGTGTGGCGCCGGCAGGTGCCGGCACTCCTTCCCAGACCGGGTTTCCTCCCCCAGCACCCCTCTCCCCCGCACCAGACTTGCCCTGGCGGAGGGCCTGCTAGGGGGAGGTGAAGAGGGCAGTCAGCTGAGTTGGAAGGCCGGCCAGGAATGTGTCGCTCCCGGCTCCCCACCCCGGACTGACCCCCAGACCTACATTGTTTGACCCCGCACTGACCTGTCTTACCCCCGAGTTGGCCCTAAATCCGGTAACCCTGACCCCCCAGTGACACACTGGGGAGCTTCGGTACTTTTGCCGTTGCAGAGCCTTGGGTGTCCCCAGCACTGCCCCCACTAGGAATAGGTACCCCAGTTGGCACTGGTCGGGTTCCCTAACCGCAGCTCTTTCGCTGCCCTCCCCCTGCACGGTGTCCTCCCCAGACACCCCTACAGTCACGGTCAGGAGGGCGTCAGCCCTGCCACTCAGATTTTCCTGGCCCCAGGCTTGGGGAGGGGAGGGATTGGACCGTTCCTGAGGGCAGAACCTCGGAGTTTCTGTGCCCACCCTCCTTCTGGTCGTCACGTGCCCCTCCCCCATTATAAAGTCGCGCCCGGCCTGTGCCTGCCAGCCTCCCTTCCTCCCTCCCACTGAGTGAGTGGAGTTGGGCTCCTGCCCCTCCCCCAGGGAGCCTCCCCCCCCACTTCGGGGCTGGGCTTTTTTCAGAGGAGGGGGCCCATGAACAGCCCCGTTGCTTGCTGTTTTGGGCTCTCTCCAGAGCTCTCTTTCTCCCTTCCTTCATCCACCCGTCGTCTCTGCCTCAAGGGGTGTCTCACTCCCCCCAGCACAGCCCTCTCTGGTCTCAGCCCGCCTCAGTGTGCCGTGCCACCGCTCCCACCGCTCCCGTTTCTGGCTCGGCCTCTCCTCCCTGCTTCCTCTGTCTCCCCTCCCTGATCTCCGCTGCTTTCTCTCCGGGTCTGGGCCTTGACTCCTGTCTGCCTTTTTTTCCCCCCAGCATCTCCCACCCCCGGCTCTCTCCCCCTCACTCCGCTTAGTCCCTTGGCCCTCTGTGGCCTCCTGTGCCTCAGTCCTTGCCTCTGTCTCTCTTTGTTCCTCTCTTTTCTTCCCATAAATAACTCTCTTTTCTCCCCCCACCCTCCAAGGGCCACTCTAAGGCCTTTCATAGTCTGGGAGGATCCTGTGCAACCAGGAGACCCCTCGTGGCCGGCGGGCTTCCTTGAAGCCCCGTGCCCTGCTCTCCCCTGGCTGTGCAATGTTGGGGTGCCCCTGCAGGCCTGGCACCTCTCTCATGCAGTGATTGCTCCTCCCCCACCCCGCACCCCCAGGTTATGCCGCCGCCTTGTTGCCCTGAAAGCCGCAGCTACAGCGAGAAGGGCTAGGATTTGGCCATGAGCAGCGCCCCCCGGCGCCCCGCCTCGGGCGCAGATTCCTTCCGCACTGTGAGTATTGCCCACTGCCCCTCTGTCCCTCTCCACCATCACCCCCGGGGCTCTGGCCAGGGTGCGGGTCTGTGTCAAGCAGGGGTGTGTGTGTCCGGAGAGGCCTGGGAGGGGAGCCTGTGAGGGACTTGGGAGGGGCACCGCCATCCCCGCTCCGGGCCTTGCGTGGGGCACTGGGTCTGGGACAGGTATCGGTTGCGGGGGTGGGTGTCAGACAGCTTCTGGTCCCAGGGAGGGAGTTGAGGCTCTGTGTCCTGAAGACCCGGGTTGTTGTTTAGCCTCAGCAAGAGAGGAACTTTGGGAAGCCTGGGTCTCTAAGCCAGCGACCCCCCTCTGACTGGGTCTCGGAGGCGGCGCCGGTCTGCTGCAAGGTAGCTCTGGGCAGACCGCTGCACCCCCGGCCCCACGTGCCACTCAGCCCCGCCCCTCCTGGCCCCCACGTGGCCACCGCCCCACGTGTCCCCCTCCCTTCTTCCTGGGAAGGCTAATGATTAACCCCAGTGCCATAATCAGCCCGTTATTGGTCACCTTGGCCTAGCGGGGCACGTGACCAGGAAGAGGCGCCGGCTGGTCCCCTCCCCCTCCCTCCCGGGTTCACCCCTGCCGGCCATGGACTTCCTCCTTCAGCCTCAGGTGCGAGGGTTTCTTGACCCTCCTCCCCCCACCCCGGGCTAGCCCGCGTGCTAATTCTGGTGAGAGTGAGGCCCAGTGCGGGGGGGAGCCGGGCTAGAGCTGCGGAGGTGGGCTGGGGAGAAGCAGACTCCTCACCCCTCCATCTTCTCCTGCCCAGTATCCCTGCCACCCCCAGCTGCTCTTGACCCCACCTCCGAGACTCTCCAAGGCCCGCCCTTCTTCCCAGCCTACCTCCCCCTTGCTCTTCCTTGCTCTGGTACCCCTGCCCTTGGAGATCTCGATGCCCTTCAAGTCCAGAAGCTCTCGAGCAAATATTTAGCGGTGCCTGGAGCTGAGACGCCCGGCGGGGGTAGGGGGAGGGGTGTGTGTGTGGGTGGGGGTTGGACCAAGGCCGTGGGCTGGGCGGCCGGCTGCTTAGCTAGGCTGAGCTCTCCAAAGCGCCAGGCCACCGCAGTCCCGCCGCTCCTGCAGTATGACTCAGGTGGGGGGAGTGAGGGTGGGGGCAGGGCGGGGCACCGCAGCGGCTGAGGCCCCGGGCTCCGGACTCCCAAGGGGAAGCGCTGCATCCCTGTCCAGGAGCTGGGCTCTAGTTCGATTCAGACCAAGCCCGGGTCAGGTAGCGCAGGCGCCTGCAGAAGTTACTTTTCAGGCTCAGTCGCCATCCCCGAGCACAGGGGCTGCGTTCACTACTATCAGCCGTGTGAACGGCCCAGATCACACACCCGACCTTGACCTGCGGGCTGGACACACAGGATTTCTGCTGAGGCTTCCAGGGCAGACGCTTTCCACAGGCCCTAGAACTGACTGGAATGCGCCCAGCCAGGGTCCTGAGAGCCCGGAACCCGGGGGACGGGCCGCTGGGCGGTGGGTGCTGAGTCCCGAGTCCCTGGCACTCGAGGGGAGGGCAGCCGGGGCGGGGGGTGGTACTGGACTCAGCCGCTAGGCGGGGTGGGGTTTCGAGGAGCGTTTCCCGTGCGTGCGTGCATGCGTTCTCACCGCCCCTTCTTCTCCACAGCCGGAGCCAGAGAGCCTGGGCCCTGTGACGCCAGGCTTCCCTGAGCAGGACGAGGATGAACTTCACCGCACCCTGGGCGTGGAGCGGTTTGAGGAGATCCTGCAGGAAGCCGGGTCCCGAGGAGGGGAGGAGCCGGGCCGAAGCTACGGGGAGGCAGACTTTGAATGTGAGGGGGCTCGGGGAGGCGGAGTGAGCGCGGGGCAGGGGTGCTCTGGCTGCCAGGATGGAGCCAGGATGGAGCCGGGGGGTCTGGCGGGGGGGGCGCTGGAGGCCGGCCAGCTGAGCGGGGAGCCGTGCCCGCCGGCAGCTAAGCGCCCTCCTCCCTGCAGACCACCGGCAGTCCTCCCACCACATCCACCACCCGCTGTCCACCCACCTGCCTCCCGACACCAGGCGCCGAAAGGTACCCCAGGGCTCAGGACGGAAGCCGCGCAGGCGCCCTGCAGCCTCCCCGACCGGGGAGACCCCCACCATCGAGGAGGGCGAGGAAGAGGAGGATGAGGCCAGTGAGGCCGAGGGGGCCCGGGCACTCAGCCAGCCCCCTGCGTCCACACCCTCTTCCGTGCAGGTGAGCGGGGGCAGGGCTCCTGGGGATGTCTGCGGTACCCCTGGCCTGGCCTCACCTGCTCACACGGGTCCCTGTTCTAGTTCTTTCTCCAGGAGGATGAAGGTGCGGACCGGAAGGCGGAAACAACCAGTCCGTCTCCCCCTCCGATGCTGCCCCACCACGACGCAGCTCCCCAGGCCACCAAAGGGGCCCAGACTGGGTAAGTGTCCCCAAACAGGGACCTCCCGGGCCGGCACCAGCGAGTTGAGGTGGGGAACAAAGCAGGAGCCTTGAGGTCCTCAGACAGGTTCAGAAATCCCAATCCTGCCGCTGCGATTTGACTTTGGACGAGTCACAGTGTCTATGAGCCTGTTTTCCCATCTATAAACCAAGAATAATAGAACTTTTCTCGCAAGGTGGTAGTAGGGGTTAAAGGGTGGTGTGAACGGAAGTTTAAGTATGGGTCGGCCTGGCACGGAAGAGATGTGTGGTCTAAGCCGTCTCCTCCCACCCCCTGCCATCCCCCCCGCCCGTGGCTTCACGTGGAGCAGCGTCAAACCCCGGATCAGGGACTGGACGGGTGACCTCCACGCACCCCCGGGACCCCAAGGGTGTGAGAGCAACAGGAGACCCCCTCTTGCTCTTGGGGAGCTAGCTGCCAGTCTACCCTGCTTGTGGTCTCATGAAATGGTATCAGAACAAGTTCTGTGCCAGACGACCTGGTTCAGGTGTAGTGTCGGTACCAGTAGGTGATTGGAGTTTGGGGTTGTTAGCCAGAGAAGCCTTCTTGGAAGAAATCACTGAACTGGGTCTCAAGGTCACTACTGTCACCTCCCTGTTGGTTTCTGGGTGCCAGGCAGTGCGAAGGACCCGGGGAAGTGAAGGGCGGATCGCCCCTCCAGGGCGGTACAGGCTCGCTGGGGAGATAGGACAATGTGGATGGAGCTGGGTCCGCGTTGGCTGTCTGCACTGGGGGCGCAGGCCTGCAGGTGGCTGGACGGCCAGGAGGAGGTGGCGGAGCCCCAGAGAGAGCACGGCGTCGCGCTGGAAAAGTGGGTCAGATTTGTGGGCAGGGGTGCGAGCAGAAGCGAGGGCACGGAAGGTCGGTGTAGGTGGAGAAAGCCTGGCAGAGGAGGGACTGGTAATGGGCAGGGGATGGGGGCTGGGAGCTGTGGGAGGTGAGATGCCGGGAGAACAGTTTGGAATGGTGCGGCAGGGACAGGGACCCACTGGCAGTGGCAGAGAGAAAGGAGGCATCGCAGCTTGGGGGACGGGAGCAGAAGCTGGAATCTGTAAGGGACAGGGGTTCATATCCTCCTTGACTGTTGGGTAGGGGTGGGGTATCTACAGTTTCAAAGGCCCATTTCCATGTACTTTACTCCATTTGGTTAGAAACACGGGACCCCGTGAACCTCGAGTCCATTGTTAGGGGTGTGCCTGGGAGGGGAAGCAGGTCCCACTCTGGGTACTTTTCCGGACTTCACTCTCCCCACACCTGGGAAGGCTGCCCTCAGCTCCGTTTTGCTGCTGAGCTGATGTTCCGGGTGGCTTGTGTGATTGCTTGGGGGGGCACAGCCAGTAAATGGTCGAGCCGGATTTAGATGCGGCAGTCTGCTTCCAGAATCCTCACTCTTTCACATCCGCACCTACCGAGAGTGGGGAGCGAGGAGGGGTGAGGTCCAGCGCGGTCCCCTTCCTGGGTCCCTCCTGTGTGGCTCCCGGCCGAGGGAGAGGGGCCAGCCTTCTCAGGCTCACGGCTGCTTTGTCTGTCCAGAGCCCTGGTGGAAGAGGTGGCGGCTGTGGCCAGTGTCACAGCGGGAGGTGATGATGGGGGTGCCTCTGGGCGCCCCCTGGCCAAAGCGCAGCCTGGGCACCGCAGCTACAATCTGCAGGAGAGGAGACGCATCGGCAGCATGACTGGGGCTGAGCAGGCACTGCTGCCCCGGGTCCCGACGGACGAGAGCGAGGCCCAGACGCTGGCCACGGCCGACCTAGACCTCATGAAGAGTGAGTGCTGGGCCTGGGCCAAGCCCGGAGCTGCTGGGAACGAGGGTGGGGGTAAGAGGAAGGGGCGCTTGACCCTGTCCCTCCACCCCCCGCCCCCAGGTCACCGGTTTGAGGACGTTCCTGGGGTACGGCGACATTTGGTGCGGAAGAATGCCAAAGCGTCTGTGCAGAGTGGCCGGGAAGGGCGAGAGCCTGGCCCCACCCCTCGGGCTCGGCCCCGGGCCCCCCACAAGCCCCACGAGGTAATTTCTCCACTTCACGGTCTTGCAGCATCCCCCCATCCGTCTTCTCACCACAGCCCCCGTCGCTTCTCAGACCTGCGGTCATCTCGAGCACCAGGGTTGCCATGTATGGTTTTGAAGGTTGTACACTGCACAAGAGTGCGACATACACATCTTCAGACAGCACTGAGTTTTTTAATTGAAATATAGTTGGTACAGAATATTATGTTAGCCTCAGGTGTACAACATAACGATTCAACATTTAAACACATTACGACATGGGTACTACGGTAAGTCTAGTAGCCGTCTGTCCCCAGACAGTTATTACGGTATTACCTGCTGTTGCTGGTGTGGGCCTTACGGTTCTGGCTCACATCTTAGACAGGTCGGCTTCCCTTTCGTGCCCGTTTTCTGGCAGCCGGCAGCGAGGTGTTTGAGGACCGTTTGGGCCAGAGGCAACTCCGTGGAGCGGCGCGTTTCATTTTTCAGAATCCAGTCACCTCTGTGCTCATCCAGTCCTCCCGTAACCTGTGAGGATGGCGGCCCAGGCGGCATCAGCCATACATCAGGGGCAGTGACTGGTCAAGGCCACTCAGTTACGTAGCGATGTTGCCCACCTTAGACTTCGGGGCTCTGGTCCTGAACCCTGACCCTCCCAGTGGCTATTTTTGGTGACCTTTTTATTGCGGTCGAACAGACACAGTAAAGCACACTCGGGTTAAGCAAACAGCTCTGTGACACTCTGCACGTGTAAATACCTGGCCAACCCTACCTAGATATAGGACATTTCCCACACTCAGGGAGTTCCTTCGGGCCTCTGCCTAGTCACCGCCCTCAGAGGCGACCGCTCTGCGGTCACTCTCAATTAGTTTTGCCAGTTCTTGAAAGCATATAAATGAATCCTACAGAATTCCAATGTAGGACTTCCCTGGTGGTCAAGTGGTGAATACTCACTTCCCATCGGTTCGATCCCTGGTCAGGGAAGTTCCACATGCTGCGTGGCGAGGCCAAAAAAAAAAAAAATTCCATTTTGTGTGTGTGTGTGTGTGTGTGTGTGTGTAGTGACCATTCATCAGACGGTTACTAAGAGTCATATACTGTGCTAAATGTTTTGTATACTTTTTCTTTTAGCCCCCATTTTATTATTATCATTATTGTAGTATAGTTGATTTACAATGTTGTCTTAGTTTCAGGGGTACAGCAAAGTGACTCAGTTAAACGTACATATATATCTATTTTTTTCAGATACTTTTCCCTCATAGGTTATTATAAAATATTGGGTATAGATCCCTGTGCTATACATTAGGTCCCTGTGTTGTACACTAGTAATGGGGGTGGTATTACTTCCATTTCACAGACGAGGGACAGTCTCAGATGGGTTAATAACTCGCCCAGGCTCCATGCCTGTGCCCTCCGTCCTGCCATGCCCTCTGATCTCACCCCAAGGTGTTTGTGGAACTGAATGAGTTGCTGCTGGACAAAAACCAGGAGCCTCAGTGGCGGGAGACGGCGCGCTGGATCAAATTCGAGGAGGATGTAGAGGAAGAGACGGAGCGCTGGGGGAAGCCCCACGTGGCCTCCCTCTCGTTCCGCAGCCTCCTGGAGCTGCGCCGGACCCTGGCCCACGGTAACCCATGCCCCACCCCCTGCCCATCATCGCCCCAGGAGTTCCCTTCGCCCGCCGAGCCCGTTCTCTGAGGACCACACGGTCCCACATTTGTCTTGAGCAGCAGGGTGTGTAATGTCACCAGAGCCCAGGAGGGAGCATCTCCTGTCATGATATCACCTCTCACGATGCCTGCCATTCCTCGGGCTCTGTCACTGGGTGACTGCGGGGCAGGACTGACCCTCTTCTCTTGTCTGGCATCTTCAGCAAACAGCTTCTCTAAGTGATATTTTCAGATAACGGAAGCTGGTATGTTTTGGATGCTACAGTGTTGTCAAACAGTTTTAGTGGAACGCTTTGGGAAATTCTAGAGACTCTGGGGAATGTGACCTAACGTGTAGTAGGGCTGTGTAAACGACTGCATGAGCACGGATGCAGGATTCGCGAGCGCTGTGTCTGATGTTCTGCTGTTTGCTCGTTTCCTCCTTCCTGTTGGGGAATCGCTCCCAGCTGCTGTCAGCAGGCCTGCTTCTAAGCAGCTGAGGACTCAGAAACCTGCTGTCAGAATTATTTCCAAACTGGCAGAAACTAACTAGGCTCTGAGTGAGGCTTGAGGGCTTGGGGTAAGGCGCCAAAGTGTGGGTGCTTTATCGCCGGGCTTTGCGATCTTGGTTTCGGCTGCTCGGGGGGCCTTCGGTTCTGTTGGGTCTTTAGTTCTGTGTTCCTGCGAGTTGACCTTGACGGAAAAATGACCTGGTGACTTTTGAAAGGACCTTCATTTCTATATGAAATGGCAGCTCAGAGCAGTGACGGGGTGGAGAGATCTAGAAACTGTCCTTGAGCAGCTGCTGGACTTGGAGGGGGACGTCTTCAGATGGCTCCAGGGCTGCCACGGGGACGCAGACCGGCTGTGTCGTGCTCCAGAGGGCAGAACTAGGACCCTAGAGTGAAGTCAGAGGAGGCACTTGCTGGCAGTGAAGAGCAGTCTAGGCCGAGGGGGTGGCCCGGGGCACTTCCGGCTGCGTGCTTCCCGGAAGGGGCATCTGGGCAGGACCCGGCCCCGGTGGCCTCTCTGATGGCAGGGGTTCCCTGGCCTCTGCTGAGCCCCACAGCATTCCTGCGGGGAGAGGGGGGCTGGAAGAAATGGGTCAGAGAGGCCGTGGGACTTGGGCCTTGGGCAGAGCTGGGCCCTGCTCACTGATCCCTGGGCCGCACTTACTTGGCTGCCCTCGCTCCCGCTCTCCCTCCCTCCCGCTCTCCCTCCCTCCCATCCCCGCCCTTGCATCTTGCCTGGGGATGAGGGCCTCTCGCGGTGGTCCTCATTCCAGGGGCTGTGCTCTTGGACCTGGACCAGCAGACCCTGCCTGGCGTGGCCCACCAGGTGGTGGAGCAGATGGTCATCTCTGACCAAATCAAGGCCGAGGACAGAGCCAACGTGCTGAGGGCCCTGCTGCTGAAACACAGGTGAGGCACCGCCCGCCGCACCCTGCCCGCCCGCCCGTGCCCAGCGCCGGCTGCTGGCCCTCCTCACCTCCTGCCTGCTGCCCCACCAGCCACCCGAGTGATGAGAAGGACTTCTCCTTTCCCCGCAACATCTCGGCCGGCTCCCTGGGCTCCCTGCTGGGGCATCACCACGGCCAGGGGGCCGAGAGCGACCCCCACGTCACCGAGCCTCTCATTGGAGGTGTTCCCGAGACCCGGCTGGAGGTGGAGCGAGAGGTGAGGGGAGAAAGTGACCCTGCCTGGGTCAGGTCCGGCCGCCACTGCGGCTCGGGCTGCGGGACCGCCGAGCGAGTCGGGCGGGAACGGGCGGGGCCGGGGGTGGGGGGTAGCCAGGCTGAGCTCTGCTCTCCTGCGTCCCCAGCGTGAGCTGCCTCCTGCAGCTCCTCCGGCTGGGATCACCCGCTCCAAGTCCAAGCATGAGCTGAAGCTTCTGGAGAAGATCCCTGAGAACGCCGAGGCTACGGTGGTCCTTGTGGGTATGTGGGGCGAGCTCGGGGGGCAGGGTGCGGGTGGCCGGGCCAGCCTCGGGGGCGCCCCTGCGCTGGGGGCCGGGAGGCGACTGCTGCTCCCCCGCCCATGCCGGCTGCACGCCTCCAGGCTGCGTGGAGTTCCTCTCCCGCCCCACCATGGCCTTCGTGCGGCTACGGGAGGCAGCGGAGCTGGACGCGGTGCTGGAGGTGCCGGTGCCCGTGCGCTTCCTCTTCCTGCTGCTGGGCCCGAGCAGTGCCAACATGGACTACCATGAGATCGGCCGCTCCATCTCCACCCTCATGTCCGACAAGGTCAGCCGCCGCCCGGCCGGGCCTCGCGCCCCAGAGCCCACTTGGGATGCCCCCACCCAGCTCGCCGAGCCTGGCCCCAGGCCCCCGGCCCTCGTCCCGTGTCCTCACTAGCCCCGTCCCGCTTTGGCAGCAATTCCACGAGGCAGCCTACCTGGCAGACGAACGGGAGGACCTGCTGACGGCCATCAACGCCTTCCTGGACTGCAGCGTGGTGCTGCCGCCCTCGGAGGTGCAGGGCGAGGAGCTGCTACGATCCGTCGCTCACTTCCAGCGGCAGATGCTCAAGAAGCGGGAGGAGCAGGTCCGGCTGTTGCCTCCGGGGGCTGGGCTGGAGCCCAAGTCAGCCCAAGATAAGGGTACGGGCCAGTGCAGGCCGGGGGCCAGGTCTGGGCTGCCGGCTGGGGGCTTGGGGGTTAGGCTGGAGGGTGGTCTGTTGTACGCGGAGGAGAGCGGGACGGGAGGAAGAGGGCTGTGACGGGCGCCCTGATGGAGGCCCGGGTTGCAGCGCTCCTGCAGATGGTAGAGGTGGCAGGTGTGGTGGAAGACGATCCCCTTCGGCGGACAGGCCGGCCTTTTGGGGGCTTGATCCGAGATGTGCGGCGCCGCTATCCCCACTACCTGAGCGACTTCCGAGACGCGCTCAACCCCCAGTGCCTGGCCGCCGTCATCTTCATCTACTTCGCGGCCCTGTCTCCTGCCATCACCTTCGGGGGGCTGCTGGGTAAGGAGAGGCTTCAGGTCGTGGTGGGGAGCGCACGGGTCCCCCCGGCCGCCAGCCGCTGAGCTGGCTCTTGCCGCCCTAGGAGAGAAGACGCATGACCTGATAGGAGTATCGGAGCTGATCATGTCCACGGCAGTCCAGGGCGTGATCTTCTGCCTGCTGGGGGCCCAGCCACTGCTGGTGATCGGCTTCTCGGGGCCCCTGCTGGTCTTCGAGGAAGCCTTCTTCTCGGTGAGGGGCCACGGGCTACCCGGGCTGGTCCTCCCTGCCCAGCTCAACTCCCCGTCCTCTTCCCCGAGCACTCCCGCCCCGTTAGCCCGCCCCGGGCTCCGAGCCTGACTGCCCACCGTACCCCAGTTCTGCAGCAGCAACGACCTGGAGTACCTGGTGGGCCGCGTGTGGATTGGCTTCTGGCTGGTGCTGCTGGCCCTGCTCATGGTGGCCCTGGAGGGGAGCTTCCTGGTGCGCTTCGTCTCCCGCTTCACCCAGGAGATCTTCGCCTTCCTCATCTCCCTCATCTTCATCTACGAGACCTTCTACAAGCTGGTTAAGGTGGGTGGGCCTGACGGAACCTGGCCCAGGAGGGGCCGGGCTTTGGGACTGGAGGGAGCCGGGGGCGTCCTGCCCCTTTGTTCTCTGAGCGTGAGGCCGGGCTGCCCCATGGAGCCACGGAACCTAGGCTGGTCCTTCCTGCTGCCCCCACCCCTTCCCCACCCACCCTCCCTCCCTGTCACCAACATATATACCAGAGCTTCAGATCAGTCTTAAAGACTCACGTTTTTGTTTTTTTTTTTAACTTGCAAATACATTCTTGCAAAAGTAGTATACATGCTTCACAGCATATAAGACGTATATTTCACAGTATCTTCTATGAAATAAATTTTCAAAACTTTAAGATGTGAAAAGGGGGATCCTTATGAGCTTACTCTGCAATTATTCCATTACCTGTGAGGCTGAATATCTAGGCGGATGACTCACATATCTTTAATAACGAAGGTAATACGTGCTTTTGTTTTTTTTTAAATAACTTTATTTATTTATTTTTGGCCACGTTGGGTCTTTGTTGCTACGCGCGGGTTTTCTTCTAGTTGCGGCGAGCAGGGGCTACTCTTCGTTGCGGTGCGCGGGCTTCTCACTGCAGTGGCTTCTCTTGTTGCAGAGCACAGGCTCTAGGCACGCGGGCTTCAGTAGTTGTGGCTCGCGGGCTCTAGAGCACAGGCTCAGTAGTTGTGGCGCATGGGCTTAGTTGCTCTGCGGCATGTGGGATCTTCCCAGATCAGGGCTTGAACCCGTGTCCCCTGCATTGGCAGGTGGATTTTTTTTTTTTTAATATATTTATTTATTTGGCTGCATTGGGTCTTTGTTGCTGCGTGCGGGCTTTCTCTAGTTGCGGCAAGTGGGGGCTACTCTTTTTTTGGGGGGGGCGGGGAGCTACTCTTCGCTGTGTTGTGCGGGCTTCTCATTGCAGTGGCTTCTCCTGTTGCAGAGTACCGGCTCTAGGTGAACGGGCTCAGTAGTTGTGGCTCATGGGCTCTAGAGCACAGGCTCAGTAGTTGTGGCTCACGGGCTTAGTTGCTCCACGATGTGGGATCTTCCTGGACCAGGGCTTGAACCCGTGTCCCCTGCACTGGCAGGCGGATTCTTAACCACCGTGCCACCAGGGAAGCCCCTGTGCTTTTGTTAAAGCGGCGAACAATCCAGAAGGTCAAAGGGAAAGGCCCCCAAGATGACAGACAGGGTCACGGTCTGGGCGTCAGACCCACGTCTGTGTCTGTGTCAGGATCAGGAGATGTGCCCCCGAGGCCCACCACACTCCCTGTGTTGCTCCTCCAGGCCTGGCTGGAGCCTCGTTTGCAGCTGCTTTCCCGAATTAGATCAACCCCACTTTTTTTTTTTTTTTTTTTTTTTTTTAATTTTTTGGCCACGCCGGGTGGCATGTGGGATCTTAGTTCCCTGACCAGGGATCAAACCCACACACCCCCTGCGTTGGAAGCTCAGTCTTAACCACTGGACCGCCAGGGAAGTCCCAGACCAGCCCCTCTCTTAATTCCTAGTTGTCTCGTGCTCACATCTGGTCACCTTGGTCATTTTTTTAATCAAGACAAGCTCCTTGAGGGCAGGCCAGCCACCCCCAGCCCTACCTGTCCCACTCAGCATACAGCTGAGTCCCGGATGTCTCACCAGTTAAGCTGATAGAATCCTTTGTCCTCTCCCCAGATCTTCCAGGAACATCCCCTCCACGGCTGTTCGGTCTCCAACAGCTCCGAGGCAGACAGTAGCGAGAACACCACGTGGGCTGGGGCAGAAGCAGCCACGCTGGGGCCGAGGAATGAGAGCTCAGCCGGGCCGTCCAGGCAGGGGAGGCCCCGGGGCCAGCCCAACACCGCCCTGTTGTCGCTGGTGCTCATGGCTGGCACCTTCTTCATCGCCTTCTTCCTGCGCAAATTCAAGAACAGCCGGTTCTTCCCTGGCCGGGTGTGTGGGCTGGCGGGCCCGAGGGAGGCGAGATCTGGGGGCAGGAAGGGGGGCGACTCGGAGTCAGGGCTGCAGCGAGGTGTGGGGCCTCTGAGCACGGTGCTCGCCCACAGGTGCGGCGAGTGATCGGGGACTTCGGGGTACCCATCGCGATCCTCATCATGGTGCTCGTGGATTACAGTATTGAGGACACCTACACCCAGGTACGGCGGAGCACGCGCAGCAGTGAGGCGGTGTTGGACTCTGGACGTTCCCCTTCAGGCCCCCAAGTCCAGAGCTGCCTCTGAACTGGGCAGACACCAGGCCTTTCCTACAGCACGCCTTCGGCGTCCACCCTGCCCAGTGCAGCTCAGGGCACTCCCTCCAAGGTTCACCCACCCCCGGCCCCACCCTCTGCCCCGCAGAAGCTGAGCGTGCCCAGCGGATTCTCAGTGACAGCCCCAGAGAAGCGGGGCTGGGTCATCAACCCCCTGGGGGAGCGCAGCTCCTTCCCCGTGTGGATGATGGTCGCCAGCCTGCTGCCCGCCATCTTGGTCTTCATCCTTATCTTCATGGAGACACAGATCACCACGTGAGTGGTCCTGGCAGAGGCGGGGTGCCGTGCAGACGGTGACCGCCTGCTGCGTGGAGGAGCTGGAGCCCCTGGCAGGCTGGCTGCTGGAGTTGACTTTGTAGGCAGCAGAAAATCCCACTGACGTTTGCTCGGATGGGCACAGTACGGGCTGGGAGCTGTCCAGGAGGGTAGGGAGGGCCAGATAGGACTCAGTTCCATGATGGGACCCTCGCCCTGATGGAAGAGGCAGGGACCATCAGGTTCCAGAAACAGACAGAAGTGACTGACTCGGCACTCTGGCAAGACACAGTTGTCTGCCAGGCTGGGCCCGGGGCTCAGCGCGTGCCTGTCTCCGCCCAGGCTGATCATCTCCAAGAAGGAGCGCATGCTGCAGAAGGGCTCCGGCTTCCACCTGGACCTGCTGCTCATCGTGGCCATGGGCGGCATCTGTGCCCTCTTTGGCTTGCCCTGGCTGGCCGCTGCCACCGTCCGCTCCGTCACGCATGCCAACGCGCTTACTGTCATGAGCAAGGCTGTGGCGCCCGGGGACAAGCCCAAGATCCAGGAGGTCAAGGAGCAGCGGGTGACGGGGCTGCTGGTTGCCCTGCTTGTGGGTACGTTCACCTCTCGCGCCCAGCCTTCCCGGAGGGGTCTTGGGGCCACTGGGGTAGAGAGCCCTGGGGCCAGCTGTTTCTTCTCCTCCTCCCCCAGGCCTCTCCTTGGTCATCGGGGATCTGCTCCGGCAGATCCCCCTGGCTGTGCTCTTCGGGATTTTTCTGTACATGGGAGTTACCTCCCTTAACGGGATCCAGTTCTATGAGCGGCTGCACCTGCTTCTCATGCCACCCAAACACCACCCAGACGTCACCTATGTCAAGAAGGTGAGACCCGGCTCGGAAGGGCCCTGTGCCTCTGCCCCCTCCTGGTCTGTGTGGGTCACCCTCCAGCCCCCCATCTGCCCACCCTGGCCAGCCACCATTCAGCCCGTGCAGACCCATCTCCGGTAAGCACCCAAGGAGGCGCTTCCGTCCCACCCCTGTGGAGGGGAGAGGGGTCGTCGTCCTCTGGATGTGGCAGGCCTGATGGCCCTCCGGGGACCGGGGCGCTCGGAGGCTGGAGAGAAGCCTGGGCTCACCTGTCTTGCCCCGCACCCCCCCACGCAGGTTCGGACCCTCCGTATGCACCTGTTCACAGCCCTGCAGCTGCTCTGCCTGGCCGTGCTCTGGGCCGTCATGTCCACGGCCGCCTCCCTGGCCTTCCCCTTCATCCTCATCCTCACGGTGCCGCTCCGCATGCTGGTGCTCACCCGCATCTTCACCGAGCGAGAGATGAGATGCGTAAGGCTCCCGCGCCCCTCCCCACCCCACCGGCCCCCACCTTGGTCTCACCAAGAGGTCGCGCTCAGCACCAACCTTCCGACTCTGCCCCTACCACAGCTGGATGCTAACGAGGCAGAGCCGGTGTTCGATGAGCGGGAGGGCGTGGATGAGTACAACGAGATGCCCATGCCTGTGTAGCTGCTACCTGGATGGACGGCCGAGGGACAGATGGACAGAGGGAACAGGGGCTGGGGGGTGCTCGCCCCGTCCTCCTCCCTCCTCGTTTTTATTTAAGTGAATAATTTAAAGTCCCCTTACCAGCGCCCCGCAATAAAGTGCTTCGGCCCCCACCTATCCCCGGCTGCGCGTGTGTGTGAGCCGGGTATGAATGGAAGAGAGGTGACGGATTCCAGCCCACTCTGTCCCAGAAACGAGATGTGCAATGGGGAAGGAAAGGAACTTTAATGACAAATCAAAGCAGAGGGAGCCAAAGTGCAAACTGTCCATCCCCCAATGGGGGGGGCATCCTGAACCCATGTGCACGCCCTCACCCCCCTTCAGGCCCCCAGCGGAGGCCCAGGGCCTGAAGCTTCTGCCTCAGGTAGCTCTTGAGCTGGGACAGGCCTCTCTGTGACTCCAGTTCCTCGAAGGGTAGCTGCAGGGGGAGAGGGTAGCAGGTTACCCCAGGGCCTGGCCGGCCAGGGGAGGGGTACTAGCTGAGTGTGTGGGCGTGGGGAGGGCTCTCACCGGCAGGAGCTGGTAGCCCATCAGGCCCAGATGCCGCTCCCGCAGAGCCCGTGAGCCCAGCAGCACTCTGCCATCCCGGCAGAAATGCCACCGTTCCCGCAGCATCAGTACCACCCTGGAGGAGAAGTGACTGGCTCAGAGCTGCTGTCTATGAAGGCAGGCAGGGCTCTCCCACCCTCTTCCCTTACCTCTGGGCAGGGTCACGGATTGTGTAGGGACAGGACCGGGGAGGATACGGTAGGAAGGGGTCCTGGGTTCTCACGGGGAGCACAGCACCAGAGCTGCTGACACAGAGCAGGAAGTCTGCAGGGCATGGAGAGAGAGAGCTGCTGGCCTTCAGCGGAGGCTCCGTGTCCTGGCAAGCCGCAGGCCCACCCGGAGCTCACCTGTGCAGTAGCCTGGAGGCACGGTCAGGTCCTGACGATACTTCTCCTCCCCCAGCAGCTGGCGCAGCCCCTCGGCTACTATATCCTTGTGACTGAGGGGGAGAGGAACACCGGTATCAGGAAAGCCCCCAAGACACTCGTTCTAGCTCCCTCCCGCCTAGTTCCATGGCCCTGGGAAATGCCTCTGCTGCTCCGCTCTTTCCGACTGCCTAGGGCGCAGCAGCACGCACAGAATGTGCTGCGTGCGGGCCGCTCCCCTCCCCTCCCCTCCCCCGAGCTGCCCCAGCCACCTGTACTTGCAACGGGCACGGTCGGTGATGAGTGGCTGGGGGAAGATGGGCACTTGTTGCCTTCGGGGAAGGCGGGGACCCCGATATCCCGGGAGCTCCAGCTCCACGGCCGTGTCTAGCAGGGAGAGGTAGCGCCGCACAATCGGGGCGTGAGGGGTGCCTGCAGGGAAGCAGGACAAGACTTACTGGGGTGCAGACCCCGACCCTGCTTCCCCTGCCCACTGGCTCCCCGGGACCCAGCCAGCCCTCCAGTCTGCGCACCACTGATGTGGCTGATGAAACCTGGGGAAAAAACAAAGTGCAGGGCTCGGAAGGGCAGGCACCGCAGCTGGCACAGTGACATCAAGATGTTGACAGTTGCCAGGGGGGCCACCCCTGCTTCCCGAGCCAGGATCCTCTCAAGGCAGGGCATGAACTGCTCTTCCAGAGGCAGGTAGTTCAGTCGCCCAAAGGGCAGGACCAACTTCTGTACCACCTGCGGAGCAAGGGCAGCCCATCACCCAGCGCGAAGCGGTTCTCCAGTATCCTTTACAAGCTGGACCTCAGGGAGGCTTGGCCTGCAAGCTTACAGCATCACCATAAAGGCAGAACAATCCCTCTACACACACACCAGAAGCTCAACAGTGTAAGCACTGCTTGAGCTCCACGCGATTAGTCTTCAAACAAGCAGAGGAGACGTGGCTGTGGGTTCTGTCCCTGAAGACTTAGCAGAGTGGGATCAACCAAGCTAAGACGGGCTGAGAGTGTTTGCAGGGCTTCCCTGGCGGCACAGTGGTTGAGAATCTGCCTGCCGATGCAGGGGACACGGGTTCGAGCCCTGGTCTGGGAGGATTCCACATGCCGCGGAGCAACGAGGCCCGTGAGCCACAACTACTGAGCCTGCGCGTCTGGAGCCTGTGCTCCGCAACAACAGAGGCCGCCATAGTGAGAGGCCCGCGCACCGCGATGAAGAGTGGCCCCCGCTTGCCACAACTAGAGAAAGCCCTCGCACAGAAACGAAGACCCAACACAGCCAAAAATAATTAAATAACTTAATAAACTCCTACCCCCAACATCTTTTTAAAAAAGTGTTTGGAGAAGTGCAGACAACCCAGGCATACATGCTGGGGAGCTGGACAAGCCAGCGAGGGTGTGAGCAAAGGTGGAACCCCACGGGAAAGAGCAGAGAGCCTAACTGGGTTGTCTGCTGCAGACAGAAGCAGCCAATCAGGCTGGGTGGGGGTTAGGCCTGCCAGGTGTCTTAGGATGGGATGAGTAGGAGAGGAGCATGGGAAGGTGGGAGGTAATCCCACCTTGCTGTTGAGCTGGGCTTCCTGGGCCACCAGGAAGTGGGCAATGGCTTCCAGAAGCTGGGGCTCCCGCAACCGGTGGCGGGCCAAGTGCTGGGCCAGGAGCACCATCACGTGGGGCGTCAGTTCCTCTGGCCTGGCCTCTGCGAAGAACAGCTCATCACACCGGACCCTCAGGTCAGACCTCAACTAGATTCCACCAGACACCACCTGCCTCCGCCTCAGCTCCCCTCCTCCCATGAACCTTAACCCCCTCCAGCACCTGCCAGGCTGCGGATGAGGTGATGCTGTGGATGCCGCTGGAAGCGGGGGCAGCTGAGAGCAGCTTCCAACCTTAGCCCACCGCGAAGGACAGGCTGCAGAGGGGGAGGTGGCTTCGGAGGGAGGCGGAACCTTTGCTCCTGCTCCAGGGCACACACCAGGGGCCCATCTGATGGGAAGCCTGAGGAGGAGAGGGTCAGAGGAGGCAGTCCTAGCAACAGGGAGTCGCTCTGCTCTGCTCCAGTCCTGGTTTAGTTAATGAATCCCCAATCCTTCTCATCTCTGTTTTCTGGGCTGGAAGGTTTGCTACAGAGCACGTGGAAACACTAGAGAAATGTGAGCTATCACGTGCACTAAGGTATCAGAACAGTCTGTGGGGACGGCCTTATACAAAGAAGGCGAGTGAGTTCTCATCTCTTGCCAGTGGTAACAAACTGCAGGGGCTTCCTAGAGCGCCGTATTAGAAGGGACCTGGGGTGGCGCCCTAGCTAAGCACAACACCTGCTGCTTGACTCGCGGTGTCTGCCACGGATGCAGGGGCGCAGCAGCAAGTGTGGCGCGTATGTGCCGTTCCCGGCAAGCCCGAGGGGTGCGTTCTGTCAGCGATCTCGGGTCCTCTGCTGTTTCTCTATTCTTCCGTTAACGCCCACCCCCCCCCCCCCCCCAGACACCGTCCTCACCAAGTAAGACTGCAAGGTGCAGACACACGTGGATGGTGTGAATGTCAAAGGAGGGGCAGTTTCGGATGATGAGCTGACTCAAGTCCTGAAGTGTGGCCTGCTCCACAGGAGGGGGTCGTGGCTGAGACCCCAAGAGCTGGCCCAGGCGACGAAGTGCCACAGGGTAGTGGTGGGCGCGCACCTTGGTGGGGTTCTGGCCCAGCCAGCGCAGCAGCTCCCCAGGGCTCCTCGCCTGTTCCAGAAGCCGCTGCAACCCCTGCACAGGGCCTGCATGGGGGGCTCCTCCAGGAGGCCGGTCTCCCCATTTGTTGGGCCCCAGACAGTAGGGCTGTACTGGTGGGAGCAGCAGCAGGCCAGACAGCCGAGCACTGGAGGCCTGGGCAGAGAGCAGGACTCGAAGCATGGAGTTGGGTGATGGAGACCCTGAGGGGTGGCCCAGAAAAGGGGGTGAGGTATTCTCCAACGGTGAGAAAGACCAGCTATCTACTCTTCACCTCGCTCCCCATCCGGTGGAGCCTGGGGTCAGAGCAACCCTGACTCATGTTCACCCTTCTTTGTGACTGCTCTGCTCCACTTCCCAACCCGCCCCTCTCTGCCTTCTTCCATCCTCTGAAACAGCAATCGTAATCCTTCAGTGTGCTCAGCGTAGGGCTATTTACAAAGCAATTCCACATGCATTATCCCCTCTCGTCCTCCTTACAGGCCTATGAGGAGGGAGGCAGGGCTGGCATTACCTCGATTTCACAGGTGGAGAAACCAAGGCCCAGAGAGGCGAGGGGGTTACGTTAAGCCCGAGGTCACGAATCTGGTTAGTGGTCGCGCCCAGCCTGGAGCCCAGCTCGCCGCGACGATACGCCCTCCCGACCACCTCCCCCTCCCGCAGGAGGCGGCGGCGGCACAGAGGGTGGAGCGCGGGCTCCGCAGCCGGACGGTCCTGGGTTCCATGCTGGGTGCTCCCACTTACCAGCTGTGTGACCTTGGACAAGTGGCTTCGTCTCTCTGCCCAAGTCTCCTCGCCCGTGAAACGAGAACGCAGGGCCCACCTTGGAGGGCGCCCGTGGAGCCCGAGGGCTCAGCTTTGCCATGGCGCGGAGTCGGCGGTGTCAGGGCCCTCCCCCAACGCCCACCCGGCCCGGGGATGCCAGGAGACCGTGGGCACGGTCGCCAACACCAACTCCCGCCGCCCTCCCGCGGCCCGCCCCGCAGGCACCACCCCTACATGGCTCCCCAGGCCCCGCGCAGATCGCTCCCTCGGTCGGTCTCGGGGGCCGGGGGCCGAGCTCCCCCCGCGGCCTCCTCATCGGGGGGCCACCGAGTCCGCCATCTTCCCAGCAGCCCCCGGATCGCCGCCCAGACGCCAACCGCGGCACAGTCCTCGGCCAGCAAAGACGTGGCTCCCGTCAGTCCCCGCGCGCCCCGCCCCTTGCTTCCGGGAAGCTGCGCGCGCGGCGATGGGGCGGGGCCGGGGCGGGGCCAAAGGGCTAGGGGCTGAGGCTGGGATGAAAAGGTGACGGGGAGTCAGCGGCCGGGCTGGGCAGGTTGGGCAGAGCGAAGTGCCCGGTCGGCGCCCTTCATGCCTTGTCTCCCAGTGGGCAAGAGCTCCCCGGCCCCCGGGCCCGCAAACGCAGACATACACCAAGGGTGAAAACTTCACATTTAATCTGCACATGTTCCAGAGAACCCCCTCCACCCCTCCCAGCTCCCCTTCTCCAGCCCCTCAGTCTTCGAGTCCCTAAATCAGCCCAAGGAGCTGTCAGGGACTAGAGGTGGCTGGATTCTCAGGCAGAACACTAAGAAGGGCCCAGGGGCGTGGCCCGGCTGTGCCCAGGGCCCAGGCAGCGACAGCAGCTGTCTGACCCGGAGGAGCCGACTGTTAGTGGGTGCTGAGGGCCAGCTGCCCCGGGGGGCGGCCCAGAGCCGTGGAGGTCGCAGGGAGGGGCCTCCGCTGGTCCCCGGAGTGCTCTGCGGCGCAGGGCTGGGCTCCAGGGTAGTGGGAAGAGGCAGGTCGGAGAGGCAGGCCTGGGCAGACAGCAACTGCCACCGTGTCGTGGGGAGCAAGGTCCGGAGGGGCCAGCAACACTGCCAAGAGCCCGTGGAGGCACTACGGGCGGTACATGGCAAAGGCCAGGAGACTGAGGAGCAGGGTGAAGCCGGCCAGACCCAGAGTGGCGGTCAGGGGAAAGAAGGGCCGGTACTGGATCTGGCAGTACCAGAGCAGCAGCAGCAGCAGAAGCAGCAGGGGCAGCAGCAGACTGCCTACTTCCAGCCCGGAGGGGCCTGGCTCTGACCCCGGTGGGCACGGTGGGTGTGAGGGACCCACCCGAGTGGACACGTGGCAGTGGAGAACACAGTTGGGAGGGAGGTGAAGGCTGCCCAGGGTCTGGGTGTCGTCTCCTAACAGTTGCCCTTGGTAGATGAGTCGCACGTGCTGTTCCCGGCCAGGAAATTGGGTCCTGAGGAGAGAGCGACCTGGGTAATAGAGCAGGTCTCAGGCAATCCTGGCCCCTTGCCCGGAATAACTCTCCCACCCTCACCTCTGTCCTCCACCTACCACCCAAGTCAAGGCCTCTAAGGGGGCCCCTCCTGCTTCAGGGGAACAATACGGTGTGTGATTTGGGGGCCTCAGTTCCCTCATCTATAAACGGAGGGATAAGTCTCAGATATTGATATCCTCAGTGGCCCTTCTAGGTCTGTGATCATTCCCACCCCACTCTTTAGCACTTTATTCCTGTCCTCTCTTCCCGGCTTACCTTTTCAGGGAGCCAATGGTGTCATGGGGCCAGGCCCTGGCCACCTGCTCTGAATCGTTGAGGAATTTCAGCCGAAGTACTAGGGGCTCCTGGGGGGAGTCTGGAGGTGGCTGTGTTGCTGGGAGCCCCACGCCAGGTTCTGGCTGTGCAGCCTGACCTCTGTGTCTCAGGCTAGGGGTCTCAGCTCCTGGGGCCTCCCCTCTGATGCTGTCGGTGACCGCCATGGCTTCGCTGGGCTGTGTCGGTGCTGGGGTCCCTGACGGCTGGGGCAGTGGATCAGCGCCCTCGGCAGTGTGTGTTGAGACCCAGGCGAGAGCCAGCACCAGAAGGCAGGCAAGCACCGCGAAAAGGATGGTCACCTCATCACCCACCCCTTCGATCAGGGCCATGGCACCTGCCTTGCCCGCTGCGCTACCGAGCTGGAGAGGCACAAAGAACCCATGAGGGGCTGGCTCACCCGCCAAGAGCCCTCTGAATTTCGGGGGGGGCTCCTAGACCCCACCCCACCACAACTCTCCCACAGTCCTCAGACCTCTGCCCACATACCCGGGCCCCACCGTGGGACACGGACCGCTCTGACACCCAGTTACCCCAAACTTGCCCCACGTACCCCTTCCCATCACCAAATCCCAAGTCCTAATTTTTTGTAACCTGAGATCAGGTCTTCAACCAGCTGCCCAATTCACCCAAACCCTATTCCGAGGTCAGGGCCTTGACCTTCTAAGCGAGTCTCCCCTAAATTCAACCTCCACCAAACTTCACACCAAAGCTTACCTATTCTTCCCGTCTAGGTCATCCCAAAGTTTATCTACTCCTTCGTCTATTTCACCCAAAGCTTATCTACTCTTCAGTCGCTGAAGTTTCTCCAAGGGGGAAGAAAAAGGTCTCTCCACACACACACCTCCCGGTTACCATTTACCCAAACCCCGTCCCGCGACACGGGACCGCTTCCCAAGGCTTCCCTACGCCAAAAGTCAAATTGCGCCCTTTGGCAAACTGGAACCTCCGAGGGCTGCCACCCCCCAGCCAACTCGGCCCCTCCTGGTGCACTCAAACCCCACCCCGAGGCGGCCCGACCCCGCGCCTCCTCTGGAAGCCTCTCCAAACTCAGCCTGCTGCAGGACCCCAGATCTCGGCCGGGAATCCGAGACTTCGCCCTCCCCACCCTGATCCTCTATCACCCCTCCCATCTTCCCGCCCCCCACACCCACCCCCGAGTGGCGGGAGGGCGAGGGCGATCCCGGGGCGGGGCGAGCGGGGGCCCTCTGAGGTGGCGGCGGGGTGGGTACGGTCAAGGCGCAGGGACTCACCGCCTGGCTCCGCCAGCCCCATAGCGGACCCTCAGGCACTTCCGGGCGGGAGGTGGCGAGGTCGCAGACACCTGAAGGCACCCCCCCCCCCGCACCCCGCGCCTTCCCCGCTGCCGCTGCGCCGCCGCCGCAGCCCGGAGTATTGTGGGTCTTGTAGTCCGGCACGGTGAGCAGTCCCCGCCCTCCGCCCTGCGGACCCACGTGCGGGCTCGGCTGCCCGGTCTCGGTGCCAGCAAATCGCTGAGGGGCTGGTGGGGGCGTGTCTGGGGGTTGTTCCAGCCCGCAGAGGTTTCGGCGGCAGCAGCATCCCCCCCCTCCCCCTCGGGCAGCCAGGGCATGTATCACTCCAGAAACTAACGTCAGCTGGAGCGTGTCAGAGCACCGGTGTTTCGAGATGCAGCCTTTGGGGAGCTCAGGTGGACCCTACCCCGGCCTACTCTTAAGTCAGAGTGGACGCCGGAAGGCATCCTGGACCCTCCAAATTGACTCTTCAGCCCAGAGCCCAGTAGCCTTGGGCTGCCCCACCAGGCTGGCTGAGGATATCCATCTTCAGGGCTGGCCACCGCAGCTTGGGCTGCCTTATTTACCTGGTCCCCTTCTCCACTTTGCCCCTGTAAGACTGTGCAAGAAGCATGGACTTTGGAACCTGGCACAAATGCTGATCCCTTATCCTGTGCTTATCAAATATATGACCTTGTGTGCGTTATTGAATCTCTTTGAACCTAAATTTTTTCGTTCCTAAAACATACCTCATAAGACAATTGTAAGGAAAAAATTAGGTGTTTTATTAAACAAGTGTGAAAACTATGTAGGGGATCTGTCACACAGCAGGTATCTGTTCACTTGGTATTAGAACACTTCCTCCACCCAAATCTGGCCTCAGAAATTAGGTCCCTAGAGTATTGCTGTACAGGGGATGTTGAGCCTCGGCCTGGCCCGGGCCAGTTAATTTCCATGGGTTTTCCCTCCCTCTGGGCTTCTATAGCCACAGAGAGGCACAGAGATCTTACATCCTAGATTGTATAGACCAGTCTTGATTAAAAGTAATGCACCCGGGCTTCCCTGGTGGCGCAGTGGTTGAGAGTCCGCCTGCCAATGCAGGGGACACGGGTTCGTGCCCCGGTCCGGGAAGATCCCACATACCGCAGAGCGGCTGGGCCCGTGAGCCATGGCCGCTGAGCCTGTGTGTCCGGAGCCTGTGCTCTGCAACGGGAGAGGCCACAACAGTGAGAGGCCCGCGTACCGCAAAAAAAAAAAAAAAAAAAAAAGTAATGCACCCTAGTGTTCTGATAGCAAATGCTTACTTGTGGGAGCAAGCACTCCAAATGTTGCCTTGGGACAGTCAGTTTAGATTTATAATATAAAGAACTAACTTATTTCTAGTTCCTTCATTATTCATTTATTCTAGAAATATTTTTTAAGTGTATACTGTGTGCTGGGCACTGGGTGAGATGCTGGGAGTACAATGAATCAGACTCTATCCCTGCCCTCATGTGGCTCATATACTAATAAAGGAGACAAGTAGCCCCCCAGTGCTAAAACAGGTATGTGCTGGCTGCCGGGGCAACATTTTTGAGGGACTCTTTACCCTCAACAGCTCTACTGGGAGGTACCTGGTGCAACTTCTTGCTGTCAATTCTAATGAAGCTTCTAAAAGATATGTTAGATATTGCTCTTAGACTTACAGAACATAGGGTAGGTGATTTGTTCAACCACTATATTTTGCAGATGAAGCCCAGAGAGGGTGCAAGACATTCTGAAGGTCAAGCAGGTACGTAGAACCCACATCCCTCAGGAGTTTGGGAGGCCCCCGGTGTTGATTAGCTCGCACCAGCTTCTTTGGAAGGTACAAGAAACTTAGGAATGGTGACTGGGTTGGTACTGGGGTAGAGTTGTGTAGGTAGCTGAATGGTGAGCAACTTTTTGCTGGGAAAAGACCCAGCTTGGCCTGGGAAGTGGAAGGATATGTAAAAAGGATGACTGTGCCAGAGGACATCGGGGTGTAGCCCTGGCAGGCTGATTGGCTGGGACCAGTGCTCTGCAAATGCCCCCTCTTATGGGGTTCAGAAAAGTTGGGGGGGGTGGCTAGCAGAACTGCATACAGCTTTAGCAATGGGGATGCAGAGGAACTAGAACGTTGAGGGAACTCCCTGGCCCCAGGAGTGGACAGGAACACAGGATAGACAAGGGAGAGAGGACAAAGAAAATTGAGACAGTCATGTGGACTCTGGTGCATGTCTTGAATGGGGTGAGTGGGAAAGAAGGCATAATATTTGATTCCTTTCTCTTCTTCCTTCCCCCTTTCAGTGGGGTCCAGCTGTGTTCACTGGTCCTCTCCCGGTCCGGCAGTGGGTGTCTTTTTGGAGAGGCTGGAAGATAAGTGTGGGGACGTTGTTGTTTAAAGTGTCATTTCCAAGGGCCCCGCAGATGAAGCTCTCCTCAGGAAGAACTGGAAATAGAATCCGGGAATCCAGATTTCCAGCCTAGGTGCTGCAGCCGGCAATGGAGAGTCCAGGCAGGGCCTGAGAGAGAACCCTGGGTCGGCGTGGTCTCTAGGGTTGACCTCAGGGCCCTGGGACAGGGGAGCCTGTGCCGCACTGAAGGCAGGGCGATGTAAGGGAGGCGCAACTGGGCCTGGCCTGGCGACCCTCCTCGGCCAATCAGCCGCGTTCATCAGTACCCTCGGGCGCAGGGCACTGTGCGGGCGCTGCCCAGAGATCGGACACCCCACCCAGACCAGCGCAGGGAGGCGACAGCGACAGCCGGGGCCGGGAGGGGGGCAGTGCAGCTGTCTTCTCGAAGCGAGGGGCCCTCGCGGCGGGTGTAGGTGGGGCCTGGAGAGGAGGCGGAAGGGCCGAAGCTGGGTGGGAGGGGCCCGGCCGCTGGGGCTGGAGCGCGCGGCTCGGGGGTGGAGGCTGCAGAGCCAGCGAGCAAAGCGAGGGGCGGGGGCGCTGGGGCCCGCGCGCAGGAGGGGCGGGGGCGGCGGGGAGGGGGGCTCGGGCTGCGTGTGCTGGAGCCGGCGGGGGCGGCGGTGCGTGCGCATGACGCGGGGGGAGGGCCCGGGCCGCGCGCTCCCGGTCCCGTTGTTGTTGCCGCTGGAGGCTGCTCCCAGGCAGCGGGATCGCGGCGCCGGGAAGCGCCCGGCAGCGGTGGCCACAGCGTGAGCGGCGGCGCCTCCCGGCCTCGGCCCCCGGCCCCCGGCCCCATGCACTAGCCCCGCGCCGCCGGCTCCTTAGTCCCGGCCCCGCCAGCCCCGCGCGCCCGCCCGCCCGCCGCCGCTGCCGCTGCCGCCGCGCCGCCCAGGGATCCGGCCGGGCCCGCCTCGGGCCCCGCGGCTCCGGAACCATGAACTTCCAGGCGGGCGGGGGGCAGAGCCCGCAGCAGCAGCCGAGCCTGGCGGCGCCGGGGGGCGGCGGCGGCGGCGGCGCGGGGGGCGGCGGGCAGTTCGGCGGCGCAGGGCCGGGGGCCGGGGGCGGCGGCGGCCCCTCGCAGCAGCTGGCCGGCGGGCCTCCCCAGCAGTTCGCGCTCTCCAACTCGGCGGCCATCCGGGCCGAGATCCAGCGCTTCGAGTCCGTGCATCCCAATATCTACGCCATCTACGACCTGATCGAGCGCATCGAGGACCTGGCGCTGCAGAACCAGATCCGGGAGCACGTCATTTCCATCGAGGGTGAGCTGAGCCGGGGGCTGCGGGAGCTGGGGTGCGATGGCTTCTCCGGCGCCGGCCGGGGCCTTTGCTGGCCCGTTCCGGCCACGCTCTCCCCGTTGGGGGTCCTCGCGCGCCTGAGGTCGGGGCCACGCGGTTTGCTGATCGCTGGCGCTGCATAGCCGGCGGCCAGGCTTCGCCATTTCTCGTCCGGGAACACTTTGGGGCTGGGGGCAGGTCCCGTGCCAGGGGACAGGTTTTCTGATCTTAGTGCTCCAGGGCGTGAGGGTGGTGTCGCTCCGGGGACGGGTGCGCTCGGAACCACAGAGGTTCCGGGGTCCAGAGGCCAGGTCTGGTCAGGCATGGCCGGGTAGGGTGGGCGCGGCGGAGGGCCTCGGCGGGCCGGGAGGTGGGGCCGCTGCCGGAGAGGCGTCTCAGCCGCTGTCCCGGCCCTGCCCGCAGCGGAGCGGTGGATCGGAGTCTCCCGTTAGTGGATGGCAGCATTCCCGGGCCCAGCGCCCGCGGGTCCCGGAGGGTGGCGCTCGCCGAGGCTCGCTCTTCCGACGCACACCCTCCACGCTGCCGCGGCCCGGCGGGCGCGGGCCAGGCCTGGCGCGGGGCTTGGGCGCCGGGGCCGCGTGGGAAGCCCCGGCCGGGCCAGTGGCGCCTTCGCTGGGTCCCCCGCACGCCGGACACCCGCCGCTGCTCTCCAAGGGAGCCGCTCGAGAGGCGGGCTCGGAGCTGGTGGGCATTGACCGACCTCCAGGGACACAGCGCCAGGCGTCGGGGACTAGAACCCCGGGCCACTGAGCGCTCCTTTCTCTAGGCTCTTGGGCCCTGGACTTCGGCTACTGAGGGGCAGAGGAAGTGGGTGCACGCTGCTGGCAGATGTACCACGACCCCGGGTGTGGTGGGGACGGGCAGCACCGGCAGGCACCCCAGCGGCGTGGTGACCTTTGAACGCATGTGGGGCAGATGGGCCTGGCCCTGGGCCATCTGCTTCGTCCTCCGGCTCCATTTGCAGGGGGACGCCCACCAGCAGGTGGTGGGTTCGGAAATGCAGGCAGAGTGCAAGGCCTCTTGCTGATGACTTGGAGTTGTGGGCAGGGCCCTGTCTAGTACTTGGGCCTCAGAGTTAGGGCCACACTCCCATCTTTCTCTCATTGTGTGAGGCTGTTGGGGGTGTCCTTCACCTGAACACCCCGTTTCTGCTTTCAGAGGTCCCCGTGGCTGAGGAAGGCATAGTTGGTCTTTTGGGGGTAGGGGATCCCATTTAGAGCTGGGGTCCTGCTCTTTTCTTGTAGCATTCCCATCTGCCTTCTTTCTGTCCTTTTCCCAGCTCTCTCGCATCGCATCTCTTTCCTCTGAAGGCCGAGTTCACTGTGAACTAATTAGGTGACAGAAAAAAACTCATTAGCATGGATCTGAGTAAATGGCCTGAATCATCCGTGTGGCTGGGGACCAGGAGATGGCATTTGTGTGAGCCAGGGGCCCCAAAGAGAGGAGATGACCAATATTTCCTCCTAGATCTGAAGGGGTGGGGGGTGGGGGGAAGAAATGCCATTCCCTGCAGCTTCCCTGTTTCCCCAGAGGAAGTAAGTTCCTGATGCCTCCCCCACCCCTCCCAGCCCCTTTTGGAGGGGGTGGGACAGCCCCAGGAGGGGTGAGGGATGGCGTCCAGAGCAGGGAGAGGCAGGATTGGCCGGATTCCACATCTAACTCCCACTTCCTTAACAGTACCCCCGCCCCCCCCCCGAGCTCAGGAGGTCTCTGGCCCGGCATCTTCCGTGATGTGAAGGCCAGAGTTCCTGGGACACACTTGGGTTTTCACCCCCGTCTTGAATTCAACATGATAGGCGGAATTTCCCCTCTTAGAGCCCTCCCCCGTGACCAGCTTCCCCATTGCGGTTTGGAAGTACCCCACATTCCGTCTGCTTAGCCTGGAAGCTTGGTATCACCATTGCGGATCCTGGGACCCAATGTTTCATTGTCACCAGGGCCCAGCTGCTCCTCACACATCCGTTCCCAGCTCTCCTGGTCCCTACTTCCCTGCTCTTTCTTGGCAAGGCCTCCCACCTCTTTCTTCTTCTCCCCCTTTTTTTTTTCCAGCCTCTCTCTTGGAACCCATCTTTATTACCCACCTCACCCTTGCTTTCCCACTCCTGTCGCCCCAGCTTTTCTGCTGTAGGCAGGCATCAAAAAAAAAAAAAAAAAAAAACCCAGAAAACTCCTTCTCCAATTTCTGCCGTATATCCTTCCTCTCCCCATCTGCCAAACCATATTGCCGCTGTCCTGCAAAGCAGCGTCGGCACCTTCTTTCTCTGTGGAGGGAGGGCAGCAGCTTCTCTGGCGGGCGTTTCCGTGCTCACTCTCTGAGCCTGACCGAGGCCCCTGCCAGGGCCCAGCGGACTTGGGTCGAGACTGTTACATAAACACATTCATCGCCTGGGAGGCTGATCCTGTGTTTACTAGGGGTGAGCCTCTTAGGGGAAAGGGATGACATTTTCCTAGTGTGTAAGAAGCCTCATTCAGTAATACTTTAGTGAAGGGTGCGTTTGAGCTTTGAAGGTGACTGCGGAGATGCGGTCGGGATGCATTTGGGACTGAGGAAGCGTGGTGGCACCTTGCCCTCCTGTATTCTCTCTGTCTGCTTCTGTCAGCCCCTCTCACCCCGTGGCCAGGGCAGGAAGAAGCAGAGGAACTTTGAGCTTTCCTGTGTTTCAGGACAGGATCTGGAGGGAGGGAGTTCCTTTTCCCACCAAAGGCCAAGGAAGGAGAAAACCTGTCCACCCTACGGTCTTAAGGAACGAGCGGAATGTCACCAGGAGCTGGGACGGAGGGATAGACAGCCTACTGCGTGCGGAGCCCTTGAGCCACTCTCACCTCCCTGGTGGGTACACCGAGGCTCAGAGAAGCGAGGGACCTGCAGCGAGGGGTGCTCCCGGGGCTTGCTCAGGTGTCCTGGCTATGTCCTAGAAAGAGGACACGAAGGAACCAGGCCTTGGTCCAGATGGGGGACAGTCTGGGCATACAGAACACAGGGGTGCTGGGCCAAGTGAGCCGGAAGCCAGGATGAGGTGTTGGGAGAAGCAGCCCTTGGGGTCCCAGCAGGTGGCCTGGAAAGGCAGGCTTGTCCCTGAGTCGATGTGAACCTGGGGAGGTCTGCCCAAGGGGAGGCCCGCATGGAGGGCCTGGAAGCGGACTGTGGCCCCGGGAGGCTACTGCTGTGGCAGGCACCCGGCTTTGTCAACTGGGTGACTTGTTCCCGTGGCCCTTGGTTTTCCCCCAGGGGTTTTTAAGCAGTGAAATTCCTTGGAGAGGCACCGTCTGCCTGCCTCTGTGGGCTCCCGGCTTGGTAACATTCTGAAAGGACTCAGGTAAAAAGAGGTGCGGGTTTTCCTGTCTGGTTCGAAATTAGGCTGAAGAGAGAAGGGGGTCCGGAGCTGTGGGCGGGGCAGTTGGAGGGGGCGGCCTCAGCATCTGTAGCCTTCCCTGCAGGCCTGCCCAGGGCTCTAGAGTTTGTCCCGTTTCGTCTGTGTGCTGTGACTAGATCCCAGCAACAGCGCTCTGATGCAGAGAGCAGAATGGTGTACGTTTTGGAGACAGAGAAGCCCTCTCCTGAGCTGATGCCCTTCTGCCTGCTCCTCGGGGTGGGCATCCCCCAACCTGCTGCTAATTCTCACCTGTGGGACTTGCTCGAGTCTGCATTTCTGAGGCTCCCTCCAAGGGATTTGATTCCGTGGGTTCGGGATGGCGGCCCAGGGATCTGCATTTGTAACTTCCCCGGCCCCTTCTGGTAATTAGCTGGTTTGGAGAATGAGTGCCTGGTGGGGGACTGGTTATTTAGGACTTTGCTCAGAAGAGCTCTAGGAGTTCTGAAAAAGAGGATATCAGTGTGGGTGCCGGTGGCCTGGGAAAGCTGCATTTTGTTCCAGATACATTTATTTAGCTCCTACCGTGTGGTCCAGTTGCATCTAGCACGGTGGAGAGCAGGAGGGGAGAGAAGGGGCTGAGCCAGCGCTCTAGACCCTGAAGGTGAATGGATCAGCGAGTAGGAGGTGCCAGAGGGGGGATTGGGAGTGGCAGGAATAAGGCCGGGTTTTAAGAAAAGCAGGGCGGAGATGAGAGACTGGGGAAGCCTTGTCAAGACCCCAAGCCTGCAGGAACTTGGGCAGCCTTGAGATGCAGCCTCCCCACCCCCCATTCAGTCCTCCTTCACTGCGCTCCAGCTCTCTGCCAGGTGGAAGACACCGTATAGATAAGACGGTCCTCGCTTGTCAACACCCTGTGGCTGGCACATACCCTAACTTTCCTCTACCAGTTATTTCTTTAACTGAATGTGTGTGCCAGGCGCAGGGTCTGAGAGATGCTCCACGCAGAGGGAACAGGTTGGCAAAGGTGGCAAGGGTCGGGGTTCAAGGAACAGCAGGCTGGTCTGCGTGCCTGGAGCATTGAGTCCACGGGGGACAGGCAGGAGGACCCTGGTTCGGGAGTTTTGAATGCTTTATCCTGTATTAATTCATTTACACCTCACCTTGTTCTGGAAGACCATACGAGGGTGACCCTTAAGCCTGCAGGAGATGGGCTGTCACGAGAGGGTTGAAGTAGAAGCCAACCGGCAGGTCGTATTTGAGAGCCGGTTGCATTTGAGAACTTACTCTCTGTGCAGTGCCGGCTGGATCAGAGGGAGTAAGGCCACAGGGAGAGCAGGCAGGAGAGGTGGATTAATGAGCTCTTAGTGTCCACGCCGTACATTTGACTGTGAGCCCTCCCTAGCAGCTGTCAGCGGGCCTCTGGCCTCAGAACCTCAGGAATGGAGGGGGAAGGAGGCCCTAGCTTGGGGGAGGCAGGCCCGGGGCCCTGAGAACTCCTGTGTCTCCGCTCAGCATCTCCTGAACACCCACTTAGGACCCTTTGGCTTGCCCCCATTCTCTTCTTAATATGCAGGTAACTCGAGATTAGTTGAAGTGGAGAGCATTCCTCCTGACGCCTAGCCAACTTCCACCACGCAGGCCAGGGGTGAGGGGCAGCTAATTTTGGTGCATGGAGCTGAGCTCTAGGGTTATGGAAGCGGGAAGGGGAGGTGACCAGGATCTCCTGCTTTGAGGATGGGGACCGTGGGCTGTGCAGTGTTCCACCAGTTAACCTTCCTCACCTGCCTGCTGGAGATGGTCACGAGGCCTCTGCAATCCTTTGCAGTCTTCTCCGGTATGCAGGTGTCATCTCCATTTTGCAAATGAGATCTCCTAGGACTGAGATGGAGGCACTTCCCAAGGCCGCACAGGAGCGGCACAGCCGGGGACTCTGCCTGGTTTTCCACCTCCAGGCCTGGTGCTCTTCCCCTCACATGGATGGGCCGACTGAGCTTTGCTGGGCCAGGCTGGACACCCAGTCAGCCCTTCTGGGTGCCTCTCAGGCAAGGTTTTGACCTCGAGTTGAACTTTTGGAAGCTTTTAGAGTATCACTTAAGGGTGACCCTGAGCGCTTCTTTCCTGCCATGGTTTTCTTCTGAGTGTCTTGAATCCCCAACTGAATGGTGGCTCTTGGAGGGGGGGCTCTCCCTTCTATGAGCAGCATGGATATTGCGTGTAGGAGAAGGACGCTTGGTCAAGAGACACTCCAAAATATTTGAACATTTAAAAAATTTAAGTATATGTTTATTTATTTTTTTAATAACTTATTTTTTTTATTAATTAATTAATTTTTGACTCCGTTGGGTCTTCATTGCTGTGCGTGGGCTTTCTCTAGCTGCGGTGAGCGGGGACTCCTCTTCGTTGTGGTGCGCGGGCTTCTCATTGCGGTGGCTTCTCTTGTGGAGCACAGGCTCTAGGTGCACGGGCTTCAGTAGTTGTGGCACGTGGGCTTCAGTAGTTGTGGCTCACGGGCTCTGGAGCGCAGGCTCAGTAGTTGTGGCGCATGGGCTTAGTTGCTCCGCGGCATGTGGGATCTTCCCAGACCAGGGCTCGAACCGTGTCACCTGCATTGGCAGGCGGATTCTTAACCACTGCGCCACCAGGGAAGCCCCTAAATATATGTTTAAATGACAAAAATAATGCATGCTGGTTATAACACATTCAAATGTGGAAAGGAAGTCGAAGAAATGTGTGTGCCCCCCACCCCTCTCCGAGGTACCTGCTGTTGTCTGTCTGTCTGATGGGTGTCTTTCCCATCTGCTTTCTCTCCTATATATATCTACTGTCTACTGCTCTATGATTGGTGACACTCTTGGCGTTTCACAGCGAAAGTGGGACTTCTGTGGGAAATACTCCACTGGGAGAAGGGGAACCAGAGTCGCAGTTTCAAGAAAGGCATCTGCGTTCACGCACCCGTCTGGCAGCTCCCTGCGGGGCAGTTGGGATACCTGGGTTCTCATTCCTGTTCTGCCGCCGACTGGCTGTGAGAACTTGGGCAAGTCATAAAGGCGCCCCCAATTCCCCCGGCCTGTTCTCCTAGAACCCAGTTCTGGTTTCATCTGCACAGCTCGCTGTGACCCCGCCCTCGAGCATTTGGACCATCTCAGTCTTGGGTCCCTGGTCCAGGGAGGGCAGACTCCGTTCAGTGGGAGGTTCTGAGGCTGCCTTCTTGTGCGCAGCACATGACACGCGCTGCCCGGGAGCCCTCCAGGAGCTGGTCATCGCCTCTGTTCCTGAGTTTCCTCAGGTAAGGAGGAGGGGTAGTGACAGTGTGATGGAGTTAGGCGCGGCAGGTGCCGACAGCGGTGCCTGGTACAGAGCGAGCACCCAGTGCGTGCTCGTGGTGAGCTGAGGGGCTGCGTGCAGTTGATCCAAGTCTCCTGGTACCTAGATCTTTTCACACTTGTCTGATTATTTCCTTTGGACAAATTCCCAAGTGGAAGAAAACAGCGAGGCCGTCGGGCACGCATGACCTTTCTCTGTGTGCCACACTGCCCCGCAGGAAGGCCCTTCCCGTTTCCCTGGGACAGAGACTGCCTTTTCCCTGCCCACCCTGTCCACCTGAAAGGTGAAGAGAAATGATGAAATGATTTTTGTTGTTGTTTTATCTTGTGTGTATCCGATTACTCGTGAGAGTCAACATGAAACATAATGTTTTTGGTTGTTGTATTTTGTTGAATTCCTGTCATATCCTTTATTCATCTTCCTCGTGGTTTGTTACTCTTTTTCTTAATATGTGTAAGATAGTTTTGTTTTTGTTTTTTTTTTGGCTGTGCGGCATGTGGGATCTTACTTCCCCCACCAGGGATCGAACCCACACCCCCTACAGTGGAAGCACAGCATCTTGACCACTGGACTGCCCGGGAAGCCCCTGTGTAGGACAGTTTTAATATGCAAACATAGATGAAGCATACATTGCCGTTTGCTGGAGGGGAGCTGGGGTCTGGATCGCTCTGGCGGCACTCTGGCCCTCCCGGGGCCCTGGGCACCCAGGTGGGTGAGCCCACAGCACATGGTCCCAGAGGGATGTATATGCCTCTCCTGTTGTCGTGCCTGTTTATAGTGTGTCTTTTCTTTCTCTTTCTTGTTTGTCAGCACCCCTCCTTGCCACTGTTGGTGCACCCGCCCACAGCAGTTTCTCTTTTGCCTTTTAATTTGATGCTTTGTTGGCTTGCGAACCTGGATCCCAAGCTGGTAGAGTGGGATTCGAGCCCAGTCATGGCCTCTCCGTGTGTGTCTGTGGGTCTGTGTGTGCGGCAGGGCTGGGAGGCCGGGAGAGCTGGACCCCACTTGGGGCTCCTGCTCTGCTCCTGGTGGGAGCTCCCGGCTCCTCCTCTGTGTGTGGTGTCTTCCAGGGAGGGGCAGATGCACGTCCCTGCCCAGAGAACTTTTTTGGTTAAACAGGCCCTAGACGAAGGCCCTTTGCTAAGAAGCGCTGTGATGATTTGGTGGCTTTCAGTCCCTCTGAAGCCCCACTCGTCTTGGTTATTGCTTCTAGACTCTTCTAGACTGTTTTAGGTTGGATGATGTGGTAGAATGGAGCCTGGTGTCATTCCTTCTCTGTCACAGTCTGTACAGGGTAGTGGGTACATCCGGCTCTGGACCCAGGCTGCCTAGATGTACATTTCTAACACTTAGTAGTGGTGTAACCTTTCTGTGTCTTGGCTTCCTTGTTGCTAATATGAGTTTAACAAGCACCCATCTCATTGTGTAGGTGTGACAGTGAAGTATGTTAACGCGTGCAAAGCTTTTAGACCAGCCCCGGCCCCTCGGAAGTGTTCACAGTGGCTCCAGCCTTTGCAGGGCTGCGGAGAGGACTCAGGGAGGGAGTGTCCCTCATGGCACCTGCAGCGGTGGCTCCCCAGTCATGCTCCCTGAACCCGAGCGGGCGAATGGGAGAACCTGGCGGGGCAGAGTTTGGGGTAAGTTGGTTTAGCCTGGCAGGCCCCAGGGAGGGGTGCCAGGTCCGGACTTGTCTGACGTTCCAGCTGATTGGAGCAGACCCTGGACCACAGCTGGTCACAAGGAGCGTGTCACACAGGCACCCAGCATTGCTTTCATCTAATTGCTTGCCCGCCGATTAAAGTATTTCCTCTAATTCAGCACCAGTTACACATGTGAGTCATGTGTAAATTTAAATTTTCAAGTAGCCATAGTAAGAAAGCAAAAAAAAAAATATCTTTAATAATGCATTTTATTTAACCCATTGTATCTGAAATATTATCATTTCAACGTACAATTAACAAATTAATATAACGGGGCTTCCCTGGTGGTGCAGTGGTTAAGAATCCGCCTGGTTTGATCCCTGGTCTGGGAAGATCCCACATGCCGCAGAGCAACTAAGCCCGTGCGCCACAACTACTCACAACGCGTGCTCTGGAGCCCGCGAGCCACAACTACCGAAGCCTGCGCGCCTAGAGCCCGTGCTCCGTAACAAGAGAAGCCACTGCAGTGAAAAGCCTGTGCACTGCAAATAAGGAGTGGCCCCCGCTCACAGCAACTAGAGAAAGCCTGCGCGCAGCAACGAAGACCCAACACAGCCAAAAATTAAATAAAATAAATAAATAAATAAATTAATTAATTAATATAACAATTTTTAATGAGACATCTTACATTCTTTTCTCAACTAAGTCTTCAAACTGTGTTTCACCCGCTCAGTGCCTCTCCATTTGGACTGGCCGCATTTCAAGCGCTCAAGAGCCATGCGTGGCCAGTGTCTCTGGTATTGGAAGAACAGCTCTAATTTTAGCCTATAAAGTAACAAAAGAATTCCTGTTTGTTGGAAAAATTGAATACAGAAGTATATCCTTTTGGATTCATCTTTCTAAAGTATCATATTAAAATTTTTTAAGTAACGTGACTTTCACGTATATCCTGCCGTTTTCATTCAGTCACTCAACAAACACTTCTGAGTACCTGCTCAGGCTGTGGTGATGGGTGGCAGATAAATCTATTTAGAAGTGTTACTGAAGTCACAGTAGTTTTTTGTCGCCGTGGATTTTCTTCAAACCCGGAAGCACAACTACTGCTGAGGGGGCTTGGCCCTGAAACGTGTTCCCGTCCAGGGGTTCTCAAGTTCTGGAACCGAGGTTCACACGGTTTTGCTCAAGGCGGAAGGTGGGGAGTGAGCCCAGACCCCGCTCTTTTGCAAGAAGCTGGAGGAGAGGGCGCGTGTCTGTTGGGGGGGGTATCACGTCCAGGCTCTTGTTACTCAGCGTCTTGGTTGAGAATGGGTTGCCCACGGGCCCCAGCGTGGCTCACGTCACTTGGGTTTGGCGGTTTCATCCCACGTGGCTGCCGCTCTGCCCTACTTACGTCCCCGCCCACCCCCTCTGCATCACAGCCCGAGGATAATCCTGAATTAGGGTGAGGGGAAGGGAGGTGGCAGGGAAAGGCTCTTCCATCTGCTTGGGGGCAAGGGCCGGTGGGCCCGACCGGGAGTGGACGTGCCAGACAGCGAGCCTGTTGCTGGGCAGAGCTCGTGTGAACAGCACAGTCCGTGGACTGGCTGGCCTCTGCGTATCCTCCTCACGCTTGATGGACTAAAGTGCTGGATTGTGAAGTGCAGACCACTAGGGAATAGGGTGCCGATTATGCAGGCCGGCCAGCCGGCCAGCCGTGCAGACTGTAAGCCCAGCCCTCGCTCTGCGGACCAGAGAGGGTGGAAGCCACCTGCCAGGGATTCAAGGTCACTGCTGGGCAGCAGGGTGGTGAGGCCCCGGGCCTTTGCACTTCACGGTGGTACTCTCCTTCCAGCTCACAGGAGAGGCTGGTCGGGTGATCCCGGCCATGTCCCCTTCAGCCGTGACCCACAGCAGTTGTGCCAGGATATGTCACCAGCAAAGTCACAATATTCCCCTCACCCCATCCTGGTGTCTTAGGCAGGAGCTGTTTTTTGTAAGCTTTTTTTTTTTTTTTTGGTTTGTGCTTTGTCTTTACGCTGAGTAACATGTATATAATAGCGAAAAGTTCGTAAATGTACACGTACTCTCTGAAAACACGTGGCACAGAATAAGGCCCCTCTCAGCCAGCAGCCTGGGTTGGCTTCCTTGCTCTGTCTCTCAGTCCACTTCCGGGCCTTGAAATAAGGAGACCTTCCCCCTCCCCCCTCTGCTTGGAGATGAGATGCTTGTGGGGCCGCCCAGGAAGGAGCACCCTGTTGTACTAGTTCACCAGCCCCCTCTTGTTAACCTTTGTCCGGGGAGCCAGCAGGGAACCTGCCAATGGGCTGGGCTGGGCAGCTCTCTGCCTTTAGCAGGCCCTTGGTGACTGACATCTTGGATGGGAGGTCCTGAGGCCCCTCCAGCCAACCCAGAGAAGACAGAGCCTATCACCCTGCAGAGCTCTCATTCTCTCCCAGGCCGTCACTCTCGGCCGGGGGTGGCGGGGGGACACGCCATCCTGAAACTGTGTTAACAGGCTCTCACCTCCTTCCTGGGTATCCCCCATCCCCTGCTGGCTGTGGCCCTTGGGCCTTGCTTCTCTCAGTGGGCCCTGAGCGCACGGCAGCCCCTCCAGGGCCATTACTTTCCTTTACCTGTGAGAAGAGCTGGGATCTAAACCTGCCTCTGTCTAGCTCCATCGCCCACCTTTCCTGTTCGAGGCCCTGGTCTGTTGGGTGTCCCTCCCCAGCCCCTAGTCTCCCCTGGCCTGGTCCCTCGTGGGGCCTGGAGCAGTGGGTGCTCTCCCCCCGCTGGCCCCAAGCTGGTGTCGTCCTCATCTGCTGCTTTCCTCCTGGACACTGAGCCCCCAGCCCAGTACCAGCCTGGCAGGTACCAGTGACCAAGGGCCCTCCCTTCTCTGTACCCAGCCCAGGGGCCCTGTTGGACCTGGAGGTGGCTCAGGGAGCCCTCGCCTGTATCGCACTGTTCCGTCCCCTCCAGGGCCACGGTGCTGCCCGTGGGGTCCCCTCCCAGCCCGCTGGCCCCGAGCAGCCAAGGGCAGGGGGCCTGTGGGCTGTGAGGCCCCTGAGGTGGAGCTCTGCAGCCCCCAGAGCAGGGTGGCGCGGGGGCCGTCTGTGGAGGGGCCTAACTTCTCTCTCTGAGGCCTGTGCCTCCCCGCAGAGTCTGGGCTGCCAGCCTGTGCCTCGCCGGCACTGGGGTGACCAGGAGGAGGGGCGGTGCGTGGAGTTCTCTGGCCTCTTCCTCCAGGGCTCAGAGCTGGGCCAGAGCTGCCAGGTCCCTGAGAGCAAGGTGTCTTGCTTTCCGGCATGTGCTTCTGACTGGTCGCCCTAAAGCCGGTGACCTGCCCGGGGAGAAGGCTGCCCTGGGTTGCGGCCCCGGGAGGCGGCCACGTTCTGCCCCAACTGTGTGACCCTCGCCTGGCGACAGTGGATGTGAGGCCAAGGGAGGGACACCGGCCACTACCTGGGTCTCTCCCATGGGTGCAGGGCGAACAGGCCCCATGCAGGTCCAGGGCAGTCAGTTGTGTCCACGTTGGGGGCACCAATGGCATAGATACGGAGACCCTGACCCAAGTCCGAACAGCTTAACACAGACCCACTGAGGGGGCAGGGTCCCTGGGGGCCACAGGAGAGAGTCCTTCCCCTCTGTCTGCAAGAGAAAATCCGTCCTGGAGAGTGAGGGCTGGGTGGTCCAGGCGGAGGGAGCTGTGTGCAGCTGTGGGGTGGGGGGAGGAGGGGGGAGGCCCTTCGGAATTCTGAACTGGGTGCCTTGGGCATTGCCACTGCCTTTCCTTCCAGGGTGCCCCCTGAACTCAATCAAGGGGAACATTGATTTCTGCGGTCCGCGGGGGTACAGGTCCCAGTGCTGCCTGGTGCAGCCCAGCTGGGAGTGAGCTGAGTGGGGTGTCCCTCTGCTCCAAGCAGGAGAGGATGGGCTGGGTGATGCTGAGTTGGCACCGAAGAAAAATTGTATTTCCCAAAGAGCGTGCCACACGCCAGGGCCTCGATGGGGTTTCTACCGAGTGACCCAGCGTGGAGGGACGTGGGGGGAGCCCTGTGGCGTACCTGGCTGCTTTGATAGGCACCGCGAGACGCTGTTTTACCAGAGTCGTGATTTTATTATGAAAATTGCTGGCGTAGCGTGTTTTTAAACTATTCAAATGCGCCACCCCACACTCCAGCACTCTGTTTGTGCTGCAGACATGGCAAGATTGACAGCTCTTGCTTCAGGTGCCAGGGAGCCGCAGGGTTCTGAACGAAGGGTGGCTGCATCAGATCTGGCATCTCAGAAAGAACTCGAAAGAATAGCTTTCTGTCAGTGCTTACGTGCCAGGCTCCGCCCTCCGTGCTTGCTTGTAATTCTCGAGACGTTCCTGGGGTGTTACCATCCCCATCCTGAAGGTGAGGAGACTGACACCGAGATGTAAAGGAATTTGCCCAAGGTTGCTCGCCTCACAATGGCAGAGGCAGGACCTGGACCCGGGGAGTCCATTCTCAGATTCTGTGTTCCGAGCCGGCGTGCGCTGCGGCACCACGAAAAAGATACAACTCTTAAAAATACAGAAGAAAGGTAAAAGGGTATTGTCTAATCTTGGGATAAGAGGTATCCCCTTAAGCCAGACAGGAAACCCAGAATTTATAGAGGGAAAGACAGACAGATTTTTCCCCAAGCCTTTTTTTTTTTTTTTTTTCGGTACGCGGGCCTCTCACTGCCGCGGCCCCTCCCGCCACGGAGCACAGGCTCCGGACGCGCAGGCTCAGCGGCCATGGCTCACGGGCCCAGCCGCTCCGTGGCATGTGGGATCCTCCCGGACCGGGGCACGAACCCGCGTCCCCGGCATCGACAGGCGGACTCTCAACCACTGTGCCAGCAGGGAAGCCCTCCCCAAGCCTTTCGTTCTGAAAAACGACCACCTTGAATGATCCTTAGTTAACATCTACCCCATTTGCTTTGCCTCTGTTTCTCACACACACATATTTTGGTGGAGGTGACGGTCTGTAGTTGTGTATGCTTCCCCCCAAGCACTCCAGCAGGCATTTCCTACGAACAGACCGTCCTTCTACATAATGTAGTACCAGGGTCACACCTAAAAAGATGAGTGAGAACTCTCAACCGTCGTTGACTAGCTCATCCATAACCAAATGTCCTCAAGTAACCCCCACGTGCCTTATATAATAACCTCTTTGTTTTTCCAAATCAGGATGGGATCAGGATGGCACAGGATCCATCGTGATGCTTTTCCCCATCACACAGACTCTTTTTTTAATATTTTTAAAAAATTTATTGAAGTATAGTTTATTTACAATGTTGTGTTAATTTCTGCTCTGCAGCAAAGTGACTCAGTTATATATAAATATATTCTTTTTCTTATTCTTTTCCATTATGGTTTATCACAGGGTAATGAATATAGATCCCTGTGCTTTACAATAGGAGTTGTTTATCCATCCTATATATAATGGTTTGCATCTACTAATCCCAAACCCCCAACCCTCCCTCCCCCACCCACACCTCCTTGGCAATCACAAGTCTGTTCTCTGTGTATGAGTCTGTTTCTGTTGCGTAGATAAGTTTGTTCGTGTCATGTTTTAGATTCCACATATAAGTGATATCATATGGCATTTGTCTTTCTCTTTCTTACTTCACTTAGTATGATAATCTCTAGGTCCATCCATGTTGCTGCCGATGGCATTATTTTATTCTTTTTTTTATAAATTATTTTATTTTATTTACTTGTGGCTGTGTTGGGTCTTCGTTGCTGCACGCGGGCTTTCTCTAGTTGTGGTGAGCGGGGGCTACTCTTCATTGCGGTGCGCAGGCTTCTCACCGCGGTGGCTTCTCTTGTTGCGGAGCATGGGCTCTAGGTGCGTGGGCTCTAGTACTTGTGGCACATGGGCTCAGCAGCTGTGGCGCACGGGCTTAGTTGCTCCGTGGCATGTGGGATCTTCCTGGACCAGGGCTCGAACCAGTGTCCCCTGCATTGTCAGGCAGATTCTTAACCACTGTGCCACCAGGGAAGCCCCTCTTTTTTTTTTTTTTTCTTTTTTTAGTACATCTTTATTGGAGTATAATTGCTTCACAATGCTGTGTTAGTTTCTGTTGTACAACAAAGTGAATTAGCCATATGCATACATATATCCCCATGTCCCCTCCCTCTTGAGCCTCCCTCCCACCCTCGCTATCCCACCCCTCTAGGTCATCGCAAAGCACCGAGCTGATCTCCCTGTGCTCTGCGGCTGCTTCCCTCTAGTTGTTTTACATTTTTTTTTTTTTTTTTTTTTTATGCGTTACGCGGGCCTCTCACTGTTGTGGCCTCTCCCGTTGCGGAGGACAGGCTCCGGACGCGCAGGCTCAGCGGCCATGGCCCACGGGCCCAGCCGCTCCGCGGCATGTGGGATCTTCCCAGACCGGGGCACAAACCCGTGTCCCCTGCATCGGCAGGCGGACTCTCAACCACTGCGCCACCAGGGAAGCCTGTTTTACATTTGGTAGTGTATATATGTCAATGCTACTCTCACTTCGCCCCAGCATTCTTTTTTCTGGCTGAGTAGTATCCCATTGTATATACATACCACATCTTTATCCAGTCATCTGTCGATGGACATTTAGGTTGCTTCCATGCCCTGGCTATTGTGAATAGTGCTGCTATGAACATAGGGGTGCGTGTATCTTTTCGAATTATGGTTTTCTCAGGGTACATGCCCAGTAGTGGGATTGCTGGGTCATGTGGTAGCTCTATTTGTAGTTTTTTAAGGAACCTCCATACTGTCTTCCATAGTGGCTGCACCAACTTACATTCCCACCAGCAGTGTTAAGAGGGTTCCCTTTTCTCCACACCCTCTCCAGCATTTATTATTTGTAGACTTCTCTTTTTTAATATAACTATTTATTTATTTTTGGCTGTGTTGGGTCTTTGATGCTGCACGCAGGCTTTCTCTAGTTGCAGCAAGCGGGGCCTGCTTTTTGTTGCGGTGCGCGAGCTTCTCACTGCAGTGGCTTCTCTTGTGGGGGAGCACGGGCTCTAGGTGTGTGGGCTTCAGTAGTTGTGGCACGTGGGCTCGGTAGTTGTGGCTCACCGGCTCTAGAGCACGGGCTCAGTAGTTGCGGTGCACGGGCTTAGTTGCTCCGCAGCACGTGGGATCCTCCCGGACCAGGGCTCGAACCCGTGTCCCCTGCGTCGACAGGTGGATTCTCAACCACTGCGCCACCAGGGAAGCCCTGTAGACTTTTTAATGATGGCCGTTCTGACCGCTTTATCACACAGACTGTTGAAGAGTCTGGGGGCAGTTTCCTTGTAGCAGGTTGCGCTCTGATTCGGGCGCTGTGGCTGCTTGGTGTTATTTAACTTGTGCCTGTATCCCGCCTGCTGCCTATACCTGGAGCGAGCTCAGGGGCTTGATGAGATCCAGGTTAAACCCTTTTGACGGGAATACCTCCTATTGTGTCACATCAGGCCCTGCTGTTAGTGATGTTAAGGACATAATTACCAGATGTCCTAATCCTGAAGGCCCATTGCCTCCCCCTTTGTAATTCATCAGTAATCTGTAGTGAGACTTTTGCACCTTGAAAGTAAACTGCTCCCGGCAACTTTCAGTCAGTGGTTTTCAGTGCCTCAGTGATCGTGCCTGAATCTGTTCTGTTGGGGCTGCCACGTGGTGATTTTCTCATCTGGACATTCCTTCCGCAAGTCTTAGCTGGTACTCTTCTGTCAAGAAGGCCGCCCCCACCCCCTTTGCCCTTTTTTAGGAACACTCTCGTTTCATGGATTTTTGTTGTGGTTCTTATTGTTCAGATGTTATAATCAATTATAAAATTAATAGATTTAATTACACTTTTGTAGAACAGAGTAGGAGAATTTGCTTGCCATGTACATATACCAGATAAATGGTTAAGATGCCTATTATACAAAGAATTCCTCTAAACTGTTAAGAAAAAGGTTTTGAAAACCCCAAAGACAGGGACTTCCCTGGTGGTCCAGTGGGTAAGACTCCGTGCTCCCAATGCAGAGGGCCCGGGTTCGATCCCTGGTCGGGGAACTAGATCCCACATGCATGCCGCAACGAAGAGTTCGCATGCCGCAACTAAGAAGTCTGTGTGCCGCAACTAAGACCCGGTGCAAGCAAAAAACAAAACAAAACAAAAAAATCCAAAGACAGGTGGACAAAGAATAGGACCAGGCAGACAATTCAGAGAAGAGGAAATGGAAATTGTTGATGACCGTGAAAAGATGCTTAGCCTAAGAGTCATCAGGGAAACACAGATCTGAAGAGCAAGGTACTGGGTTCCTCGTTCAGTAGCAGAAAGTGAGCTGATGACTCGATGCTGGTGAGAGTGGCGCAGTGGGTGTTCCCGTATGTTGCTGGTGGGGGAATGGGGGGCAGTGAATTGCTGCCTCCTATTTGGAGAAGTCATCAGGCATTATCCATGAACATGAAAACTTCATGTTTTTCTTTGAACCCAACTTTTCTACTTTGGGGCATGTAACCTGTGGAGAGAAAACACATAGGTGGGACTTCCCTGGTGGCACAGTGGTTAAGAATCTGCCTGCCAATGCAGGGGACACGTGTTCGAGCCCTGGTCCGGGAAGATCCCACATGCCGCGGAGCAGCTCAGCCCGTGCGCCACAACTACTGAGCCTGCGCTCTAGGGTCCGAGAGCCACAACTACTGAAGCCCACGCGCCTAGAGCCCGTGCTCCGCAACAGGAGAAGCCACCACAATGAGAAGCCCGCGCGTAGCAACGAAGACCCAATGCAGCCAAAAATAAATAAATAAATTTATGAAAAAAGAAAAAGAAAGAAAGAAAACACCTAGGTACACAGGTGTTGATTACAGCCTTGCTTGTAGAGGTTTAAAGACAAAAAAGGAAGCAACCTGAATGGCCCTCAGTAGGGCAACGGCTGGATGATGGATGAGTGAGGCCTGTACCCAGGGACTGGGGAGGCTGCCAGCGTATTGTGTTAGCAGCTGCTCCTTGCTCCCAGGCCGGGCATTGTGGTGAAACGCTAAGTCCAAGTCCTAGCATTGGGGCTTTGGGGACGGGAGGGGACACTCATTCTGGAAGCTTCCGTGTTGAAGGAAAGGGAAGGGGGCAGAGGATCAAAAGCAGCTTTCCCAGCGTGTTGTGAATGTGCTTTTATACTGTAAAATATAATTCTAAAAAGAAGGGCAAAGGGCATGTTATTAGACTAGTCCCAGCCCACTTTCTTCTTTTGTGTCCCCGCGCAGAGCTGGAGTTGGAAAGCTGTTGTGAGCCCCAGTCAGGCTGTGTGGTGACCCAGAGCCGCTGCAGGTGTGGAGGCTCGGGGGCCTTTAGGGGGCGAGGGTTCAGCTGGGAGAGCGCAAACCCACGCGTTTTTCTGGCGAGCCATTTCTTCCCTCACCCAGCCCTCATCCCTATGTGAAACACTCTTCTGTTTCTTCTGTTTTCTTTGTAGCGTATCCTCTACAAACATTTTAGGAAACAGGGTGAAATGTACATTTTGCAGAAAAGTAGAAAGAGGCAGAAAAAAATCACTGCAGGTCCTAACCGCCAAGTTGCCTCTGTCCTCATTTTGATATGTTCCTTTTCCCCGCGTTTTTTTACCTGGGTCCCATGTTATGTACAGTTTTTGTATCTTGCTTTTTTTTAAAAAAAATGATCACAAGTGTTGCTGCAGTGCTGGGTAAAGAAGTCTCTACAGATGTTATTTTATTATTTACTTATTATTTGTTCATTTACGGCTGTGCTGTGCAGCATGTGGGATCTTAGTTCCCCGACCGGGGATGGAACCCGTGGCCTCTGCAGTGGGAGGTGGAGGCGTCACCACTGGACGGCCAGGGAAGCCCCTGCTGATGTTATTTTAAGTGGCTGCATAACGTCCCACCGTCTGGAGACACTGTCGCTTACTCCCTTGTTTCCGTATCGGTGGACACTCTGGTTGATTTCACTTTTTTGGAAGTGCTGGACTTCTTGGGCCTAAACCTTTGTGTCCATGTCAGACGGTCTCTGTTGGAGTCCCCTGTGGCTAATTTAGTAAGAGGGGCAAAGGGCTGAGCTGCCGGGGAGGGGGGTTGGGGCATGTGCACGCTTGCCAGCACTGGGCCTTATGGACACAAAAGTCATGTTAAGGCTTTGGTAGGTGAGAAGTGGAACTTCATTTTTTTTTTAATTTTATTTATTTATTTTGGCTGCGTTGGGTCTTCATTCCTAGTTGTGGCGAGCGGGGGCTACTCTTCGTTGCAGTGCATGGGCTTCTTATTGCGGTGGCTTCTCTTGTTGAGGAGCACGGGCTCTAGGCGTGTGGTCTTCAATAGTTGCAGCACGCGGGCTCAGTAGTTGTGGCACGTGGGCTCTAGAGGGCACAGGCTTCAGTAGTTGTGGCTCGAAAGGCTCTAGGGTGCAGGCTCAGTCGTTCCGGCGCACAGGCTTAGTTGCTCTGTGGCATGTGGGATCTTCCTGGACCAGGGCTCGAACCTGTGTCCCCCTGAATCGGCAGGCGGATTTTTAACCACTGCACCACCAGGGAAGCCCTGGAACTTCATTTATAATTTCTGTTTCTTTGAGTCCCAAGTGAGGAGCGAGTGATTTCCACGTGAATTGGCTGTTTGTACTTCTTTACGTCAAGATTTTATTTATTTTTTTTTAGCGACATCTGTGCGCTTTGCATGTATTAGTGATATCAACCCATCAGCATAGTCACATTTTCGTCCAGGTGTTGATTTCCCTTTAGTTATATTCCTCTTAGGTTTTTTTGTGGGTTTTTTTACAATTTTTTAAAAATCATTCAGGACCTTATTTTTATGCAGTGAATCTATCGGTCTTCTCTCTCTATCCTTTAAATCCAGGAACCTTGTTGCAAACTGTGTCCTGCCTCCCCCCCTCCCGGGGTCCAGCACAGCTTCCCCTGCGGCTCGGCCGTAGCTCCACGCAGACTCCGTGGCCGGTGGGCTTCCCCGGCTGCCCGGCCAAGTTGTGCAGGGCTCGGCGAGGTTGGGGCGAGGGCTGGCGGCTGAGGTCTGAGGCCTCGGGGAGGAGGTGGGCTGAGTGAGGGCGTTGCACAGAGGGGCACAGGTGAAGGTTCCAGGAGGGGAGGTGGAGAAGACCCGCCCGCGTGGGGTCTACAGGCTGTGGACGGGCGTTTGTGAAGATGGGTTTTGCAGGGACCCCTCCACCTCTGCCCTGCGTGTCGTCCCCGCTGCCCAGTTGTTGGCTGACGGGCCGGGGGCCCTTGCTCTCTGCGCAGGGGTTCTGCCGGGGGCTCCTGGTCGGCTCTGCCTGTGGCGTAAGTTCGAAGCACGGCAGCTCTGCACACAGCCTTGACCTCTGCGCCCGTCTCATCTCGCAGCCGAGGACCGTGGGGAGGCTGCAGTCGGCCACGCGGCCTCCGGGGCTCCCTCCTGGGTGGCCTCCCTTGAGCGCCCATGCGGTCACCAGGGTTCCCTGACGCTGTTTCACAGCGATGGTGTGGCCCGGGGCCCAGGCCTGAGAGCTGATGGGCCGGTGGGAGTGGTGAGTCCTCAGGCTGAAGACAGATGAGAGTAGAATTAAGAGGAAAGCCTGGGTCCCTGATGCCTCTGAGGTGGCCCATGCAAGGCCTCTCACCGCCGCAGAGATGCGCTGCGTCGCCTCCTACCTGCTGGGCGCCCTGGGGACAGCACCTCCCCCAGCGCCAAGGACATCAAGAAGATCCTGGACAGCGCAGCACTGAGGCGGACGATGACCGGCTCAACAAGGTCATCTGTGAGCTGAACGGAAAGAACAATTGAGGGCGTCATTGCCGGGGTATCGGCATGTTGGCCAGCGCGCCCGCCGGGGCTGTGGCCGTCTCCACCCCAGGATCTGCAGAAAGATGAGAAGGGGGAGGAGGCCGAGGAGTCAGACGATGACGTGGCATTTGGCTTGTGCCACTAGAGTCCTGCTCCCCTGCAAGTAAAAGCACCCTCCCCCCCACCTTTTTTTTCTGGCTGTGCACGTGGCTTGCGGGGATCTTAGTTCCCTGACCAGGGATCAAACCCGGGCCCCGGAACCTCGGCCAGTGAAAGAGCGGAGTCCTAACCACTGGACCACCAGGGAATTCCAAATAAAACCCTTTTTACATTAAAAAAAAAAAGAGGAAAGTCTGAAACCCAACTGCCAGGCGCCAAAGCTCTGATTGCCACTCCCAGGTCGCTCCGTGACGCGGGAGGGCTGGTGGGACTGGGAATGCTTGCTGGTGCTGAGCAGACGTGTGTGCAGGTGGACCGGCTGCATGGGGATGGGGGTAGCCCTGTGCCCCCAGGGGCCCCATCGGGCTGTCCCCACCCCACTCCAGTCCTTGTGTGGCCCAGGCAGCGCTGGGCAGTGGACCCCTTGCGCGGGGAGGTGGGAAAGGTGTGTCTCACAGTAGAAAATTAACTGTCACATGTTGCTGGGTACCTGAAGGGCTCAGGAAGATGGCAGTCGCCCAGGGAAGTGTCTTCACTTCGGGAGGGTGGGTCTGACCTAAGGCCCGGGCTGGCCGCTCTGGGCTCTGTCTAATGGCTGTGAACGTGAGGTGTGCGAGGGCCCCTCAGCCCCAGACAGCGCCCCTTTTGCCTGTTGAGGTGGCTTCTCCTTTGTGAATGCCATGCATGCCTAGCAGGGCTGGCTCGTGAACTTCATACTGATTCAGGGCTGGGAGAGTGGGATTTGGGGGCAGGAGTTTGTTTGGAAGGTGGGCGATGAGGAACCTTGGGGAGTCTTTTGGGAAGGAGGTTCCCTTGCTGGAAGGGGCAAGGCTGGGCCGCCCCGATGTGGGTACCAGGGCAGGAGGAAAGGGAGACGGGTGAGTGCTGCCTGCAAGATGAACTTGTGTGCCAGCAGAAATCTCACCAGGCTCAGCAGGCCTCAGGGCTCGGGGCCAGACAGGTGGCCTAGGTTGGAAGGTCAGCTTCAGCCACCTACCAGCCCTCACCTTAGGCACGTTACTTGGCCGCTGTGCCTCAGAGTCCTCATCTGTAAAATGGGGAGATTAACAGTACCTTTCAGGCTTCCCTGGTGGCACAGTGGTTAAGAATACGCTTGCCAATGCAGGGGACACAGGTTCGAGCCCTGGTCCGCGAAGATCCCACATGCCAAGGAGCAACTAAGCCCGTGCACCACAACCACTGAGCTCACGTACCACAACTACTGAAGCCCACGTGCCTAGAGCCCGTGCTCCGCAGCAATGAGAAGCCTGCGCACCGCAAAGAAGAGTAGCCCCCACTTGCCACCACTAGAGAAATCCCACGCGCAGCAACGAAGACCCAACGCAGCCCCCAAAAAACCAACCAAACGAACAAAGAAACAAAACAGTGCCTTTCAGGACTTCTCTGGCGGTCCAGTGGTTAGGACTCCAAGCGTCCACTTCAGGGGGCACGGGTTTGATCCCTGGTGGGGGAACTAAGATCCCGCATGCCGCGAGACGTGGTCAATGAATAAATATTTCTTTAAAAAAGAAAACCAGTACCTTTCTCAGAGGGGTTAAATGGCTTTGTGTGTGTGAAGTGCTCCGAGTAGAGCCTCTCATGTTCAGTAAGTGGCCATTATTATCGGGTGACCAGTGCCATCCCCTGTGGCTGCTGCCTTGGGTGTACAGGGCACCAAAATGGCTCTGCCGTCCCCAGGGCTGGCCGAGTCTGGCCCTGAACCACAGGGGCAGGTATCTGTGACCTTTCTGTGCCCGGGAGCTCAGGCGCCCAGGAGGTGAGAGCAGATTAGACGTTAGCATCTACAGAAGACACGAGGTGAACTGGGGCCAGTGAGAGGAGGCCGGGACGTCCAGGAGGGCTTGTGGTGGCAGCGGGCCTGAGCTGAGTGTTCACCGACGACTCCTGCTGGGCTGGCGGCGGGGAGGGAGGTAGCCTCCACGTCCAGGCCCTGCTGGTGTCAACCTGGGTCTGGCCTGAGAGGTCTGTGGCTTCCTTTGATGGGGAGCCCATCCAGAGGCCTCCCGGGGCCTGGGCATGTGTGTTGGATGCTGGGGGCAATGGGCAGGCTTGGCCTTGCCAGTGGGGCAGAGCCCTGGGCCTCAGTGTAGGCCCTGCTTCCAAAATTGATAATGGGAAATCAGATGCTTTTATTTATTTATTTGAAGCTTTATTTTATTGAAGTATAGTTGATTTACAATGTTGTGTTCATTCCTGGTGTACAGCAAGGTGATTCAGTTACATACGTACATATATTCTTTTGCATGTTCTTTTACATTATTATTATTTGGCCACGCTGAGCAGCCCGTGGATCTTAGTTCCCCGACCAAGGATTCAACCCGCGCCCCCTGCAGTGGAAGCGCGGAGTCTTAACCACCGGACCGCCAGGGAAGTCCCTCCTTTTACAATTGTTTATCACAGGATATTGAATATAGTTCCCTGTGCTCTACAGTAGGACCTCGTTGTTTATCTGTTCTATATAAATAGTTTGCATCCGCTAATCCCAAACTCCCAATCCATCCCTCACCCACCTGGAATTCAGAGGCTTTTAAACTTTTGTCCATTAGACTCTCAGACTACCTGTCTTTATTCTTAATAGCGTACACTGACCCTCAGTCCCCCTTTCCCTGAGACCCGGATCTTGTGCATCTGTACTGGAGTTCCCAGATGGGGGCACAGCTCCTCCGTCTTAGAGCAAAAACGGCGCAATTATTTGAATACTGTGTTGTCTTCCCTTTATGAAAATAGTTTACTTCTGTAGGAAAGAGGAAGCAAACTTTCATTAGCCTGTTGGACTGGAAGAGGCAGATTTTTAGCTCATGGGATTTGGCTGGACCGTTGCTCAGTTTTGAAGGAAGAGAACAACCTTTAAAGACGGATGAGGGCTTCCCTGGTGGCACAGTAGTTAAGAATCCGCCTGCCAGTGCCGCGGAGCAACTAAGCCCGTGTGCCACAACTACTGAGCCTGTGCTCTAGAGCTCGTGAGCTACAACTAGCTGGGGCGCACAGTTCATGCTCAGCAAAGATGCACGTTCATTCATTCATTCACAGAATCATTGCACACCACCTGCGTGCCCTGCCGAGTTCTAGCGGGGGAGCGTTAAACACACCGGGGAAATATCTGAGAGGGATGAGTGTTAGATGAATATTTTGACGGCTGTGGACAACTCCTGAAACTTGTAAGGAGGCCGGTCCTGCAGGCCGCCCGTGTGAGCGGCGGGTCGTTGGCGGGGGCAGCCCAGGTGTCTCCGCGGACTCCCTAATCCCCAACCCGGTGACCTGCAGAGAGGACAGAGCTTGCTAGAAACCTGCGGGCCTTGCGATCCTCCGGGTGTGACACTCGTCGCCTCCCTCAGCTCAGCGGTCGAAGGGCTTGGCCAACCCGCGTGGCCACTCACCGCCGGGCCACTGCTGGGGTCCTTACCTCCTTGCTCGCCACACAGCTGGAGGCCACCTGGCTGCAGGAAGATGTGTTGCTGCCACCTTGTGGGCAAGAAGATGCCGACCGGCGTCGGAGGGCCCTGCGGCTCTTGGGACCGCTCTGGCGGCGGGAGGAAGCCACAGCCTTTGGCTTCCAGCAGAAAGCCAGCCCCTCCCGGGCTCTGAGAAGGACCTCCACAGGCTCTCTGCGGCTGCTGCGTGGCCTCAGCTGGGCGCGCCTCGACAGTTATCAATGGATCACCCAGCAAATATTGAGGGAGACTAGGTACAAGGTTCTGTGGGATTCCTGGGCCGGAGGCCGCCCTTCTTTTCCCCCCCACCAGTGCACCGCTTCTATGCAGTGCCTCACAGCGCATGCCTTTTTTATGCAGGGGTCTTTCTCTTTCTCCCTAGACACCCTGGGTTCAGCAGTGCACCCCTGCTGCCCCAGGCCACAGCTGCACACGCAGGCGCCCTCCTCTCTCAGGTCCGAGCAGCCAGTCCAGCTCAGCCAGCTCTAGAGTTGGCCCTTCTCCTTCTGATTTGCCTTGCGCTCAGAACAGAAGGGGGTGCTCAGTGCTCAGCCTCTGCGCGCTCAGCCTCCAGGGAAGCGTGTCCGTCCTCAGCCAGGATGCACGCTGCAGGCATTGTGAGAGAGTGCGTCTTTAATTCCCCAGAAGCTTCTGTGGGGCCTCACCCCTACACGACAGGTTCAGCCTGGTGTTTCTGTTGACCTTAAGAGTCAGAGAACTGACACGAGGGCTAGTTTTATGGGATTTCTGTGCGGTTTACGTGGCCCCAGCCTGATGCTTTTTAGGATTGTCCTAGTTTCCTTTGGGCTGTGTTGAGTAGTAAGCTGTTTGTCACATGTCTCTGGGGTAGAATCTTGCAGATGGAACACAGAGACCTTGTCCCTAACCCGGGCGGGGGTGTGTGTGTGTGACACCAACAAGGAGAGAGGTGTGTGCCTGCACCGATCTCCTTTCTGGGGTCTTCGGCTGATGTCCTGGGACATTTGTGTGCAGGCAGGTGCCCTTCTCTGTCTGGTTCCCTGAGTCAGGAAAGGTTCTAGGAAGCAGGAATAGGAAGGAGGCAGCCCCATGAGGAAGAGGAAGCTGTCCAGGTTTGGGATTGACCCAGTCTGAGCATTTCGCCTGGACCGATTCTGCAGGTACAAGTCAGGAGCTGGTGTGTCCTCTGAGAATGTGGCATGTTTGTTCCACCTCCTGGACTGGGGACTGCTGCATGTCCTGTAGCCCGTGAGTGTGTGTGCGTGTGCGCGCAACTGGGGGCCTTTTACTCTCCTCTCCCAGCCTGCGCCTCGCCCCCTGAGGCTAGCCAGTTGGGTTCTGAAGCAGCCCATCCCCTGTTCGGCACCTTGTCCCCCGTCCCCCTCAGTCCCCACTTGTCTCTGATAGCTGCTGTCCTGTGCTTGCATTTTCATTGGCTTGGGGGGAGGGTTTGGAATGAGCAGGCCGCTTCTCTGGGGAGGGGTAACCCCCCTACGTGTGTGAGAGAGGACAGAGAGACAGCTACGAAGATAGGGAAGTTCAGCGTAGGAGACTTAAACTTGGGAACGTGAGTCAGGATTCCTGGGTTGCATTCCTGTCTTCACGCCTGAAGGAGCCTGGGAAAGGCTCTTCTGCAGGAGCGACTCTTATGTGGGGTGTGCATCCCGGAGAGGAAGAAGTCATCCTCATTGTTGTTAATAACTAGTCCCAGGAAAATACGCAATCAGCCCCGGGGCCTCTCCAGGCCTGGGAGATCCAGCCCAGGACTTGGGAGTTTCCAGCTCTGGGTTCCCCAGGAGCACCTAGGATGGAGAGGCCCTGCCTTTCTCAGGCATTCCCCCACCCCAGCCCCCTCAGGAATGTGCCACTTTTATCTTGTACTTTGCTTCTGACCAGGACCCTGGAATTCTAAAGCTGAGAGGGACAGGAACGTTGGGAGTTGGGTTGGACTGGGGGTGGAGGAAACCTGGGAGTATCACATCTTTAAAGGAAAGGCAAGCCCACTCCTCCTTGCCACGTGCCTCAACTGGTTTCTCCTGATCTGCTCGGGGTCCTTGTGGATTATGGTAAACTGGCTCATCTCCAGCGCCTTGGAGAGGACTGACGTTTACACCGCAGTGGAGAGCACAGCACGGCAACTGCCTGCCCCCTGCCCCCGTCCTGAAGTCATCCCTGCATTTACTGAGAGTCTGCTGCAGCCCACACACGTGAACTTCACAGGGCATCGGTGCTGAGCGTCAGGCTCCAACCAGTACTGCAGTCTGAAGCTTCACCTCTGCACAGCCTCTGGACAGGAGGTGAGAACCAGCCAGCGGGTGGAGGCTGGAGACTTCAGGGCCTCAGAAGTGAGTCACTCGTCCAGAACTGTATGGTCCAGGTCCAGAGGTTCTCTTTCGATTTTCTGCTGCCCTTGGGCAGGACAACACTTAACCTACTACAGGTGATTTTATAATCTCCAGGGAAGAAGACGGCCTCGGTCATTAACAGAAGAGCTGACTAAAACATACAGCAACTCGGATTTGCGAGTTTCCCAAGCTAAGACAGGATTGCCTCGTAGAGGCTCCCTACTTTCCAGATAAGGAGACTGAGGCCCGAAGTCCGCATAACTCCTGACTCATAATTTAGGCTTTTACTGACTCCCACCCTCGTGGGTCACCTTCTGGTTCTTCCCTGGAGAGACAGCAAATGGCCTGCTTCTCTCCAAAACCGAACTCAGTGTGTGGTGTGCCGAGGACTGTTACTTATTTGGCCTGCTCTTAATGACATTTCCTCACCTGCCTGCCCCAACCGAGGAGGAGCCCTGGGCTGGAATTTCCTGTTTTCTCAGGGCTCGGGGGCTGCCCCAGCAGGCTGGCTCCCCTGCGGCCGCCGTTCCTGGGTGTTCCAGGCCAGGCTTGCCACGTCTCTCTCGGTGTTGGGCTGGCTCCCGGCCTCTCCAGGTCTGGGCTTGCCGGCTGCGAGGTGGAGGCGTTGAGGGACTCAGTCGGCCGCCACCAGGTGCCCAGAGGCCGGAGGTCCGTGCGCCTCGGCCGCGGCCCCGGCCCGGGCCCAGCCCCGCGCCCCTCACCATGGGCCTGGCCCTCGCCCGTGGGCCCTGAGCATGGAGCGGGGCTGGCCGCCAGGGGACAGCCGCAGCCGGGAGCGGCCCGCCGCCTGCCGCCGCGCCCTCAGCGTCTGCGACTCGCTGGACCTGCACGGCGCCCAGGCCGGCCGCGCCGCCTCCGCCCTGTGCGCCGTGCGCGAGCAGCCGGCGCGGCCGCAGAGCGTGTGCTCGGGCGGCCCGGGGCCACCGGCCGCTGGCGTCCGCGGCCTGCTGCTCGGCCTCCTGCGCCCGCGTCTCGGCCGCCGCGGCCCCCCCCGACGGCCTCCCGCCGGCTCCCCGGCCCGCGTCCTCGGGGCGCCCCGGCTCGGCCGCGCCTAGTCCGTCGCCCAGCCCCGCGCCCAGTCCCGCGCCGGGCCGGCGCAGCCGCCCCCGGCGGACCCTGGCGCCGCGGCCCCACCAGCATGACGTTCCTGGAGGTGAACCGCCTGGAGCTGGCGGCTGAGGCCGAGGGCGCTGGCGCGGGGCTGGGCCGCGCGGGCAGCGCGGGTTTCCTGCGGGGCGCCTCGCTGTGGAGCAGCCAGCGCTGGCAGGTGCTGCGCGGCGGCGGCGGCGGCGGCGGGCGCAGCTCCCCGGGCCCCCGGCGCGGACTGTCGGCGCTGAGGAAGAGCTTCAGCTTCCGTCTGCGCCGCGGCCAGGAGATCCGGCGCGCAGAGTCGGGGCTGCTGCCCCGGGCGCGCACCCGCAGCGACGGCGACGCCAGCTCTCTGGGTGCCTTCTCCAGCCGCCGCGACCTGCTGCTGGGCGCCGCGGCCCCGAGCGCCGCGCCAGAGCCGGGCCGGCCCCACACTGCCGCCGGCCTCTGGAGGCTGCTCACCAGCCGCTTCCGCCGGAGGGGGCCCGCGCCCGCGCCCGCGCCGTCCGAGCCGCTGTGGAGCCGCCGGGCGGCCGCGGCCCCTGGGCTCCTGAGCGCGCCAAGCGGTAAGGGGGAGAGCCCCGGCCTGCGTGGCCTCCCTGGTTGGAGTCCGGGGTTGAGGGCGGGTGTGAAACAAACCGGAAACCTACCTGGGAGAGGCGGGCGTGCCTTGTGGGCCTGGGGGCTAGCCGGGGCCGGCCGAGTGGGATCGGCGCCGGGCAGGCAAGGCTCTGGGGTCGCCGGTGGGTCTGGAGAAGGTGTCTGTGGCAGAGGTGGCCTTCCAGGTGGGTCGGGGCAGGACCTCCCGCCCGTGGCCCTAGCGTGGTGGAATGAGAGCAGGTCGGAAGGGCCCCTTATCACTTTGAGTGCCTGAGGAGTTGGGGCCCGGGAGGGGAGGGATGGAGACTCACTCGGAGCCAGCGGGCTCTGGGTGGGACCCTAGAACAGCAGCATTTCTAGCTCCCAGGCGAGGCTCGAGCCCTCACCTCTAGCTGCCTATGCAGATGGGTTTGGGGAATGCTTGTGGACCCGACCGTCAGAAGCACTGTTTGAGACAGCCTGGGGAGGGGGAGCAAGCCCAGCCAGAGAGGCTGGCCCAGGCCCAGGCTGCCCGGAGCTGATCGCAGGATGTCCATTACAACCTAGAGGATAAAGGAGAGGGGGGCTCTGCGGGAGCTGAGGATGGACTGGAGAGGAGGAGCCCCGGAGGTGGGTCTCTGGGACACAGAGGGTGGTGGCCTCCTGCCCAGGAGGAGCTTGGGGACGAGGGCCGCTCCCCATTGGACCTGCCTCTCACAGAACAGGGCCAGGTAAGGGCTCCTCCCTCTTCAGCCTCCAGGAATGCGGTAGGCGGCCGCACCCTGCAAGGGTGAGCTGTTCCTACTCGCAGCCTTGCAGCCCAGGTTGGGTCTGGCTGAGACCTACTGGAGGCCCCTCACCAGGTGGGGGGCAGCAGGCCGGGTGTGGCTCGAGGGGGCAACTACGCACCTTGCTGTAGCAGTAAGAGGAGGGATCAGGGCCAGGCCAGTGGAAGTGGGGGCTGGCATCGCTCTGTCCCAGCCGCGCAGAACGTTCCTGCTGCTTCCCAGGAAACCAGGGCGTGAGTGCTGTTTTCTGGCCGTGGCCCGTGAAGGGGCAGCGTCAGAAGCAGCGGGTGGTCGATAGCGAAGGTGTGTGTCCCACCCCAGTCCTGACAGGCGGCCTTCTCTCCCGCAGACTCCTTTGTGAACAGCCAGGAGTGGACCCTGAGCCGTTCGGTGCCGGAGCTTAAAGTGGTGAGTGAGGCCCATGGGAGGCCCAGGCAGCCCAGGGGCTGGGGGTGCGGGCTGGAGTGGTGGGCCGGCGTTGCTTCCCCTGCTTCCAGTCCCCTCCGTCTCTAGGCTTGGTCTCTCCCGTCACCCCTCTCTTCCCTGTTTCTCTTTGCTCGCCCATCCGCAGCACCGGCCCCTCTCCTTGCTAATGTATTAGCCTGTCCTGCCCTCTGACCGCAGCTCTCCCGCCTTCCTGTCCCACAGGGCATTGTGGGGAACCTGTCTAGTGGGAAGTCGGCCCTGGTGCACCGCTATCTGACGGGGACCTATGTCCAGGAGGAGTCCCCAGAAGGTGAGCGTTACGGGCCGGCCTTAATGGCTGCCGTCCCTCCTTCCCGTTGTCTGTGCGGGGGGCTCCAGCCCCTTGACTTTCTCAGCGCTCCCGTCTTCTCTGTTGGAAGCTGTGGGTTTCTCCTGTTTGGCCCCCGTGGGCTCGCTCTTCTGGTTTGGGGCCTGACCGTGAACTCTGTCCTAGGGGGTCGGTTTAAGAAGGAGATTGTGGTGGATGGCCAGAGTTACCTGCTGCTGATACGAGACGAAGGAGGCCCCCCTGAGCTCCAGGTGATGCCCCTGCCCCCCGCCCTGGCCTTTGGTGCCCCTTTCTTGAGGTTCCCAGTTGGGACTGGGCAAGGTTGCGTGTGGGGAAAGGGGTACGCAGTTCGCCCGTGCCCAGGTGAGGGTGGTAATTGTGCTCGGTCCCCCCTAGTTTGCTGCCTGGGTGGACGCGGTGGTGTTTGTGTTCAGCCTGGAGGATGAAATCAGCTTCCAGACGGTGTACAACTACTTCCTGCGGCTCTGCAGCTTCCGCAACGCCAGCGAGGTGCCCATGGTGCTGGTGGGCACGCAGGGTGAGCGGGGGCTCTGGGCCGCCAGGTGGCAGGCGCGAGAAAGCCTGGCTCCCCCGCCCTCCTGGCGCTGGACCAGCCCTTTCGTGTCGCCCTAGAGCGGGCGCCTCCTCTTTGCCCCGTACGCACTGGGTCTTCCCCAGCTAAGATCCTGCCATCCCATCCGTGTGGTGGTCGTGTCCACATTTTGAGATGAATAAACAGAGTGTCTGGCTCGTTCCCACTCAGTGAGTCGGTGGCAGAGCTGGAACGAGGCCCAGACACCCGTATTCTCGTGCTCCGTGTCGTCCGCTGCCCGGGCTCTTTGCCCAGCCACCCTCTGACCGAACGGCCCACCGGCCGGCAGCCTCAGCTTCTCAGCAGGCTGAGTCAGTCCCCGCTCTCCCGTCTCCAACAGACGCCATCAGTGCCGCGAACCCGCGGGTCATCGACGACAGCAGGGCCCGCAAGCTGTCCACAGACTTGAAGCGCTGCACCTACTACGAGACGTGCGCCACCTACGGACTCAACGTGGAGCGCGTCTTCCAGGACGGTAACGGCGCCAGGGACGCTCCCCCAGAGGGGGTCAGGCAGGCGGGGGGGTGGGGGGGGAGGGCGGGGGGTGGCGGCTCTAAGCCGGGCTCCTCGCTTCTCCCCCCATGGGTGATTGACTGTGCTGTCCCCTGCAGTGGCCCAGAAGGTAGTGGCCTTGCGGAAGAAGCAGCAGCTGGCCATCGGGCCCTGCAAGTCACTGCCCAACTCTCCCAGCCACTCGGCCGTGTCCGCCGCCTCCATCCCGGCCGTGCATATCAACCAGGTGCGGGCAGCCTCCCCCCCGCCACTGCACGTCCCGCCCGCCGCGGCCCTGCCTCGCCATCCTGTCTGTCTGCCTGCCTGCCTGCCTGTCCCCACCTCGTCTGGGCTGCCGCCTTGCCGATGGTTTGAAAGCACTGGCTCGAGTTCCCTTAGCCTGCACGACTGGCCTGGCCTGGCCTCCTCTGTACCCTGTGGTGACTGCCTTCCCGCTAGTTCCCATCCCTGCTCGACACTCTCCTTGCCCCGCAGCTGCAGCGGCTGAGGCCGCCTAAGCATTTGTTCTGGTCAGCCGCGTTAGTGCTGTCTCAGTGCCCGCTTCCCGTGCAGCCGTTCTCAGGAGGCTCTAAGCTGAGCTCGTCCCTGCCGGCCCTCACCTGCCGGCCCCCACCTGCCGGCCCTCACCTGCTGGCCCTTCTCGGTGTTCGCATTTAGAAGAGCAGCACTTACCCGCAAGGGCCAGTGGCATTTGTGACGTGTGGGGTAGTGGGGGTGTTCTGAGCCGGGTCCTGCCAGGGTTTCTCCCGTATTACCACTTGGACACCCGCCCACTTCCTGGGCCTACTGCTTGGTTATTTTTTGGCCCTTGGCAGGCAGGCCAGTACTTGCATCTCCCCGCTCAGTCCCTGCTCGGCGGAAAGCCCTGGGCCATCACGGGTGTGCGCGCTGAGTGGTAAAGCCGACGGCCACTCCTTTACTTCTGCCAAGGGCCATCGTCTTTCTGAGGCCCCCTGGCCCACCAGTGTCCTGATGACAGCCTGGTGACTTTTCCAGAGAGCCCTCCCTTTAGCACTTTAGAAGGCGTCAGGGCTTCCCCTGTAAGCACTCCCCCGTGGAAGAAAGGAGGCACGGAAGGTCTTTCTTCACTGTCTCTGAGCGGTTCTACCTCAGCTGCAGAACCAGCTGTGCACGGGGGCCCTGCCCACCGAGGGGCAGCAGCTCAGGTGTTTTGCTCCCTTTGTACGGGTTAGGATTCGAGGAGGCTGCCAGGGCAGGACACGTTCTCTATTTAGTGATCATCTGATGGGCCGTTAGCGGGTGGCCTTGTCAAACTGTGCTTCCCGAGTCCTGGAGTAGACACTGCCGAGCACCTGCTGTCTCTCTGCTGAGATCCGCTGCCGCCTCTCTCCCTTACCTGCTGCTTCCTCTGGAGCAGTCTTAGTTTAGCTGTTCCGCTCTCTGCCCCGGCCCTCCTGGATCCTGTGCCCTGTCACCCACACTGCCTAGAAGCAAACCTCATCCTCCCCCCGCACTCTGAGGCCCGCCCTGGCCTCCTGCAGCCTTGCTGTTTGTCACTGACTTGGGGAGCTCATCCAGGGTGACCTGCCACCTCGCGTCACACCCACCTGTGAGCCAAGACTCCACAGTTTGTTCTCTTCTGGCCTCTGTCACTGACTCCAACCTGCTAGCCTTTGCCTCCGATTCAGCTCCCGGGCTGACCCCGAACGGCCCCTGCTGGGGCCCTAGTGGGGCAGCCCAGTGTGGTGACCACCGGGTCCTGCTGGCCTCCAGGCCGTGCTACCTTTCCCCTTGGTACCACCTGTAGGAGCTAGTGGCCCCTCTGCTGCCCCACGAGCCCCCGGCCAGGTCTCCGCACTGCAGGCTTCCCAGCTCCTGCCTGCCACCCGCCCCCGCGCCCCTCCCGGAGCCGCCCTCAGCAGCCCTCTCTGTCCTTAGGCCACGAATGGCGGCAGCAGCGCTTTCAGCGACTACTCATCCTCAGTCCCCTCCACCCCCAGCATCAGCCAGCGGGAGCTGCGCATCGAGACCATCGCTGCCTCCTCCACCCCCACACCCATCCGCAAGCAGTCCAAGCGGCGCTCCAACATCTTCACGGTACGTGCCCGCCCCTCCCGCCTGCCCGGCCGCCTTCACCGAACGGGCAGGGCCGAGCCCCCAGCCCCCGGCCAGGAGGGAGCAGGCAGGACGATGCCAGCTGCCGACCTCCATCCCCACTGACTCGCGCCGCTTCCGTCGGCTCCTTACCGGTGCCCCCCGTCCACACCCAGACTCTTCCAGACTGTTCCTCCGAGCCCACGGGGCCGCCCTCAGCGCATCCACACAGACCCTCCTCCCGGCTGCACACACACACCCTCCCTCTCCCCGACCTCGTAGGGCTTCCTGGCCAGCTTGAGGGATCTCTGGACGCGTCTGCTCTAACTCTGAGGCACCCGTGATTCCGCAGTTGTGGACTGAGGCCCCAAGATTGTTTGCCTGAGGCTACAGGAAGCGTTTGCTGGCAGAGCTAGAATGAACAGGGCCCAGGCCTCGAGTCCACCTGCCCGCTCTTTTCATTCTCCCACGCTTCCCACCCGCTGCTGCCATCGGCCTAACGAAGGCTTAGCTGTCTTTCCCCAGGCCTCCATCTCCTGATTCCCTGCCTCGGTCCCCCGACGAGCTCTTCCTTTCCCCCTCCCCGCAGACCCCAGCCCCAGGGTCCCGTGTGCCTTCCGCCGTAGGGGCCCAGCCCGTCAGCTCTTAGGTGTCCTGAGCCTGCATCTGACACGCAGTGCCCATCCCCAAACTCACCGTCCAGCTGGGACTTGGCTGGACCATTCCGGGAGTCTTGGGTCAGACACAGGTGGGTGAGCTGCCCGTGTGGACTCTCAGGAGATCGCCCTGTCCTTCTGCGTCACTCCACGTGCCTCTTTCTGAGCATCAGGGCGTGGCTGTCAGTCCAGCCCACCAGGTCAGGCCCCGGCCAGGCTCTCAGGAACCCCGTCCAGACAGAGCCAGTGCTCCCCAGGCCTCGCCCATTCATCCTCGCCTCTGCCTGCCCGGCGCACTTCTGCCCAGTCTGCCTGCCTCTGTCCGCCCTGTGCCTGCCTCGCACCCTCCCCGGCCATGCTGACCGACCCCCTCCCTGCGCCAGTTGCTACCGTGCGCTACAGCCGCCCCCAGCCCCCAGCCCCCAGCCCCAACCCTGCCTGGACTCGCAGCTCCCCGTCTCCCGTGCACGCCCATTGAGACGCACAGCGCCTTGGGCTGCCTGCTCGCGCCCACGCCTCCTGCCGCTGCCGCCGCCGCCGCCGAGCCCGTGGGCGACCTGTGTTTGCAGTGACTGCTATCCACGCCCTCAGCACCTGCTCCCTCCACACCATTCTTCACCTCTCGCCTTCCTCTGCCGCTGGTCCTGCACCACCCCGGGGCACGCGCTCTTCCCTCTGCCGCCCGCCGGGGCCCAGGGCCCCCTCGCCAGCGCCTTGGCGCTCCCCGCGCTCAGCTGCCTGCGCTGCGGAGCTGTTTCTGCCCGCCCGCCTCGCCGCGCGCGCGTCCTGGGCACAGCCGGCCCCGGGCCCTTTCATTCTCTCCATCTTCACCGTGGCAACCTTATTTTTTCTTTCCATTGTTTCCATGGTGACCTCACTTGCGCCATTGTCCCCGAGGCAGCCTCAAGACGTGTCTGTCTCTAGAGGTGCATCTCGGGACCTCCCCTTCTCATCATCGCTGCCGGGGCCACCCCCTTGCCCTCCTCGTCCTCCCCAGCAGGGCCACGCCTGTTCTGTGGCTGGCGCCCCCGTGACTCTCCCGCTGGACGTGGCCGCTGGCGTCCCCCGTCTCCCCCATGACTTCATGTTACTCGTTTTGTTGCCACTCTTGCCCGGCTTCCCGTCCTGGGGGGGGCCCCTCTGGGCTCCCAGGGATCCTCTGCTGGTTGGGGCCTCTCTGCTCACCAGCCTGGCTGGGACAGCCTGCGCCCCGCTCCCCACGACCGGCTCTTCTGTCTGGGGACCCGGTGGCAGCGGGCCCATCCACCTTCCTCCCCCCTGGGCCGAAGGGGCAGAGGCCGTGGCGCCCAGGAGAGGCCCGGGGCGGGTGCTGACGGACGGTGGAGCCGCGGGCGGTGGCCCTTGGCCTGCCTCTTCCCGCTCCTTTGGCTGTGCTGCCCCCGCGCTGCGGCTGCGGTCCTTTGCCTCTTCCTTGTGCCCTTGGCTCCTGGCAGCCCGGGTGAGCAGGAGGGTGTAGGGCCCGGAGTGGAGAACACTCCCCGCTGACATGGACTGCCCGGCGCCACCGCTGCCGCCGCCTGCCCGCCCCCCCGCACCCCCTCCCCCTCCTCTTCATCCCGCCGCCGCCGCCTCTCCCCAGCCGCCTGGGTCTCTGCCCTCACCAGTGCTGACCGACTGTGCGGGGCTTGAGTATAACTTGCCAAAATCTTTATTCTTTCGATATTTGCAGATATGTGCCACTGTTTCCAACTTTTCATCAACAAAAAGGCCTTTCCAACTCCTTCCAAATTAGAAGACCAGGTGGTGACACACAGCACCTCTGGACATTCTCCCCTGTGCGGGGCCGGAGGCGGGCCGGGCCCTGGGACTGCTCTCAGATGAGAAGCGGCCGCCGTGCTCCCCACTCCAGAGACCCACAGGAACCTTTGTAACTAACCCCCACCCCCAGGGAAGGCTAGGAACGCCGGAGCCCGCGGCTGGGGGCTGCCAGGGACCAGCCCTGCTGGACGCGCTGCGCCAGGCTCGCTGCATGGAGAAGAAGGGAGCTCGGCCCACGCCCGGCGCCGGCCAGCGACGAGGCCCAGAGGCCGGGGCGTCCGAGCGCCCGGCCGGCCGGCGGTCCAGCTGCTCCTGGGGGAGCTCCCCCGCCCCTCCCCTCCTCTGCTCCTTCCTGCATGGACTTCTGCCGTTCCTGCTCCGCTCCGGACGCCGCAGCCACGCCGCGCTTGCCTTCCCCTCTCTTGGCCTCCCATTTCCTAGGATCCGCATTCGGGCGGGCTCTGCCCCAGGAGCCCGGCAGGGGCGCAGGGCCTCTTCTGGCCTCTCTCCTCTCTCTCTCCATCCACTGTGCCCCTCGGGCTACGCCGCGGTGCTCGGCGTAATGTGCCATGTGGTGTCTGTGCCGCAGACGGGCCGCTACCCGCTCACTTCTGGACTTTGCTCTCCCTGGTGGTCATGCCCTGTGCTCCCGGCCATGTCCCTCAGCCCCACCGTACACCTCTCCTCGCCCCTTCCCGTCTCTTAACGCCCCAGCCCCCTGGGCTGCGCGCTCCTCACGCCCTCGGTATCTCGTGTCCTTGCTCTTTTGTAAGGGGCGGGCCCGGCCCAGTGACCTGTGCTGCTCTGTATGGTGCCGTGTGTAAGAATAAACCCGTTGGAATACTCGTGGTCTCAGTTCCTTCCCGGTCCCGCCGCCCCGGCCCCGCCCCACTGCTAGGGCCCGCCCAGGAGGAGGGAGGACGGGAGGGCTGGCTGGGGATTCCAGGTGGGCTGCTGACCCCGCAGACCCTGGGCCCCTTTAACACGCCTCTTCTGTTCTCTTCCAGTCTCGAAAGGGTGCCGACTTGGACCGGGAGAAAAAAGCCGCCGAGTGCAAGGTGGACAGCATCGGGAGTGGTCGGGCCATCCCCATTAAACAGGTCAGCACTCCCTTCCCCTGGGGCTGGAGAGGAGCTGAGATGAAGCCCAGGAAATGTTAGATGATGGTTCTTTTCGGGGCCTCTGGAAGATGGTGAGAGAGGCCAGCGCCCTGCCCCTGCCAGGCCTGAATCCTTAACAAGGAGAGTTCTCCTGCAGAGAAGAACTCACAGCACAGCGGGGAAAGGGTGGCCGGAACCCTCACGCTGCCAGTTCCTCCTCACCACCACAGGGGGGCAGCAGAGAGCCGCCTGCCATCCTCAGCTGCACTTCGCTGGTGGTGGTTCTGGAGGTGGGCGGCCCCGGAGGAGGGTATGGTCTCTCTGGCCTCCCTCCCCTCCTCCCAGAAAAGAGAATTCTCAAAAGAGTACCCCGAGGAGTACGCGTTGAAGGTCTTACCGAGGGCTCTTCCTACCCTGGGTTCACTGGCCCAGCCTTACCGTGTGAGCCTCTGTTTGTTGGTAAAGACGAAACTTAGTGGAGGGGCCACGTCCTGGTAGGGCCTCTCCCTCACCTCCTTCCTGAGTCACTGCCTGGCAGGGCTGGGCCACCCGGTGTTGGATCCTCCCAGACCTCCTGTCGTGGGTCTCTCTGCTGGAAAAAGACGTTGAGTGGTGGAGGGGTCTTTGTGCAGAGCTGATGGTGTGCTGGGCAGGCAGGGCTCTAGAACTGCTAAGCCGGCCTGCTGGCCAGTCCGCTGTACCCACAGGATGCTGCGCTTGGCCCAGATCTTCTTGGGAGCCAGTGGTTAGAGATGCTGTGTCTCCAGGGGCTGTGATGTCAGTTTTTGACCACAGAGGAGACTGGTGTGGCTGGAGCCCCTGAGGTCAGCCTGGCCAGGGCCCTGTGGTCAGGTTTGGCTCTCCAGGCTGGGGCTCCTGGAGCCTGTAGGTAGTGTGACCAGAATCCTGGTGTTAGGGACGGGGGTTTCTGACCGCACAGCGAAGGTCCACTGGGTTTCAGGAAGGGTTTCGGGGCCCAGAGGACACAGTGAGGAGCATCTGTGCTTCAGCCCTCCCCTGAAGTGTCACCACAGTGACGCCCAGCAGGCACTGCTCTAGGTGGGTCAGCCTGCCCGGGGGGCGCGTGGAGGGCCTGGGAGAATGGCGGTGGGCACTCTCCACCCCGTCCCTGTGTGTGTTTGGGCACAGAACTGGTCCATAAACCTGTTGATGGTGTGATTGAGTGTCTCTGGGGCCGTGCTGACCGAGGCCTCCCACAGGGCCCTCGCGGGGCCAGGCAGGGGACTGTCACTCCCGGCTTTGGGGCGTGTGCTCTGAGTACACACACATGCGCATGTAAACATTTAACAGACAACGCTTATCCCCACCCCCCTGCCCCGGCCCGTGCTCTGAAATAAGTTAGCCCCAGACGCCCCCTTTCCTGTCTGGGGTCGGTCTGATTTATCTGCTCCCTGAGTCCCCAACGTGGACGGGAAGGCGGGGCTGTGAGGTGGGGGGTGAAGCCCGGCCAAAGGGGTCAGCTAGGGTACTGGAGTGTCACAGGCCCCGAACCTCAGGGACACTCCGGAGGAGGCGGCACACAGCCAGGAAGCTGCCCGCTGGAGGCAGGTGCCTAGCCGCGCCGACCTCACGGGGGCTGGGGGCGTGCCTGCCGTTGGGACCGCGCGTCCTTCCACCACTCTCCCCTCTCTGGGCCAGTGGCCATTACTTGCGCGCCCCCCTCCCTCCTCCCCTCCCCCCCCCCCCCCCAGGGCCGGGCTAACTCCTTTCCCGCTCTCCTGTCCCGTTCTTCTCCCCATTCCGTTCCTCTCCTCTCTCCCACTCTGCTCCTGCTGGGAGTGGAGATTGCATTTCAGTTGCCATTTGCATTCCCAATCAATCCGGACTCCGCAATTAAGCCGGCTGGCGGAGCTGGGAGGGAGGCGGCGGCGGGAACGGGTCCTCTGGGGGCTGTCGCCTCCGCACCGCTCCCATTCCGCCCCAGATTGCTTCCTGCTCCGCCGTGCGCAGCCGGCCGGCCAGGGAGGGGAGCAGGAACCCCTGGAGCTCGCTCTCCTCCCTCGGAACGGGCTGTGACCCGGACGGAGGCGCCGGTAGGGCAGGGCAGAGCGGGCCGGGCCGGTGAGAGGCGGGCTGAGCCTGTGGGCGCGGGTCAAGCCCCAGCGGCCGAGGTCGCTCCTCCCCCGCCCCCCTCCCGGCGCTCCTCCCACGCCCCCTGCCAACGAGCGTCAGAGCAGCGTCGGAGCGTCATTACCGCCGTCCGCGGCGCCGGGGTCTCCTCCCGAGAGGGGCCCGGGTGACGGAGGAGGAAGAGTTCTGGGTAGACAAGGGCTTCCCGCTTACGCCGGCCTCTTCTGCATCCTGGCTCCTGATTTCCTGCTGGGGGGGGCGGGGAGCGGGCCCTGTAGGTGAGTCCGCGCTTCCGAGGAGACTGAGGCCCAGACAGTGACACGACTTACTTGATGTTAAGAGCTAGTTGGTGGCAGAACGGGGCACGGAGTCAGGTTTTCCTTTCCCTTGACCAGGAGGGAACCTGGTGAAGAGGAAGGGACAGAGGAGGGAGGGCGGGCTCAGGTGTGAAAGGTTTGAGAACAGAGGCCCTTGGGGAGCAGGTGGGAAAGGAGGGAGTGAGATGGGGCGCAGGCGAGCCAGCCGTGGCGGCCACTCCCAGGGGAGCGAGGTGGGCCTGGGCCGCCTTCTCCAGGGTCTGGCCGGCAGTCCTCAGGGCCCTGGTCCACAGTCAGGGGAGAGGCGGCGGCTGAACTGTTTCCACGTTCCTGGCCTGTGAGGGGATGGCTGCTACGCCCAGAGGCCGGTCGCCAAGGCTCCTTCGCGGACCACGATGCAGGGGCCGCGGTGGCCTGGGCTGTTCCAGCCAACCTGTCGTCTGGTGAAAGTCCCGTTCACACCCTTGGTCTACAGAAGCTCTTTGTGAGGAAAAGGGGGCCAGATAGCAGCAGCAGTGTCCTTAGGTGGACTGGCTCCAGTGGCGTGACTTCCCGCAACTGCACCTGTCTTTGAGGGCAGGAGGATGAGGATGGGGAAGGGAGTGGGGGAGCAAGGATGTGAAACACCTGTGATGTTATGGCCACCGCAGTCCCTGTTGTGGGGAAAGATGGGGCGGGAATCCCAGCCCCCCTGTTTGTTAACCTCACCCCCTAGGGCTGAGCCTTCCAGTAGGAAGCTTTAGTGGGGTAGGGGGCCATGGAATCCGGGGTTTACCCCCCACCCTCTCTCACAGTGAATCTCTTGACCCCCATTTCCGGCTTGTCTGAGGGCACGGCCCTCCCCTCCTGTAGGAGAGGTCGGCACAGGAGCTCTGGCAGCTCCTCTGCGACCTGCTGGGACTTGGCGTGCTGCCCGCTCTCGCCCAGCCGGGGCAGTCCCGCTGTGAGGGGGGGCTGCCCCCCAGGAGTTCTGCCTAGGAATGTCCAGGGAGCACTGCCTCTTCTCAGCCCTCCCGAGTTTGGGGAGGGGGCCCCACAGGGGTGATGACGGTCCTGGGGCACCTGCCGCCTGTGCACATCCGTGTCCCATCCCGACCCGAGCTCCATCCTTGGCCGTTCTCCCTTGCTGTCTGCTGTTTCCAGGCGAAAGCCAGTGGGCGAGGGACCGTCGGGGGTTGTCATCAGGGGAGGGCAGCAGAGGCCGTCTGGGGTGTGGGTGGACGCCTCGTCTGCCTCGGTGAGGTCTCGCAGCACCTCTGACACCGCACGGTCTCGGCTGGCTCTTCCCCCGCCCCGTCCACCAGCTGTTCCCCGAGCGTCTGCTGCATCCCAGGAGTGTCGCAGTGCTGAGGGTGTCGAGGAACGACATGCCCAAATCCCTGCCCCTGGGGAGCTCTTGTTCATCCTGGTGCCCATCTAACCTCCACACCCAGTGTCTTATCAGCTCACACGGGAGATTTGGTTGCTGGGCTGTATGGCTGGGTCTTCCCACTGCCTGCCTTGGGGGAGACTGGGCCATTCTGGGGACAGTTAGGGGCTTTTCTGCTCTATTTGGGGCTGCCACAGAGGGTAGGAGGCCCGGGCCCTCCTGAGGTCTCTGTGCTGTCGTTCCACCCCATCCCTGGAGACGGTGGGTGGGAGCATCACTGCTGGGAGGCCATCTAAACCCCCGCCTCCCGTTGCTGACGTAGTTCCACAACCTGGGGGAGAGGACACCTCCCTGCCATGGGACGGTGTCCATGGTAACTGGAGAGGTGGGTTCCAGGCTGCTTCCTGAGGACGGTCAGGGGCAGCCGAGTTCCTTAGATGGGTTCATCCGCCTGGCTCTCCCTGGTTCGGTTTTAGTCCCGTGTGGCCTCTCCATGCAGATAAGCACAGTGACCCGGGAGGATGGGGGGCGGGGGATGCTGTGACCCGTGGACACTGAGACCTTCCTCGTAGCTGTGACGTGCGGGCCTGGCTTCTGTCTCTGATCCGGCCTCTGTCCTCAGGGTATCCTGCTCAAGCGCAGTGGAAAGTCCCTGAACAAGGAATGGAAGAAGAAGTACGTGACCCTGTGTGACAACGGGCTGCTTACCTACCATCCCAGCCTGCACGTGAGTCGGGGGGCTGCGCCTGGGGAAGGCTGGGCGCCGAGGATGAGAAGCGGACGTGGAAGGGCTGACTCCAGGTCCAGAGGGAAGCGACCTTAGCTCAAAAAGACCTTTCCTCGAGAAAGGGCCTCGCTTTGGTGGCTTGGGAGTTGCACAGACTCTGAGACCCAGGCCCAGGCTGAACACTGCACGAAAGCTCTGAGTCTTGGCTGAGCCCTTTGTGTTTTTTTAAAGGGATGACCTTGTCACTCCCTTTCACTTTTTTTTTTTTTTTTAATATTTATCTTTGGCTGCGTTGGATCTTTGTTGCGGCGCGTGGGCTTTCTCTAGTTGCAGCGAGCGGGGGCTACTCTTGGTTGCATTGCGCGGGCTTCTCACTGCAGTGGCTTCTCTGGTTGCAGAGCACGGGCTCTAGGTGCGCGGGCTTCCATAGTTGTGGCACGCAGCCTCAGTAGTTGTGGCTCGTGGGCTCTAGAGCGCAGGCTTAGTAGTTGTGGCACACGGGCTTAGTTGCTCCGTGGCATGTGGGATCTTCCTGGACCAGGGCTCAAACCCGTGTCCCCTGCATTGGCAGGTCGATTCTTTTTTTTTTTTTGGCGGTACGCGGGCCTCTCACTGCTGTGGCCTCTCCCGCCGTGGAGCACAGGCTCCGGACGTGCAGGCCCAGCGGCCATGGCCCCCGGGCGCAGCCGCCCCACAGCATGGGGGATCCTCCTGGACCGGGGCACAAACCCGTGTCCCCTGTATCGGCAGGCGAACTCTCAACCACTGTGCCACCAGGGAAGCCCTGGCAGGTGGATTCTTAACCACTGCACCACCAGGGAAGTCCCGGCCGAGCTCTTTGGAGTAAACTCACCCCTGGGGACGGTCACCTCTGGGCTAGGCTGGTGTGCGAGTCAGGTTCTGCATCCTACACTCTAGTTGTTTTAAGAGCTGGATTGGGCCCGTTTACATGGAATTGCTCAAGCTGGGGGGGGGTCAGTGTTGCCAACAGTTGTGTCTCTGGGAGCTGCACCATTGGGGTTACGCCTGGGCTCCTGGGATGATGTGGAGCGAAAGGGCAGTTAAGCCAGGGCTGCTGGGGTGGCGGGCCTGCACAGGCCCCCTTGGGAAGAGGAGTGTCGGGGGTACTGTTGGTAGGGCAGAGGGGTCTGGAAGGGTGTGGCCGATGCCCGGGGAGGGGCTGAGGCACAGTGACGGTAGCGTGGCCCCCGTGGCCGCTCCCCCACCCTTCCTCCCTCCGCTCCCCTCACTGCGTGGCTCCAGCGCACAGCTGTCCCCAGCATCCATCTCTGTCACCACCCTGCTGTGGGGCTAATGAGTTCTCCCGTGAAGCCCCTGAAGCGCAGCACGTGGGCTGGCTCCACCCCCGGCCCGGAGGCCCCAGGCCTGCCTCCGAGGGTCCCTCGCCGGCCTTTGAATCTGCACAAGGTGTCCGGGGTCCCCGACCTGAGGCGTGCTGGGGTCCACGGTTCGGCCATAGCTCCATCCTGAGAGCACAACCCAGGACGGCTGAGAAAGCTCACAGGCCTGGTTTGGGCCTTCCAGTGAGGCCAGAGCCCAGCCTGGCCCTCTGGGTGTCTCTGGACCTGGCCCTTCCCCTCAGCTCGGGGCCTCTTACTCCACAGGGCGGGAGCTGGTGCCATGATACTGGGGCTGAGGGGGGTTATAGACGAGGGGCCACGGCCAGGGGCCCTTGGGAACTCAGCACAAAGGCTCCTGGGTACCGTCCTCTCCCCCGTTCTGGCCTCCTCCTCGCCCAGGACCTGGTCCCGCTGCTGAGTCCACGCAGGACAAGAGGCAGCGAGGCTACTGGTAGAGCCCTGATGAGAGGCACCGTGTCTTAGGGAGCGGGGAGCGTCTGCGGGTGCAGCGCCCCCGGCCGGAAAGAGCAGGACCATAGTTTTTCCCAGCAGAGAGGGTCTGGGCCCTCCTGGCTTCCAGCGCCCACAGCCCAGGAGGACACACGTGGCCCTGACCAGGCACCTCCTGGCTGCTGGGCTGGGAGCTGGCCTGTCTGAGGCCTCCGTTTCCCCACCTGTGTGGCAGTGGCCTTCACCCTCGTCTCTGCTGCATCCTTACCTGTTTCTCCTGCTTCACGCTGCCCCCGGCTGGGCACCCTGTGCCCCCTGCTGGTCCCATGCCCCCCCCCAGGAAGGAGGAGAGGGATGGGAGCGGGGTCTCGGCACAGGGAGGAGAGTGCCTGGTGTTGTGCTCGGTTTTGGTTTCGGAAGGGAAGGTAAAGGCCTGAGGGATTGCTGTTTTTACACACAGCTTAACAAACTGGAGAGCAGAGGCTCGGTGGGGTTTGCCGGATCATCAGTCACCCAGCCAGTGGCTGGGCTGTGACTTGGCCCATGACTTTGAGCGTTGCCCAGAGTTTTCTGTAGTGCCAGGAGCGCCTCCCTTCGGGGCTGCCTGCGAGTCACTGGAGAGTTACCACTGGGGCAAGTAAGGTGGCTGGGTGGGTGTGGCAGGGGCAGCCGGCAGCCCACGCGCCCGGCACGGCTGGGCGGCAGATGCTCTTGGAGTCCCGTCCAGCGCCGTGCTGCCCGTGAACCGTGTGTGGCTTAGTGTGTCGGGCGCGGGACAGGGTCTGGCGGCAGGCGCTTCCAGGCTGTTGCTTCTTTCTTGCGAGGTGAATCGAAGAGGCTGCCGCCTCTGCTGCCCCCCCACCCCCCGGGGCCGCAGGACACGGTGAGGAGGTTGAGAGCATGGCCTCCCCATCCGTCAGCCCCTCGCTGGCTGCCCTCTGGCTCCGTGGTCAAAGTGCACGTCCTTTCCCAGCTCGCCACCTGCTGGATGCCCCCAGCAACCAGCACGCGCAGATGGCGGCCTCCCTGCCCTGTAGACGCTTCTCGTTCACGAGACGCGAATCAGATTCGAAACCGTGGTGACAGTGAAAGCACGTGCGCGGCCCCGGGGGCCTGAGTTCCCTCCCAAAAGAGGCCGCTCGCCTCGGTTTCCATCCTTGGTGGCCGCCGCCCTCCTGTTGCTATAGCTCTCCCACCTCCGTCCCCTCTTTGCCGTGTTTTCCAGCCTGAGCATGCTTCCCAGCTGCCAGCAGTGAGCAGGGACCCTCCGTCCCCGGAACTGCCCGCTTCCCTTGGAGGCGCCAAGGGAGCCAGAGAGGAAGGCCCGTCCGGGAACTCCTGGCCTAGCCCGGCCTTGCCCATGAGACCCGAGGGCAGTGGTGCTGGGGACCCGCCTCCCGATGGGGGCTGGCGGGATGGGCCGGGCTGCAGAGGAAGGGCTGGCGGGCAGGCCTCGAGCCTCACGCCCAGCCCCTGCCTAGCCCCAGAGAGCCCGCCACAGCCTCTCCCGTTTTGCAGCCAGCGAAGCCATTCACACAATCACCTTCTGTTAATTCTATCTGCAACATCAATTAAATTGTTTGTAGAAACTAATTGAATGTGGCTTAATCACACATCTTAATAGCTTTCCACGCTCTGAACTCGTTGTTAATTCCAGTAATAAAACGAGATGAGAACGCTGGCTGGGTAATTAGCGAGGAGGCTGGGGAAGAAATTGCTGTTTGATGGTGGGTAATAAAGGCAGCCGTGGTGACCGCTCTCCTGAGCAGCCGCTCCCACCGCCACTGCCGAGCCCCCGTTCTGCTGACGGAGGGAAACGCCGCTGCTCTGCCCCGGATGCCCTATCCCTGCTGCTGCCTTTTGAGCTCCTGCCGCACTCTCCTTGGGGCCGGGCCCCGCCTCTGGGCCTGGGCCTGCAGCTGGCCGGGTGCTGGCCTGCTCCCCACACCCCCCGAGCAACCAGTGCCCGTCCGAGGTGGTCGGAGATGCTGAGGGCCGGTGCTTTCCCCTTACGTTGGTTGCTGGCTCCTTGGGCCTGAACAGAGTCCCTCCGTGTGGCTCTTTTTCTTGGCCTGGAGTCAGCTTTTCCCGCCGTGTCCCAGCCTGGTTATCCCAGGGCCGTCGTGGGGCCTGAAAACTGTTGCAGCTGCTGTGACCTCCTTGTGAACTAGAGCAGCCCAAGCCCCTCCCCCAGGAAAGGGACTGCAGCTGTGCCTTCGGCCCAGCCAGCTGTTGACAGTCGTCTGGAGCCGCTGAGCTAAGATGTGACTGTGTGCGGGGTCCTGGGTGCGTGCGGAAGCCGAGTCGGCGGGCTGTCGGGCCTGGAGTGAGGAGGGCCAGGAGGGTGGAGTCACACGCTGGATGCTGGGCCGAGAGCAGGACCAAAGGGCCAGCGGCCACCGGGTGGGGCCAAGTTTGCTGGAGAAGGGACCAGGGGGACGGAGCCCTGGCAGTGCTCGGCAGAGCGGGGGTGAGAGGTCGTTGGAGGAGAGGGGGTCCTCCCGTGGGTGGAGCCCACCCTCACCGACTTCTCAGTGATGTTGTTCTGTGCTTCTGAGACACGAAGCAGACCCCCTCGGAGCGGGGGTTGCCTGAGGCCAGGCACCCGGCACTGTCCCTCACGCGGGACTAAGTGGTGGCAGGAGGGCACGGATGCAGCGCAAAGCTGCAGGGAAAGGAGCTCCTCCCCTCCGGCTTGCTGTGCCCTTGCTGTCTTTCTGGAGGGCCATCTGCCTGTGAAGGTGTCAGAGCTGCTTGGAGAGTAAAGAGTGAGTACAGGCCAGGCCAGGCCTCCAGGAGCCGGGCTTGACTGGTGAGGCCAGCGTGCTAGTATCGGCGGTGCCCCGGCCTCCCCACGGCCCTCCTGCCGTAGTCCTGCCACAGGCCCTCGCGCTGGTCCCCTGATGACCCGCCCCGTGGTGAGTTCCAGCCCGATGCAGAAGTGCAGGAGCAGGGCTGGTGCTGGGTGCTCTGTTTCCTTGTTCTCAATTCTCTTCCTAACGGGAAGCTCCCACGTTCTCTTGGCTCCTCAGGGCCAGGTGGCCCCTTTCTCCTTGATGTCCTCTTGCTCTTTCACAGGGTGAGGGCAGCCCCTGAGCCCCTTGCCAGCCCGCCCGGGCCCTGCTTCCCAACAGGCAGCACTCCCCATCGGCTCTTTTGAGCAGAGGACATTGTCCCTTTTCCCTGAAGCTAAAAGTTGAGAAGGTAGGAGAACACCTGGGTGACCAGCAGTGATGCTCCAAGTGGGTAGGGTGAGAGGGTTGGGGCCTGGAAGGACACGAAGACGCCATCGAGCCAGATGCTCAGGGAAGCGCCCTGGGTGCAGAACATCCCAGAGGCTCTCTTGAGGGAGGAGAGGCGCCCATCCCGAGTCTGATTGGTGGAATTCCGTCCGAAGTTAAATTGCTGCCACTGGCCCAGCTTCTGCCCCCGGAAGGAGCCTTTGCCACATTTTACGGAGGACGTTTGCTGGGAACTGCCCCGGAACTCGCTGGTGCCAGGGGCAGGGAGGCAGGAGTCGGCAGCCTGGAAGGAGAGATCAGAGCAGCAGGGAGAGCGGGGCCCAGGCCGGGCGGGCCTTACGGCAGGCAGCCAGCCAAAGGGCGGGCAGGGCTGTGCTCTGCGTCACCCACCTCCCGCGCCCCCCGGCCCCTCCAGGTGCCACTCCCTGGGGTGGGGCGGTCCCAGGCCGAGGTCGAGAAAGTGGATGGTGGGGCTCGGCACCCAGTGGCTCCCACCCTCAGGGTCCCTCCCCACTCATCCAGTTCCAGGGCCCTGTCGGTACTGACTTGAAGGCAGGGTTGGCTCCTGGGCCGAGGAGGAAGTTTGCCTTCCGTGCAGAGCCTTGGGAACCCAGAAAGCCTGGGCTTGAATCTGGCTGTCACCCGCTGATTGTGTGACCTGGGGCAGGTTAACCTTTGTAAGTCTCAGTTTCTTCACCCGCAAAGTGGGCATCGTAACACCGTCCTCCTAGCTGTCGTGACGATCCCGTGAGGCGGTGTATGGAATGTAGATGTGATATACAGCTGTGGCCCAGTGGACACCTGGCACGTGGCTGGGTGGGCGATGTGATGTTGTCAGTGGTTGTTACTGTTCCTGCCGTTGGGATACTCACTGGTACCTGTGGAACCGTGGACTCGTCTCAGTATCCCTAAGAACAGCGGAAAGAATCAAAGGCTTCCCTGTAACTGTTCAACAGATGTTTATCGTCAGGTGCCATTCTAAGGACTGGGGACTGCTCTAGGCTTTATAAGTTCTCAAAGTCCCAAGTGGTGGTGGGAGCTTCTGAAAATAGGGCTGAAGTCCTTGGTGACCAGCCACCCGGGGCCCGGGGCAACCCAGTCGTCCACATCCCGCGGAGCCTGTCAGTTCCTCTCCTCGACCACGTGCCGTCTCTCCCTAAATCCCATCTTGGTTCATTCGGTACTTGGCCTCCTTTCGTTGCCTCCTGAGCCGTCTTCCCTAAAGGAGCCCCGAGCCTCAGATCTTGGCTCTCCACCCTCTGTCGCCCCTGCCCCGCTCCCGGCTGAGCCCCGCACCGAGCCGCACGCGGGCAGCCTTGGAGGTGTGCTGTGCGCGCCACAGAACTCGGGCTGTCCCCCTCCTCCCCCCCACCCCCACCAGCAGCACGGGGGAGAGACCCAGGAGTTGGGAGGGTCGGAGGTGAGGTGCTGCCTAAGAGTGACCTGTCCTAACGAGTCTTCCTCTGTCTTGTCCACGTGGCCCTAGGACTACATGCAGAACATCCACGGCAAGGAGATTGACCTGCTGCGGACCACGGTCAAAGTGCCAGGGAAGCGCCTGCCCCGAGCCACGCCGGCCACGGCCCCTGGCGCCAGCCCCCGGGCCAACGGGATGGCCTTGGAGCGGAGTAGCGCGCAGCTGGGCGGGGGAACAGGTGAGGGGGCTGCTGAGGTGGGAGGGGGCGTGTGGCTGCCGTGGCCCCGTTTGTCTGGGAGGGTGGGGCGCGCCGCGACGGGGCCCGGAAGGGAGGCGTGTGGGGCTGCACCCCTCCCCAGCCAGGGCCTCAGGGCTCCAAACACGCCGGCCACCCGGCGTCTTGCTTCGGGGTCAGCTCAGCCAAGCGCAGTTGCCACAACGCTGCCCTCGTGCGGTTAGTAGCGGTGCGGCCAGTGGACCGCCTGGCAGATCAGAATGGGGACAGGTAGCCTCGTGCCGACAGGGGGCATCAGCGTCTGGAGCCAGGCAGGTGATGCTGGGGACGCCGGGGCCCCCTGGCACCAGGGCCACATCTCAGTCGAGTTTGCCGGGCGGGAGGGGACACAGCTGCCTGGGACAAACCTGGTAACCGTCCTCAGGTCTGCAGTGAGAGGCCGGGGGGGGGGGGGGGTGGTCTTTGCTCAGAGAAGACTGAGTTTAGAGAGAAGCTGGAGGCCGAGCGCACTCTGCCCCGTGTCCAGAAGAGGTGGGGCCTCCTGAGTGTGCCCCTGGTTGGAGGTGAGGGCCCCGAGAAGCCGGCACCCCGGCCTCTTGCGTGTGCCACCACTGCCCCCCAGCCTGGAGGCGCTGCGAGGGGCAGGGGGCGGGCACTGGCCCCGCTGGTGGAGGGGTGCTGGCTGCAGTAGATCTGAAGTCGAGACTATCCTCCCCATGCTGTGTGGATGAGGAAACAAAGGTTCCGAGAAGTTAAATAACGTGTCTGTAAACTCCCACAGGAAGTGGTGGAGCTGGGTTTGAACCTGCGCGTGCCTGACTTGGGAAGCGATGTTCTGTCCCCTAAGCCCTTGAATTAGACAGAGAGGGAGCTAGCGGACGGAGGGAAGGAAGGAAGGAAGCTGAGGACAGAAAGACAAGAAGGATGGGTAGGGCGCCAGGAGCGGCCTGTGGGGCTGCACTTGGGGGGCGGGGAGGCGGGCCCTGGGTGTTCTGCGTGGGGCGGGGGCAGGGGCGGGGCCGCTGGGGAAGGGAAGGGCCGGGGCGGGGCTGGGGACCTCGCGGAGCTGCCTGTGGACTGGCTTGGGGTTTCTCAGATGACACCAGAGGGAGCATGGAAGGGGAGCGTTTCCTTGCAGGCAGGCAGCAAGGGGAAAGCTACCTGTTCCCTCAGAGGAAGGGAAGCCTTAAGACACTCGGTCCTGTCACATTCCTGGTCCCTGAAGACCTTCACCTGGGGAGCGGAAGTGGTGCATGGAGAAGGGAGTGCGCGGCACACTCACCCACGTAACTGCCAGTACCCGCAAACGCTCGCCGACGTCCCCGGAACACATGGCCAGGCGCCACCGGAGCCGCGTCCCCTCCGCCGCGCGCCGACCTCGCACACACTCATACATGTCTCCGCTCACCGGGCGATGTTAACATCTCATTATCTTTGTTACTGTAATTACATTATCCGCTGCTTTATGCAGAATTATTCTCCGAGGACTAATTGATGGCTCCATGTTTAATTCATTAATCATTAGCATCAAATTCGACAATTACGGTGCATACTGATTGTGGGATTGCAGGCGTAATGAGGGGAGAATTAACAAAGGAAAGGGAAAGCGCTTTCCCTCCCTCGGGGTTTTGGGTTGGGGGGCTTGAGGAGGAACTTGGGCCTGTGCTCTCTTTGGGTGGGGCTGAGGGGAGGGGGGAATAAGATCTGGAACCCGGGGCGCGGGGGGAGATGGAAGCAGGCGAGGGGTGGCGAGAAGCACAGCATCTGAGAAGTTAAGACCCTAGGCTGCTCCCCTGGAAGGTTTCCTGATGGGGGTCGGTGCGGGGGGACCCCAAGAAAGGCTAACTTTGCAGGGACCTGTTAGGCAGGGTGGGAGGAGCTGGCACAGGTGCCACACGTATGTTAACAAGCACTTAACTGTGTGTCTGGTCCTGCCTGGGGTGTTATGACAGATACAAGAGAAACACAAAACCCGCCCCCACCATTCAGTCTCGTGCTGTCCCCGGAGCGAGCCTGTTCCTTTACCTTCTAGTGGCTTCCGCGCGCATCTTCCTGTCCCCCGGATTCCAGAAACTTGACCCCTGTGCTTGCGGGGCTGGTCCGGGGCCTGGTGTCGGCCGCTCGCCCCTCCCTCCGGCTTGTTCAGCTTCAGGGCGAGTCTCTGCCTGTCACTAACCGCGGGCACCCGGCCAGCTGCCCAGCTCTGAGTGCAGACCTCCCTCGGCCGTGGCCTTCTGGCCTCAGGCCCCACCCTGTCTCAGGTCGGCTGAAGTGAGAGGGCAGTGTCGCTGTCCACGGCTGGGCCTGGGGCCCGGGGGCCGTTGCCACCATCTCCCCACGGGTGACTCGGGCCCGGGGAGGGCGCGCACTGCTGCCCCCACCGCCCCGGGCTTGGCGCTCCTGGAGCCTTCGATTCCCCTGGCTCTGCTGTTCTTCCCCGATGGGAAACGAAAGATTAATTTTCTCCAGCCCCAGAGGATAATTACTAATACTAATTAGACATAATTACTTGAATTTGATACACTTATTCCTCGTCAGAATGGCAGCAAAGCTGAGGCACGGCAAATGGCATACGTGGCCTGGAACGGGGTTCGGGGCCTGGCCAGGAGGGGCAGGGGCTGGGATAGCAGGGGAGCAGCTCGGCAGTGATGGGGGGACTGTCCCACTCACCCAGCTTCTGGCTCCTGATCACAGGGAGGGGACAGAGGCGTGGACCCTGGTGTTCATGGAGACAAGGGGGGGTGTGAAGTCTGGGCCTATGGGAGGCCTCCGGTTCTCCAGTGATCCTGGCCCGGTGCCTGGTGAATCCAGGAGCCCCTCATCCTGGGTCAGTGTCCTGCTGGGATTTCTCAAGCTCTGCCCCTAGCTGTACTTTCAGGAGAGTCTATGGGTGCCCTTCCCCCGGCCTCCCCTCCCAGTCTGACCCTTCCGCCCCACCCCCCCAGGTGCCCCCCACTCAGCCAGCAGCCCAGCCTGGGCCGGCCCGCGCCCAGAGGGGCTGCATCAGCGCTCCTGCTCTGTTTCCAGCGCCGACCAGTGGAGTGAGGCCGCTGCCCTGCCCCCAGGTACGCAGGACCCGGTGAAGCCGCAGCGGAGGGCAGCCGGGGAGGCCGAGATGGGCAAGGGGGCGCGGCGGAGCCCTCCAGGGCTTGTGGCAGAGCCGGTGCCACACCTGGGGCGTGGAGTGGGGTGGCTGCCCCTGTGCTGTCCCCAGGCCCGCGCCAGCGGTTGGCGCTAGAGACCCTCCCTCTGCAGCTCCCTGCCCGCCCACCGCTGTCCATCCCCATCAGCCCCCTGTGCCGCCAGCTCATCAGCCTCTCCGCTGGGGGGGGGGTGCGGGGGAGCGGCTGAGTGGGGAGGTCGGAGGCTGGGGGCTTGAAACAGTTCCGAAGGCGGCAGCTAGCCCACGTGGAGCGGGGTCCCCGCAGACAGGATCAGGGAGCTGTCCGGAGAGGTGCTTTCTCCCCCGCGCTGCCCCCATAGGAGAGGTGCTTTCTCCCCCGCGCTGCCCCCATAGGAGAGGTGCTTTCTCCCCCGCGCTGCCCCCACAGGCTGAGGCCCCACCCAGTCTGGGTGGTCGAGAACTCTCCCTTCCCACCTCCGCCTGCTCTCCCTGGCCTTGTGGTCTTCTTCCCTTCATCAGCGTCTGTGCCTCGTCTTCCCCTTACTTCTTCCCCCGCCTCTGCAGCGAGCACCTCCGCGCGCTCTCCTCACTCACCCGTAGCCCCACATCCCTCAGCAGTCCTGAAGGCTAGAGGGAAATGGGCGCAGCCCGGCCCTCCTCTCCTGAGTGAGGGTGTGAGAGGGAGGAGACTCCCTGGGCGCCAGGCACGCTGCTGCTCCCGCGTCCCTCCTGCCCGGCTGCAGCGCGCTAGCTCTCCTCCCCGACTCGCCTCCCAGAGACCCTGCCCAGGCCCGCATGCCAGCAGAAGCGCCGGCCCGGCCTGAGCTCTGACAGCAGGAAGCCGCTGGGCGCCCACGGCCCCGGGCCTGCGTCACCTGCCCGGCCAGGCCCAGGCCTCTGGCCGGTGGATGTAGAGGCCCCAGAGGGCAGCCGGGGGCCCTTCCCGGGTCACCGTCCTGCGGCCTGTGCTGGCCTTGGTGGGGCCCCTCTGTTGAGTCTGGCAGGCGGAAGGCAGGGAGGGAGGGCGCGTGTCTGCCTCTAATGAAGTTTGACATTTAGTGGTGAGCGTCGGGCGGGGTGTGGGAGACGGGAGCTTGATTAGCGCGCTCTAATTGACAGTAATTAGGCAGCTCCCTGATTGTTTCTAATTCTGCTATTAATTGTGAGGAGCGGGGAGTGTGATTGAGGATAAATCTGGTGCGGAGCTGCTGGGTCTCCAGCCCCCGGCCGCCTTCCGCCCTCCAGGCTGCAGAAGCCGGTTCCCTCTGCACCTTCACTCTGCCCTGCCTGCGGTTCCTACACGCTCCTCTCCACCCTCCCTTCCTCCAAGGCCGGGGGCGCCTTGGGGCCTGTGGGCAGACCCCTCCCGGGGTGCGGACAGGGCGGGAGTGCCCCCCCTTCCCCCTGCCCCGGCTGCAGTTCAGGGTGGAGCCCCCAGCACCCCGGGCAGGGCCTGTGCGGGCCCCTCCCCTCTCCCCACACTTCTCCACCTCTCCCTCACCAGCCAGTGGCCCAGCCGAGGTGCTCAGTTCCAGCCCCAAGCTGGAGCCTCCCCCATCTCCCCACTCCAACCGGAAGAAGCACCGGAGGAAAAAGAGCACCGGGACCCCCCGACCAGACGGCCCCAGCGGTGCTGCTGAAGGTTAGGGGGACCCGCGAGGGAAATGGGGCACAGGAGGCGGGCAGCGGGACTTGGGGATAGTACCTGAAGGGTCCCCCTTTCTGTATTAGGCTAAAAGCACTCTCTAATAGTAATTTCCAGTAAAAGCAGCTCCACCGCTTCGGGTCACCTCAGCCTGGTATCTTAGAAGAGCTCTTTCTTCTGCCTAACTTAAAGCCTTCCTGTGAAAACGTGAGCTTCCTTGTTTTATTCTTACAGAAGGTAAAAGACAGCAGGCCGCTACTCCCCCCGCAGCTCTTCCAAGGGGGTGCGGGCAGGACCCATGTTTTCTGTGTCTTGTGTCACCCATTGAGTTTAAGCAGTGCTGGGCGCGAAACAGGTGCTTCATACGCGTGCGTGTTCGGCTGAGCCTCTCCTTAGTCGTCTTTAGGCTGAGGGATTCCAGCTCCTCAGCTATTTTTCCATAGGTCCTTTCTCGTAATCCCTTATTAATCATAGCGCTGCTTCTCTGGTTTTCCCCAGAGTGTCTTCAGAATGTGCCTCTTCTCAGTGGTTGGAGCGTCCTTGCTCCTAAATAAGGGTAACCTACACTGATGCACAGTTGCTGGTTTATACTCTGATGGTCAGGGTTAGGGGCGTGGCTCGGTGCGGGAGATCATCTCTAAGGGAAGGAGCCACCTTTCCCAGCCAACCGGTGACACAGGGGTGCTCAGCGCTCATGGCACGGGGTGCGCCTGTACCAGGGAACTGAACCCCACAGACTGTCACCGTTATGTAGTTCAGAGATGGTTGGAAGCGAGGTGAGGTGGAATGGTGGAGCCTGGGGAAAGAAAGGTACCAGTTTCTCTACGAAGACAGTTCCGTTAAGGGCGCCTTAGAGCAGGAGCCCACCAGGAGGACTTCCCTTGGCGGGGGGTGGGGGTGGGCGGGGAGGGCATGGCCAGTGCCACTGGTGCGGGAGGCTGCCCTGGCAGGACGTGTGGTCTCACTTGGGCCTCCTCACAGGCACCTGTCTCTCCAGCCGCAGGACACACTCGCACTGCTTGTTAGGAACCGTTCACCCACGGGGCGGTGACCGGCGGGAAGGAGATCCACGTGACTGTCTCCTGGGGGGCCTGGGGGAGCAGAGCTGGGAACAGCTTCACTGCACTGCTTGGGAAGTGTCTGTCACTGCAGATGTCCTCAGGTTCCTATCTGCTCACACATCCGAGTTAGTCTGTGGAGGAAACCTCTCCTCCTCTCCCCATCCCCTTGCCCTCCCTGCCTGCCTGTGCCAGGGTAGCGGGGGAGGGGCCCGGCTCCCAGGAGCCCCACGCTGACGCCGTCAGGAATATTGGCTTTAATGAGCTGCAAAATGAGGTGGCTGCAGCTGACATGTACGGATGGTGCCCACCCCCGCCTTCGCCGCCCCCCCCCCCCAGCACTGTCTCCTAACGCCCCATCACATCCTCCAGATACTCAGCTCTGCTTTCCCCAGGAAGCAACCCTCTGCTTTCCAGACCCATTCCCAGCAGTGCCAGGGATGCCAGAACCTCGCTTCCCCACCTTTTTCTCCCAGGCTCCGCAGGTGGCTAGGATGGAGGTCTGGGGGCTCCACACGGCGCTCTGCCCCCCGACTCCCCGCAAGGTGCCCTGGAGAGAGCGGTCCTCGAGGCTGGGGTGGCGTGTCCCTGCACGTGCGTGCCGGCAGGGGCCCTCTGCCCTCACGCCGGCGTGTGTCCCTGTGCCCACAGAGGCCGAGGAGTCGTTCGAGTTTGTGGTGGTGTCCCTCACCGGGCAGACGTGGCACTTCGAGGCCTCGACGGCAGAGGAGCGGGAACTGTGGGTACAGAGCGTGCAGGCCCAGATCCTCGCCAGCCTGCAGGGCTGCCGCAGCGCCAAGGACAAGGTTGGCCCAGAGGCCCGGGTGGGGTGGGGTCCCAGGTTGGCCTCGCGACTGACCAGCCACCCCTGCCTCTCCCCCCGAGGCAGACTCGACTGGGGAACCAGAACGCAGCTCTGGCTGTGCAGGCCGTGCGCACCGTTCGTGGCAACAGCTTCTGTATTGACTGCGATGCCCCCAGTGAGTGCCGGGCCGGCGGGGCCGGGCTTGTGGGTGGCTTAGAGAAAGCGCGACCAGCTTGGTGGAGGAAGCGCTGCAGGAGGCCTCTCGTAGGCTGAGAACAGCGGCAGGGAGGACTTTCCTGGTGGTCTCGCTCTGGCTGCCCGTGGGCTTCATCTTGCTTTCTCTCCGCACCTAGATCCAGACTGGGCCAGCCTGAACCTGGGTGCCCTGATGTGCATCGAGTGCTCGGGGACCCACCGGCATCTGGGGGCTCACCTGTCCCGGGTCCGCTCCCTCGACCTCGATGACTGGCCACCTGAGCTGCTGGCCGTCATGACCGCGATGGGCAATGCCCTGGCCAACAGTGTCTGGGAGGGGGCCCTGGATGGCTACGCGAAGCCAGGGCCCGACGCCTGCAGGTGAGGGCGGGGGCCCTGGCGCTGGCTGGCGAGGGCGGGGACGTGGGCGCTCCTGCCAGGTGGGCAGAACTGGGGGTGGGGCCGGGCAGCTGTGACAGGGCTGGAAGGGTTAATTAAAGCCCGGCGGTTGCTCAGCTTGGCAGTGGGCCCCTGGGGGTGCCCCTCCCCCTCCTGTCACTCAGCACCTCACAACGGGCCCTTTCTCAGCGTTATCAGCAGGTCGGGGGCCAGCGGGGCCCTATCGCTCTGTGGCTCGAAGGCCACGGCCTGAGCTCTGAGATGGGGAGAATGGGTGGTAGATAGGGTCATGCATGGGCCCCCAGCGCAGGCCCCCGCCTCCTTTGTTCCTGCAGGGCCAGATAAGCTGCCACCCGAGCCCTGCCGGGAATCTTCCTGCCCTCTCGGCCCCCAGGGGCCTCCCCCGGAGTTCTCTTCCACTTCTTCCACACCCTCTGTGCCGCCCGCCCGCTGCCCCCTGACGCCCCCGGGTCCCTCAGGCTCGCCTCTGCGGCCCCCTCACCCCCCTGACCCCCGGCCCGGCCCCTCCTGTGCTCGCAGAGAGGAGAAGGAGCGTTGGATCCGGGCCAAGTACGAGCAGAAGCTCTTCCTGGCCCCGCTGCCCAGCTCGGACGTGCCGCTGGGGCAGCAGCTGCTCCGAGCGGTGGTGGAAGACGACCTGCGGCTGCTGGTGATGCTCCTGGCCCACGGGTCCAAGGAAGAGGTGAATGAGACCTACGGGGACGGGGACGGGCGGACGGCCCTGCATCTCTCCAGCGCCATGGCCAACGTCGTCTTCACGCAGCTGCTCATCTGGGTGAGTCGGGGCTCCCGCCCCACAGGTGCCCCTGACCTCCCTGACGTCCTCCTCACCCCAGCCCTCTGAGAGCCGCCTCTCCCTTTTCTCCCTGGGAACCCACACCTTTCCCACCGTGTCCCGCCAACCGTGCCAACCGCGCTTTCTTCTGCAGTACGGGGTGGACGTGAGGAGCCGGGACGCCCGGGGCCTGACCCCGCTGGCCTATGCTCGCCGGGCCGGCAGCCAGGAGTGCGCAGACATCCTGATCCAGCATGGCTGCCCCGGGGAGGGCTGCAGCTTAGCCCCGACCCCCAGCAGAGAGCCTGCCAACGGCAGCAGCACCTCCGCTGAGCTGCACCGAAGCCCCAGTCTCCTGTAAGGCCCAGGAAGAGGGCAGAGGGGCCACAGGGACTCCAGGGCATGGGGACCCACCTCCCTACGGGCGCTGGGAGAAACAAAGACACAGAGACTGAGAAGCAGGGACACGTGGAGAGGAAGGAGGAGAGGGAGACGGGAAGAGCCAAAGGGAAGAACTAAACGGGAGACACAGAAGGGTCCGAGGAGACGCCGGGCTTGGAGCTGCAGCGGAGGGGTCGGAGGGGTCTGGCCCCTGCCCTCCGGCGCCACTGAGAAGGGACAGGACCCTTTGGCGGTGCTGTGAGGAGAGGGGGGCAGGACCTCGCCCTCCTCCAGGTTCCTGCCTTCTCGTGCCGGCCCCCTGGGAGCCTCCTCCTAAAACGGAGCCTGGGTCGGGCAGACGCTGGGGGGTGACCTGCGAGTCCCATGTAAATGTGTACATTGGAATATTTATGTTTGTGTACATATTTGGTGTGTGTGAGATGTGCCAATAAACCAGACTGTGTGTGTGGCCTTCATCTCCCCTCTCATCTCCCTGCCGTTCCGAAAATGCCCCTCTCATCTCTCTCTCCTCTGTCCCTGTCCTCTCATCTTTGCTGTACTTTACTTTAGGGTACCCCATCCACCCCCCCACCCCCGTCCAGGAGGCAGGCTGGAGGCTAGGTGACCCCCAGCCTCCTACGTGCGTTTCTCTCAGCCCTCTCTTGCCAGGGGTGTAGTTGAGTTTCTCAGCAGCACCGGGAGGAGGGTCGAGCTCCGTGCTCCCCCCTCGAAGCTTCCTGCTGCTGCCCCCCTGCCCTGCCGCCCCCACCCTCAGAATGGCTTTCTGTGGGTCTCCTCATTTTCATCAGTATTCTGTCCAGTGACCTCACAGCACAGCTGTGCTGCCCACGGTTCACCCGCCGAGAGGGCAGGAGCACAGGCCCCCCCCCCATTCCTAGGTGTCTGTCTGGGAACCAGCCCCACAGCCAGGGGTTCAGGGAGCCACGCGGGTCCGTGCCCGGGGGGAGAGTTCTGAGGACGGGATGGGTTGAGTGGCAGCGCTTCTCTGGGGAACTCATCCCTAGGCTTTGCGTTTGAGGAGAGGGAAGGGGGTGGGTCACCGACAGCAGAACAGCCCCCTTGGCTTCCACCAACCCCTTGCCAAACTGGAGGCAGAATCCAGAGCTGCTGCTTTTCCTTCGGACTATCCCTTAGTTATTCTAGAAATAAAACCTGGGAGAAACCCCTCTGTACCTGTTCTTGAAGGGTGAGAACTGCTAAGTTAGGGTCCCTACTCCCTAGGGAGCCCGTTGCTTCCCCCGTTCCTGGAGCTTCTCTGCTGGTGGTCCTTGTACATTGGGTGTGGCGGGCTGGCGCTCTGCACGGCCCTTGCCTGTGCGTAGGGAAATCAGCCAAGTAAAGCTATTCAGAGAGGAAACCAGATTTTACTGTCTTGGTCCTTTTGCCAGGCTGACAAGAGGCTTAAACAAGGATAAGGGCAGAATAGAGACAGGGCCATGGGTGTGTGTGAGACTGGGCTCCTGGGCTCAGAAAATACTAGCAATAATCACCTCCAGGTTCCCCAAGGAAAAGAAGCCCCTTGGGCGGCTGAATGCTGCCTGGTATAGTTTAGGAGGCTTCAGAGGTAAATGCAGGACAAACGGGCAGATGGAGGCCTTGGTCTTGGTAGTTCTCCCCGCCCCCCCTTCCCCTCACTGCGGGCAGAGCCAGGGGGCCTCTGCTCCAGCTCAGCTAGACGTGCGGACCCACCCGGATTCCTGGCAGCAAGACAACCGCTCCTGGGATCCTCGACCTCTGCCTGGCTTCTCTCCGAAAAAGAATCTCACCCTGTAGGTTCCCCATGTGGGTGAGTCAAAGGTAGCAGACAGCCTTGATGTAGATCAGGAATGGGGCTGGTCTGGACTACATGTTTTCAGCCTGATTCTCCAGCCTTGCTGGAATTTAGCCAAAAGACAGAGAGGACCCCGGCTGTGTGTGTCCCAGCCAGGGCGCCGTGCCACCGTTGCTCGTGACCAGTCACAGCTCCAGGCTGCGTTCCGTTTGGTTGCCAGAACCAGCTAGGAGGAAAGAGCTGCTGGGGAAGGGCTGTCTCGGTCTCACTGGAAGAGGCAGGCAACAGACGTGAGCAACTAGACAGCGGCTGGCTTGCAAACCAGGAATCGGGAACAGCAGCAAGGTGCCCTCTGACGCAGGTGAGGAAGCTGGCCGGGGGCTGGACTGAGCTGGACTTCCCTCCCCTCTCTGACCTGGCCTCACTCACAGCCAATTTTTTTTTTTCTGTTCTACTCCACCTCTCCTCCCAACTCAATGCAGGTCCTGTTTCTTCCCAGGAAGCCCCGTTAACCACGATACCGACTTCAGCTGGTTTCTGTGGTAACTCTGTCCCCGCCCCCCCCCCCCCCCCCCACCGATGCCTGTGCGGCCTGGCTCCACAGCTGGTACAGGATGGTAGCCCGTCTGTGAAGGTGGGGGAATGGCAAACAGCTTCAGCTTGTCTCGTTTCCCTCTAGGTCTACTCTGTTTCTTGCAAGTGCCCCTGAAGCCTCATGCCTGTATGTTTACTTCGTCCACCATTAACGCTGTTCCTTAATCTGCTCACAGAATTCCAACCCCCAAGCCTCCTCCACAGCACACACCCTTCCAGAGCCGTCAGACACATTCCTGCCTCGTCCAGGTCGCAGTGGGCCCTCTCAACCAAACTCATTTTATAGCAGAAGAGGACTTGGGATCCCAAGCTTCGTAAACAGTGCAGTGGACGGTGGGGCCGGGGGTGGGGGGAGACCACAATTAATGCTGCACTAGAAATGGGTCTTTTTACTCCAGGCCCTGATGTCTGGAATATCAAAGAGCAGCAGAGATGGACTAAGCTGCCATGTCCTCTACACAGGAGAGGATCTATTAATGGGCTCCCAGGTGATGGGGGTGAGCCCCCGGCCGGCCCCAGTCCCTCACACGACTGATAACCTCCACCTACTTAGACACGGCCAGACACGCCCCATCTAAGCTGGGGTCAAGTACTTCATTTCCCCTCAGAACACAAAAGGGAGTGAACCCTCTACCTGAAGTCTGCAAACTCTTGCAAAGAGCAGAAAACAGAGGTGCCGAAGCTTGCCTGTTTAATGGTAAAGAGAAAAGCAGTGCCGCCTTAGGAGCGTGAGAGCTGGAGGCGGGGACGGTGGGCAGCACCTGCGGCGGGCAAGGACGTTAGTGGAGGTAGATTACAGGAAGGACAGGTGAGTGCTGAAGGGTTTCTAACGGGCTAGTGACAGTTCCACTTCACTTCTTTGCGCGCCCTGTACTATAGACAGGCGAGGCGGTACCCACCCTGGGGCAGTGAGACGGAACCAAACTGGCTGAGGATGGAGGAAACACACAAGCTCCCCAGTCCCTCTCAGGGGTGCAGACAGACAGAGGCAGAGAGCTCCATATATACAAACTTCACACAAAATAAATAAGGAGCTGTCATCAGCTTGGCTAGGTCTCACCCTGGCTTCCTCCCATCCCCGTCAGAAGCGATTCCAGGGCATTAGCCAGGAACCTGCCGAGCCCTAGGGGTCCACCTCAGTCCCAGCAGCTCCTCGACAGGAAGGACCTAAGCCCCTTTAGCCCTGAAGCCCCAGTCCTGGGGGTCTCTGAAGTGGCTCGGGGCCAAGTGCCAGGAGAGCCCCCCTAGAGCTACGTGAATTGCCGACTGAGCGCCGTCCGAGGGCAGAATCACAGCGGGAGCCCCTCTGGTCCCCAGGACCCTGGCCCAGTCTCAGAGCAGACTCAGGACGTCCCCGGGAGCCCCTCAGGGCCGGGCGCCCTGCTCCATCTGCTGGTGCTGGCTCCGCGCCGCGAACCTGCTGACGTGCACGGGTATGGGCACGACAATCTTGGGGTTTCTTACAGGCTCCCCAGAACGGCTGCCCCCGTTGCCAGCTTTGATGCGCTTCCACTTGGCCCGCCGATTCTGAAACCAGATCTTGACCTGCACCTCACTGAGCTTGAGGGCGTGGGCGATCTGGGAGCGCTCGGTCAAGCTCAGGTATTTCTTGCAATGAAACTCCTTCTCCAGCTCCAAAAGCTGCTCGCTGGTAAAGGCTGTGCGGCGCCGCCGGCTTTTGCCCCCAGGAGCCGTGACTCCTGCCGCCGCCGCCGGCGCCCCCTCCTCAGCTCCAGTCCCCAGGCTTCCCGTTAGCTTCGCTTTGGGTCCCAGGAGGGCCCCCGGGCCCCCTGCAGAACTGTCCAGGAAACCGTCGTCCTCGCTGTCACCGCCCGAGCCCCCTTCGTCCTGCTCGCTGCCTGCTGGGTCTCCCGCCGGCGCCTCCGGCTTCTCCTCATCCGAGCTGTACACCTTCCCCTCGGCTGGGGGGAGTGAGAGCCAGCGGGTGGGGGAGAGGCGAGGAGAAGGCGGACAGGTTGGAGGCGGCGGCACGTGGAACCGTGGCCAGGCGTGGACCGCACGACAGCGGGAGGAGACACACACGTGGAGGGGATGAGACGGGGCGGGAGGGGAGACATCCGGGGTGGGGGGTGGGGGGTGGGAAGAGGTTCGGGAAGACAAAGAGATGGGAAGAAAGGTATTAACCAGCACAGACTTCACTCCGCAAAGTGGGGGCGGCAACGGGCATGGATCAGAAAAGCACCGTCCCCAGGACTGTGGCACCGCCACCCCCCACCCCTGCGACCTCGCTTCCCCTACCCGCTGCCTTCCGGCCCTCTCCAGACCCACACGGAGGGCTTGCCACTCACTGACGCCCCCTCCAGACCCCAACGGCGCAGCCGCAGGCCAGAGGGAAGCAGGGCAAAACCTGGCTTGGGGTCCTTTCAGTGGCTAGAGGCAGGAGTGAGCAACGTTGGGGAATTCACTTTTGCAGGAGAGAGGGGGAGACCACAGCTGCAGCCTTTGCTATTCTCCTAGGACTCCTCGCTGGCCTAGTGGGAAGAGATACGTGCTCACCTCTGTTCCGCGCCTCCCTCCCTTCCCTCTTCCCTAAATCTGGAATCTATTTTTTTTTTTTTTTTTTAACCTTTTGGCCGCAGCGCCGCATGCCATGTGGGATCTTAGTTCCCCGACCAGGAATCGAACCCGCGCCCCCTGCATTGGAAGTGCAGGGTCTTAACCACTGGACCGCCAGCGAAGTCCTGGAATCTCAGAATCTCATTTCCAGATGGAAACTTCAGGGTCATCTGAGTCCCTCCCCCTGCCGCAATCGGGGTCCAAGAAGTGTTGCCCAAGCACCTGCGAGTCAGGAGGTTTCTGTACCCACCTCCCCAATTCTCCTTTACCAGACCATCCAGCCCAGAGCAGGGAGCCCGCCCCGCCGCACGCCACCTTATCAGTGGCCGGATTTTTCCTCCAATTACTTAGCCCTCCAAGACCCTTTCAGTCCTTCTCCTTAACTTTAAAAAGCCATCATCTCTTTTCCACCCTCCCTCTTTCCCAGCCAAGGTTGCTGAGAAGCACGAACAGCTGCTTTCTGCCCAAGTTGAATCCCGAGGACCCTGCGCTTGGTGTCAGGGAGGGAACTGGAGGGAGTGTGGAAGGAGGAGGGAGAAATGGAAGTTCAGCAAGGGGAGGTACAGAGAGGAAAACGGAGAACGAAATCTTGACTCCGTAGACTACTGACCATTTGTAATCACAGGCATATAAACATTTTAATCCATACATAATTCTAAAATTTAATTCAGCCACTGGCTTTGATCTTATCTATTGACACTTTTGTCAGGACTGCAAATAACGCATTACGAGTGTTTTCAGCGTCTGAGTTTTACAAACTCCCTTGTTTTCTGCCCAAAGGACCGATGAACAGTGGGGCAACAAAAAGTCAAAAGAAAACCAACCAGTAGAAAAGAGAACAAAACAGGTAATCCGTAAACTCAACAGTCAGCTCCTTACCAGGGGCCCTCACTGTGTAAGGGGGGAGGACTTCGTAGACGTGGCGGTGCGTCTATCCGCACCACCACGTGTCACTCCTAAGAATACCCTGAGGTTGAGGCTATAACGCAGAGCTAAGTGACTTGGGGCAACAGTGAAATGCGTTATAAGAGAACGGGGCTGTGCACGTGTGCGCGTGGCTGGACGGCATCCCAATGCTCAGAGCTTGGCTGGAGCTCCTCTCTAAACCCTGCCATGTGCCTGCCCCCCTGCGAAAACTGCTCAGGGCCTCCAGGACCAGCCCAGTCACCTTCAGTTCCCTTCCCGGATCCCAGAGCTGTCCTTTCCCCTCACGGATGCAATCCACACCTGTTCCTTTTCCTCAGGAGCCACGTTTGCATTATTTTCCTTAGAGGCCAGTGTTCAGGCCCTGCCCAGATCACCCACCCCCATCTCAGTCAGTGTTCTCATCTCACACCCCAGGGGTATCTTTATGCCTGAGCCCCTGCCTCTTCTTGGAGGGCTTCATGCTTTATCTGACCTTTGCAAAACCCATGTGGCACACCCTGGTTTAGCCTTACCCAGACTTCCCACGCTGTCCCTGCTCGCTGCTGCCACCGGCAGGTGGGCTTCGTTCGCTAGCAGCCCACCCAAGCTCCACCGGCCCCCAGCTCCGTGAGCTGTCAAGAGACACATCCACTGCCACTGTCCACAGGTGACGCAGTCCTCGTGATGCTCACCTCCCACCACCCCGGGCTTTCTTCCTTATCTAGCCAAAATCTGTTTAATTTCTGCAAGATTCAGACCCTTGGGTTCCCCTTTCGTGTCATTAAGGGCTCTTTCCCACACCATTCTCCTCTTCCCCAGGACTCAAGCGTAACGTGTCCCAAACTGAACTCCTGACACTTCTCCTGAGCCAGTCCTTCCCCATCTGAACCCCCGTCTTTCCCATCTCGGTTAATGGTAACTCCGTCTTCCGTGTTGTTCAAACCAGACCTTCACTCTCTCTCACCGCCCGTGCCCAACCCGATTTCTCACCACCTCCTCTATGTCCAACTGGCCTGAGTCACCCTCGTCTCTTACCCGGTTCATCAACATTTTCTCCTGCTTCTGCCCCTCCCCCCACCCCTGCCCCAATTATTCTTCTGTTTGAAATACTATATTCTTCACCTAGATTTTTGCACTGACTCATTCCCTATGTCCTTCACGTCTTTATCAATGAGACCTTCTCTGATCATCCTTTTTAAAGTTAAAACTCCCAATACTCCCGATCTCCCTTCTCTGCTTTACTTGTTGCTATAGTATGTGTCACTAACTTTATTAACTTATTTTATTGGCTGTCTCTTCCTATTAGAACATAAGCTCCATGAAGGTAGCCATTTTTTATTTTATTTATATTTATGGCTGTATCCCCAGCATCTAGAAAGTTACCCGCACAGAGTAGGCACTGCATAAATATTTGTTGACTGAATGAAAGAAACTATTGCCAAGCACTTTCTCCCTCTCCATTTCTGTCCCTCTTTTCTCAAGCCTCTCCTAAAATATTCCCTACAGCCCTGCTCCCTCACCCCAGCTCCGGGCATAAGACATTCTCTCCATGAATATTATTCTACCCACTTTTCAGTGTGCCCTCTGACCTCACATTCGCTGTAGAGGAACCCATACGTGGTAGGAATCTACAGGATCTTATGCTAAAGGAAATCAAGAACAACCCCCAACACCATTACTAAATCCTCTAACTTTTAATTTCTGATTTTTAAAACATGGTTTGCAGTAAAGAGTAACAGAAAGAACAACAAAAGCTTGTTACAACTCAGCCCAGTATTACAATATTTTAAACCGCTGCTAAAAAGGCAGAAACTGGATTTCAGGGCTTGAAGGATGAAATGGTTTAGCACAGCTCCAAGCACCCAGGGGGCATCCAATAAATCTAAACTGATGATAACTGAGCTGAAGTTCCCAGGTTCCTGATCTGGCAGGGCCCTCCTGAGATCAAACCATCCATCCCTCTGTCCTCAGACAGATTCCATAAAATCAAGCCCACATGAGTGCGCCACCCCCAGTGCCGCTTTTAAAGCCATATAAATAAGAAGCACAGGTCCACAACCTCTCTCAGTTACTTGATCCCGGTGGGATCCTGAGTGGCAGGGGCAAGAGTGCCCCCCTGAGCCTTTAGAATCATGACATCGAGGGCTCTGATAAGCAACTCTTCTAAGGAGGTGGGGGTGGGGAAACAGAAGAAAGCAACCGACAGGGGAAAACACAGCTCCGCTCTCAGAGGAAAGGGTCTGGGGCAGTGAGTGAGGCTGAGGGGGAGGGAGAAGGAAAGGCACAGCAGGAGGACTGGGGCACGAGGGGGGCAGACATAGCGGCAGAAGAAGTAGACGATGAGTCAGAGAACCTGAAAGGGCTGAAAAGTTTAGGGAGAAAACAGAAAAACACCGGGGCACGGGGAGAAGAGAGCAAAAAGCTTTCGGAAAAAACCCAACACGCCCTACATTTTTCCACCCTGAACAGTGATGCGTCTGGAGCCCTGCTGTTCGTTCTCTGCTCCACCGACAGATGGAGCACTTTAGAATGCAAGGCCCAAAGTGACGGAAGCTGTTGTGAAGGCTCCGAAGAGCAGCACAGCAGGTCGACCCTTTACAGTACAGCAATCCTGAAACAGCTTTACTGTTTTCTCATGAGCTAAAAAATAAATGCAAACTATTTTCTTTTATCCAATTCATAATGCATACTAATAGTAAATATACTCAAAACAAAGATGGCGCCTAGAAAAATGGTTTTGGCTAAGACTTGACAGAAGCGCATCTTGTTGATAAAATTTCTATTTGTAACCTTTGATTTGGAATAATTAGACCTGGTAGATATAATGTCCATAAAAGCACATTTCTAACTGCAGACGCTATAGTTGATTGACGTGAACAAAAAAACTTGATCAACAAAACAAACGTAGAAAATTTTCCATGGGAAATAATGATCCTGATGAGAAAAATTCTAGCAAAAGGAAAAATGTTTAATTGGAAACAATTTTACTGTGCTAGGTAGGTAGGTAGGTAGGCCAAACAGACAGGTTCTGTCCTTTGGGTATGAAAATGACATTATTGGTAATGTAAGAGTACATTGTTTTATATATAAAATAGATAATCAATAAGGACCTACTGTATAGCACAGGGAACTTTACTCAGTACTCTGTAATAACCTGTATGAGAAAAGACTCTGAAAAAGAATAGATATATGTATATGTATAACTGAATCACTTTGCTGTACACCTGAAACTAACACAACATTGTAAATCAACTCTACCCCAATATCAAAGAAAAGAGAAAGAAGAGTGCGTTGTTTTCAGCTTGCTCCCTGTGGGTGAGTCTACAGTCTGTGAGGACTTTGGTGTCTATCTAGGGGAAATGACACTGGAGCAGACTGGTTATTAGGAGACATGCAGAGTTCTCCTGGTAGGTGCTATTATCCTAAGAAGCAGAAATCGCAGGGTTCGAACCATGATTACTTGTGGAGTCCACTCCAGGGGCGTCATTCCACCCCAGAGAGAAGCACTCAGACTCCAGGGGCGCCCTTGCAAGGGGCTTTCCTTCCGAGAGGAAGAGAAGCCCTAACTCGGTAACGAGTCAGGTCAGACTGGGGAAGAAATCAAGGGCAAAAGAATCCGTGGTAGGTATTCTCCAGTAGAAAGAACAAGTAGCACCAGACTCGTACCATCTAGAGAGGGAGTCTGCGGCTGAGGTCACCAAGGATGCCGGGCCTGGGTAGTGGAGCGGAAACCACCCCCGGGACTGGAGAACCACTTTAGACAGAGCCCCTGTGCCATTCGGCCCTCACGCAGCCTGCTGTGGTCCAGCTGACATAAAACACAGTTTTTAGTACGCACTGAGGAGAAGCCTCTCCCCCATTACACTCAGTTCTGACTTCTCTTCCCTCCATTTAAAGAGCCACTACCCTCACAAGCCCCAAACCACTCTCCGGACGACTACCCAGCTTCCTGAATACAGAACCAATTTGGGTAGGGTAAAAAAGTGGGAAAAAACCCAGGTCACCCCTCAAAAAAGAGGCATGTCTGCCACCATCCTCATTGCATCAACACGCCCAGTACATAATTATTTCTTTGTTTCTTTTGGACACGGTACTTTCTCCCGTCCTTGATGGCAACTAGCTCACTTTCAATGTGTTTTTCATTCATCCTCATTAATTTCATGCCCACATTATGCTACTACTCCTTCCTATAATTTTAGGTACAAGAAGGAAAATTCATGTTCTCTCTCTCCCATTTCCCCATGACTCTTCAGCATTCTTTACTCCAAATGGACATGAGAACTTCCTCTACATCACTCCCACCTTCATGACAAGTTCATGGCGACTTCCCCACCGCCCCAAGCTCAGAGCTCCTTTCATGGCATATTAACATCATCATTGCCAAGAGCACTCTTGTGTGACCTTTAACTTTCCCAAGCACTTTCACACTTATTCTTTCATCTTTGAGCAACTCGCTGAAGTACAGCTGACCTATTAGTAGTAGTAATGGGAGGTTAGTAACCTTATTTTCAGGTGAAAAAACTGAGTTTCAAAAAGATGAAATGGGGCTTCCCTGGTGGCACAGTGGTTAAGAATCCGCCTGCCAATGCAGGAGAGATGGGTTCGAGCCCTGATACGGGAAGATCCCACATGCCGCGGAGCAACTAAGCCCGTGCGCCACAACTACTGAGCCTGCGCTCTAGAGCCCGCATGCCACAACTACTGAGCCCACATGCCACAGCTACGGAAGCCCGCGTGCCTAGAGCCCGTGCTCTGCAACAAGAGATGCCACCAAAATGAGAAGCCCGTGCACTGCAACGAAGAGTAGCCCCCAGCCGCCAAAACTAGAGAAAGCCCGCGCATAGCAACGAAGACCCAATGCAGTTAAAAATAAATTAAATAAATAAATAAATAAAATAATAATAATAAAAGAATCTGCCTGCCAATGCAGGGGACACGGGTTCGAGCCGCGGTCTGGGAAGATCCCACACGCTATGGAGCAACTAAGCCCGTGCGCCACAGCTACTGAGCCTGCGCTCTAGAGCCCGCGTGCCACAACTACTGAAGCCCGCGTGCCTAGAGCCCATGCTCTGCAACAAGGGAAGCAACTGCAATGAGAAGCCTGCACACTGCAATGAAGAGTAGCCCCGGGTCACTGCAACTAGAGAAAGCCTGCGCATAGCAATGAAGACCCAATGCAGTTAAAAATAAATTAAATAAATAAATAAATAAATAAAATAATAAAAAAAGAATCTGCCTGCCAATGCAGGGGACACAGGTTTGAGCCGCGGTCTGGGAAGATCCCACGTTGTGGAGCAACTAAGCCTGTGCAGCACAACTACTGAGCCTGCGCTCTAGAGCCTGCGAGCCACAACTACCGAAGCCTGCGCACCTAGAGACCGTGCTCCTCAACAAGGGAAGCAACTGCAATGAGGAGCCCATGCACCGCAACAAAGAGTAGCCCCCACTCGCCGCAACTAGAGAAAGCCCGCGTGCAGCAACGAAGACCCGATGCAGCCAAAAATTTTAAAAAATTAAAAGAACAAAGATGAAATGATTTCCCCCAGGCACATAGCTAGGCACAGAGCCAGGTCTAGAATCCTGGTCTCCTAAACCTCCAGTCAGTGCTCTTCCCATCCTTTCCAGTACAATATCTTCTCTTCCCTCCACCTGCAGTAGAAGCCCTCCTCAGATGCCTCAACACACAAGCGGGCTTCCTCTCAAACCCAGTTTTAGTTTAGACCACATCCCTTTCACTTATCACCCAGAGCTCCAGCCTAATCATCAACATCTTCCCTTACCTTCCGCAGAGAAGATTCTTAAAATCGCCACAGAAGAGGCCTCACTCACCAAACTCCACCTTTGTCCTTTCACAGGCTATTTTTCCCATCATTCCCAAGACAAAATTCCCTCCAAATCTTTCTGCTGTTTTTTCCGTCATTATTCGTTTGTATGATGTAATCTTACCAGTCACCTTTTTTTTTTTTTGCGGTACGCAGGCCTCCCACTGTTGCGGCCTCTCCCATCGCGGAGCACAGGCTCCGGACGCGCAGGCTCAGCGGCCATGGCTCACGGGCCCAGCCGCTCCGCGGCATGTGGGATCTTCCCGGACCGGGGCACGAACCCGTGTCCCCTGCATCGGCAGGCGGACTCTCAACCACTGCGCCACCAGGGAAGCCCGTCACCATTTCTTTTATTTAGAAATGTATTTTCTCATTTAAAGAATAATACTGCCCGTTTATGGAAACAGTTTTAATACCAATCCTCTCTAGCTTCTGCTGTACAAGCGCCTCTCATCCCTCAAGGACAGCTCTGCCTTGTCCAGGAGTCAGCCTCACTGAGGAACAGACATCTTCCTCCCACCGGCATCTCTGCCTGCCTTCCCCATTACAGAACCCTCTCAGAGCCTCACTCCCAGTATCCAGCTCTCCTGGCACTGCTTATCTAGCCAGGGAGAAGGCTTTCCTCCCTAATACTGAAAGGGAGTTAAAGGCACATTCTCTTCTTTTTTTCTGGTTGATAGACATCTGTTCAGGGTTTGTTTCTGTCTGCCCAGCACCACTTACCCGCCTGTTCACTGACGCACACCCCCTTCCTTTGGCCACTGCTCCCCATCAACTGCCCCGTAGAGGGGGGCTGTCAATTGCATTTCTCCACCTTCACGACCACAAGGACGGTGACCTGGAGCTGACCAATCCGCACATCCGGTCTCTCTGGGGACTTGACTCGAGCTAGTGAATCCGTTGTCCTAGGGTTTTACACGTGCTAGAATTCACTGGGGTCCCGATCTGGGATTATAAGAATTTAGCGTTGCTTATGCTTGTGTCCTCCCCTTCCTCTCATCAGGAGAAAATGAGGCAAAGACAAGAGACAGGAGCCAGACTGAGAGCAAGAAAAAAAGACCTAACGACACTGTTTGCATTTTTGGATCCATGTGAATCAATAAATGTCCAGTTTAGCTTAATTTAGAGCTGAGCTACTGTCACATGCAACCCAAAGAGTTCTGACTGCGGACACTGCTCTAACTAGAAGTGACAATACTCGCGTGACTCCAGGGAAGGTAAGTCTCTCCACCTCACTCCCACACCAATCCCATCGAAAATAATTTTTCCAAAAAGCAACCCAGGTCATCCCTCAAGTTATTCATGATAATGCCACCTAAAAGTTCACAAGTCTGAAATGTATCTGGACTTAAAAAAATCTCCATAATCCATCCAGTGTGAATTACTTTAATCCAACAGCTGTGCTCCTGACGCTAAGCTGAGATCAGATACATGAGGGAACAGGAATTCTGATGAAGAAAAAGGAGAGGTGTTTTCTTGTTTGTTTGCTTGTTTGGGGTTTTATGTTTGTTTTAACAGAGAGAAGGGAAGCACAGGCCCCAGTGGGACACAGAAGGGCTTTGGGCAGCCATGTCCACAGAGTGTCTACACAGAGTGTCTCACGAAAATGTGAGACAGGAAAACTGAAAAGAGGGGGAAAGAGCTAAAGACAAAACTCCAAATCTACCCGTATTAGGTTCCTGCAATGTTCTCTCGCGGCAAGCCCCATACAACCAGTTCTCGGAATACAGCGCTATTTCTAATTTGTCCTTTTCAGTACAGAGAGTGCCACCCATCACAACTCCTGGTAAAGAGGTCTTTCCCAACTTAATTCCCAGGAAAGCTTAATTCCCATCCATTTCCAGTACACGGACAACACAGAATTTCTTGCACACCTATTACTTTAGGATGCTGGACAAATATCTTCTCATTTAATCCTTAACTCTGTGAGGTAAGAACTGTTGCCCTTATTTTACTGGTGAGAAAACGGAGACTGCAGAGGTTAGTATTTTGCTGTAGATCACAGAAAGGGTGGTGCCTAGATCTGCATCCGAAGCCTGTGTTCGTTCCTCTGGGCGACACCACATCTCTTTGTTATCACTGAATGAAAAAGAGACTGAAACCCACCGTCACCCTATCATAACTTCTGTACCAGATGGAGAAATAATACAGAAGACCAGGAACTGACTTCACAGCACAAGCCTTCTTTTTGGGCACTGCCCCTTCCTCACCACATCAACGTGGTCACAATCGATCCCCAGTCTCTTTGGCCTAGATAAGATCTACCCCCACCTTTATCAAATGTTTCAGTATGATGGCTGTAAACGGCCAGAGCTCAGGTAACACCATCCGGATCCCAGATGATGAGGCCTTTTCCATCCTAAAGCCCAGCCCTGATTTCATCTCAAGATGTAGGCATCCCAGGCGCCTCCTCGTCAGTGACCCTGGTAACTCAGCGCTGAGAAGTACAGAATCTCTTCTCCCAATCCGTTTGCTCAGGACGGCTTTTTCTTTTTTTAAGGGAACAATTCATTAATAAAAGTATCCTTACAGATAAAAGCAGAATTGTAGAGCTGGAGCGACCTTAGAGATCACCTAATTCAGACCCCTAACTTCACTGATGAGGAAGCTGGGACACACAGAGGCGTGATTTGGCCAAGACCAGTCAGTTCCACACTCCCAGTATCTGTGCATCATTTATGAGATAGTTATCACCTATTCCGGCACAAGGTGCTTCTTCCCTTCCCTCTTGGGATCGTTTCATCCTCCTCCCTCCTAGTACACGGCTGCATCACTTCTCTTCCCATTGCTTCCAATACAGAGTTCCAGCTTACCCAATACTTCTTCTTTAATACCACTTCCTCCATAATTCACAGTCAAGAAATCCATCTCCCATTACCCCCAGTGCTTTCTCCTCATAACCCTAGCCTCTGTTAGTCCCGGCAGCCCCGCACTCCATGCCCCGCCCCCAGCCCTCCCCCCCCCACACCCCCACCCCCCCGCATTTGCGTCTAATACAGACTTCTCATTTCATCACTGGAAGAGTATTCCTTTCCCTTCCATGATGGGAAGGGGATGAAGGCGCTGCCTCGTGACTACCTGCCGTACAGCGCTGTCTCTTCCTACTAACACTCAATTCAACTCGTGAAGGTCACTCTCCTATCACACCAAATTCAAGCACCTCTTTTCCCTAGCACTCTCCCAGTCAGCACATCAAAGCTTCTTCCACATTACTCTAAGCTGTAACTTTCTCCCAGCGTGATCGTATCGCCAGTGAAAACCCCAACCTCTTCTCTACCACTCCCGATCCAGGTCTCCTTTATCACCGTCACAGCCGTGGGCACCACCACGGGCATACAGCGCTCTGTCCTTTTCAGTGTTTCAGATGAGGGGTTTCCTCTGTCCGGCCCCGGCCTGGGGCATTTCCCATCCCCTCTAGGTAAAAGTTCTTCCCCAGCGAACTCTTTCCTTCTCATCGTTCCCATTTAAGCTTCTCTCTTTTTGTACATCTACCCCACTGCTTCTCTCATTGCTGTTTCCTAATCCCCAATCCGTTTCACTGCAAAGATCCTCTTTCCCCGTTATTTCCAAGGCAAAATCCTTGCCTGTAGCTTCCCATTGTATTGCGTTGAGAGTAACATTAACCGTCAATGCAAAGCACTTTGTTTAGATTATGTTCCTCGTTCTTTCCAATTAAAACATTTTCCCCTCATTATTCCAATCACTGCCTCTCTCCCGTTATTCCCAGTACAGACTCTTCATGCCCATCACTCTGAGTCTAAGGATTATACTCCCAACCGTCTAGACTCTGTATCTCCATAGTTGCATTTGTCACAGCAGAGACCCCTCTGTCTTCCAACCCTCCCAAGTGCTACCTTCACTATGGCACAAGGCATCTCAGGATCGCATTCCAAACCTCCAGTAACGTTTTCCGCTGTCATTTCGGAGATCTCTCTCTCTCAACCATGGTCTCTTTGGCAGCCTGACAAGGCCTGTGAACCCCTTCTTGGAATAATGCTTTTAGGTGCATCACATAAAACACACAGGATTACATTAGAAGCCAACTACATAAAATCTAGTTATCAAATATTTTAAATGCATTTGAGAATAATTTATGTTTCTTTCCTAAATCATTACACAACAAGATGTCACCAAAGATTGTAAATTTCTATGAAAATATCTGTGATTTCTATTGGTGACAAAAATCTCAGGTACTGGGGAAACTACCATGGTTTCTAGCCTACTTTCATAATTATAGGAAGTGCCAAATTTTAGTGAGAAGTTAATAGAAATAAAGATGTAATTTTTTTCCCACCCATAATTAACAGATCTCCTCACAGGAGGTCCATGGAGTCTGTGTTAACAGCCCGACTAAACACTGAGTCTAGAGAAATAAGCTTTAATTCTATGAAAGTGAAAGGAACATTAAAAATCATCTGAACTAAAGCTTTTATGTTACAGGTGAGGAAACTGAAGCCTAGAGAAGTTAGAAGACTTTGAATCTCCTGTAGTGTTTTAAACAATACTAAGGGGCTTCCCTGGTGGCGCAGTGGTTGAGAATCCGCCTGCCAATGCAGGGGACACGGGTTCAAGCCCTGGTCTGGGAAGATCCCACATGCCACGGAGCAACTAGGCCCGTGAGCCACAACTACTGAGCCTGCGCGTCTGGAGCCTGTGCTCCACAACAAGAGAGGCCGCGATAGTGAGTGGCCCCCGCTTGCCACAACTAGAGAAAGCCCTCGCACAGAAACGAAGACCCAACACAGCCAAAAGTAAATAAATAAAATTAAAAAGTAACGGTACCATTTTTTAAAAAAAGGAATCTTTAAAAAAAAAAAAACAATACTAAGGCCATAACAGACACACATTAAACGTTCCCTGAATTGAACTAAGTGGCTTGCCAAAGTTGTACAGCTAATGATGGACAAAGTTGAGACCTGGACCCATGTGTCACGACTCCTAAGTAGACGTTCCTTCCATCACATTAAGTTAATGCAACATTTGCCTTTCTATACGTGTCAATGGAGCAATCGCTCTCCCTGTTTGCTCCTCCTCAAAATCTCTAGGAAAACGAGCTCTCCATCACTCCCAAGAAAAAGCTCCCTCCTGCTTCGAACAACAGAAGTCTCTGATTCCATGTCACATTATCCCTTCCTGTTTTTCTCTCATCAGTAAATATATCTTGACAGTCATAATGAACACCTGTTCAGAAATTGATGGTCATCTACAATGTTCGCTAGCTATAACCAGGTGCTTGACTTACAGCAATCAGCATTCAGATATGCTCCCAGGAAGTTTCCCTAGTCTCCTCGCATAATTTCCATTATTATTGCCAATCTCTCTTTGGAAATTAGCACATCTTTTTCGGTTTAGTTTTTTTTTTTTTTTCGGTTTAGTTTTAAAAAATAATGTTCACTACACTGCCATCTCCCAGCTTTGTCCCATCATGTTCTCTTTTCTATACCATCTCAACCACAAATGTTCTTTTCTTCACCATGCTCAGTACTGGCATTATCTTTCATATCAATCTCTCACTGGATTTGTACTGTCAGTCCAACAATTACATATGGAGTGTCCACCATCCCTCAGCTCTTAACTATTTGTTTTCAGGCAATCCAACCCTTTTCTCCCTGAATGAATCACTGCTCTAGACACCTGCAACTTAAAGTTTTCTCCTGCATTTCTCCAAACGGCCAGCTCTTTTCATCATTCCCCAGCACACAGCATCCTCTTCACCTGTCCTCTCTGTGATGTGTATTCACACCACATCCTTAAGTTAGCTTTGATAACTGTCAGAGCTCACACACACCTTCACACACAAGATCATCTCTCCCTGTCCCATTCAAGGCAGAATTCTCTTTTTTTCCTGTCATTTGGGGCTTACTGCTCTCTTCTCTCCGTATTCCTAATACACCAAGGACTTCACTATCCACCCATTTCAAAGCTCCCTTTCCCTCATCACTTTCACGTGACTGTTCTTACAACTCTCTCGATCTGATACGTCGAATATGGTCCACATGCGGCTATGGACCACCTGAAACATGGCTAGCTTGAATTGAGATGTGCTGAATGTGTAAAATACACACTGGGTTTCAGACTTAGTATGAAAAGAGGATATAAAACATCTCATGAAAGTTTTTATATTGATTAATGCTGAAATAATATTTTGGACATGCTGGGTTAAATAAAATATGCTATGAAGTTAGTCTCACCTGTTTCATTTTACTATTTGAATGTGGCTAGTAAAATTATTTTAATTACATAAATGACTTGCTAGACAGCACTACTCTGGGTGCTTCTGTTGATTCATACTTTTAAATCTTCCCTACTAATTAAAAATTCTCTGTTATCACTCCTCCTAGGACGCCTCTCCCAGCTACCCCCACTGCTCCCACACGCCAAACCCAGAATTATTTTCCATATACCATTCTCGATACCTTTTCTACCCCATTATTTCTGTACACAGTATTTCTTTTTGCCTGCTAATAGAGCTTCTACCCCTGCCATCTAATCATAATAAAGTTCTGTTTCCTTCTTCATCCGTTCTAGTACGGTGCTATCTGTCTCAACTCTCAGAAACATTTTTAGAAATAGTCCTTCTAATTCCCAACAAAAAGAACTTTGCTCACCATTCTCCAAATTGGCCTATCTTCACTATAATTTCATTAAAAGGGCTAGTAATTGTAAAACGCTAGACAAATGTAAATTAATAATTTCAGACCCATGTCACCCATTCAAACTAGGACAGCAATTCTTCCCGTCATTTTAAAAATGTCGTTCCTTCTCCAAACTCTACTATGTTGCGGTTTCAACCCCTTTATTCCATCTGAGAACTCTCTTACTTCATGCTAAATACTCTAATACAGTTCCCCAAATGGAGTGTGTGTTTTCCCACCACTTTCAGCATGCATGGTTCATCACTCTCCAAACTGACGTGATGTCTAACATTTCTGGAATTGCCATTTCTTTTCTCGACTATGTTAGGGAAAAATCAAGACTGGGAAGGTGGACGGGAGCGGCGAGGAAGGGTTGAGAGTCTGCACTGAGAGGGATAAGAAGCTGCGGTCACAGAGAAGACCTCCCACTCATTGTCCCCTTCGAATGTTCCTTCTGACACCTCTCCTTACTGCTCAGCCCCGCAAGCCCCACTGTAAACCCTTTATGTGTATCTCTTCCCAATGAATGATTGCCTTCACTCCAGCACCTCTCAGAACTCTTCCTCTGTAAGGCCTCCTTCCCATCGTTCTTCGCAAAGAAATTCCTTGTCTTTACTCCAAGGACAAAGTACAATCTCTACTGCTTCCAATATTCCCTCCAGTGATGAAGATCTTTCCTTCAGCATTCTCTATATATAACTTCCAGTTTCTTCTCACTCCCAGTATTGAAACACCTTTTTAAAAAAATCACTCCTAGTGTTGACACTTTCCCTTCTTTCCTACTAGTATATTTATTTAGTTCCTTCCTAATCCTCTCAAGACAGAACTCTTTCACATACACACACACTTCTGTTCCAGAAATACTGTTCCCTTTTCGTGTAGCCAACGCTAGAAATCCCTTGCACGTGCCTCTTCCAATAGGTGGCCCTCTCCTTTCTCATATGCTCTTTGGATAATCTGGGTATACAGCTCATTTGTTCATCCTTTCCTCTATTCTATTACTCAATATTTCTCTTCTGTTCTTTTCCTCTGTTTATTCCTTTCTCTCTCTCTCTCTCTCTCTGTCTGGTTTTACTGCCAATATTCTACCTGCTTCAGAAAAGAGCCCCCATTATACAAATAGGTCAAAATAAGAACTGAGGGGAACCTGAAAGAGTAGGACACGGTGCTTGTTCTCCCATGGTCTGGGGATAATCCCCTCAGCTCCCCTCCACTGGGGTGTCTTCCTCTCTCCTCCCGCTCAGCTCATCTCTTCCTCGGGTGTCTGCTTCTCCTACTGCCTCCAAAGCCATCCCTCTGACGCCTGCCTCGCTCTCCTTTCTGCCTTAGGACCACCCTATTCAAAACACCCCGCTGATCCTTTCCTCTTCCCGTCCTCCTGCCGGCTGCCCCTCCTTCTCTCCACTCTGGCCCCTTTTATCTTGTGGGCATCTCCTCCCACCTTCCAGTTGCTGCTCTGTCATTTCCTTTGGGTCCTCCTCAGGAGATGCTGCTTAGACTTCAGTCACTGGCTCCTCCTGGTCCGACCAGGTACAAAAAAACCCAACAGCTGAATCCCCAAAGCCAAAATGCCCAGGGCTAGAGGGGCAAAGAAGAGGAAGGTGGACTCTGGAAGGTGGACTCTGGAAGAGGGCCTAGCAACCTATCCTCGGGAATTGCTCTCTCCTGGCAAAGGACAAAAAGGCTCTTGGCTTTCCTCCCTGTCTCCACTAGAGTCGGCCCCCAGGCCTCCTGGGTCACTTCCACCTGCTAGCCTGGTCGAGCAGAGGCAGGTTCGTCCTGATGCTAACAAGCGTTAAGCTTCAGGATCGCCACACTTGCACGCAGCCCGTTTTCTCTTAAATAGGGCCCACCCACCAAACTGCGTAAGCTTTGGGTCTCAGCACACCTGAATCTGCCCCTGGATAGCGGAAAGCTTCTCCGGCTTCTGGAGATTAAGGATCAATAGGGAAGCCTGTTTAGATTGATTTGCAACAGGGTTCAGTTCGAAAACACCTTGCCTCTATTGAGAGGGAGTCCTTCTATGGAGGATCCAGGATTCCTGAGTATCTCTTAGCTGAATCTCACTGGTTCCAGAATCTTAGCTGGATTCTGGACTCCAGGCCTTTGGGCCACACCCAATCCAGCCCAGCCTGTAGCCTCTCTCTTGGCCTCCCAGTCAACCTTGGTCCAGCAGTGCTAGGCCCCCTGCTAGCTAATGTTCCCTTAGGACCCCTACTTGGTTCTTCAAGGCTTAGCTCTAAATCCGCCAATAAAGAAGTGACCTCTACAACTGTAAGAGAAAGACAGGTCATCCTCACCGTCAGCACCACTTTAAGACCCTCCCTCTGCCCCTGCGTTCACAGAGCCCATTTGGGGTCAGTACAATCGTCTCTTCAGAAGCCCTTAATGAACCGACAGCTGCCCCACTACCCTCACCCAGGGGTCTTGCTGGTGTCCCCAGGAATCCCACACTGGCAGCTTCTCTATTCCCAGCAGAGGAGAAAAATGAAGGGATTCTGAAAAGGAGACGCAGGAGCTGAGGCTGGAGGACTAGACTGCTGGGAGGAAAGGCACTGCTCTGGCAGGAGCAATGGCAAGTCTCCGGTGAGGCTGCAGGCACTCTGGAGACACGGCGGGGCGGCGGTGCTGGGGTCTAGAGGAGCTGCGTCGGCAGCGGAATTGGAGGTGGCTCCTCAGAACCCGCCATCTGGGGGTCTGGGATTCCAGGACTCCAGGCAGGTGCCGAGACTCCGAGCAGGCGGCTGCCTGGGACTTCCAAGTGAACGAGCCTCCCGCCCGGCGCCCTGGTCGCCCGGCACTTACCCGGCAGACTTGGGAAAGTCTCTGAGAAGTGCAGAGGCGGGGGCGGTGCGGGATCTGCCACTTTCTCCCGGGCGGGCAGCAGCTCTTCGGCTTCCAGCGCGCCCTCCGGGCGTCGGCCGCCCGGCTCGGGGTTGTTTCTCGTGGCAGTGGCGGCGGCGGCGGCGGCGGCAGCAGCAGCGAGCTCCGGGGGCCCGTAGAAGGCGTCGGGCGGCTCCGCGAAGCTGGGCAGCGCGGTGGTCAGCGCCACCATCGAGGGCACGGCCTGGCCCAGCCCCGCGCAGAAGGTGTTGGTCAGGCGGCCGGCAAAGGAGGCTAGCGGGGCGAGGGGCGGGAGGCCGGCGGGCAGCGGCGCGGGGGCCAGCGCCTGCGGCAGCACGAGGGGCCGGTAGGGCATGAACATGGGGTAGCCAGTGTAGAGCAAGTGGCCGGAGCGCGGCGGCTGCGGCCCGATCAGGGAGTCGATGGAGAAGGCAGCGCCCGGGCCCCCGCCGCCGCCGCTGCCCCCGGGGGCGCCCCCGCCTCCGGCTCTCTGCATCGTGCCCGGAGCTGCGGCCGCCCCAGGGCGCTCCCCTCCGAGCGCCGCCGTGCGCCCCGCGGCTCTGGCGCCCCACGCGGACACGCAGGGCTCGCTCCCTGGCTCCCGGGCCGAGGTGCCGGCGGGGCGCGGGCTCGGCGCAGTGTGGCTCCGGCGCCGCGCTCCCTCTCTCTCTCATAAGGAGGGAGGGGGCGGGCGAGCGGGAGGGCTGGGGGTGTCGCCCTCCGGACTCATCCATCTTCCTCAAATTACGCTTCACTTCCTCCCTCCGCCCGCAGCCGCCGCGCCCGGCTCCCGCTCCCTCCGCAGAAGCCGTTCCCAGCGGCCCGGCCGGCCGGCCCGGGACCCCCGCCCGCCCCCCGCAGCCCAACCAACTATTATTAATGGAGATTGATGAGGCCGGACACGCCGCTTTGTGAAAGTTTGCGGCCGACGAGAAGGCAGCGGCAGCTGCTGGGCCGGTGCCCCTCCCTCCAGCCGGCCCGCCCCCCACTCTGCCCACCCAGCTCTGGGCGTGGACTGGGAGCTGGGCCCGGCGTGGACCGAGCGCGGGGCGGCCAGCGAGGAGAGCGCAGCGAGGGCGCGGCGGCGGGCGGGCGGCTGGCGCGGCCGGACCACAGAGACCCCCGCCCCGGGCCGCCGCCCTCCGTCGGACTCCGGGCCAGTCCCCCAGCGTGGCCCCGCCCCCGACGCCCCCTCCGCGGCCCCTGGGGCGGACGACAGGGCGGGCCCGAGAGCAAGGCGCGGCGGGCGGACGGGACCTCGGCGCCCCCCGGGGCGGCGAGGCGGGGACGGCAGGGGGCGCGCTCCTCCGCGGCCGCCGCGGCTCTGGGCCCCTCGGCTCGGACCCTTTTCCTCCTCGGTAGCCCGCATTCACACTCTCCCCCCGGTGCCTCTTGGCATTTGCCTTTCCTCACTCCCCCTCCGTCGTGCACTCCCTGAGTCCCTCACTCTGGCCTCTGCGGGTAATTTCCTCGAGTGCCCTCACTATAAGTCAAGTACTTACCATTCCTCTCACCCTTCTCCCTCCATCTTCCTCCCACCCTTCCCTTTCCTGCCCTCGTTTCTATCCCCGTTCCTATCTGATGATTCCCATTTCCCACTCCCTACCCCATCCGCTTCATGCTATTTACCCCCTCATTCCTCGCCTAAATCTATATCTCTGTCTGTCTGTCTGTCAATCTCGGTCGCCCTCCCTCGCTCTCTCTCCTTCTCTTCCGCTATTAATTTCCCTGATTGGCTCCCCGACTCCAGCGCCGCTGATGAGCCCTATTCATTCCTGGGCCTGACACTCTCGACCTGCCCTGGCTGATTGCTGGGGGCCGGCCCCAGGAGCGCCGATGAGCCCCAAGGGTCAGCAGCGCTAATTAGCCGCTAATTGCAGATGACTCCGCTCACCTCCCCCATTCTCCGACACAGAAATGGCGGCGCCTTTTACCCTCCCCGTCCTCCTGATTCCCAGAAGTAGACTTGTCAATCTGGAGGCAAAAGTCATGGGCACTTTTGCTTGATAGCCCCCTCAGGTCAGTGGGCAAGAAAGACTTAAGACAGGCAAGTCAACAGAAGAAGGGTGACCGGAGCTTCAGGACACAGAGCAAGCTGGCCAGCTAAATGAGGGTCATCTGGTCACTGGGAAACTGTTATGCAGGCGGGGCCCAGGAGAGCCAAGCAAGCTGAAATGAATAGTAGCAAAGCCAGGCAAGTTTAGGAAGAGGCAATCTAAACAGAAGAAGTTATTTGGTTTAGGTGAGGAGGAAAACCTACACCAGAGACTCAGCGTTCCAAGAGAGAGCGGGGCAGGTGGAACTCTGCATCTCGGTGACGTCTGTTCACATCAGGAGTGTTGTGCTGGCCTGTGAACACCACTCATGTCAGGCTGATGTATTAAAGTCAGCACCCTGAAAAACATTGTCACCAGAGTGGGACAGAAGAGGGTGGGACCCGAGAAGGAAACCTTTGGTTATGCTTGACTGACAGCGCATCAGAGAGGTAAAGGGAGAAGAGGGTGGTTCCCATGCAGTCCTGACCTATCTTGGGCTCTACACGGAACGCAGTGAAACTTCTGAGATACAAGTCTGGTGGGAAGATGGCTCCAGGGAGAAAGAAGAGGTGCCTTAACTCAGGTCTGGGAACAGTATCCTAAAGGACCACGGTAACCCTTGTCCATCCTCCTAAAGATATTCTTCAGAACCCTTTGTAAAACTAACCAAGCATTGCACGGTACCAGTATGGAAGACCAGACTTCAGAAGTGTATTGTAGGGCTTCCCTGGTGGCGCAGTGGTTGAGAGTCCGCCTGCAGATGCAGGGGACGCGGGTTCGTGCCCCGGTCCGGGAGGATCCCACATGCCGCGGAGCGGCTGGGCCCGTGAGCCATGGCCGCTGAGCCTGCGCGTCCGGAGCCTGTGCTCCGCAACGGGAGAGGCCACAGCAGCGAGAGGCCCGTGTACCACAAAAAAAAAAAAAAAAAAAAAAAAAAGTGTATTGTAGGGACTCTCCTGGTGGCACAGTGGTTAAGAATCCGCCTGCCAATGCAGGGGACATGGGTTCGAGCCCTGCGGTTTGAGCCCTGATCCGAGAAGATCTCACATGCCGCGCAGCAACTAAGTCCGCACGCCACAACTACTGAAGCCCGCGTTCCACAACTACTGAAGCCCGCATGCCACAACTACTGAAGCCCGCGTGCCTAGACCCCGTGCTCCGCAACAAGAGAAGCCACCGCAGTGACAAGCTCGTGCACCGCAACCAACAGTAGACCCCGCTCGCCACAACTAGAGAAAGCCCACGCACAGCAACGAAGACCCAACAAAGCCAAAATAGTAATAAACAAATAATTTTTTTTTAAAGTGTACTTTACTTAAAAAGTGAGAGGTCAGTACTTGGTGTGATGGCTTTACAGTGTTGGGTACATAATAGAGGCTTATTGGCTTGAAAAGTTACCAAGGGAACTTGGGGCCACAATCACTGAAATTAAAGCTGTATGAGCAGTAACACCACCAATCAAATAAAGCTGAAGGAAGAGCCATTTTTAAAGCAACTGCATTCACTTTTTGCATAGGTAATAAAATCACCTAGTACAAAACTCCAAAAGCTCAAAAGGATATATATTGAAACATCTCCCTTCCACTAGTCCCCCCAGTAAAAGGCCACTTTAATAGGCCTGTCACTCTTTGGTGGGATAGAATGGATCATGCATTGTCAAGGACTCAAGGTTAAAGACCCTCTGATCTCGAAGATGTACGTCACCCAGTTCAAGCCAAGAGCTTACTGCCCAGAACTATACTCAGTAAAGTGGAATTCTCTGTGCAAGCTGGCACAGAGAGTACAGACTTACAGCTTGTTGCCAGCAAATCTCAGTGGGCCACCAACGCTGAAATGAGACACGTGAGACCTCGGGGACTTGGTATTGCCCTGGTGGTGTGTGTTTGTTAGGTACTGCATCTAATAATCCATTTTCATCCTCGATCTGTCCCCTTGCCGTGCTGGGGTCATGAAGTGTAACTTCTGCACAGTCCTTGACATTCAGTAGCTAAACTAGAATAAAACCCTCACATACAGAGTGGCAACTGAAGCAGCCCATTTCCTGTCCCTGCCCTTTCATGGACCGTGGAACTGAGGCTGCATGGTAAAAGGAAAAAAGCCTTAGCTGGAGTAAAAAGACCTGAAGTTAAGTTCCTATTCTAACCCCTCTCTGGGCCACGTGACCTTGGTCCCTTTTTGACTTAACTTCTCCATCCATGAGAGAGACAGCAATTAATATCTACTCTGCCTTGTCAGACAGCCAGTGCAAGGATCAAGTGAATATGAGGAAATAACCTTCCAGATGAGTCCTTCCTGCACTAAACTGACAAAGAACAGCAGAGCGGTCAATTATGGAAGTTCCCCAAGTCAGTGGCTCTCCAGTGCTTCTTACTCTCCCATCAGTACCAAGGACAGAAGCTGTCTCCATAAACCTGAACAGAGCTGGCTCCTTTCTTTACTGAGAAGAAAACTCTGCGGTCCTCCTACTGAAACCCTGAACAGGCCCATGTAGGTAAGCACCTCCCCTCACTGTCTAAAATGGAAGGCTACAAGTGCTTCTTCAACTGCCCACGTGCTGGCTTGTCCCATCTCACTACTCCACCAGTTGGGGAAATGATCCTACAGAGGAATTTTATTTTGAATCTACCCTCTCTGCTTGCGCCTATGTCGACCCCATCATCTGGGTCCCCTTCACAGACTGGAAACCAGCACCCAGAAAGAACGAAGTATTCTTACGTCAAATCCAAATATACCTTCGCCTCACTCATTGGCGGGACAGTGTCCACTTACGGTGGGGAACGTCGGGCTCTGTCCGCGGGTACCCTCTGGTGGCAGCAGCGCGCAACTGCGTCACCTCGAAAGAGGCACGGAGTACTGCAGCGCCCCCTGGCGTTAGTCTAGGAGACGCGCCGAGGGCAAAGGACCACCACCAGGTGAGCGGTCCAAGGGCGAGCGCGCTGGGCGCTGCAGGGGACTTAACTGTGAGTGCACTGGTTGGGCAGGGGGATTGTACACGTGAGTCTTAAAGTCTAGTATGCACACGCGTAGGTTCATGTATGTTGGTGCATCCAGGTACCTGAACCGTGTGTATCGTGTTAAATGTGTGCCGATTGTGTGTGCGCACGTGATACACGCGGGTAGGTTGGTCGTGGGGAGGTCCGCGCCTCCAGTGCAGGGCGGAGTCCTCACGGAGGCGTGAAATTGGTTTGGAGCAAACACATTACGGAAAGCAATTACCGGGGAGAGGTTCTGGGCCCGCGGGGACCTGCAGCCAGGAGGCTGAGGAGGAAGCGCCCTGGCTTGTAAGAGTGTCTGGATGTCTAACCCCAGAAGGGACCTTCCTAACACTGCCTTGCTAAGGGGAGAATACGTGAAGGTGGGCAGCAGCCTCTCATATTGACCACTCCACATTGCCCTTCTCCTCTTACGCCCTCCCTCCTTAAAAAGGCATCTGGCAAGGAACCAGTGCAGTGCTCTCCAGATATGGTCAGAAACCCTTCCCCCTTCTAATCACTCTGGGAGAGGCACCCCACCTTCTGTGAAGTCTTCCCAGGCCCCCGCCCCTATCCTTGTCTTCCCCCTCAGGCCCTCAGCTCCTGCTACCACACGTCTTTTGCATTCACTTCATTGCCCCCTTGTATTTGAACTCGTTATTCACACACCTGTTTCTCAGACTACATGGAAAATTCACTGAGGGTGGGAGCAGGTCTCATTCATAGCTGTGTATCTAGTGCCTACAACATGGGGCTCAGCAAACGCAAAATGAATGATGTGGATGGGAATTAACTAGAATTTCCATCAAAATGCATAAACAGGACTTTCTCAGGAAAGTCCTCCCCTTGAGAGTCAGGATTCTCTTGGGACAGCGCTTTAAACATTTTCCACATGCAAACACGTGCATTTTCTCCCTATTTATATCCCCAGGCCTGTCCTTATCCTTGAATGCCAAATTCATAGATCCAAATGACCATGTAACACAGCTTCTTTGAGATGTCTAACAGGCAGCTCCAACTTTACATCTCCCAAACAGACCTTCTGATTCCCTCACCACCTGCCCTTTTCTCATCTTCCCCGCCTTAGTAATTAGCACCACCATCCACCCAGTTTTGCTCCACCAAGAAAAAGGGGAGGGGAGTCATCCTGCATTATGCTTTCCTTCAGCCCCCCACATCTACTCTATCAACAAGTCCCACTGAGGGACTTCCCTGGTGGTCCAGTGCACTTCCACTGCAGGCAGCAGGGGGTTCCATCCCTGGTCCAGGAACTAAGATCCCTCATTCTCGTGCGGTGTGGCCAAAAATAAAAACGACAAAACAAAAACAAAACAAAAAAACAAGTCCCAATGAGTCTCCAGAAAGAGTCCCAAGTCTCACCTACTGCTTTCCCATCTTTGCCCGGACTGCTACAGTAGCCCCCTAACTGGTCTCTGATTCTCCCTCCCTCCCATCCCTCCCTTCCCCTCCCCTCCCCCAAGCCACTCCGCAGCCAGAGCCATCTTTGAAAACAGAAATCAGTTCCTGTCACTCCCCTCTCTTCCCCACTCCGCTCACACGGCTGGTTCCTCCTTGTCACTCAGGCCTCATGTTAAATGTCACCTACTCAAAGAGGAGGCTTCCACGTCACCTGAACTCAAATAGCTCCCAGTCACTCTTGGTCAATCACCGGGGAATTCCTCTGCGAAGGGCTTATCACTCTGATACTTTCCTGTCTGTTTGCTTAGTGTCTCTGTCCCCACTAGAGTGAACTTTCTAGTGGGGACCAGAGAGCCCGGCCTTTGTGTCGCCGGCGCCCAGGCCACAGGAGGCACTCAAACGTCTGCTAAACAAACGAATGGCCAGGGGGCATTCTCCCCAGGACCCCGAGCTGGGATAAGACGGGGCTCCCTGGGGGAGGCCCCAAGCAGTGGGCGGAACCACGCGTGACTACAAGCCCGATCAGAAGCCGCTCCCTCACCCCTGTCTCTTGGCCTGCGCCCACTTCCCCTGTGAGGTGGGCCTGTGGGGACTGGCCCAGCCTAGAGCGTCTACAAATGAGGGGCCAGGCCTCGGTCGGCCCCCACTGCTTGTGGGCCTGGGCTCCAGGCGCAGCCCCTCCCGTCGGGCGGTCCCATCCTCGTCGCGCGCCCCGCGCCCCCCACGTGGAAGCCCAAACGGGGCGGTCAGCCCAAGGCCTGTGAGGCCAGGTGGGAATCAAGGTCCACTCACCTCCGCGGCCCTCTCGACGCCCTCGCGAGCTCCGCGCGGTCGGTCTCGCCCAGGCCCCGCCCCCGCCGCCTCGCACCCTCTGGGCCCCGCCATTTGCCGCCTCGCTCCCCCCGGCTGGTGGGAAAGTTGTGAACTCCGGCGCGTGCGCACTCTGGGGCCCTGGGAATTCCGTCCGGCGACCCTTGACGTCACGGATCACAGTGCACTGGATTGGCTGCTCCGTGGCTCCGAGCAGCTCCCCCTCCCTCCAGTGGTTGCAGGCTGCCTCCTGGGTGCCGGGGCGCCTACAAGTTCTTAAAATTCTGGTACTGCAAAGACCCTAAGGGACTCTCTCCTTGTCTCTTGTTTTACACATGCAGAAACTTGGGCCCAGAGAAGGGACGGGACTTCTGTTCCACAAGTTAAGGGCAGAGCTGGGACTAGAACCCAGGGGTGTTACCTCTCAGCTCAGTGCCTAATTGAAGGAGCAGTTACGAGAGAGGCAGGAATCAGGTGTGCTTCTGGCGGACAGGCAGTAGGTAGAGTTGTTGTGGTTTTTCTAAACCTGGGTCTTTCACTCTCACCTGAACTGTGGTTATCCTGCGGTGCTCGCTGGCCTGTGCACCCACCTTCCCGTTGTCTTCCTGACCCTCACCTCACTGCCCAACCCCAAGGCTGCCTTTACCATCCTGCCCCACTGTCTGCACTGCCTCATTCCGCAGCGGCTCTGCCCTACACAGGCCTCTTTGCTCCCCCGTCCTCTGGCCCCTGTCCTTTGCCTGGCTCTCCTTCAGCCCTTTTCTGATACTATCTCACCTGGTGGCTATTCCCCCACAGCATGGGCCAGAGGGGCAGGTCTGCCTGGGGTCCCTCAATAGCTAGTGGATGCCATGCAGCTGGCACCACGGGGTAGATCCAGGGAGACCCCATAAATCTGCCCATCTCGAGTGCCCTGTGAGCCAGCCAGCTCAGAGGAAGGGCTGTTGGAGACAGCACCAAGTAATACAGGCCTGGAGATTTTTAATGTGCATACAAGGTTTGGACAAGCTGGAGGGGGCCTCAGGGGACCCCAAGAGGAGTATATATCATTTGCCATGAGTCCCGGCTCTCTGTCCATCAGATGTCACCTGGCCACATGGCCCATCTGCCTCTCCTGGTGGGAATGACGACATCCACATCTGCCTGTGGAGCTGGACCTCCTGTTGAGAGGGCCAACTCCGCCTGAATCTGTTCAACTCAGTCCTGAGTTCCAGGCGCTGTGAGCCGTGGGTTGGCATCCCCTAGGGCACGGGGCATCTGCTTTCAGACTCTCTCAAAAGGCAGTGGACATCTGGAAGGAGAGATGTGGATTCAGAGACGTCCGGTGGTCTGGGAATTTGGGTGGTTCTGTCTAGGGCCCTGCCCCCAACTCTTCTCTTGCCTCCGACCCATTCCCCCCACTCCCCTACCCCAGCCCCCAACGGCTGGGACTGTCCACAGAGCCCAGGGCTCACCTAGTAGAGCACATCCTCGAAATCCAGCTGCAGGTAGCGGAGCAGGCGTGCTGGCAGGGGCAGGCGGGGCAGGGCGTGGGGCAGGCAGGCCGCCAGGTGAGCACGGAGGGCACAGCGGCTCAGATGCTGCAGCGATCTGGGCTGCCTCACCAAGGCCAAGAGGGAGGAGTAGAAACGGTGGTACTTCTGGGGGCAGAACGAGGGTCTCAGAAGGAGTCTTGGACAAGTGGCACCTGCTTCTCCTAGAGAGGGGAGGCTGGTGGCCAGTGGGTCTCCAGGAGCCTCTTAGAAGTAGGGAGTGCTTCGCGTGTTCACAATGTGAGTTTTCTTTTACTGAGTAACTTCTGTGGGGCAGAGTGGGGGGACCCACAGGGCTTCCCTTTAGGCGGTGGAAGTCTCTTGGGACAGGCTGAATGAGTGTGTGTTCAGGGTCATAGAATCTGACCTGCAGAGTTTCAGGAGGCACCAGGCCCACGGCCTCCTCAGGAAGCTGCATGATACTGTAGGTGTTCATCAAGACCTCAATGGTCCGCGGGGACGCGCACCAGCGCTCCAGCACCTGCAGGGGGCAGAGCTGCGTCAGTGCTCTAGGGGTTACCACACACTGCTGGTACCCTGTCCGTCCACGCAGGACGACCAGCCAGCCAAGGAACAGCTGTTGTGGGTTGAACTGAGTCCCCCAAACGGTATGTTGATGTCCTAATCCCAGTACCTATAAATGGGACCTACTTAGAAATAGGGTCTTTGCAGATGTAATCAAGTTAAAAATGAGGTCATTGGGGTGAGTCCTAATCCAATATGACTTCTGTCTTTATGAGAGAAAACAGACACACAGGGAGAATGTCATGTGATGACACAGGCAGAGACTGGAGTGATGCATCTACAAGCAAGCCAAGGATTGTGGCAACCACCCGAAATTAGGTGATAAGCCTGGGACAGGTTCTCCTTCAGAGCCTCTGGAAGGAGCCAACCCTACCTACACTTGGATTTCAAATTTCCAGCCTCCAGAGCTGAAAGGGAATACACTTCTACTGTTTTAAGCCACCCAGTTTGTGGTACTTTGTTATGGCCACGACAGGAAAACAGCACAACAGCTAGCATTTCTATTGTGCATAATTTATGCCAGATATTTTCTTAGCACTTCACGTGCGTTGACTCTTAATCCTCGTCCCTACAAGGTTATGCCCATTTTACAGACACGGGAAGCTGAGGCACAGAGAAGTTAAGTAACTTGCCCAAGTTGTAGTTCCAGCAATGCAAGCCTGGAGGTGTGGCCATAGAGGCCTCCTTGCAGGGAGGGGTTCCTCACTGGAGGACAGGCACCCCAGCCAAGCCTGGAGCAGCTGCAGGTTGTGGGAGATGAATGCCGACTTTCTGATCGCTTGGGATGTCGTGGAGGCCAGATGAAGGGACGAACGGGGCACTTTGCTGTGCCAGCCTGTCCCCAAGGCAGTGTGGACAGAACACGGCTGGAGGGACAGGCAGTGGGGTCCCAGGAAATCCGTTTGCTGCTCTGCCTCCTTCTCCCACCCCTTCCCCGAAGGGGAAATCATTAGCTGTCAGAACCACTGTCAGATTACAGGGAATTGCTCGTCTCCTAATTATCTGGTGTCAATAGGAGATTAATTAGTGTTAATTGTTGATTTTCTTGTATTTTCCCAAAGGGGAGACCAGTCTGCTGAACTCTGGGGCTGTTTAACTATTTGGTCTTGCTTAGGAAACTAGACAGATGCTTCTAGGTTTATGAGTGAAGGAGAGAGGCAGGGGCAGCAGGGAGAGTCCAGGACCCCGCGGGGCTGGATGGTTCAAGCCCGGGGGCGGGGTGGGGAACCTGTGCCTGCTGCCCTATACCCATCCTGACCCAGCTCCTTGGAGAACGAGGGTCCCCACCCCAGGCCCAGCATCCTCCGTGATATTATATAGCCCCTCCAGACACAGCACAGCATGGATAGTGTCCCCTGCCAGTGCCTCGGTAGCACAGGTCTGCAAGCTGAACCCACCTTGGGGGATATTAACGTAAAATAAGACAGAGATGGGAAATTGCCAGCGAAAGGTGTTTTTCTTTGGTGCCAGGATAGCAGCTGCTGGTCTCGGTGGTGTATGTTCTGCTAAGCTCTTGGAAACAAGGACCATGTCCATCTGCAGATGGTCAGGAGGCCTCGAACCTCATGACCCAGGCTTATCACTCTGCCCTGGGCAAGTGTCTCCTGTGCCTGGAGTGTCTCATGTTCAGGGTCCCACTGCCGGGGGAGCCTCCTAAATGCTTCTTTCATCAGCTCTCTCCGCTGATGAAGAAACGACTCCCTGCCACCCACATCAGTCCTGGCTCCTTCTGTCTTTTCAGCTCCTTTATAATCTGGCCCCAGTGCCCTCAGTCTCCCTTCCTCACACATACATGCAAACACATACGCACGTACAAACACGTTATATGCACACACACACAGTGTATATACGTGTACGCACGCACACACGCATACACCCCTCCTGCCGGTGTGCTGTTTGCCCCCTGTTGGGCTTTGCTTACTTGATGAATGAAAGACAAAGTACTGACCTATGTGCCCAAGTTTGGAGCTGCAACCAGAGCAAGATGGAGCACAGGTCTGGGTCTCCCCATGCCCTCGCTCCCATGGCCCTCCCTCGGGCCCTAGCCCCGTACCTTGGGGAGAGCCCCAGGCCACACGCGGACGGCACCGTGGTTGAGCAGCGCCCGCACCGTGTGCTCGGGGCCCTGGGCCAGGGCTGCAGCCGGGCCCTGCAGTGCGTAGTGCAGGGCCGTGTGTCCCCCATAGTCCATGGCGTTGGCGCTGACGCCGCAGGACAGGAGCAGCTCCACGACGTCCGCGTGGCCTCGGCGACAGGCCAGGTGCAGGGGCCGCCGCCTGTCCTGATCAGCAGCATCGGCGTCGGCCCCGGCCGAGAGCAGCAAGCCGCACAGCTGGAGGCAGTGGGTGGCGGTGGCCTCGGCATCAGCGGGGGACGTGCAGCGGGCGTCGCAGGCGGCCAGCAGCGGGGTCCAGCCTTCAGCATCGCGGGCATTGGAACATGCTCCCCGCCTTAGAAGTAGGTCTGCCAGCTCCACGTGGCCCAGCCGGGCGGCCACATGCAAAGGGGTCTCCTCCTCTTCTTCGGACCGACCATCCACTTTTGCTCCAAACCTCAGGAGCAGCTCTGCACACCTAGTAAGGGCGAGACGGCCGAGAGGAGGAAAACAGGGTGCAGACCTTCACCCCTGAGTTCCTGCCGGTCTGAGCAAAGCAAACCTGGGGGGACCCTTGGGTGGCTCCTGGTGCTGTCTGCTCCTTCCATCCTGGCTGGCGCTGGGCATCCAGCAACATCCCGCAGCATCTTTAGTGCCCTCTCTCAAGCCAGGGCTCTGCGTGCTGGGACGGGAGGAGGAGGGGGGAAGGGGACACAGAAGTGAGCACAAATGGGAACTGGGGCAGTGGGAGAAAGACCAAAACCAAAATCGGCCGCCAGATCTGCTCCAGGATGGTCCTCTCAGAAGACTGTGTACGCCTGCCAAGACGTGTGCCCTGAAATTCAAGGCTAAGGGAACTTAGCGTCTTCGAGTGACACTTTCCTCGTCTATAGAATGGGGATAATGGCTGATACCTAGACCGAAGAGGTTGCTGTGAGCGGCATATAAGACAATGCCTGAAAAGCTGTCAGCATGAGAGTTCATAATGGCCTCGTTGGGTGGGGACAGTGGGTGGCATAGATGGTGGTGGATCGTGGGGACTCATTATATTATCCTGCCCACCTTTCTATATGTTTGAAATTCTCCAAAATAATGTTAAAAATACACTTGCTTATTCAAAAAAGGAAGGAATGATTGTCACAAAGTGTGATCTCAGGGAGCCTGGGCTGAAACACGGCCAGACAAAGAACGTGGGATTGCACAGAACAGCGTTGTCCAATCAGTGGGCACCGGCTACGTGCGGCCACCGAGCCCTTGCGGGACGGCTAGTCCTGATGGAGACATGCTGTGAGTGCAAAATACACACCAATTTTGAAGACTTGGTACAAAAAGAGAATGTAAAGTGTCTCATGTGTTCTTTTTATATTGGTTCCGTGTTGAAATGATGACTTTTTTTTTGTTTTTGCGGTACGCGGGCCTCTCACTGTTGTGGCCTCTCCCGTCGCGGAGCACAGGCTCCGGACGCGCAGGCCCAGCGGCCATGGCTCACGGGCCCAGCCGCTCCGCGGCATGTGGGATCTTCCCGGACCGGGGCACGAACCCGCGTCCCCTGCATCGGCAGGCGGACTCTCAACCACTGCGCCACCAGGGAAGCCCAATGATGACATTTTGGATACATTGTGCTAAATAAAATATACTATTAAAATTAATTTCACTTGATTCACAGATATTTATACACCCATGTTCATAGCAGCATTATTCATGATAGCCAAAACATGGGAGCACTCTAAATGTCCATCAACAGAGGAATGGATAAATAAAATGTGAGCTATACCGTGGAATATTAGTCAGCCTTTAAAAGGGAAGGAAATTCTGTTACGTGCTACAGCCTGGATGAACCTGAGGACGTTATGCTAAACGGAATAAGGCAGTCACAATAGGACAAATACTGTATGATTCCACTCATAGGAGGTGCTGAAAGCAGTCCAATTCATAGGGTCAGAAAGTAGACGGTAGTTGCCAGGGGCTGGGGGGGAGGGGAGGGGGAGTTATTGTTCAAAGGATACAGAATTTCAGTTTGGCGAGATTAAAAAGGTTCAGGCGTTGGATGGTGGTGATGGTCACACAACAATGTGAACGTACTTAGTGCCACTGAACTGTGCACTGAGTAATGGTTAAGATGGTAAATTTTATGTGACGTGTAATTTGCCACGACTTAAACATGAATTTCACCTGTTTCTTTTTCATGCGTTGATAGGGCTACTAGAAAATTTTAAATGACATAGGTGGCTCATGGTGTATTTGTATTGGACCACGCTGATGTAGAACACGTCTCCAACCATAACACGAGGAAGTCGGTAGAATCCTCTGAGGGCCGATGAGGTTAACAGGAGGAAGAAGGTCCACAAAAGGGGGACCCAAGGATCAAAAGTGTGGTGCCATTCAGGGGCAAGATGTGAAATTTGGCAGGTGTGTAGTCAGTAGAGAGAAGGCCTCTGTCGTACATACAGTTAGTTCATAGATTTGCCAAGGCTCCCTTTGCCGGGCTTCCAGATTCATCAAAAAATTATGAGGACTCATTCTCCAAGGTCCCCTACACATAGGGCACGATTATTTGGGTCACTGTAAAGGAATGTCCTCTACAGTAAATAATACGTTATTACATTTGGGTATAGCCATCGGTTTCTTGTGAGTCTGGTTAGCTGGGCTCAGTCCCCGAGCCCATTTATCTGAGGGTGCCTGCCAATATGGAAACGCCAGACCTGCCAAGCTGAGAACCAGACCCTGCCCTCAAGGACCACCACAGGCCCTAACTGGGGGCCTGCTATCCTCGACAGCCTATCTGGATCACTGGACAGTCAGTTCCCTGAGGGCAGAATCGTGCCTTATTTACTGCTGTACTTTGCACGGTGCCTGGGACATAAGCTCAGAAAAATGAAAACTTTACACCACCTCCCCATAAAGGAGCCACAACTTCCCCCGCGCCGGCCGCGCAGCCGGGCCCTGCTATAGCCCTCCTCCGGCCCTGGGGAGGCGGAAGCTGGTGCAAGGACAGGCCATTCCAAAGCCCACCAGGCCAGTGGTAGGATGGCTTGGGGGGAAATCGCATCCTGACTCCCACCTGAGCCCCGGCTCACCAGGCCTGCCAGCCCTCGACGCGCTCCCTCATCCTCCCTGCGCTCGTCTCTCTGCCTCCCCTACGAGTGGAACGGGGGTTGAGGCGAGGGGTCACTCACTCGAGGCTGCCGGCCGCCCCACAGAGGTGCAGGGGGCGCTTCCCATCCTGGTCAGGGATGTTGGGGTCGGCTCCGGCCACCAGCAGCTCGTGAGCGCAGGCAGTGTGGCCTGCGGCACAGGCCTCGTGCAGGGCAGTGCGGCCCCCAGGGGCGCTGTCTGGCCTCGCCCTCCGTCTCAGCAGCAGCTGCAGGATCTCCGTGTGGCCCCGGCTGGCCGCCACGTGCAGTGGGGTGGTCAGCTCCTCTTTGTACGTCAGCGACCAGAGTCCTAGGGAGAGACAGGACCTGGGCCTCAGACCCCGGAGGGAGGCGAGGAGATGCCAGGCAACGGGGGAGGTGGGCAGAGGCCGGGAAGAGGGAGCCCAGAGCTCCTTCCCCAGGCTTCCCTCTCCCGCTCAGACCCCCCAGTGTCCCTGGCCCGTACTCAGAGCACGGATGTTGAAGCGGAAATCCCTCCATCGCTCTGGGTCGCTGGTATCAAAGACGGAGTCCGCAGCCAGGCCGGTGCTGGAGTCGGCGAGGATGCAGGAGACAGAGCCCACATCCCCGGCCAGCACCGCCTGCCAGAAGGCCAGGGCGGGTCCCGAGGCCGCGCGCGTGACGATGGGTCTCGGGCCTGCCTCCGGGCGCTCGGCGGACCCTCCGCTGGGCTTCTCCACCAGCCTGGCACAGAGGGCATGTCGGTCACCAGGGGGCTCGCCCTGCTCCCTGCACTCTTCTGGGGACCAGCTCATGAGGGCAGCGTGGGAGCGTGGGGGAAGGGGGCTGGGGGCTCGGGGAGGAGAGGTAGGGGCGAAAGGCAGAGATGAGGCGAGGAGGAGGGGACAGGAACAGATGCAAGGAGAGTGTCTCCGTGTGCGGAGCCTCGCCTGACCTGGCCCCTGGGCTCAGCAGGAGCTATTCTAGGCTCCGCCTGACTTCTCTCCCCGGCCAAGGTTTAGGCAAAGCCTCAGGGTGGGAGAGAAACAGCCCGGGAGCACACTTCGTCCTCAAGCACCTGGTACCTCTGCGCCTGGTGCGGTCCGCCCAGGCCCCCCGCCCTCAGCCCCGTGTCCCCCGGCCACCCCTCACCCCTCTGGTGGCTGATCCAGCGAGGCTCAGCAGCCCGGCTCTCCAGCAGCAAGTCGGCTGTGCTGTGCGGGGGGAAGAGCTCCTGCAGCCGCGCCAGGTCTCCAGTGTACAGGGCGTTCTGCAGCGCCATGTCCCGGCACAGCAGCGGCGAGCGCTGAGGGGCCTCCCAGGCTGGGCAGGACCGGGGCCCCCAAACCCGGCAGGCTGAGGCCGAGCGGAGGCACCCCAGACGGTGTCCCCAGTGGGGAGGGGAGCTCCTTCTCCCTGGCATGGCCAATTTCAGGGAGAGAGAGCCCAAGCGGCAGGACGCAGGGCGATGCCGCTGGCGGACTGGGTGGGCAGGTGCTGGGCCCAAGCCAGGCGCAGGTCCGGTGTGGGAGGGGCAGGGAGCACACAGAGGCCGCGCCACAAATAGCCCTTGAATAGCCCGGACATCCTAGCTGTCAGCTGCAGGGAAGGAGGCGTCAGGCTGGGGCTGGGAATTAGGGTGGAGCCCTCTGACCCTGAGCTGCATGCAGCAGGGTTGAACGGACCACCCAGACCTGGTGTCCAATCCACAATTTCAGGGGTAAAGGAAAATGGAGCCCAGAGGCGGGGAGGGCTTCGGCCAAGGTGTGACACCTTGTTGCAGGGGTGGGGGTGGGGATGGGGGATGGGGCTTTCAAGCTGCCCTTTTCTCCCTCGTTCTCATCTATCCTGTACTTCACCGCGCTGGCCTCCAGCGGCCGGGGCTCTGATCCCAGAGGGAGGGCGCGTGGGTACCAGATAATTTCTCCTGCCTTCCCAAATGCCACCAATTAGCCCCACACCTTCCCACTTCCAAATGCAAGGGAGGGGGACAGCAGGGACCAACAGCAGAGAACACCCTACTCTGTGAGGAATCCCCTCCAGGGGTTCTCTGGAAGTCGGGCTTCTGTGCAGGGGAAAGAGGGCTTGGCCTACAGGCAGCCCACCTCGGTGCTGACCCCCCTGTCCCTGGGTGACCCCAGGGTCTCCCATGGCATCGCTACCTGGAGAGTGAGGAGGAAGTGGCTCTGCCCGTTCGCACGCCTTAGGATGGATGATGAGACTACTTCCACCTGGGGAGGTGAAAAGGGGAAAGGGGAGAAAGGACATTCAAAACCCAGCCCCTGGGGACCACTGCCCAGCACAGGGCCTCCTTGCACCAACCCAGCGGTCTCCCCTCACCTGGCTCTCATGACACGTAGAACACGCTTTGACCTCTATTCACACACTCCTTACCTGGCTTCTTCAGAGAGAACCCTGGGGCTCCCAGCCCTCCGTGGCATGGTTGTCCCCTGCTCCCTGAGTTCCCCGACTCCAGCTCCCACAACAAGGGGAGCCCGCGGGTGGACTTCCTCCAGGGGCAGGAGGCTGTGACTCCTGCAGTCCCCCGCGGGTCAGAGCAAGCAGTGCAGAGCTTGGGCAGGTGGGGGGGGAGGGGTGGTGTCCAGAGGAAAGCGGTGGAGCATTCGCATAGAAGGCACTGGATCTACCCGCAGCCCTTGCTGTGGCCACAAACGCCTGCTTTTCCCTACAGCCTTTTTCCCTAGAACCTTCTCTCCCCACCTCACCCCACCCAACAGCTGCCCAAGAGCCCTCACCTCCCCGACTTCCCAGATGCTCTTGTAGAAATAACCAAACCCTAGAGTAGAAGGGACCTAGTAGATTAGCGGATCCAACCTCTCCTCGCTCCGCAGGCAGGGAAACTGAGGCCCAGAGACAGGAAAGTACCATGCAAGACCACAGGAGGCCCGCGCCAAGTGGGGCTAGAACCAGGGTCCACTGGCGCCCAGACTCTGGCTTTTTTCTTTTTCCATACTTACTATAGACCTTCTCTCTCCCCTCTCTCCTCATTCCCTTTGTCTTTCTTTTCTTGTTTTTCTCCCTGAAATACCTCGAGGAGGAAGAGAGCTGGGGAGACAGGACAGGAGAATGACAGGAGGTGAAGACCCAGGTGGGGTCTGGACGGGAGGTCGGGAGAGCGGGGGTGCGAGACAGAGGCTGGGCGCGGGCAGGGGCACAGAGCCAGGGACGGGAAGCACAGAGACGGGCAAGGAGAGCAGGTGCCCGTGCCGTCTGGCCGTTTATCCCTCTGTCCCTGGCCCCTTCGCCTGTGGGGTCCCACAGGGTGCTAATGGGTCCCATCCCACCAGGGTGCTAATCTCAGGCACCCTGGCCTCAGCATCACTTCCTTTTCTTCTCCTCCTTTACCAGCTTGGCTTCCTCTGCGGCGTCTTGGTCATTGATGAGTTTCATCCTCTTCTCGCCCAGCGGGGTCTTGAAGTACTGGTCCTGGTTTGGAGGCAGAGGAGGAATGGTAGGTGCACTGGCTCTGACCCTCGGCTCTGCTCCCTGGCCCTGCCCTTCCCTTTACACGGATCTGCGTCCTCAGCTCTCCTCTGGGGTCCTTGAGTCCTGCTAGAGTCGTGGTTTCCCTTCCTCTTCACCAAATACTCTAGGCCAGCGTGCCAGCCACTGTCAGGGGCGAGCCCCCCTCCCCTGCCCTGCAGCCCTCTCTCCTGTGCTTCCACGGCCATCCCTGGGGGTGAGAAGGGATTCAGAGGTGGGGACGTGAGTAGCTGCTGGTGCAGGAACCAACCAAGGGCTCCCAATACGCAGGTGCCGCTCTCGGACTCCCCCCTCCCCCCAAGTCGAGGAAACCAGGTGAGACAGCCCTGCCCACCTGTCCTTTTCTTGATTCTTCTTCCCTTCCCAGCTGAGCTCCACGGGGAGCAGAGGGGGGGCTCCAAAGTGGGCTGTGGGCCTGGGGCTTCAGAGGACCGACTCCCTAACCGGTGCCGGCCCTCAGCCCTCCTCCCCACCTACCCCTCCCCTCACCCCATCCCCACCCAAAGCCCCACCTCCAGGGACTCCTCCTCCTCCCTGTACACCGGGTCCAGCTTCGCCAGGTGCCGCAGGATATCTGAGGCCACCAGGGGCCGCTTGGACAATTGCAGGAGCCACCGTTCCATCAGCACTGCTTGGATGGCTTGGAGAATGCAGCCAGGTGTGTAGCCGTCAGACACCTTGGCCAGGGCACTGATGTCCAGGCTCTGGGTCACCTGGACGCCCTGGGCCTCTATCATATGCTTCCAGAGCACTGTGGGCGTGGGGGGAGGACACGGGGCAGGGAGAGGCAGTGGGCACTTCTGTCTGTATCTGGAAAGAGTTTGTGCTTCTGGAGGGCGGCCCTACGTCCAACCGCGCCTCTCCTCCCAGGAAGGTAAGGGTCAGCCTCCCCTCGTAACCTGGGAAAGTGAGACTCCAAAGACTAAAGTGGCCTGCCCGTGTCTACAGAGCCGGGCCAGGACCCAGACCGCTGGGTTGCTTATCCAGTGACACTTCCAGAACACCTCGCTGTGGAGGTGAGGCCTCAGAGCAGTGGGGATGGGAAGAAGCGGGGAGCTTTGCAGGGGCGGCCCCTCGACCCCTTCTCTGGCCTGTCCCCGAGTCCCAGGGCCTCACCAAAGCGAGGAGCATAATCGGGCCGCGGCAGGAGGATCCGCTCGTAGGTGCGGCACAGCCGCCTGCGGCCGGTCAGTGGTCCCGATCAGCTTCGCGCGGTCTCCAGGATTCGGCAGTCACAGGCCTTGGTGAGATCCTTCTTCATTCGCTTGGGGTCCATCTGCTCTGGGGAAGGAGGGGAGGTGGGTGGGGACACAGTGACATTATAGGGGCTTCTAATTCACAGGACACGCCCACGCTTCGCCTCACATGGACCCTGGGGGGCAGACGGGAGGGGCTGTCAGTCCTGCTTTAAGGATAAGGAAACGAGGCAGGAGGAGGACAGGCGACTTGTCCAAGGCCTCACAACGGGCGAGGTTTGGAGTGATGTGAACAAGCCCACGCTCGCCTGTCCTGCCCACGGGCTCTGCCCAGGCTCCCTCACTCACCTCCTTGTCTTTTTTTGGGACTCGCTTATAGAAATTCTTCTCTGCATTCCCCATCCAGAGGGCTGTAGGTACCGAGCCACCCGGACAGGCCAGAGAACAGAAAACTGACATTAGCTGTCCCTGGGGAAGGGTCACCTCCCCATCTGGTCCAACCCAGGGTCAGGGCCAGCCTCAGGCAATGGCAGACCTCGGAGCTCCAGCCTCGCTTCCCACATCCTGCGAACCCCACCTCTCAGCCCCTTGTATACCCATCCTATCATCACAGCAGAGTCCCTGCCCTCTCCGGGCTCAGGGGGCTACGTGTGCAGCCTCACCTCTGCCATGAGAAGAAACTACTCTTCTCCCCACTGCCCCTCACCTCTCCCATCCCTGGGGCTTCAGGAATCCACAAGCCCCCAGCAGGGATTGGTAGGGAGACCTCAGCAGCTCCTGAAACTACACCAGCCGGGCAGCTGGGTGACCTCCTGAGCCCACCCTGCTCTGTTGTCACAGTCTGAGAACTGGAAATGCCGTCGGGGACCCAGACCTTAACGACGATATGCACCCACGTCTGCACCCCGGTCTTGCCGGGACGTTTGCCCTGCAGGTTGCCAGGTGACAGGTCGAAAAGGTTGGCGCCGGTTTCCGTGCACACGGCCTTGACCAGCGTCTTCTTCCCCATGCCCGAGGGGCCCACCAGGAGGATGGAGCGGATGAGGGGGTCCATGGAGTGTATGTCTGGGGAGCCTGAGAGAGGAAACAGGGGCCGGCAGGGGGCCGGCAGGGGGTCAGGGGTGGAGACGTCGTGTCAGGTGAGGCCAAAGGCCCCAGGCTGGGCAGGACGAGGTTCGGGTCCTGGTGGCACTGCTTTCGCCTAGGGTCTGGGCAACGCCCCAGGCATGTGCTCTGTGGGAGGCGCCCTGGAGGAAGTCCAACGGTGTAGCAACCATGATTCCAAAGAGCTACGCTACACGCGGTGTCAGGAGAAAGCCCTCCACCTCCTCCCAATGGCCCTTCTGCTTCCTATACCATCTGTTTCCACTCCTGGATTTTGAAGGGATGGAATTAAAGGGCACGTGACAAACAACTTCAGAAAGATCCGGCCTCTGGTGTTTATAGGGGGTGGGGGGCTGGTCTTTGGGGAATGGGACAGACTATGGGACGTCACTTGGGATTGAGCGAGGGGCTGGAAATGTGGCTCCTCTACAGGTCGAGGGCCCACATGACTTCCAGGACAGCCCAGTCGGGGTGTGACCTCCAGCGGGGCCCGGGGAAGGCGGTGGGTGGGGGGGGGCGGTGTCCAACATGAGTTCATGGCACTGGGATTAGGAAGCCCAGGCTGGACACGCTTGCCTCGGCCACCCTACCCTGCACCCAGGCTCCCCGAGAGCCACCTGCCCGGCACTGGCTCTCGCCTTTCACCAAGCCGCAGAACCCCATACAAGGCCACGTTCTGTCGTATGTCAAACAGGGAAGGCATAGGCAGCTTGTTTGCCAAATTCAGAGTCGATCCAAGACAGAGGCAGTCACCTGGGGGACAGGTGGCCCGCTGGTGAGTGGCACCCACTGGGGCAGGGCACACGAGGAGAAGGGTCACTGGGGAGGTGGCAGTCGGCTGCAGGGAAGGCCGTGGCCAGGGGCACCATTCCTTAACCTCGGGAGCAGGCGCTGCGGAGGGCTCTCACCAACATAGTCTTTCAAAGCCAGTGTCTCGCACTTCTTTAGAAGGCCAAAGATGATGAGCTCTTCAAACAGGGAGTCCACAGACCTGGCAGAGGGTGGCGCAGCGGGGGCCCCGAGGAAAAGGGAAAGGGACACAGAGATGAGTTGGGGCGGTGCTGTAGGCATGAGGAGAGGGGGTAGGGAGCCCTCCTGTCCAAAGTCCTGTCGTCAGCCATCTCCAAAGGCCCGACACCGGCCCACTGGCCCAGAAGGCAGTTTGCCCCAGCTGGGTGCTCTGGGGGTTGAGCGGGGTGGAGAAGGACCAGAGCCCTCTGAGACCCTCCCTCTAAAAACCCAGTGTGGGTGACACAGGGCCCTCTTCCTAGAAACCACATCTAAGATGTACATGCTCCTGGGAGGGATGGCCATTAAAGCAGCCAGCGCCAGTGGGCTTGCATCACCAGAGAAGTGAGTAGAAAGTGACCTCTGGTAAGTTCTGCGTCATCACTTTCAAAGCACTTTTTTGTGCTTCTACTTTATCCTCACAGCTATCCCGTGAGTTTGGTAGGGTAGGTATGCGGCTAATGAGGACAGGGGATCAGAGAGGTTAAGTGACTTTCCCCAGGTCACACAGCAACAGAACCAGGACCGGAAGTCAGATCTGTCCTGGGCCAGGGCTCGCTCCCCCACCCCTGGTGAAGTGCAGGGTCTGCTACCTGTCTGGGGTCAGATCTTTTTCTTTCTTCCTCTTCTCAGGTTTCTTGCCCATCTTTTTCTGGTTGAAAGCAAACACACAGGCAGTTGTCTTCTGTTCCTTGCCTCCCTGGCGTGTGCCCTTCCTTGTGCCAGCCTTGGCCCCTCATCTTGCCTTCGGAGGCTTCGAAGTTCCCCCCTCCTCCCTGACCGCGGCCAGCCGCAGGCTCTTCAGCTCCTGACGCATCAGCTCATTTACCTGGGGGGACAGCAGGGGGTGTGATGGGGCGACCAGGGGTTGGGGAGGACAGGTAGGAGGGTGAGGACTGAGTCGGGGTGGAGGGGCACCTCAGGGAAGAGCCAGACAAGCCCAGTGAAGGCAGCGGGGCAGGGGGGTCGTTCTTTTGGAACCCTCAGCCCCTGCACCCCAACTCTGATTCACACCTCACGCCTGAGCCTTGCTCTCAGCTGGCATCAGTGTGGGGAGGAGCCCCCAAGATGGAATCGGTCAGCTTTCAGTTGCATCCACACCCCAGGGAGAAAGGGTGACCAAGGAGAGGCAGAGGAGGACGGGGACCGAGATGGACCAGACGGAGCCCGGACTGCGCAGGGCAGGCAATGCGTAGGGCGTGCTGCAGCGGGTGGCGGGCGGGAGGCTTCTGGCGGTGTTTGAGCACAGCGGGACGGAGCCTGGAGCAGCTGGAGGCCCGCAGGGACGCTCACCTGTATCCGGACCTCTTGCTCCACTTCCCTCCTCTTCTCCACCTGGAGGATCTCAGAGTCAAAACTCTGATTGGGATGTAGGCTATCAAACCAGTTCTTCCACAGATCTGACCGTGGAGAGGGTGGAGTGCAACGGAGTGTCAGGGTTCCAGGTGCACACACACACCCACACACACATGCACAAATAATCTCACACGTGCGCACACACGCGCTGGTCCACCCCTCCTCACCGAGCTGCCTGACGCTTCCACCCAGACCACGGACCACGGCCTGATCCCAAGGCCTGTGGCCGCAGGATTCAGACCCAAACACACAATGCCCCCGACCCAGGGAATCACACCTCACACCCCTCTCCCCTTTGGCCTTCTCCCCTCGGCCTCCACACCCACACTCTGACACTGCCACCTCACGATACGTGGCACAGGTCCACTGTCCCCAGGACCAAGGTCACCCCAAGACCCCACAGGCCTGGTCACTCTTCCCCAGCCCCTCCTCTCTCACCCGTGTACTCCTCATGTCCGGCATTAATCACAGGGATGGATTTGGAGGGCAGTACTCTCAGCAGCGTATCTGCTTCCTAGAACAGGAACATCCTTCGGCTTTTTTTTTTTAAGTTTTCTTTTTTTTTTTAATTTATTTATTTTTGTTTATGATTTTTGGCTGTGTTGGGTCTTCATTGCCGCGCGGGCTTTCTCTAGTTGCGGCGAGCGGGGGCTGCTCTTCGTTTGCGGTGCGCGGGCCTCTCATTGCGGTGGCTTCTCTCGTTGTGGAGCACAGGCTCTAGAGCATGTGGGCTTCAGTAGATGCGGCTCATGGGCTCAGTAGTTGTGGCTCGCGAGTTCTAGAGCGCAGGCTCAGTAGTTGTGGCGCACGGGCTTAGTTGCTCCGCCACATGTGGGATCTTCCCAGACCAGGGGTCGAACCCGTGTCCCCTGCATTGGCAGGCGGATTCTTAACCACTGCGCCACCAGGGAAGCCCTAAAGATTTCTTTTGATGTGGACCATCTGTAAAGTCTTTATTGGGTTTGTTTTATGTTTTGGGTTTTTTGGCCCCGAGGCATGTGGGATCTTAGCTCCCCGACCAGGGATCGACCCCACACCCCTGAATTGGAAGGTGAAGTCTTAACCACTGGACTGCCAGGGAAGTCCCCCATCCTTTGGCTTTGACCCCCTCACCTCTACGCATCACAAACTCTGGCCCTGATTCTCCCAGGACCAGCCTTCCCCTGGGAATTCTCTGAGCTTCTGTCCTTGCCCACTTGGTCCATGAGTCCAGGCAGTGCCTTACCCCCTTCCTGGTCATTTCTCCCTTCCTTTTCTTCTTCTTTTTCTCTTTTTTCTCCTTACTTTTCTTTTCATCCTTTTTTTTGCTCTCCTGGACCTGCACCTCCAGTTCCATTTTCAACTGTGACAAACAAGGGAAGATGTTTCAGAGAAGACCACAGGGATTTGATAGGAGCAAGAGAACCAAGGGCCTGAGCTAGGGGTGGACCCAGGACTCCAAAGGCCCAGTGTCACTGGTGGGATCCAGGCACTGAGAGTCCAGACACTTGACTGGGGTCCAGGAAGAAAGGGGTGCAACTGAGGGAGTGCTCTGCTCAGAGCTGCTGCTCTCCCAGCCCACGGGGGCCTGGAGCCACGGTGCTCTCACCAGACATGTTTCCTCTCGCTGGCTAAGAAGCCTTCTCCAGCTTCTTCTGGGTATCCCCTCCTCCCTGTGCAATCACACTGGCTACGTACATCTCCTCCACCATGTCTGCCTCTACTGAGGGTGGCCTCACCCCCTGCCACCCTCAGCTTACGCCCAGAACTCTCTGTAACCTCAGATTCCACCTACCATAGAAAGTCTTCTATCCCCAGCTCCACGGTACCTGTTCTGGAGTCTTGTCTGCAAAGATCAGGTAGGATCCACCTAAAGACTCATCTGGATAATCAGGGAATCGGCCAGTAAGGGCACTAAATGAACATAAAATGGTTAGAGAGACAGATGGATGGATGGGTGGATAGTTGGATGGATGGATGGATGGATGGATGGATGGATGGATGGTTGGATGGATGGATGGACAGATGGATGGATGGATGGATGGGTGGACGGATGGGTGGAGGAACAGAAGGATAAATGGATTGATGAATGGTTAGATAGATGGGTGGCAGAAAGGGTGGGTGGATGGATGGATAGATGGATAGAGGGAAGAATGGAGAAAGATGAAGGACCAGGGAGATAGAGGGAGAGAGGGAAGGAGTGGATAGTTACAGAATAGAGAGGTGAGACTAGTCAGGGGGGTGTCCCTGGATGCTTTTCCCATCTTATTCTGGCATTTTCTCTGCCATCTAGGGAATGGGAAGTCACGTGTGGCGCTGTTCCTGTAGGCTGGGGGCCCCAGGTTTAAACCAAGTGTGTCAGCAGCGTGTCGGGGCGTGGGGGGGGGGATGGTGAAGAGAATCCAATCTGGACCAAAGGACAAAACAGAAGTGGGGTTCAACACTGGGATGAGGAGGGAAAGAAGGGTTTAGGGTGGGGTCAGCTGAGGCTGATGGCACTCGATAAACCACTGTCGGATTTGCCCCTTCATTTTCTCTTTCATGTCGGGCCCCCTGAGGGCATCGTGGGTCTTCACCACGGCCGACTGGAACTCCTTCTCCGTCTGGAGGAGTCTCTGGACATCCCCCCCGAGGCTGGCCTGGGACATGACGCCCGACTGCTCCACCTGGCTGGATGAGGGGAGCTGGGGACGTGGACGGGGAGCCAGAGGGGCTCAGGGGTGGGAGTGGGGAGGCCCGGCCCCCGGCACACAGCCCCGCACAGGCGAGGCCTCGCGTACACACCCACACGGAACAGCGAGCATGCCTGCAGCAGGAGAAATTGTGTTTGGAGCCTGAAACTCGTCTGCGTAAATTACTCTGATAATGAGTTTGCTAGATGCATCCGGGCCGACCCCCCTGCCCGCTCCCCCCAGCACACCCTCCCCTGTGAACCTCCGGCCCCCGCCCCGCATCCCCCCCCCCCCCCACCGCCCGGCAGCCGCTCTTGCAGCCACTTTCCCGCCTCATTGGCTCCCAAATGTATTTTAAATATCACTCTGCACAGAGACAATTACTGAAAACGCTGAGCTCACACTGTTGACGGCCCGGGCGGCCGGGCTCATTCCTCACCCACCGCCGTGCCATGGCCCCCTGCCCTCGCCCCACCAAGACCCAAGCCCGGCCTCCCTCTGCCTGCTCTGGCCTCCTGGGGGTCTAGCTCTCCGGCCCCCCAATGAGCTCGGACCTCCACTCCCACGCAGCTGCCACCCGGGCACCTCCCTCCTTCTAAGCCGCCGTCCGCCCTCCTTGGAGTAGCCATCCCAGCCCTTGTCTCCGATTCCTCTGCCCCCCCTAGCCCATGGCCCTCCCCGTCAGCCTTCATCCGCCGGGCTTCTGCAGGCTCTGCGCATGGCCAAGCCCCCTCTCAGGGATCAGGCCTCTCACCCCTATCATGGCCTTGCTCTCCTAAGTCAGCAGAGACTAGCTGGGGGCAGACCATCACAGAGCAGAGGACAGACGAGGTTCAGGGAGCAGGGTCTGTCCACCCTGCCTGGACACGCACACCCCTACCGCCCACACTCCCCGGCATGCGCATTCACGCTCCCGGCACCTTGTTCAGACTTAGCCATCCTGCCTGCAGAGCAGAGGAGAAGCAAGTCCGGGGCCCCCAGAGCAAGTGGCCCACTCCGGTGTGAAAGGGGTGTGTCCTCAGCCCAACTCAGCCTCCCGCGCTTCTCCCAGAGGCTGCAGGAGCCTCGGCGGGGCTCCCACTGGCTTTGCGGCCGCCTCCCTCTGCGGGACCCACTCACTGCAGCCTCTCCTGCCATCTGGGGGCATGGAGCGGGGGTCCAGATGCTCTGCGCTACTATCCCTCATGCCGCCGCACGTGTGAGTTCTTTCCAAAGGGCTCTAGAGAGGGAGGGGCAGAAACGGATGTGGCCTGGCGGTGGCTTCGTGGTTCTCCCTCAACCAAACCCTGAAGGATCCCTCAACCAGGGACACTGGCCCCAGCCTGGCCCACCTCCACTCATGCCCACCCCAGTCCCGAGTGGAGGGGGGTGTGGGCAGGGAGGGCCCGTACAGGGCCGGCGGGGGGCACTCACCGTACCGATGAACTCCATCTCCGTCCACCGGTCCTGCTGAGTGCGTTTCCTCTGCTGGTAACCTTTCCACACCTGCAGGGATACATGGGCCCAGACACTCCCCATACTGCATTTCTGCAGAGATGTGAGGGGCAGAGCTCTGGGGAGGGCACCTCCAGAGGACAGCTCACTGGTGACTGCCCCCCTGAGCAGGGATAGTCCAGAGCGGGGTGGGGCCCATCTGCACCCAAGATGTCCAGCTCCAAGGCTGTGCCCCCTCAGCACCCATGCCCCGGAATTCCCTCCTCATCTCCACCTTCTAACCTGCTGTATCTTTTGAAGCACAAATCAGAGTTCAAGTACCACCTTCGCCGAGAAGCCCTCCTTGATCTCACTTCTCAGAATCCCCCCAGCATTTGGAAGAAATGCTTGATTCCACCCAGGCGCATAGACGTGGGCGCTGTAGGAACTGTGCAGCTCCCCTACATCTTGGACACAACGAAACTGAGGCCAGTGCCGGGACATGGCCTCTCCCAAGTCCAAGGGCCGTTCGGTGCAGAGCCGAGACCAGGGCCAGGTTTCCTGACCCCTCACCCAATGCTTCTCTCCCAGGCTGCCGGCCACTCTCGGACCCGTGGACACCTCAGTGCCGTGGGGTGAAGGGTGGGTGCTGGGCAGAGGGGGCCATGGCGTCGCCCCGGTAGTGTCACTGAGACAGCACCTCGGTGAGCAGGCTCTGCGTCCAGGCCCCCGTCCCACTTCGTCCTCCTGTTCCTGTGACCAGCACGGGAAAGGCCCCCGATAACTAAGGGCCTCTGATGAGTGTAGTGGGGAACCCGGGGCCTGGAACGCAGTGTTTCCATATCCTTACAAAAGGGACAAGAGACTTGCTTTGGCTCTCAGGAGGAAGGGAAGCTCTGGCTTTGGGGCTGACCTTCCTTCTCCAAAGCCTTGCTTCCGCGCTTCCTGAGGGCGAGGACCCCCTGCTCATCCGTGGGGCAGCCGGACCTGGGTACAGTCACCCAGATGCAGGGGACTCAGGCTGGGGTTCTCTGCATACTGATTTATAACCTAAAAATCTACCTCATTTGGAGAGGATGTCTGTTCTCAGGGCTGTTGCTTGTTAGTTGGTTGGTTTGCTTTTGCATTTTGGGGGGAAAGAGTTCTAAGTTTCCTGTATTGGACTAGGAAACAGACGCTTCTGAGGCACTGGGACTTGAGAGAGAAGATGGGAGAGGAGATTGATTTAAGAGAGAAAGATCCAGCAGCCCTAGGTCAGCAGTCCTGGGCCCTTTCTGCCCTGGAGTTTTCTAGGCGGCCTCCAATCTCGTCAAGCTGGTAACCACTACGGCCCAGAGCGAGCCGGCTTAACAGCACCCTTGGGGGGATGCTAGAGGGGCCGCACCCCCGTGCCAGGGCAGACAGCAGGGCTGCCAGGTGACATAGGAGAGTCACGCCCGCCAGGACAGTAAGAAGGCACGGAGAAATCTAGAGACAGAGCTGGGTTTTCTGTAGTCAGGTGGGATGGGGTGTGATTAACGTAAAGGGTGACCCCAGGTGGCACAGACCCCAGAGACACCGGGGCCTCATCCGTTCTCGATTTCGTTCATCATGTTGCCTTTTACCTCAGGAGGCTCAGGACAGATTTTAGTGACTCATTTTTAACAGTCTTAAAAGTTTTTGGAATGATCGTCTACTCTGTTCTGCTGCTGGATTATGGATCTTTCTCCCCTAATTTTTTTATTTTTATTTTTGTATTATTATGTAATTTTTTTGGCTGCGGTGCAGCTTGTGGAATTTTAGTTCCCTGACCAGGGATCGAGCCTGGGCCTTTGGCAGTGAGAGCATGGAGTCCTCACCACCGGACTGCCAGGGAATTCCCTTTCTCCCCTAATTTTAATGGTCTGTTTTGGGGGCTTTTATGGTATTCCACTTTAAGTCCTTTTGGGGATAAGATGTAGAATAAATAATAAACAAATAATATACATGTTTATTGACTGATGAAGGTCTCTAGCTTAATATCTAGTCATGGGGCAACAGAATCCAAGCACCTACATTTCTGTCATCAATTGCTGAGCCAGGCAGGCTTCCTGGAGGAGGCGACTCTACCCTGACCTTCCTCCTGGGTGTGGGGAGGGTTTTGTCCTGACTGAACCTGGGCCGCCCTTCCTCCCGAATCTTTCAATCTCCCTCCTCCTTTTTCCGAATCTCTCACATGAAGGTGGCTCGAAGCCTGCCTTGCCTGGCCCGCTCGGCCCTTTGCAGTAGGATTATGGCCTCCGTCTGGGGTAATATTGGAAAGCTCTGGCCAGAGCAGGGGCAAAGGAGGAGGAAATGAGGGAGGGCTTGCATCCAGGCGGGCAGCTGGGAGACCAGCCCCCAAAAGGGGTTAAGGTTTTCCCAGAGCATCTAGGTGCACAAGTCCTGTCCCTCTACCTTGGTGTTGGAATGTTACAAGGAGCATAAGAGCAGCCATGAGGAGGCCAGGGATTACCCAGAGAGCACCCAGAGGTGGGCAAAGTGCAGGGCAGGGCCTCTGTGTCCTGAAGGGTGGCAGCTCTGTTCCTGAGGGCGTCTCCCTGACTTACCTCCTTGGCGAACACTGGCTCTCGTCTGGACAGGAGCTCTGCCAGCATATGCTCTCACTCCCTCAGGACGCTGGACCGCTCCAGCCGGAAGTATTTGGGAATTGGAACCTCCAGGTCTGCCTTTGGGGCAACAGGGGAGAGGGAGATGAGAATAAAAATCCAGACCATCTGGCCAATCCCTTACCATTTTCAGCTGTACACACAGACACTGGGGCTCTTTTCTTCCATCCTAGAGCTCTGGGGTGGGAAAGATCCCCCCAAGTCATCCCTCTCTTCCCTCACCCCCACCATGTGGCCAGAGTTGAATTCTGTAGGATCATGGTAGGTAATGGGCAATGGTCCCAATCCTGGCGTTGCATCTGCATCAACTGGGAATCCTTAAAATGCAGGCTCCTAGGCCCTGACCACAGCAGAACGGCAGGGCCTGGAGAACGTTTGTTCTTTCAGGTCCACAGCTGAGTCTGAGGCAGCTAGTTGGGGAAACTTGGGGACTGCCTTGGACGTGGACCAGTGAACCATGACCCTGGGGCGGACTGGAGGCCGGTGCAGAAGCTCTGTGCTCTGGAACGTGCTGGTACGCACACATCACCTGAGGGTCTTGTGAAAACGCAGGTGCAGAACACTGTAGTGGGTCCGGGGTGCAGCCAGAGGTTCTGCATTTCTAACAAGCTCCTAGGCGATGCTGGTTCTGCTGGCCCACCGACCACGCTTTGAGGAACAAGCCTCTGGGGGACTCTCTTCACCAGTTCCCTGCAGTTGAGCTCATGGGTCCTCCCAGCCAGGCAGAGCCTCCAGCCTGACCCTCCGGCTACCCCCCAACTACCTACATGCACTTCCCAAACCCCATCCTCTGATCTGCCCTGCCCTCCTTCCCTTGCAGATGTCCCAATGCCAGGGGTATCCGCAGGAGGTCCAGGTCACCCCCACCCCCAGCTGGCTGGGATGTGGCTTGCTTCCACAAGGAGTGGGAGGTCCAGGCTAGCCCTCCCCCCATGTCCCCTTCCCCAGCTGGCGCGGGCATGGTTCTCGCCGCAGCCGGCCCACCGGGGTGAGCTTTAAGTCCTGCAGCGCTTGGTCCAGGCAGTGGGTCTCGCACAGGTCCACGCGAACCAGGTCGTCTTTGAGCTCCAGCACGCGGCCCGCCATGCCGTCCAGCAGCCGTCGCAGCAGCCGCCGCTTCTGCGGCTGCACCATCTGGTCATAGAGGGTGTCGAACCAGCGCAGCAGCCCCAGGTAGTACAGGTAGAGCGAGGAGAGCCTGTACTGGAAGGACTGCCGCTCCCGGTGGGGCATGGGTTCCAGCATGGGCTGCTTTTGGCCCAACAGCTCTTGCAAGATGAGGTGGGAGGAGTCCCAGAGGCACTGGTAAGCTCTGGAGAGGAGGTAGCCAGCAAGGGATGCTCTGAGCCCCAGAGGAGGGGGGCCGGCTGGTAGGGGAGGTGGGCTCCACAGAGGCTTTTGAGGACTGTGAAGTCGAGGCTCCAGAAGGTGTGACGTTAAGGTTACTCACAGTCCTGAGGTGGAGTTCAGTGAAGTGAGGGGCCCTCAGGGGGAGTGAGAGGAGCTACGGTGAGCACCCCCTGAGGCTTAGAGAAAGTGAGGGACTGGGGTCCCTGGGGAAGGGAGTCTCCTGATGGCTAAGCCAGGAGGATGGAGAATGGAGAATGGGCACGGCCCTTAGGGCTCCTGCTAAGGAAGTGGCCCGTCGGAGTCCGCAGCTGGTGACCTCCAGGTGAAGGTGCAGCCCAGGGATGCTGCAGCGGTCTAGGGTGGTGGGCGGGAAGCGGGGGTGAAGGATGAGTGTAGAGAAGGGTCCCTTCCCCAGAGCAGAGCCCTGGTTCTGGAATTAATAGTCCAAGGGAAGCCTGACCACAGGCAGGGGAGGGCAGGGTCGCTGTGTGAACGTCTGGGGCCCAGGCGGGACTGGCCCACACAGGGGTCCCTCTCCCCACCAGGCCTTCTCCCCCCACCCAGTAACCCCAGCCTGAGAGCCAGGGACGCACTTTGCTCTTTGCTCTCTCCCATCACTTCACTCACCCTTCAGTTGTGGTGCTCCCTCTTCACACTGCCCTTTGTGAGCTGGTCCTGGAATCCAAAGAACTGTGGTTCCACCCGGACTCTACCCTGCAGAGCCAGAATAGCCCAGTTTTAAGGGTTCTGTCCCATTGTCCCAAAGTTCTAAGGTTGCGAGGGGAGGGGGCTGCAGGTACAAGACCAGGGGACACTTAGAGGATGTCATGGAGGCAGCATGCTTGGGGACACCGGCTCCCTGTTAGCAAGCCTTGACCAGGGCAGAGGGTGGGTCAGCTGTGGCTACCTCCCTTGTGAGCATCAAATGAAAGAATGGGCTCCATTTGAGGTCACCCTGTAAACTGGGAGGCTCTAGGTGGATAGCAGTCCTAAAGGCGTTACTCCAACTGTACGTCTCAGCTGGAGACCCTGTATTCCTTCCTGCAGATCGAGTCTCCTTACTCTCTCTCGTATGTGACTGTACCAGGCACACAGCTGCCGTGGAAGCGCTGAGTCCTGACCACTGGACCGCCAAGGAATTCCCCACTCTTCCCCCTTAAAGTGACAGCACAAGCACGCTTGTTTCCCTGGGCTCTGACGGTAGTTCACTTGGTTCGAGTAAGCTATACCCTCGTAAAGAATGACATTGGGAGTAGTGGGTGGGACTCAGTGGTGTTTGGGGCTCATTTTGAGCCCTCTGTGGGTTTCCCCATCACTGCTCCAGGCTCATGAGAAGGCTCTTTGGAAAATACGAAACACAGCAGCAGCCTGGCCCTGGTCGGCTGGGGTGAGCTTTTAGCTCAGTGTCCAGTAGGGACTTATGAATAAGTCGTAAGTCATATGTCACTTATATATAAGGCATGGGGCAAAGGACAGTGGGAGGAGAGAGGCAGCAGCAAAGAGCAGCCCGAGAGGAATTCTCAGGCGTAATGCACCTGCAGATTAGTTACCCGAGGATCTTGTCGAAATGCAGGGTCCGATTCTGCACTCCGAGCTGGGGCCAAGATCCTGCATTTCTAACAAGGTCCCCGGCGTCACAGATGCCGCTGGCCTCTGAATCACACCTTGAGTGGCAAGGTGTGAAACACAGCGGGAGTGGGGAAGAGCCGAGGTTCCTGGGCCACGTCTCCCGAGCCTGCCCCTTTCTGGCCGTGGGACCAAAGTGTGGATAACTTGTTCTCATCTCTCGGCATCTCCACGGTAGGCTTGACATAGGAAGAAACACGTGTGAAGTATGTAGGGCCACACTTCAGCCGTCATTACAGTGAGCCTTTTCAGTACAAGAAGCTGAAATTACAAAGGGAAGGTAAGGGATTTTGGACTGTTCGCTAAACCCCACCCCTTCACCCCAGTGCCTCAGAGGCTGAAGGAGAAGGAAAAGGCAAATGTGGCCACGTGTTAAGTGGTGAATCCAGGTGCAGGTCATACATGTGCTCATTGTACATTTCTGCAATTTTTTTCTATGGATTTGAGATTTTTCAAAATAAAAGTGGGAAAGAAAAGTTAGGAGCCTCAAAAACATTCCCACCAATTTGTTCTGAAGTTAAGGGGAAGAAAGCATTAGGGGGAAATAAAAAACATCTTAGAGATCCCAATCGGCTATTTAGAAGCTGGTTTGGGCCTTTCATTTTTGTGTCTTGAAGAATAGACCTGTGTAGCCCCTGTGCCCGGCACAGGACAAAAATTATGGTGTGCCGGAAACGGCATCACAAAACCATGGCCTGCGAGAGTAACACGCATGGAATTTCAGGCCCAGAGAGGGCATGATGGAAACAGCTAGCAGTAGACCCAGGATTCTAATCCAGACCAAGTTGCACTTCATCTCACTAAGAATGAGAACGTTGTACATTTACATGTGCACTCACATGTCCCTCACGGGGCCCACCCAGAATGCAGTTTTTTGTTTTTTTTTTTTTTGCGGTACGCGGGCCTCTCACTGTTGTGGCCTCTCCCGTTGAGGAGCACAGGCTCCGGACGCGCAGGTTCAGCGGCCATGGCTCACGGACCCAGGCGCTCCGCGGCACGTGGGATCCTCCCGGACCGGGGCACGAACCCGTGTCCCCTGCATCGGCAGGCGGACTCTCAACCACTGCGCCACCAGGGAAGCCCCCAGAAAGCAGTTTTTAAAGGTCTGAATAAGTGTTCTTCCACCTTGGGAGCCAAAGAAGTGACGACACCCTTGCCCCCCAGCACACCTTGCCTTCACCTATCCCTTTTTCAAATCACCACAGTACGAGGGAGCAGTTCACCCTTTATTAAGGTTGGGCCCCAGGTCACTTGGAGCTGGTGTACTTGGTGACGGCCTTGGTGCCCTCAGACACAGCGTGCTTGGCCAGCTCCCCTGGAAGCAGCAGACGCACAGCTGTCTGGATTTCCCGGGACGTCAGCGTGGTTCGGCCCGAGTACTGGGCCAGCCGGGCGGCCTCGCCGGCCAGCCGCTCAAACACATCGTTCACGAAGGAATTCATGATGTTCATGGCCTTGGAGGAAATGCCGATGTCGGGGTGCACCTGGAGAAGCGGCAGGACCAGTCAGTTAACACGGGGACTCTGCCCCAAGCCCCAGCCCCAAGCTGGGGACTGCAAGGCCCCCTTACCAGCCTCTTTCCAGAGGCCGAGAGACATGGAGATAGGGATTTATTTTTTTACTACTATATTCAAGCTAAAAAAAAAAATTTCTCCCAACTGCAAGAGATAAGCAATGCTACGTCTCTTTTTTTCATTTACTGCATTTGCAGAGTGTTCCACAGTATGGACGAATCATAGTTTATATTATACATTCCTCTCTTAATGGACACTGAGGGGTTGTGTTCTGCTATTACATTGTATTATAATAAATGTCTTTGAACAGCTGTGTGAGCACAATGAAGGTTATTCCTAGACGTTCCTACAGGGCTTGTGCACGTAACGTGGTAAATCGTGACCAAATTATCTTCCAGAGAGGACACTCATAGGACACAATCTCAGCACCAGACTAGGGGTGAGGAGACCTGGCTTCTGTGGCTGTCCAGTGAGTCACCGTACGACCTTAAATACGACACTTTCCTCTGGGCCTGTTTCCTCTTCTGTCACAGAAGTTTTTGAACTAGGTGACCTCTAGTAAAACAAATGGTAGGGATCTCATAACAGTCCTAAAATGTGAGTAGGCGGATTTTTGCTTCTCTGTGAATGAGAGGTAGGTGACTGCCTGACGAGGCAGGTCAAGCCGGTGGTGGCCACAGAACTAAGCCCGGGCCCCCCGCTCTGCCCACCGCCTCTGGTGCCCCGGACGTGACAGTCGGAAACCTGGGCCTGTACCGCGTGGGTTCAGCCTGACCCCTGCGTGCTGTCTTCACATCCTGTCCCCCTCAGGGTCGTAGAGGAGGGACAGCGGCTCACCCCACCGCACGGGGGACACGCGCGGCAGCCCAGCCCCGCTCCAACCCTCCCGGCACGAGCTCTGAGCCGAAGAGTTAGGCTAAGCGGCCGGGCTCACTGATAACCGCTCCCACCCCCGCTTTCTTCAGGACACTGGCGTCTTCTCTGCTGCTGCCCTTTGGCCGATCCACATGGGTGCCGGGCCCACCCCAGGAGAGCATTCCAGAGACCCGGGGACTCAGACCGGAGACAGGCTCCAGTCTGCGGTCTCACCTAACAAGGGGTGAGGCTCAGGGAGGTTGGGGAGGCTGAGGGCAGGCAGCCCAGACACCCCTCCCTCCTCCCAGCCCTGGCTCTGCTGAGCAGGGCAGTGTTTGAGGCCAGGTTGCCCGGGATCCTCTAGACACACTGGTTGGGTACATGAGTGCCCCCAAATGCCTGCCAAGGCGAGAGTCCCAGGAGTAGGTGCCTCTCACAGGTGCGCTGGGAGAAGCAGAGCACACGTGTGGGTTAGGGTGGGACTAACCCCCCAGAGCCAGGGGGACCAGACGTCCGCTGCTGTCAGGTCATGGGACTCAGTCACCCCAATGAGCCTTTATGTACCTGGGGTTCCTTATCTATAAGGTAGACCAACCCCTTAGCCCCCCCAAAGACTGAGTGCTGCCCGTCTGGAAGGCTTCCCCAAGGCTGTAGTTCACACGCACCGCTCCACGCTCTAGCCACCAGTACCTAGTACTTCTCGTTGTGCCAGCGTATGTTTGGCACCTGGTCACCTTCAGCCCGGCACTTTTTTGTGGTCTTCCTTTAACTATGTCCCACCTAATGTTCCGCTTAATAATCTGGTCTGTCCAGAAGCCTTGTAAGCCTCTGGACTGTGGTGGGAGCATGTTTGAAGGGTCTCCTGCACATCACAGGTCAGGACAGACACTGAGCGGTTGCGGGGACCTCCGAGATTAAGTGCCACCCCCTCCAGAGGGGCTCGGGGGCCTCAGTGCCGCAAGTAAACTGCGCCCCGCGCTCTCCATGCAGTGCCCTTTCCAGGCTTTTTTGCCAGCGCTCCTCACACGCCCCTAGCTCCCGCTCTCACCTGCTTCAGCACCTTGTAGATATACATTGAGTAGGTTTCTTTGCGCCGGCTACGCTTTTTGGACTTCTTGTCTCCAGAGCTCCGGCCCCTCCGGCCCCCGGACTGCTGTGGCTGTCCATGCTCAGCGCTCATCGTCCCGGTCCTCCTGGTGGCCGCCTCCTCCGCTCCTTGGGTGAACTTTTAAGAAGTCAGCTGCCTGCCAGGTGGGGCTGGGGGCCAGCACCTGGGAGCGGGGGAGGGGCTTGGCCCAACCCTACCCAGAAGGCGCTCTGGGTTAATCCACAAAGAGCCTAATTGCTCCCTCCTCTCCCCCAGGGATTTCCTGTCTCTGAGTAAGAAGCCCCCCACCAGCCTCCTTCCCCACACTATCATCTCCCATCGTATTACCGTCAGAGTTCACGCCCTGCACCCACGGCAGCACCCGTGAGCCCACTCTCGTGGCTGAGCGCTGGGGTCAGGAGGGGCACAATGCACCGCGCCCCCACACCCCACCCCCACCCGCCGCGAGGGCCCTACAACACAGCTGGAGAGACAAGACTGGTTCACACGCAACCATCAGGGAAGAGTGAAAGGGCAAAAGTGTGTGGAACAGAGAGCTCAGAGAAAACTTAGGGCTACAGCGGCCAGAGAAGCCTTCAGGGAATAAATGAGGATGTGAAGCTGGTCTGGTAGGATGGGTACAATTCAACTGGGGAGAAAGGATGTTAGTTGGGAGGAACGGAAGAAAGAAATCAATGCGTGTGGTTACAGGGAGGCTTGGACTGAAGGCAGAAGATGGAGCCCAGGCTAGGTGGAGGCGGCAGGAAGCACAGCTGGGAGGGCCTGACAGGGAGGGCGTCCGGGCGGGAGGACTGGAGGAAGCGGGACGCTCCCCGTGGGAGCAGGTGTCATGGGGTCCCTGTGGAAGTTAGCTGCAAAGGGAAGGGAAGAAAAAGGCGCTGTTGCATGGAGAAAGTTGTCTCACTTGGCACCTATGCGTGAGTATTTCAGGTTCTGGAACGCTGTGATTAAAGAAACCAGGAGCAAGGTGACAAGTCTGGGCTGTGGGGAAGAGGGTTTTCCCAATCAAGAGGTGGGGAGGGAGTGAAGACGAGCATCACCTGTCTGGGGGAAGGTGGGCCTGAGCAGCCGCCGGCTCACCAAGACCCCCTTTTCCCAGTTCCAACGCCCAGCTACAGCCCAGGGTTTGGAGGACCAGGAAGGCAGTTTTAAATCCAAAATAAGGCCCTAATTTTACGTGTTCGTAGAAATACGTATTTTGTGGGATTTTTAAGCATTCTTTTTTAAAATATATATATATTTTTTCTTTTTTCGCGGTACGCGGGCCTCTCACCGATGTGGCCTCTCCAGTTGCGGAGCACAGGCTCCAGATGCGCAGGCTCAGTGGCCATGGCTCATGGGCCCAGCCGCTCCGTAGCATGTGGGATCTTCCTGGACCAGGGCACGCACCCGCATCCCCCACATCGGCAGGCGGACTCTCAACCACTGCGCCACCAGGGAAGCCCCTAAAAGTATAAATTTTTATACAATTAATTACTTTATTTATTTTGACTGCGTTGGGTCTTCGTTGCTGCATGCAGGCTTCCTCTAGTTGCGGCGAGCGGGAGCTACTCTTCGTTGTGGTGCGCAGGCTTCTCATTGCGGTGGCTTCTCTTGTCGCAGAGCACGGTCTCTAGGCACGCGGGCTTCAGTAGTTGTGGCTCGCAGGCTCTAGAGCGCAGGCTCAGTAGTTGTGGCACACGGGCTTAGTTGCTCTACAGCATGTGGGATCTCCCAGGACCAGGGATCGAACCCGTGTCCCCTGCATTGGCAGGCGGATTCTGAACCACTGCGCCGCCAGGTAAGCCCTTAAGCATTCTTAAAAAATCTTGAGACTGCCTTTTTTTCTGGACAAGCTGACTAGCCTATTATGTCTGTTCCTCTGGTTCTGAAGCCCTCCCATCCCTGGAGACCCCAACAGACTTCAACGGGGTTTCTTAACATACCCAGACCCTCCCTTGGCCAAAGTAGCAGCTCTCATCTGTTCCATTTATCCTCCTAACCAAGTCTCTGGATACTCAGGACAGACTGACAAGCCATTTTTCTCTGGGCCCCACCTGAGGCACAAAGCAGCCAAGCCAGGCCCCTTGGGGTCAGAGGGCGGAGTGGGAGTCCTAGTCTCTTCCTCCAGCCTCGCGAATCTCAGACTCAGCTGCAACTCCTCACCTGCTACTCTGTTCCCTCTGCCCAGGGCAGCTCTTGGACTCCACGGCCATCTGAGATCCTACTCACCTTCCAAGTTAGAGCACCAATCCCACCCTTCTGGGCAGCTACTCACAAGAAACTTCCCTCCCTTTTACAGCTTTCAGTGTATCCTGCCCAGTCACAATTTAACATCTGCTTTACGCCCTTTCTGTCTTATTGGCTTTCCCATTAGATCGAGAGCTCCTTAGGGATTTAGACACCACCTGGGACTTTTTTTGGTCTGTTTTACGTAGTCTTAGATGTTCTATGATGGGCACTGAAAAATCATGGCTGCGTATGTTTCCCCACAGGGATGGCTGCTGAGGTTTCAGAGATGGTGTGATGAATCCACATCGGTAAGGCTAGAAGCCGGGTGGCACAGAGGCTGGAAGTGCTATTAAAACTCAGACGGGCTATGCAAAGTCCTGGCTTGGAAATAAAACAGATATAGCGCTAATGAAAATTAAGGTTGTGGACAGATAAAATGATAAAACTTCCTATATCCCACCAGGAACGGTAGTTCACAAACATCAGTGTGAAAATGCAGACTCCTGACCATTTCTGCATCTCTCCCATCCCACCAACCGAAATCAATAGGCCTGAAGCCCAGGAATCTGCGTTTTTAACCAATGTCCCAATTGTTGTACAGGCAGCAGCAGCAAAGCCTCAGACCGCTCTGAAAAACATGCTCCGGGAGAGCAGTTCTCCAAGTGTGGCCCCCAGGCCAGCAGCAGCAGCATCACTTGGGAACTTCTTAGCATTGTTAATTCTTGGTCTCACCCCAGACCTACTGAACCAGAAACTCTGAGGCAAGGCCCAGCAATCTGTGATTGAACGAGACTTACAGGTGATTCTGATGCATGTTAATGTCTGTGAACCACTGGCCTAAGAAAAGGCACAATTTCACCTTTCTTTTTTTTTTTGGCCGCACCGCACGGCATGCAGGATCTTAGTTCCCCAACCTAGGATCGAACCCGTGCCCCCTGCAGTGGAAGTGCAGAGTCCTAACCACTGGACCTCCAGGGAAGTCCCTGAAAAGGCACAATTTCAGATCAGAAGGGAAGAGAGTTCTTCCAGTGCCTATGGGCTAGTCCTCAGGCTGCATCCAGCCCACCGACTCCTGCCCTAGCTCGTGCTGAGGGAAAGTGAATGTTGGCACTGCACCAAGGAGTGGGAGAAGGGCCTAGAGACCCATGAAGGAAGACAGGGACCATGGCTGCTTCTCTCTTTATTGGACACTTTGTAGATGTCACACAGGTCTAAAAGTTACACCATTAAATAATTATTTAAAAACCGACCAGGATTAAGGCCCTGGTCCAGAGCTCCAAACCAGAAGCAAGGAACGGGGGTGGTGGGCTGGGAGGTATTCCTCCAACATCCCCCAAACCCAGAAAACGAGGATCCTAAGCTCTTTCACAGGCCAACCCAGGGCACGGGCCCTTGGGTTAACCCTCAGATGCCTCTGGCTGCATCACTATCAGGGTCAGAACCAGCAAGGAGCTGGCAGGAACAGCCAGCCGAGTCCAGACATGGACAAAAGTAACTGGAAGGACAGGAGACGGACAGGTACTGTCCAGCTGTAGATAAGATCACAGAGTGCAGCTAAGGCAGGTGGGGGGAGGGGCTGGGGAGCAGTATTGCAGCAATGCAGGAGTGTGGCCCCAGGGGCTTGGCCCAGCCGGCCGGCCGGCAAGGGCTCACACGTTGTGGGTCCTCCTGGTGAGCTGGGGCTCCTCGCCCACTAGCTTGGACTTGAGGTGCTCCTTGTAGGCCAGGATGTCTCCAGGCCACTTGGTGATTGTCTGCTTCTCACAGACCCAGATTTCTTGTGCAACCTAGAAAGCAAATCCTAGACTTAATAATCCTGACCCGTATCCTTCCCATCCCTGCCCAGGAGACTGTCCCCAGGGGATTCTGGGAAGAAAACCCCATAACCCCCCGCGCAGGCCCACAGCCAGCTCAGTTTCGCTATTTAGGTCTGGCCTAACCCAAGGGCACCGTAACCAGCAGGTTTTGGAGCCTTCCAAGCCAGGACCTGCCGTGTCACCCCTATTTCCAGTTCCCTAGCAGGAACGCTTCACTCTCAGCTTCCTTTTCTCCACCCCACCTTCCTGAAAGCTTCAGCGAAATGACCAGCAGCTTTGTCACTGATGACCAACAGTAACCCTCTGCCTAGTCCAGTCTCCCTAGTACGACACTACTTCTAGGCTGAAGAATCCTGGAACCACAGGAGCGGCACCCTGTTCTCTACCCAACTCCCTTGCCCATTTTGGCCAACAATGCCAAGTAGGCTAACAGCCCCAAATAGCTACTGAAGAAGTCAAGTATTTCCACTAAGGCTTTCTAAGTTTCCCAAAGAACCATAAGATCTGGCCCTGTCCACCCTATGTCCTGAGCCCACTTTCCAAATACAGTCAACGTGAATTACGTGCCCTCCACGTGCCATGACGGTGCTCTACCTAACTGCCTCTGAGATGCCCTCTGCTACGCCTCCCACCCAGCCAGGAGCCTCACCTGCTGAATGAGTCTGAAATCATGGCTGACCAGCATCATACCACCCTCGAAGTCATTGATGGCGTCTGCCAGGGCGTCAATGGTCTCGATATCCAGGTGGTTGGTGGGCTCGTCCAAGAAGAGCATGTGAGGGTTCTGCCACGCCAGCCAGGCCAGACACACTCGGCACTTCTGCCCATCAGACAGGTTCCGGATCGGGCTCACCTGCGTGCAACCGGCCAGTTATAAAAGCTGGTGTCGCCCTCACCACACATCGCAACTCACCTCTCCCCATGGCTCCTCTGTCGTCACCGTTTCACGGAAAGCGGAGCTCAGCAAGACCCAAGGTCACACTGCAAGACGGTGGCATAGCTGCCTGTCTCTCAAGACCCAAAAGGGATACGTCTGGAAGCCTGAAGCCCTGTCTTGACACAGAATCTTAATAAAGTGGAGCAATCCAGGGGACCCACAGTTGGGATCTGAATCCAGGAAGCTGTGTGCTAGGTTTCAGTTTCCCTTGCCTTTAAGCACTATGGCTCAACCTGCTAGTCAGGGGGACAAGGGCACGCCAGAGACTGGCACGCTATCCTCGCCCCTCCCCCGAGACCTAAATGCTCCAATGCATAATAACCCAGAGCAGAGGAAAGGCGGACCATCCGGCCATAGCCTCCCAGTTACCTGGGGCTCTTCCCATACCCCCTCCACTGACCTGCTGTTTCCCGGTGAGACCGTATCGCCCAATGATCTTCCTCATTTCTTCCTTCTCCTTGATCTCTGGGTAGCATTTCATCATGTACTCCAAAGGCGAGAGGTCTAAGTCCAGCTGCTCTTGTAAATGCTACAGGAAAAAAGGGACCCACCCAGATGTGGCTGGTGTCCCACTTCCAAAGGAAGCCTGCTGGGTTTCCTGCTGAGTACCTCTCTACCTCTACCTAGGGACCTGTTCAAGACTCCAGAGGCTACTAGGAGCTGACTTGGTCACATGTGTGGTTACCCACACCCTGGGTAACTCCCCGCTCCCCACTCCCCGCCAGGACTATACCTGATGGTAACGCCCTATCTTGACATGAGAGTGTTTTCGGATCATTCCATCTGTGGGAAGTAGCTAAAAAAAAAAAAAAAAAAACAGAGTAGAAAGTGGAAAGATAAGCACACAGAAAAGGAACCCAGGTCAGAAGCAGACATAGGCAGAGGGGAACAAACACATGCTCGCACTGAACGAGACTCATACAACTTCCTGAACTGAATCTACGCCACCACCTCACGAACTGCTATTCTGGCCACTCCAAAAATACCTAGGAAGGTACTGAAACAGGTGCTTTCAAGGGAGGCACAGACACACGCCACACCATCTACTGAGTAGCCGCTGGCTTACTGTACGGCACACCGACTGTGTAACAAGGGGCTCGGGTACAGGTCCGACATACATTTTCTACAGCAAGAGCGTACTTCTCGATGCACAGGCATTTCTGTGTTCTAACTGCTCTGAATGAAACCACAGAAAGATGCTGAGAGCATGCATGTGTTCTCCCTCTCACCCATGCTCTCACACACATAGACTCCCCCACTCAGGTTTCTCTGAGAAAACTGCCCCAAACTTCAGCACTACCCAGTGAGACCACACGCCCCAGAGGACGGCTCGCTCAGGCCCTCTAAGAGCAGTGGCCCCTGTCTCCCCTCCCTCTCCCGCAGACGCACCAGCATCCAATCCTGGAAGTCCCACGCCCCAGCGTGGCACCATACCTCTCCAGTTAGCAGCTTCAGAAGAGTTGACTTCCCTGCTCCATTGGGCCCCACCAGAGCCACTCGTGTGTCGAGATCGATCCCAAATTCTAGATTGTTGTAGATGCAAGGCTGAGGTGGGTGTGAGAGAGAAAGGGATACGGGGCTAGGGTGCTGGTCAGTCTGACTGGCAGACTCACCCCGCTGAGTCCCCAGTCACCGCTGGAGGAGGTGCGAGTGAGGAGGGCGGCAGCTCTCACGGCAGACCCCAACCCACTGCCTCCACCCACCAACCCAGTTGAGCAGTATTCCCTCCAAGTACTTGCGGGGGGGCGGGGGGCTTCTACTCTTAAGTCCCTCAATTAGGCGCCCCAGGCTGCCACACCTGAAAATTCCCCAGCGCCGCATGGGTTAGCAGGCGTGCTCGGCAAAGAACAGGAGACTCTTCTCAGCAGCTGACACTTACCTTGGAAAATGCACCCCAGTTTCCCAACTACACCTAAGTACTCACCCCATCTTTTGTATACTTGAAGCTGACATTTTGCACCATAATAACGGGGGGAGGGATCTTGCCACATGGTGGGAAATAAAATGACAGTGTCTAGGAAAAAGAGAGGGCATTTATCAAGTCAGGTCCTTTCTTATCCACCTCACTTTAGGCCGCCTAATTCCACCCAGTCAGAACCTACCTTGTCACTCACGACCCTCTCTGTCAGTCCCGATGCCATCATTTTCTGTAGTGTCTTCTCCTTGCTCTGGGCCTGCCGGGCCAGCTTGGCACTGCCATGACCAAACCTAGCGATGTAGTTCTGAAAGAGACCAGAGAGGGGGCCAGGAGTATGGGCAGGCACCAAACAACTCATCTTAACTGCAAGGTAAAAACTGCTGACAGCGTCTTCTCTAGCAGCCCCCAATCCCCACACACCCTCACCCAACTGGCCCGGAGAATGCGAACTCGGCTCTACGATCGCCCTACCTTCATGTGTGCAATCTGATCCTGCTCCCAGTGAAACCTCTTCATCTGATTCTCTTCCAGCTCCAGCCGTGTCTTCACATACTGATCATAATTACCCTGCAGGAAAGTGCACCAGGCGAGACGGGCAGCTTTAGCCTCGGTCCTGGGTTCTCACTCAGGGTTCAGGGGGATGTGAGATGGCATCTCACTTGGCCCTGGTTGTAAGACTGTGCAGTAAGGGGACTTCTCTGCTGGCGCAGTGGTTAAGAATCCGCCTGCTAATGCAGGGAACACGGGTTCGAGCCCTGTTCCGGGAAAATCCCACATGTCGCGGAGCAAATAAGCCTGTGCGCCACAACTACTGAGCCTGCACTCTAGAGCCCACGAGCCACAACTACTGAAGCCCACGCGCCACAACTACTGAAGCTCACACGCCTAGAGCCCGTGCTCTGCAACAAGAGAAGCCTCCGCAACGAGAAGTCCGCGCACCGCAACGAAGAGCGGCCCCTGCTCACTCCAACTAGAGAAAGCCCGCGCGTAGCAACGAAGACCCAATGCAGCCAAAAATAAATAAATAACTTTAAAAAAAGAAAAAAAAAGGATTGTGCAGTAGGGAAAGAGGAAGTTCATTAAAGAAGCATATCCTAATCTAGAACCTGAGGTCTTCTGAATTGTGTGCCTCTCATTCTTAGCTAGCCACAGCAGGGCTCTGGATCAAATCCTCAGGTTGGCCATAAAGACACCAACAGCGTTGGCAATAGCCCTGAAAACCACTGTCAAACAGATATCTAGAGGCTCACAGCCTTCCAAGAGCACCTCTTTCTACTCCCCATCCCTAGAGACTGAAGCCCCCATGCAGACTACAAGAACTTCCTCCAGGTGGGAAGACATCAGACCCATCAGATTTAGGACCTGGCCATCCCTGCACTATGGACTGCCATGGTTTCTATCTGCAAAAAACTAGACTCAACCTAAACATCCATCGAAAAGGGTCTGACAAACGACTTACACGATAGCCACACAATGAAATACTATGCAGTCACTGGAAAAAATGAGCATGATTTATATATACTCATACGGAAAGCAGTCCAAGACAAATTAAAATTTAAACGCAACCTACAGAAGAGAACGATTAAGATTACAACTGTGATAAGTATACGTGAAATTTTCTACAAATGCTACTTGCAAGTACATGTGAAATTTCTGAAAGACTATGTAAGAAAACTATTAATACTCCCATGGTGAGTACAACCATGAATAAAGAGAACTTCTGGTTTTCATTTTTTGATGTTTTCTGAAACAGAAAAAGTGTAAAGGCAAGGCAGAAAAGTGGGCTGTTGAGATCCTGGCTCCCCTTCTTCATGGAAGGAGAGAAGGAGGGGTACTGTGCTGGCTGCCACTGCAGAAGGCAGAGAGCAGCAAGGCCTGCCTGGGCGCCACGAAAAGTCAACCTCTTTGCATAAGGCAGACATACACCATATGTACACACTGCCAATCCGTGGCCTATGGCCTGAAAGCAATTACTTTGGGTGCAGAACTCCCTGTCCACGTCTTTTTATAGCAACAGGTAGAAAAGGACTGCTGAGTCTGTTTTGTTTTAAAGGAGAACTTCAGGGAACTGGTCAGCACGGAGGCCGCTGTGGAGAAGCTGGGGCCACTCACCGTGTAATACTTCAGTTTCTTGTTGTGCATGTGAATGATGTTGGTACAGACGCCATTCAGAAAGTCCTGGGAGTGGGAGACGAGGACCAAGATGCGCTTAAAACTGCAAAGCCAGAGAACCAGTCAGGGGGGCGCTCAGAACGGTAGATGGTTCACAACAGGTGGGCTGAATGTCAGGCCCAGAAAACCTTCATCCTCTCCCATCCTTACGCCTAGGCATCCTTTAGATTTATTCTCCAATTCCCAGTTCTTAGCACCTAAGCCACCAGTGCACGATCGACCCGTAAGAACACTGATGCCTTCCAAAGTATGGTGAGACAGTCTGAGTTTCCTCAAACTTTTGTTCTAATTTTCCTTTTCTTTTTTCTTGATAGGTAAGAAGTGGATTTATTTAGAGAGAAACACTCCACAGACAAGAGTGTGGGCCATCTCAGAAGGCGAGAGCAGCCTGTTCTAATTTTCAAAAGAATGGAGTGGAGATGGCAGTAACAGTGATGGTAAAATCAAAAGTGTACGCACACAGACACCCATAAACACATCTAAAACCATGGGTGGGAAGAACTGGAATAGGCACAGTAAAAATCACCAGCTCGGCTTTTCAGAGAAGGTGCCAAGTCACTGCAGAGACCGTGGAAAGCCTTATTCCAGAACTGGGGCAGTATTCCAGGTTATCTGGCTCTCCAGCCATAGGACCACTGCTATATGGGCTATTTTTCTCTTTGTCACTGCATCATGACCTTAGATGGGAATCCCCGTTTATATGATATATATAAATACAGTTAAGAGAAAATATTGTCTTTAATAAAAACATTGCATTTTAAATAATGGGAAAAACCAAAAAAAGTAAAACAAACAAACCAATCCACATATTTCAGACTAAACAAAAACAAAAAGGCCTGCCCTAAAGATGCTTACCACCTTCTCAATCTGGCCTTCACTCTGGCCCCACTTCAGTCCACTTCTCACTGCTCTAATATCACTGTGGGTCCTGGACACCCATCTCCCTGGGACTCTGCTCAACTCCCCCTCCAGGACCCGCCCACTTCCACCCCAGCCCCGCCCCCTTACGTCTTTAGCTCTTCTTCCAACCACACACAAGCGTCGAGGTCCAGGTGGTTGGTGGGCTCGTCCAGGAGTAGCATGAAGGGCCGGATGAAGAGGGCTCTGAAGAACAGGAAGGAGACAGAGCCACTGCAGTGTGATGGGTGCTACGCAGGAGGGGACAGCCTGCCTGCTACCTGCAGTTCTGGTCAGGCCTGCACAGGGTCCTGAAATCAACTCTAGGCTCTAGACCTCAGGGGAAAGGTGAGAACTAGGAGAAACCAGAGACGAAGAGTGGGGGTTAAAGGGCAGGAAACAGCTGAAAAGCAGAGGGAAGATGCTGAACTACAAAGTATTCAGGTTAAACTGAACTGGTGGGGTTGCCAGACTCCAGCAAGGAGGCCAAAGAATGTTCTTTTCTGAGGTGGCATCTCAAGACAGGAGAAACAAGGGGAGAGCGCTGGGTCTGCACGCGGTCACACCTCTGCAGCGTTTGTCAGAAAGATTTCTGGACATCCATCTCCAGCATTCTGACTCCAGCACAGACAGAAGAGGCTAGGAAATCGGCAGTTTTAAAAGCTCCCTAGGTGAATCTGAGGCAGCTAATCCTTGCTGGCACGTGAAACCACGGCTCTCATGTTCTAAGGCACACAAGCAGCTTTGCTAAAGCAGTGTATCAAGCCTCACCAATGCACTCGGCAGAGACTGGTGGGGTAAGCAGCCACCTCTTTAACTGGGGACTTTCTGGGGGTTTGGTGGGGGAATGATGATCTACAGATACTCATTTTGGGTCCAGGTCACAAGAGGGTAAGAAGGACAGATATCCTAACAGCTGTCTAACATTTTGTCTTTAAACAGCAAGAATTAGAAGGACTGAAGCACAAACAACGGTGGTAGAGGAGTCAAGAGGAAAGAAAGAAACAGACCTATTTTACCATTCACCTAGGGCTGGTCCCAGATTCCTAAACACTGTGCAGGAAGTCCAACAATGACCACTTCCGTCAGGAAGCTCACTCCTTAGCTCAGGTATACCACCCCCGCCCCTCCACACTGTCAATATTTGGCACTTACTGACCATCAACCCTGCTCTAAACAGTTCCACTGGTTTAGAACCCTGTTCTAAACGCTGAGAGAGATAGGGTGCTACAGAGGGTCGAGGAGGGAGAGACTCACCTAGCGAGGGCAACCCTCATCCTCCAGCCCCCACTGAAGTCTTTTAGCTTCTTGCGTTGCATGGCAGGTGTGAAACCCAGTCCGTGCAAGATCCGTGAGGCTCTCCTCTCCGCCTTGTCGGCGTCCAGCTCCTCCAGCCGCTCATAGAGCTCTAAGAGCTTCTCACACTCCGCTGTGGACAGTGCACGGCCCATGAGGCTCCTGGGCCTTTCCCGGGAAGAAGCCCACCCCCAGGGCCCTGGGTCTGGAGCCCTACCATCCTCGTGAGCCAGCCGTTCAGCCTCCCTCTCCAGCATGGCCCGCTCTGTGTCGACTTCCATCACGCACTGCAGGGCCGTCTTGTCACTAGGGGGCATCTCCCGAGTCAGATGGTAGATGTCGATGTGCTCAGGGATGGGCACTTCGCGTTTCCCAATAGCAGACAGCAGCATGGACTTCCCTGGGAGGGGCAGGCAAAGCACAGGAAGAGAAGTGGACGTTCAGCACAGTTCTGCCTGTCGTTCTCCTACATCAGCCCCTCCACTCCACCCAAACCACGACCTCATCACTGTTTGCGTACTTTCCTTCCTTTCATTCATTCAAATCCTATGACTCCCCCATCCCTGCCTGCATCCTCGGGACACCTTTCCTCCAGTCCTTGTCCCAGCCCTCCTCTGTGAAGTCTGTTCATCTACAGCCGCCTCACGCACCGCTGCTCCCGCCCCTCCTACCCACTTCTCCTCCCGCCCCTCCCATCCACTTCTCCTCCGGCACCTACGGGCTACAGCTACTCACGTGGTGCTTATCACATGACTGCTCCGTATTGCTAGTTCCCCTTCCCTGGGCACACCTGGTCTCCCACCCATACTATAAACTCCTTGCTTTGTAATAGCTGTGCTAAGTAAATACTTGCTGAGTGACATATGAGCCAAGGAGAGATACCTCCCACCTCACTTTCCAAGGGCCTCACCAATTCCATTTAAGCCAATGAGGCCATAACGACGGCCTGAGTTTAATTCCAGTTTGGTGTCACTGAGCAGCTCTTGACCGTGAAAGGTGAGGGAGAGGTTGATGATGTGGGCATCAGTACTGTTGGGGTGAGAGGCGAGGACGCCAGTGACAGCTCGAGCAGCAGCTTTCTTCATCTCAAAGTCCTCCAGCTCCTTGGTCAGCAAATCCACTTCTGGGGACAGAAACAAAAGCCGTTTGGGAAGAGGGCTATAAGACAGACTGAGCTCTTACACAAAAAGGCATGTCTTAGAGCATCTGCATGGCTCAGCCAGTAGAGCATCAGACTTTTGATCTGAGGGTCCAGGGTTCAGGCCACTGTCTGGGCATTTGTGGCTTTTGCCCTTCCTTAAGTTACCAAATATTACCATACAAAGATCCAAAGGCTGAAAAAGGCATGCCCTGAAGGACCTGGGCTCAAGATCAGGTTGAGATGACTCAGATGTTTCACAAGCTTTAAACAGGGTGTACATTGCATACAGATCTGCCCTGGTATCCTGCTTCCACGGACATTTTTTACTTCGTAACTTGTCCTTTTAATTCTAACTTTCCTTGTTCTAAGATGATATAATGCATGGTAGGAATGGCTAGAACTCCAAACTGTCCTCCATGAGTATGTGTTAAAGAATTAGTCCCAATGCCCAAAATAAAGCAGATGCTATAGAGGTGCAATGCTCCTACTCCACGACCTAGAGCTTCCAGATGGTGCTTCCAAGACGCTACGCTGCCCAAAAGGGACCAGTATGAGAAAACGCACAGAGGGATCAATGGCAGGCAGAGCCAAGGCTGGGAAAACCAGAAGTTCCAAGTCTGGAGGGTTTCAGAGACGCAAACTGACCATGAGACAAGACACTAGCTGTTCTGCCTTTGTAGCTTTGCAGGCATGACTACATTTTCAGGCCGGGAAGAACTATTAATATATGGCTAACGTTAACTGGCTAACAGCTGTTGAGTTTACTCTGTGCCTGGGACTGTACCACATTATCATTCCCCATCTAATTTGATCCCCATAACCCTTATAGGATAACACTTAGGACCTCCTTTTATAGATGAAGAGGTTAAATAATATAGCCAAGGTCAAAAAGGCTAGTGACAGACCCAGAGTTTGAACCAGGCTTTGTCTGACCCCAAAGCCATGACCTTAACTATCTCACTATACTACCTCTCCATAAAAGACAAGCGCCCACAAAGTATTATTGCAAGTGGGACAGAAATGGGGGTACAGGGAGTCTTGGTAAGCTTCTTCCAAAAGAGAGTAAGGTGATCTATTAACCTTTTCAGGAAGGAGTCAAAAACTACACGAGGATCCGCTACCGTGACAATCTTCTAACTTTATAGTCTTTGCTACCCTTACCCGTTTCCCCACGGTAACCTTCCAGTAGACACCTGAAATGAGAAAGCCCACGTGCTTGTCCTTAGCAAGAGTAAAGATGGAGTAGAAGGGGGAAGAGAGCTCGGTGCCGTCCTCAGACAGGCAGGCGCGGGGAGAGCGACTCCAGGAGTGTCTTGCTCCGAATTCGCTCCGAATACGCCATCCTGTCGGGAGATTACCACTGCTGGTGCTATACCCACCCTGCTGCTGAACCTGCTCTGCCTGCGAGGAGTCAGAACCGAGGGCAGGGACTGTCCTGCCAGACAGCTGGCAGTCCCTCTGTGTCTACCCCAGCGTCCAGTACAGCGTGTTACACGTGGCTGCTTGGCGAGTGCAGGCCTGCCTCATTTTACTGCACTTCGCTTTACTGTGCTTCACAGATATTCCAATTTTTACAAACTGAAGGTCTGTGGAAACCCTACGTCAAGCAAGTCTATCAGCACCATTTTTCCAACAGCATCTGCTCACATCCCGTCTGTGTCACGATTTCAAACTTTTTCATTATTATTATATCTGTTACAGTGATCTGTGATCTTTGATATTACTACTACGACTCACTGAAGGCTTAGATGATGGCCAACATTTTTCTAGCAATAAGGTGTTTTTAAATTAAGGTACGTACATTGTTCAGTTTTATTTATTTATTTGGCCGCACCATATGGCTTGCAGGATCTTAGTTCCACAACCAGAGACTGAACCTGGACTCTCAGCAGTGAACGCGCAGAGTCCTAACCACTGGACCGCCAGGGCATTCCATAGTGGTTTTTTTCGTTTGGTTTTTTGCTTTTTATTTTTTTGGCCATGCCGTACAGCATGTGGGATCTTAGCTCCCCAACCAGGGATCAAACCCGTGCTCCTTGCAGTGGAAGCGCGGAGTCTTAACCACTGGACCGCCAGGGAAGTCCCCATACGTTGTTTTTTTTAGACATAATGCTATTGCATACTTACTAAACTACAGTATAGCGTAAACATAACTTTTATATGCACTGGACACCCCCCAAATTCATGTGACTCACTTTACTGATACCACAATATTGATATTTACTTTATTATGGTGGTCTGGAACTGAACCCACAATATCTCCAAGGTATGCCTGTACTTTTCAAATGGAGGACAAATTTTTTGTTTTGACTGATGAGAGGAATTTAAAAAGTCTCTTTTCTACACAGTTGAGTTACCAGGCTTCCCACAGCCCTGCTTTGTGCCAATCCTTGTTCTATGTTCTAGATGTTGAGAAGAAGATGTACAGGGAGAAGTTGATGCTCTAGATCAGGAGTTCGTGAACTTTTTCTTAAAGGGCCAGATGGTAAATATTTTAGGGTTTACAGCCCAAGTGGCAAAAATCAAAACTATTATGTAGGTATACACATTACCATTTGAAACGTAACCACTTAAAAAATGTAAACCATTCTTAGCCTGGGACGGGAGGTGGCTTAAAAAGAGGCTGGCCAGATTTGGCCAACTGCCTGTTTCTGTAAATAAAGTTTTATTGGAACATAGCTACACCCATTATTTACATATTGTCTACTGGCTGCTTTCCACTACAATGGCGAAGTTGAACAGCTGTATCAGAGACCATATGGACCACAAAGCTACAAATATTTACTATCTGGATCTTTACAGAAAAAGTTTGCCAGTCCTTGGTCTATATCTGCTCGGGCAAGAAGATCAAAATTAAGGGAAAGCTATACAGCCAACCCTCTACATCCACAGTTCTGCGTCCACAAATTCAACCAACTGAGGATTAAAAAAAAGAGTTCCAGAAAGTTCCAAAATTTGCCACACACTGGTCGTTATTTCATAGCATTTACAATGTATCAGGTATTACAAGTAATCTAGAGATGTGCTAGGTTACATGCAGTTACTACATACACTGTTCTCTGTAAGGGACTTGAGTTTCTGTGGATTTTGGTATCCTGGGACCAATCACCAGCAGATACCGAGGCACTACTGTATACCATTCTTCCACTTTACAGCATCTATGACCTAAGTCATCTCCTGAGCTTTAAAAGTAAGACTTAGATGGGGCTTCCCTGGTGGCGCAGTGGTTGAGAGTCCGCCTGCCGATGCAGGGGACACGGGTTCGTGCCCCGGTCCGCGGAGCGGCTGGGCCCGTGAGCCATGGCCGCTGGGCCTGCGTGTCTGGAGCCTGTGCTCCTCAACGGGAGAGGCCACAGCAGTGAGAGGCCCGCGTACCACAGAAAAAAAAAAAGTAAGACTTAGACCTCACTGTCCTGGCCTACAGCATCCCACAAAACAGACTCAAAAAGTAAGTAAACAGCACTGAATAAATGCAGAAGGGATTCTGGAATAAACTTCATCAGAGAGAATACTGTAGACTTCACAAGCAGCCCCTTTCTATTCATTCCCCAAACAAGGGGACCAGCTGAACTCTAGTGCCTGTCTTGAAGAGTCTCACTTTCTAAAGAAGGTTGAACTGTCTGCCAGAAGTCGCTTTCTTTGATATTTATCTTAATCTTTCCGTACCTCACTACCTAAAGAAGGCCATGTGGCAATGGTTAACAGGTAAAGGCTGGAGAACAGTGACCTGCAGCATTAAGTAATTCCAAACTCAGAGAAGAGAGAGGACCCAGTCTTGGGAGAGGGAACAGATGACCCATTAATTATGAAAGCAGAAATGACCCTGGGTCCCTGGTAATAAGAAATGTTTTGAGAGAGCTGGAAAGAAAACCAGATTTCATATTTCAGAAGAGTAGCTCCCTGAGGAAGCAGGGTGAAAACCAAAGCTCCCTTATTACTGAGATAGGGATACTATAGCTGGGTTCCCCCTGAGAAATTCTGGTTTCCTAGGGAGAAAGGTGAAGAAGAAATTTGTAATGGGAACAGTGGACAACAGTCTCAGAGTGGGATTCAGTTTTCTATTTTTCCAATTCATCCAGAAAGTACCTACAGAGCTGATGATAGATACTGCTTGACCATTGTTCCTGAGGACCTAGGGGGAACCCTGTCTACTTTACAGATCACAATTCAGCCTGCTCGGTCACTCCTATCATTCTTAACTTCCCATCCCTCCACCACTCTGGCCAGGAAGAAAACTTCCCCATGGCCTGACTTTACTGCACTAGCTTTCTCTCATAATTCTTATTTTGGAGACAATTCCTACCATTCAACTCTCTGCTCTCAATCATTTTTAACTCTCCTTTTTCTGAATTCCTATCTGTCTATTGTAACTTGCATTAGTAATTCTCCTATCCTCTTCAAACATTTACCTAGTATCTCTATCTGCAAGGCTGATCAGGCAAAAAAGATGTATTACACAAGACATGGTCTCTGCACTCAAAGTTCAAGCAATTCAGACGAAGAAGCAGAGGCACAACAGAAAAAGGTAACACTGGGACTTCCCTGGCGGTCCAGCGGTTGGGACTCCACGCTATCACCGCAGGGGGTGTGGGTTCCATCCCCTGGTTGCAGAACTAGGATCCTACATACCGTGCAGCTCGGCCAAAAAAATAAATAAATAAATAAATAACACTATAGATAGTACAGGGATATAGTGAATGGCAATATTATTGAGGTCAGGTTTGGTTGGGAAAGACATTACCATCCTGAGCTGGGCCCTGAGAGAAATGTCAAATGTAGCTAGTACAAAAATTGTGGTATTAGAACCTCAGTGTGTAAATGGACAAATGTGGTGACTATTCAAGGGACAACAATAGTCAATGGAGACGACCTGTTGAGAGTGTCTTCAGGGGGCAAGGAAGAAGGCTGGGATAGACTGCCAAGGGCCTGCGATATTCTTTATCACACACTGCCCTGTTTCCCCATCTAGACTGCGAGATATCAGACAGCAGGGCACGCTTATAGTGCCTCAGTTTCCAGCACAGTGTCTAACACTTGAGCAGTGCTCATAACAGAAAGGCACCTCTCTCCCAGAAAAAAACCCACAAAACAACTCATGTGTTTCCGTCTTGTTGGCACAGCCACTACCACTGGGAGGACAAGGGTATTATGTGGTAAGGAGCCTGGCACACTGACCTTCACGTGTAGAAATGGGAATTAAGAAAGGGGCAGGGAACTGACCTTCTTCTCCAAGTCTAGAAGACAGAGCAGCAAGGCTGCACAACCACTCCCATACTTGCTTGCCACTGAGTATGTGAGAACTCTGTGTTCAGTTTCCTTGATCAAGTGCCAACTCTACTGGTTTGGTTCATCATGAAAAGTTTCATGGCACCAGATATACTCTCCAGCGCCCCCAGCATCCGGACTGTGACTCCAGCTGGGGTGTCCTTTCCGTCCGAGCAACCATCCCAGGGACCCACCTCTCCCTCAATTCACCTGTGGTCTCTTGGCCATTGGCCTCCTCGTTTTTCTCCTCTGCCACCTGTGGCTCTGTGACAGCATCTCCGTTTTCTTCATGGCCTTTTCTGGGCCGCTGTCTTGCTTTGGCAGCTTCCTTCTTTTTGGCTGCCTTCTTCTTGGCCAGGTCGGAAGGCATGGTGATGAACCACAAGGGCACGTTACTGTTCTTTCAGGAAGCCTGAAGGAAGGCAAACACCCCCAGGTTCTAAACTTCCGCAGAATGCCTGGGCCTGGCTCCATCCCTCTCAGGAACTGCCTAGCGAGCCTCTGATCCCAGCTCCGTCCCAGACTAGTCGCTCCCAACTCTGTCAGGATCTCTCAAGCCAATTCTGATCCTCGGCCGCTCTTCTAATCTCAACAGCTCTTCCCTCGGGCTTTGTCCACCAATCCCCACGGACTGCCTCACTCTGGAAATGCTCCTCCTCTCGGGGCCTCCAGTTAGGGCCCGGGTTCGGCCCCTCGGCACAGGTCCCGGTCTCCAGTTTCCCCACAACTTGGCGCTCCACGCTCCAGCCGGCCGCCTCACTTTCCCGGGCTTCCTCCTCCTGTTTGCCTCCGGCCTCCTCCCCGTCGTCCCCCTCCACACCAGCTGGCCGTCGGGTCCAGCTTCTTCCCGGGGAGCCCTCGTGCCCCCCCGCCCCGTGAGTCTCCTCGGGGTCTCCTCACTCGCCAACCCGCGAACCTCCCCAGCCCCCGCCCGTCACAGTCTCTCCCTTGGCCCCTTCTTCTCCCGCGCAGCCGCCTCCATCCCAGCCCGGTCCTTCCTCCCTCTTCTCGTCCCCCCTCCCCCTCACCGGCCAGCACCCTCCCCCCTAGCGCCCCTTCCCCCAACTCACTGGGCCTCGCCGCTCGGCCTCTGTCGCAACAGAGCAGCTCCTTGAGCTCCTCCGCGTGCGGCCGGCTCACTACCCAATCACGGCCTCGCGCGGCTCTCGTCGCGCCGCCGCGTAGACTCCTGGGAAGTGTCGTCCTCCAGCCGTGGCTGCCGAGCCTGAGACCCTCCTCGAGAACTACCGCGGATTCCAGGGGCCTCGCGGGCCGGCGCGACGTCATCAGGATGCGCGAGGCTGGGGAGATTGGAGTCCAAGAGCCTTCTGCGAGCGGCTTGCTGCGGGAACTGGAAACTGCAAATCCCAGCTGGCTCCTCGGATAAGCGGCTGGACCTCCCAGGCTACCCTACCCCGGGAACAGCTGAGGAATTATGCGGAGATACGGGGTTTATAGGGCCGCCCAACCAGCTCAGACAGCAGGGCGAGCGACTACACTTCCCGGCAGGCATCAGGCAGGAATGGGTCGAAACAATGGGGGAACGAAGAGGAGGGAGGAGGAGGAAGCGTGAGCCGGCTGGTGAGAGGGACGGGAAGACGCTCATCACTACGAAGATGATGCGAAGAACAGAATTCCTTCATGAAGGAAAGGTGTCCTCGTTCCATGAAACTGAGGTTTTAGAGGCTGGTCCAGTGTTAACCAAACTTTAGAAGGTGCGGAACGTTGTTCCTGAACCGTGGCTGCTCAGCCTACCCACTCCAGAATTGTTAGGTTTCCATCCAAGCCATGTAAGTTTGATGGGAAGAGCCCTGAAGTAAAAAACAAGACTTCTTTTCTGAATTTAGCTTTATCGTCATTTACCAACGCGATCTTGCCCGTTACTTTTCCTTGCCCGTTAACTTTTCACTGTTTAAAATCCATCACAGACTTCTCATAGCCTACAGTGCAAATACCAAATGTGTAGTCTCTAATACCTCTCCAGGCTTCTGACCAGGCTTCTGACCAGCAGTGCCTCCAGCAGTGACACGGCTGGAGGGAAGCAAAGGAAGCTGTTACTCCCTCTGAGCACATCCTCCAAAAGCAGCCCCCCCTGACCCTTTAAAAAAGTGAGCCCAGGGACTTCCCTGGTGGTCCAGTGGGTAAGACTCTGCTCTCCAAATGCAGGGGGCCCAGGTTCGCTTTCTGGTCGGGGAACTAGATCCCACACGCATGCGCAACTAAGACCCTGCGCACCCTAAATAAATAAATTAAAAAAAAATTTTTTTTTTAAAGTGAGCTCGCTCCACGCCCCCCCCCACACATAGACCTAGTTTTCCTCCTCAAAGTTGATGCTCCAGTAGGCTCTACTTACTTGCATTTCAGAAATAAGCCATGCCATTTTACACCACACGCCTTTGAGCATGCCTTTTCCTAGAATACCCTCCATGAATTAAGTGCCTACTCTGTCCGACTCAGAGCTAGATGCTAGAGTTTCAGTGGTGGTAAGTCATTCCCGGACCTCACGGAGCTTACAATTAAGAATGCCAAAAAATTGTCGCTCACCATCTGGTTCTAGAATAATGAAGTCACTAGCCACTGCAGTCACTGACCTTCCACACACCCTGAAAGGAGTTCAGGGCCGAGATCAGGAATGAGGCACTCTGTGCTCTGGGAAAAACTGGCAGAACAGGCCTTCAGATATTTTCTGGAGAAGATTTTATGAGCCCAATTTCTTGCAACTCCTCATATCTAGAAAAACACTAAAATCATTAACGGAGGCATTTGCTCCCTGTGACTAGCAGTAACCTGCCAAAGTGTGTGATTGATTACAAATAGCCCCCCTTCAGTAAAATCATATATATACTGACGTCCTCCACCTCTTCAGAGCAGTTTCTCAGAGCTATCCGAGAGGCTCCTAGGCTATAGTCCTCATTAGGCCCCAAATAAAACTTAACTCACAACTCTCATGTTGTGCATTTTTTTTTCAGCCGACAAGATGGAAAATTTTAAAAGGACACAGATGGTGACATTCAGGTGATAAGTGCCATAGGGGCAAAAGCATTGTTTTAGGTAAAGAGATATACAGACAATAGTCAACTGCCTGCAAAGCCCTTCTTTAGGAAACAAGGAAGTTATATATGATTGTGGATCACATAAAATTGCTTATCCAAGCATCTAGCCTCCTGGGAGGTCTACAACACGCCTGCCTCTCCCAGCCTCATTAAAATGTGTGGTCACAGGCAGGTTTCAGGTTACAGAGACCTAAAATTAATTATACTCTTTCATTTATGCCATCACATTTAATCCCCCCAACAGACGCTAAGGTGGGTATTAATAGCATTTTACAGATTGGAAATACAGGCACGGCGCTGTTAATAAAACAACACTGCTGAGAGGAAACATGGCCAGGCTTGAAGCTCAAATCTTCTGGTTCTGGGACTCCAGCTCTGTAAAGTGACTTGGGACGGCAAGGGCTAACCAGTTCCTTCTCTGACTCCACCTATCACATCCATGATTTCCCATGAACTGACCGTTGCTGGGCAAAGTCTCCTTCAGCACATCAAGAGTGGCCTAGAAAAGTAAGAAGTTCTGCCATTCTCATCCAGGGTTTAGGTCTCTTGCAGGGAACAGACCTGGGCGTGAAGGGAGAAGAAACGGGGAAATAAGAGGGAGAGAGGAAGGAGAAAAGGACTGGCTAAATATGAACAATTACAGAAGATCAGTGCTGGAAGCAGGAAATGAAGAGTCCAGACTCTTCATTTAAAATATGAAGAAACTGAGACCCAAGGGAGGAAATGTCTCATCCAGAATTACCTAGAAACTTAGTAACTGAGAAAGGTCTAGAACTTTGCTGTTCAATGTGGTAGCCTCTAGCTAGATGTGGCTACAGAACACTTGAAATGTGGCTAGTCTGAACTGAGATATGCTGTGTGAAACAGGCATTGGATTTCAAAGATTGCATGTGGAAAAGAAAAAGAATGAAAAATATCTCAATTTTTTATATTGATTACACGTTGAAGTGTTAACATTTGGGATATATTTAATACTATAAAATATATTATTAAAATTAATTTCACCTGTTTCATTTTGCTTTTTAAAAAACTGTGGCCACATGAAAAGATGCTTAACATCGCTAATTATTAGAGAAATGCAAGTCAAAACTACTATGAGGTATCACTTCACAGCAGTCAGAATGGCCACCATCAAAAAATCTACAAATAAGAAATGCTGGAGAGGTGTGGAGAAAAGGGAACCCTCCTACACTGCTGGTAGGAATGTAAATTGGTGCAGCCACTATGGAAAACAGTATGGAGGTTCCTTAAAAAACTAAAAATAGAACCACCATATGATCCAGCAATCCCAATCCTGGGCACATATCCAGAAAAGATGACAACTCTAATTTGAAAAGATACATGCACCCCAATGTTCATAGCAGCACTATTTACAATAGCCAAGACATGGAAGCAACCTAAGTGTCCAGCAACAGATGAATGGATAAAAAAGATGTGGCATATATATATATATATATATATATATATATATATATATGAATATTACTCAGCCATAAAAAATGAAATATTGCCATTTGCAGGATAAAAAAATGGGGTACATATATACAATGGAATACTACTCAGCCATAAAAAAGAATGAAATAATGCCATTTGTAGCAACATGGATGGACCTAGAGATTATCACACTAAGAGAAGTAAGTCAGAAAGACAAATACCATATGGTATCACTTATATGTGGAACCTAAAATATGACACAAATGAACTTATCTATAAAACAGAAACAGATTCACAGACACAGAAAACAGACTTGTGGTCGCCAAGGGGGAGGGTGGGCGGGGGAGGCATGGATTGGGAGTTTAGGATTAGCAGATGCAAACCCGTGTATATATAGACTGAAAAAACAACAAGGTCCTACTGTATAGCACAGGGAACTATATTCAATCTCCTGTGATAAACCCTAATGAAATGGACTATGAAAAGAATGTGTGTATATATATATATATATATATTTAAAACTGAATCACTTTTCTGTACAGCAGAAATTAACACAACACTGTAAATCAACTATACTTCAATAAAATAAAATTTTAAAAAATATTGCCATTTGCAGCAACACGGATACACCTAGAGACTATCATACTAAATGAAGTCAGACAGAGAAAGACAAATATCATATGATATCGGTTATATGTGGAATAACAAAATGATACAAATGAATTTATTTACAAAACAGAAACAGGCTCACAAACATAGAAAACAAATTTATGGTTACCAAAGGGGAAAGGGGTGGGAGGGATAAATTAGGAATTTGGGATACACACCACTGTATATAAAATAGATAAACAACAAGGACCTACTGTAGAGCACAGGGAACTATATTCATTATCTTGTAATAACCTATAATGGGAAAGAGTTTGAAAAAGAATATATCTAAATGAATCACTTTGCTGTACGCCTGAAACTAACACAACATTGTAAATCAACTTCATATACTTCAATTAAATAAATAAATACTTTAAAATGTGGCCACCAGAATATTTAAAATTTACATATGCGGCCCACGTTATATTTCTTTCTTTTTTAAATATTTTTATTTATTTATTTGGCTGCATCAGGTCTTAGCTGTGGCACGCGGGATCTAGTTCCCTAATCAGGGATCAAACCCGGGCCCCCTGCATTGGGAGCTCGGAGTCTTAGCCACTGGACCACCAGGGAAGTCCCTCACATTGTATTTCCATTGGACAATGCTGGTCTGGAACCTGTATCTTTCAACCTCTAGATGAGGGTTTCTACTATGCTTCCCAGAGTCTTCTAACAAGCCATTCATTTACCACCTATTATGTGCCAGTTGCTGAGGGGAGATCAAATTGCTGTCTATCTGAGGATAAGACCAAAACACAGTAAAGGGTAAAGGGGCTGGTGCATTCCATCTCATGTGCCTCCTATATGGGTTCTTGACTCTACCAATCCCAAGGTTCCCTTTTAATAACAAACTTTTCAAGGAACACCCCCCTTCCTGTTTTGAAATAAAGTTCGTATGTCACGTAACTTAACTACACACATAAATTTCAAAAAATTACAGTGCAATGACAACAGCAAGAAGAAAAGGAAATCCTTTATAATAAAAGAATAATGTTATTTCAGTATGCTAGAAAACATCATTAGTCAGACGCTTGTACCTAACGTAGTACCAGCTTGAATGTGACAGTACAAATGCAGACACAACACTATGAATGACATTGCTGTGCATGATACAGTTCTCCAAACTGTTAACAAGTACATTCCTGGACAAAATGAAAGTACAATGTTCCTTCCATTCTCATGATAGTTCCATCCCTTGAAAATTCAGCACGTATTACAACCCTGCAAAATTACTTAATTTTTATATATAAAACACAGGCTCAAGGATTAGATGATTGGAAGCTTTTTTTTTTTTTCACTAACAAGATTGTTCAGTAGGACATATTTGAAAGCTACGTAGGACAGGGACTTCCCTGGAGGGTCCAGAGGTTGACTCTGGGCTTCCACTGCAGGGAGCGCAGGTTGAATCCCTGGTTGGGGAACTAAGACCCTGCATGTCCCGCGGCGCGGCTGGAAAAACAAAAACAAAAACAAAAACAAAAAACAAAGAAAGCTACGTAGGACAGATAATTCTTTCTAGTGTGATACGATCTTGCAATGCATCAGACATCTAGCATTCTTGCTCCTCCCCTCAACCATCTGACAACTTGCTCCCTAGGGATGTGCCGTCCTGGGTGGGAACCCACCATACTTGTTTGAAGGCCCCATCTGCCTTCCAGCCTCCCTTGACCTGTTTTCCCCTCACTCACCAGGCTTTAGCGGCTTTGGCCTTCCCAGTTCTCTGGGCCAATCTCTTCCTTGTTCAGGGCCTTCTGTGTTCTCTTTGCCTGGAAAACTCCTCTTCACTTTTTGTCTGGGTAATTTACTGAACCTTTGGATCTCAGGATTCCCAAATTCTCAGTCTAATTCTTCCTGTCCTGTTTCTCCACTGGAGTCTACTTTTCTGCAATGGTTCTTATGACAGTTTGTGACTTCCACCTAAATTTATACTTTTTTTGTCAATGTGTCTTTAATGCCTGTCTCCCGCAACTCTCAGCTACCTGAGGGCAGGGACCATGCCCACCTCGTCTACCACTCCTTTACGATGATCTGGAACTTAGTAGGCAAACAAACATTTCTGAAATAACTGAGTGGGTGATGGGGTTCGGGAAGCCCATTGGGAACAGTCGTCCAAGGAGGCAGAAGCGCGCTCACTGAGGGAGAGTAATTTTTTCTAGGGCAGAAGGGAGTTGAGGTTGAAGCTTGCGTCACCTTTGGGTCCGTGCTGGGTTCACTCGCATTAGCGTCTGCGGAGCGCACGCCTATTGTTGGGGGGCGGGGGGCGGGGGCTGGCGGGACGACCACGTCACCCCACAGCGGCTACGAGGCGCAGAGAGGGGGCGGGACGACCACAGAGAGGGCGGCGGCGGAGCGAGCGGCCGGATGCGGTCACCATAGAGACGGGGACTGACAGCGAGCGGAAGAGGAAGGAACGGGCCAGGCTGTGAGGTGGCAGCGGCTGCAGCGGCGGAGCCGGCGCCTCGGGCCCTGGGGTCTGTTCCCCCTTCCCCGCCCTACCCCTGCAAGGGGCGTCGGGGGCACCGCTCCGGAGGACAGGAGCACGTCCCAGCCCCACGCCTTCACCCCGACTCCCCGGGACCCGGCTGGCCGCGGCCGCCATACCCCGGCCGCTCGTTATCCGCACGCCGCCGCCCCTTGCCCGGCTGCAGGGGACTCCCCCTGTGGGCCTCGCGGTGTCCCTCGTTGTCCTTCGCCCACTGGCGCAGGCAGGGCTTTTGCCCCCGCTGACGGGCCTGAGGACGGAGTCTTTGCCCTCCTCTCCCCGCCGCGACCTCCATTCCCGTCGCCAGAACGAACGGAGTCTCCCTGCCCCTCCTCTACAGCCCCGTGACGCAGCCAGTTTTATTTCTGTTGTGAGACTAGCGGCTAACACTCGCTTTGGGCCTTCTTTCTAGCACTAGAGTTGCTCTTGATGGCTGAGAGGTAGACAGGGGCGCCGGGCCTGACAACGGGCGCACCGGAAGCCAGCCGAGCTTCCGTGTGCCTTCTCAGGATCCCTGCGTTGTCGCTAGCTGCTTCTCTTCTCGGTTTGGTTCGGTTCGGTTTGGGTACCCGGGGCTCTGGTAAAACCAAACACCGAATCGCTCTTACGCGGCCGGGGTTACTGTCAGGTAGCACCAGCCTCTCGGCAGCGGTGATTCAGAGAAGAACGCCCTGCACAGTGGCTCCATCAGCCATTGTGCTCCTCTGAGAGGCTCTTCGTGCCGAGCCACCATATCCTCCGTCCACCTCATTAGGTGGGCGGAACTTCTGTGCGCGGTGCCAGTGGCTCCTGACCACTCCTGACTGCCGGGAGGGGTGGGTACCCTAGCCAGATGTCTCCTTAACACTCGGGAATAGAGTGGAAAGGCCCTGACCCCATCCCGGCGCTGGCCTTCAGCAGCCAGTCGGCAGCCCCTGCAGTAAACTGAGTGAGACGTGCCCCCGCCAGGCGCTTCTTGGGAAAGGCCTGTGGAGTTAGGTTCCTCTAGCCGGGGGTGGTTGTGTTGATGGAGCATGTGCTTTTCCCCAAGCCCATCTTTATCGGTTGCTGCCATCTCTTGGCTTAGATCCAGCCTTCAGATGTATGTAGTCCTTTTGGGGTTAGGTTTGACAGGATTGAGTTTTATTTCCTCTCGCTTTTACTGGAAGCCTCGCCATTAGTGGGTGAAATTGATTCGAATATTTACTATTTGGATTGAGGGTTAGATCCAGCACCTTGACAACGGAAGGCCAGGCAGACATTTCCCGGGGATACTGGGCCTGGAAGCAAACACGCCTTGTTCTCTTGTTGACCTCATTGACCCCAGGTTCCCTTGTTAAAACTGCAGACCTACTCCCGGCCAGGTGCCCATTTACCCACTGATCGATCCTTGAGGCCGTGCCCTCTGGGGCACACACGTGGCAGGGCCCACCGCCATGCGACTGAGCTCAGTGTTGGCTCTGCTGCAACCAGCACTGCCCCTCATCCTAGGGCTGTCTCTGGGGTGCAGCCTGAGCCTCTTGCGGGTTTCCTGGATCCAGGGTGAGGGAGAAGATCCCTGTGTAGTGGCTGTGGGGGAACCAGGAGGGCCGCAGAATCTAGACTCAGGAACTCAGCTTGACCAAAGTGATGAAGACTTCAAACCCCGGATTGTCCCCTACTACAGGGATCCCAACAAGCCCTACAAGAAGGTGCTCAGGTGAGAGTTGTGTGTGTGCATAGTTCCCAGACCCCGGTTTAGGGTTGCTCCAAGCCCTTGCCTCTGCCTTCACTGGTAATCACTGTAGGCTCCTTGAAGCAATTCTTTGCCTTGTTATCCATCAGGGTTTGGTCCAGTTTCTTCCTCCTTCTCAGGTCTGAGAAAGCCTCACCCATTGGTGTTAAATTAGTGGTTGGATGTTCTTCAACCGGGCAGGAATTGCATCTAACCCATCCCATCCAGCCTTGGTTGACCTCTCCCCAACTCAGTCCCAGTGTCGGCTACTCAGTGTATGCTCACTCCAGTAGCTCATTAATGTGGAGGAGGAGGTCTGTCCCTTCTCTCTTCTCAACTCCAACTCACTCATTCCTAGGGGGATGCATATGCTGGACACACTGAGTGTTCCTAAAGACTAGGGAGTTGACCCTTGGCATGCTGGTCTCCCTACAGGACTCGGTACATCCAGACAGAGCTGGGCTCTCGCGAGCGGTTGCTGGTGGCTGTCCTGACCTCCCGGGCCACACTGTCCACTCTGGCTGTGGCTGTGAACCGCACGGTGGCTCACCACTTCCCTCGGTTACTCTACTTCACTGGGCAGCGAGGGGCCCGGACTCCGGCAGGGATGCAGGTGGTATCTCACGGGGACGAACGGCCAGCCTGGCTCATGTCCGAGACCCTGCGCCATCTTCACACACACTTTGGGGCCGACTACGACTGGTTCTTCGTCATGCAGGATGACACGTATGTGCAGGCCCCCCGCCTGGCAGCCCTGGCTGGCCACCTCAGTATCAACCAAGACCTGTACCTGGGCCGGACGGAGGAGTTCATTGGCGCAGGCGAGCAGGCCCGATACTGCCACGGGGGCTTTGGCTACCTCTTGTCACGGAGCCTCCTGCTTCGATTGTGGCCGCATCTGGATGGCTGCCGAGGAGACATCCTCAGTGCCCGTCCTGATGAGTGGCTTGGCCGCTGCCTCATTGACTCTCTGGGCATCGGCTGTGTCTCACAGCACCAGGTGACAGCCCTTTCGAGTTAATCCCGGTCCCCGACAAGTTAGTGGCCGAGCGATTGGACTCGAGGCTGGGTGCTGTGGCGCTTTCCCAGCGGCACCTCGGGGCTGTCGTTGTGCCTCTTCCAGCCCCGATCACCCCTCTAGCTCTCCCTTGCTCACCTCTGACAGTCTTAGATCCCTAGGGCCGTCAAAAGCGGCATCTTGTCAGGGACCCTCCGAGCAAGCCAGAAAGGTGCCCCTTACCAGTCCTCCCACCTGGCCCCTTGCCTCCCGCCCCTTCCCCGACACTTGCGCAGTCACCGATGATCTGGGAGTGTCCTAGAGATGGCCACTCTCCTGGAGGGGTAAGGTAGCCCAGGAACCTCCCTTTTGGTTGGTGAAGAGGGGACGATGCCAGAGGGGCCCCTCCTCCCAGACCAGAGTATTGGGAGTATCTGCTGGCTTTCGGCTTTCATTCTTCCGAGGAACAGTGGGGTTCTTTGCTGGGGCGGGGCGGGGGCTAGGGCATCCTTAGTTGCCTAGCTAGCACTCTCTTTTCCAAAATCCGTTGGTGAGAGTAAGGCTGAGGTTGAGGGGACACCAGAATGAGCTCCTGTGCCTTCCCCGCTTCTGCGGCAGTGGCAGTAACAGGTGTGAATGCTGAGCGTGGTCGAGGGTGGTCAGGCCCGGCAGCCCTCCCTGTGTGGCATTGATTGGTCTCATTGGTCCTCTAGGGGCAGCAGTATCGCTCGTTTGAACTGGCCAAAAATAGGGACCCCGAGAAGGAGGGGAGCTCGGCTTTCCTGAGTGCTTTTGCGGTGCACCCTGTCTCCGAGGGAACCCTCATGTACCGGCTCCACAAGCGCTTCAGTGCTCTGGAGCTGGAACGAACGTACAGTGAAATAGAACAGCTGCAGGTGAGCCTGGGACCAGGGCTGGAGGTCACAGGGAGCTTCAGGCGTCCAGGCTCATGGTGCGTGGGAGGGGAGGCCGGGTGAAGTAGAAGGAGGCTGACCATACCCCGATTTAAAACGACTCCAGGGAGAAGGGGCCCTGGGGGGTCCAGGTCAGTCATAAGATCATCAAAGCTCCTGGCATGACTTGGATGCGCTCAGAAGGGCTTGCAGGTGAGCTCTGAGGAGTGGGCTTGGTAGAGTGCTTAGATAGAAGAGTGGTTTGTGTTTTGTTTTTGGGGGGGGCGTGGTTTGGGGTTTTTGTTTTTTGAGTTTTATATAAGTTAAGTGAATTAATGTTTGTTTTTAACATCTTTATTGGAGTCTAAGAATAGTGTTTTTTTAATTTTTGAATTTTTTGGCCCCCCCTGCGCAGCTCGCAGGATCCTAGTTCCCCGAGCAGGGATCAAACCCGTGCCCCCTGCAGTGGAAGCTCGGAGTCTTAACCACCAGGGAAGTCCTGACAGAATAGTTTTAATTCCTCTCCAGCAAGGAGGCAAAAACCTAGAAGTCCCTGAACCTCAAGCACCGCTCTTAGACGGTCCAAGGGCAGAAGGTAGAGGAACTGTCTGCTTGACCGCGGGGGTTGTCTGAGGTGGGGTACAGGTGAAAACAAAGGGCTCTTTGTGAAGAGAGCGCGAGTGCTTTGAGTATGGAAGAGAAAGACTGCCCAGCTTTAGATTTCAGGGTGCTTTAACCTCCAGGAAAGCACGTTTCCCACCGCCGCCTCCTCACAGCGGTTGTGAAAGGCGGCTGTGACTCGAATGCTTTCTGCACCTTCCCGATTAAAGAATGTAGAGTACAGGGAATTAAGCGATGAGCCTCACTGAGTGCTACTGGGGTCAGGGCAGACCTCAGGCCCCGGGACGCCGGAGTGGGGTAGGGTCCTGACTGCCTAGCGGGGCACTAACTGGGCGTCCCTCCCACCCAGGCTCAGATCCGGAACCTGACCGTGCTGACCCCTGAGGGGGAGGCAGGCCTGAGCTGGCCCATTGGGCTCCCGGCCCCTTTTACACCACACTCTCGTTTTGAGGTGCTGGGCTGGGACTACTTCACAGAGCAGCACACCTTCTCCTGTGCAGACGGGGCCCCCAAGTGCCCACTGCAAGGGGCTAGCAGGGCAGATGTGGGCGACGCCGTGGAGACTGCTTTGGAGCAGCTGAATCGGCGCTATCAGCCCCGCCTGCGCTTCCAGAAGCAGCGGCTTCTCAACGGCTACCGGCGCTTTGACCCAGCGCGGGGCATGGAGTACACCCTGGACCTGCTGCTGGAAGCCGTGACGCAGCGCGGGCACCGGCGGTCCCTGGCCCGCAGGGTCAGCCTGCTGCGGCCCCTGAGCCGGGTGGAGATCCTCCCCATGCCCTACGTCACCGAGGCCACCCGCGTGCAGCTGGTGCTGCCGCTGCTGGTGGCTGAAGCCGCCGCGGCCCCTGCGTTCCTGGAGGCCTTTGCAGCCGGTGTCCTGGAGCCGCGAGAGCATGCCCTACTCACCCTGTTGCTGGTCTATGGGCCGCGGGAAGGGGGCCGAGGGGCCCCGGACCCGTTTCTTGGGGTGAAGGCTGCAGCGGCTGAGTTGGAACGACGGTACCCTGGGACGAGGCTGGCCTGGCTCGCTGTGCGCGCGGAGGCCCCTTCCCAGGTGCGGCTCCTGGACGTGGTCTCCAAGAAGCACCCCGTGGACACGCTCTTCTTCCTCGCCACCGTGTGGACCAGGCCCGGGCCCGAGGTCCTCAACCGCTGCCGCATGAACGCCATCTCCGGCTGGCAGGCCTTCTTCCCGGTCCACTTCCAGGAGTTCAGCCCCGCCCTGGCACCACAGAGATCTCCCCAAGGGCCCCCGGGGGCCGGCCCCGACCCCCCGTCCCCTCCTGGTGCTGAGCCTGCCCGGGGGGCTCCCGTTGGGGGCAGGTTTGACCGACAGGCTTCCGCAGAGGGCTGCTTCTACAACGCTGACTACCTGGCGGCCCGAGCCCGGCTGGCTGGTGAGCTGGCGGGCCAGGAAGAGGAGGAAGCCCTGGAGGGGCTGGAGGTGATGGATGTTTTCCTCCGGTTCTCAGGGCTCCACCTTTTCCGGGCCGTGGAGCCAGGGCTGGTGCAGAAGTTCTCCGTGCGTGACTGCAGCCCTCGGCTCAGCGAGGAGCTCTACCACCGCTGCCGCCTGAGTACCCTGGAGGGGCTGGGGGCCCGCGCGCAGCTCGCTGTGGCTCTGTTCGAGCAGGAGCAGGCCAATAGCACGTAGCGCGGCCCGGGGCCCCGCCCCCACTTAGGGCCCTTCGGCCTTGGCCCCGGCAAGGCGGGGCCACACGGACGGACAGGTGGAGGGCTTGTTGCTGTATTTCCGAATAAGAAAATGTCATTAAAAGTGTCGTCTGCCGAACTGTTTCTAGGTCTAGGGAAAATGGAGTAAGAAGACTCTGAGGGAGGGGGTGGGGCGTTTCCCAGAGGGACCCACTGCCCTCCCCTGCCTCCTCCCTCCCCAGTTACCAATGACCACACGGCTGTTATCAGGTGAACACCTTTAATCCAGTCCCTGCCTCACCCGAGAGGCGAGAGGCGAGAGAGGGGTGAGGCGAGGCGTCTGTCCGGGTGGTGGCAGAGCCCTAGGGCACGGGGCAGGGCCTGAGGCCCGCATCGCTGTTGGGCGCTGGCTCGCACGGGGCTCCTAGGTGTTGCGTACAACCAGGGACTGCTCCAGCTCCTGCCTGCGCTGCTGGATCTGTAGCGGAGTGAGAGCGGGAGCAGGTTACCTGCTGCTGGTGAGTGACGGGACCCCACCCGCCCTGGAGGGGAATCCGGAGCGGTGGCGGAGGCCTGCGGGGGCCCTTCACACCTTGCAGTAGAAGTAGCGGCTGACGGCTTCCTGGGACCAGGGCTGGTGGTAGAACTCAGCCCGGCGCTCCTCCTCAGGGTTGCCTGCCACATCTGTCATCACCTGGGAGGGAGCAGTGGGGTCAGCCCCGAGCCCGGACCCCCTCCAGCCCCTGTGAACAACGTTTACTGTCTTCCCGATGTGCTTGTCTTCCATCCAGTGCTCCCTGAGTCCCCTTCACCTTGAGGTCCCGGCTCTGGGAGCGGAGGAGGTCTTGGATGTAGCCTTTGGGGTCTCTGGAGAAGCTTAGCATGAAGTCTCTCTGGATCTTGAGCTGGTTTATGGACTCAATCGTCTCATGGATCTACAGGTAGAAAGACAGGCTTTCACCTGGCCGTGCTGATGTGTGAGAGGAAGGGAAACGGCGGGGGGGGGGGGGTGCGGTACAGGGGTGGGGAAGGGGTTTGCTGTTGTGCCTTTGAAGGGCAATCCCTCAGGTCCCTGATGCCCAGGCAGTCCCAGGGAAAGTGGGATGGGCGGAGCTCCAAGTAGCAAGGGAAGGGCCACCTCCCCCCCTTCCTCTCTCCATAGGCCCACGTTCTTGTCTGTTTTGTCTGTACTTCTGTCACTTTTGGGTTAACGTCCCACTCCAGCTCTGGGCTCTGGCCCCACCTTACTGTCCAGGGCGCTGATCTCCTGCTGGTTGGCCGTGGACAGGAGGAAGCTGCTCATCTGTCCCTTCAGTGGCTCCTCTACCTCCACATCAATGTCATAGCACGCCGTCTTCTTCTGGTCTGATGGGTCCACGCTGCCAGGGGAGTCCAACCCTTGGCATCCATGCCGCCCCCACAGAGGCCAAGGGCGCTGGGGCCCGAAGCAGAGGGGAGGGGCGGTGTGTGTGGGGGGGGAGGCAGAAGGAGGGGCAGGGAGGGCAGGACCACCACAGAGATTCCCTGTTCTGAGGAGCAGCCGGGGGCCTCACCTGATGACGTGGTTGATGACAATTGGGTCAGGGGGCAATAGCAGAGCTGTGAGGCGCTGGGGAATCTCAGAAAACTTCAGCCGGGGACAATCAAAAATCTGAAGTGGGAGAGAGAGATCGCTCTTCTGTGCTTGAAAGAGCATAGTTTCCATTCTGAAAAGGCCACGAGAAGCCAGTGCTCACGGGGCTGGGGCCAGGTGGGCTGTGACCTGAGGAGCGCTGACGGGGAGGGGTGTGCAGCGCGTGGGTGAGAGCACAGGCCCTGGGTCGGCCGGCCCGGGTGTAAGTCCTGCTTCCGCCGCTCACTGTGCAACCCTGAGCAACTTACTTAACATCTCCTCCTGAGTTTCTTCATCTCTGGAAAGGGGATGGTAACGGTATCTATCTCAAGGGGTTGTTGGAATTAAATGAGTCCGTTACACATGAAGTGCTTGGAACGGGCTTGGCATGTGGTTAAGTACTCAATAAATATCAACTGTTATTTTTACTAAGGTCTATCTGTTGTATTTATTTAAAAATTATTATTAAAAATATTATTAATAATCTCTGGTTTGGTAGAACTCTTGTCAAATCACTTCCACAGCAATCTGATTCTCCTAACTGCCCGGTGGGCTAGATGGGACAGGTATTGTTATCACCCTGTTGTAGGGATAAGGAACAAGGCTCAAAATAGCTAAGTAATCTACCCAGAGTCTAGACCCGGGACTAGGACTCGGGGATCCTAATTCCAAGTGACAAGAATGTGTTCCCCAAAGCTGTTGGCCTCCTGGGGTTCCAGGTCTTCCTCACCTGGGGTGGCTACGATGGGCGGGCCACCGCACAGAGCTGTGCCATGGCAGAGCCTGGACTAGAACCCTGGTCTCTGGCTCCGAGACCGTTTCCAACGGAGTCGAGAAGGGAGTGGGGGGTGTCACCTTAGTAGGGGCACTTCCCCTACCGGTAACTCTGCCTGCTCCCCGGGGCCCCGGGCTCGGGGGAGAGGGTACCTGCTGGAAATACTTGTCCCCGTTGATGTATTCCTTGTCGTGCGAGTCCTGCAGCCTGTTGGTCTTCACGTACTGCCACAGGGCCTGGACGATGGCTGAGCGGCTCTGTGTGTGCAACCCCAGCAGGCGGGCCAGGCGGGGATCCAGTTTGAACTGGGGAGGCTGGGAAAAGGTGACCATGAAAATGAGGTAAAAGAGAGAGTGGAAAGCGCTCAGGGCCAGGCGGCTTGGGACTCAGCGCGGATGCGGTGCCTGGGCTTCTCAGAAACGTGCTCTGGAGAGGGCGGGGTGGGGAGGAGAACGGGATCTCTCAGGATGCGCACCTTTGAGGCCGAGGCCCGCCCCGTCTAGGAGAAAGGGCGTGGGGGTGTGAGGGCCTCACGTGGCGTCGGGGGGGCGGGGCACACACCTGGTAGTCCAGCATCAGGAGCAGCGTGCAGCGCACGCTCAGGTCCCCCGGCCTCTTTACCTGGAACCCATCCGTCTCCTGCGTGGTGGGCGTCCGGTGCCACTGTCCAGGGGATAAGAGCCGGCTCACCTCACGGGCCCGACCGAGCTGGTGGGGCTAGAGCCCTGGTGGCGGGGGCTCCCTCATCCAAACCTGTGCAGCTGACGGGACTGTGTGGTGTGTGGAAGACGGGCAGGTTCAAGGGCAGAGGGGGTCTGGGTCTTACCTCCACTAGGTGGTTGTCAGGGCCGTAAAGGTCTTTGTCCAGCTCAATGACCAAACTCTTGAAGAAGGAAGAAAACTTCCGCTTCTGCTTGCTCGGCTGTGGGAGAGGAGCGGACCGTGGGGGCGGAACAGGGACCGTCGGGGCAGAATGAGTTGGGAGCAGGGTGTGGGGTGGGGGGGCTGGTTGGGCAGGGTAGCACAGTCAGAAGCAGGCCTCCAGCCAGACGTCTCTCTAGACCCCCCCCCCCCCACCAACCCCGGCCAGGGCCGACTTCCTAGCCCTGAGTGCTGGCAGTCTGGTACTGTCCTGGGCTCAGCCCCATACCCACCCCAGGACACCTGGAGAGACCTGGGCCAGGACGTACATCATCCAGGAGCTTCCCCTCCACCCGCAGCTCCCAGGAGGCGATGCTGCCATCAGAGTCCTCAGCATCGGGCTTCGCAGGGTTAAAAGTGTTGGAGATATAAAGACGCAGCTTCCGCTTTTGCTGTAGAGATAAAGAGCGTAGTACAGAGCCAAGCCCCAGCGTGAGCCCGCTTCTCCATTCTGGGAATAGGACTTAGCCCCCTCTTCCTGCCCCCAAGCCAAGGCACCTTCATTGGCCTCTTCAGAGCCTCCTGGATGTCCACCCGCTTCCGCATGATGGTTTGATCCAGTTTCCTCTCAAAGGCCAGGAGGTCCATGTAAGCCTGGGACTCTGGGACCAGCTCCCGGATCTGGAAGAGGAGGAACAAGGCTGGGAACCAGGGGCTCAGCCAGCCTTGCAGGTGGAATGTGCGTGCGTCATGTGGTCCCAGGACACAAAGAGCGTGGCGGGGAGCTGGCCAGGAGGTTCAGGGCGTGGAACTTTGGGAGCAGGAGCGAGAGCTCTCCCCAGGACTCCGAATCCAGCAATAAAGGCCTTGACGTGTGGGGATTAAAAACTGCTTCTCCCACTAGGGAGAAGCAGTGCATCTCATCACTAGGGGCGGCCAGAGCACCCAGGGAGCCCAGCAAGCGCGAGGGCTTCACCTCCTCGTCTTGTCCTCTCCCTTGTCACATGGCCTCTGGGTTTCCCTTGGGTGTCTGCAAAGTGGAGAGGACGGACCCTGGCGTCCCTGGGACAGGTGATGTCGCTGCCTGCCTCTACCCTGGCTCATGGCTGCTCAACCATGCTACTCCTTAGCTAGCTCGGCCTGGGTCCTCTTACGATGCCTGCGCCCTTCACTCCCCCTGCCAGCCTGTGATCCCCGAGCTCTCCTCTCCTCTTTGTCCCACGCTTTTATGTCTTCATACCGCTGGAATTCAACCGACTGCACCCCAGACCCAGTATCTTAACCCTATGGCTCCGCTTCTTCCCTCCACCCCACCCCCTCCCTCTGGCCTGGGGAGCCTCACTTCTTAATTAGCTTTTTGAACAAAAAGTGAAAGTGACTGTGATGCTGAAGCGCAGCTCCTGAGGGGGGAGGGGAAGAGGCACGGGGTGGCGGGGAGGAGGGAAGGAGGGCGGAGCAGCAAAGGGTGGGGGGTGGGCTGGGGGCTGCTGTGAAAGGCACTCACCCTTTGAGGGAGGATTTTGTCAGCCATCTTCCTCCTCTTGGCACTGTACATTTTTTAAAGAAAAAACCAGGTTACCATGGCGACAGATCTGGGAGTAACGAGGCCACCTGCTAAATTATCCCGACATCTCAGCCCGCCTGGCTGGGGTTCCCACAGCCCGCTCGTCTGCCTGCCCAAGGGGCTATGATGCTGGTGTGGGGCACTGGTGCTCTGTCCTCTCAGGGGGGAGCAGAGGTGACCCCGTCCTTTCTCCAGCCTGGGAGCCCCTTTCTGCTCCACCACATCCTCAGGGCCATCGAAGTGAGACTTAGAAGGGGCTGGGGGTAGGGGAGCTGCAGAAGCCTTTGAGGAAAGCTGGGAAGAGGGGAGGACAGAGGAGAGGGAGGATGGATTCTGAGGACTCTCTTTCTCTGCTAAGCAGGGGTGCACGGTCCAAGGTGGCCTGAGCTCAAAGGGAGGGGAGCTGACACCCCTGGCCCATCCCTGGAGCAGGAAATGATGGTGTGAATCTGGTGAGGACTTGCACCCCTGCCACCCTGGGCTTGGAAGGGGACACTGATGGGCAGGAGGTGCTCATACCCTTGGGCCACCTGCCAGCAGGGTCCAGGGACACACCCATAGGTATCCAGGGAGAGTGGATAGGACGTTCTCCTGAGGGGTGGGGCTGTGGCTGGACCTGGGGTAGCAGCTGGGACTTGGACTCCATCCACTAGCTGCTTCTGACTCCCAAAAGCACCCCAGAAAATCCTTGGCAAGTAGAAATTAGAACCCAGCCTAGAGGATGGCTGCATACTGCCCCCTTGTGGTGTTCTCAACCACTGCCCCCTCTCTGTCCAAAAATCTGTTCTAAGGCTAGGCAAGCAGTTTTCATTAAAGGTCTGATTTGTTTTGAAGAAATTATCTATGTGAAACTCTCCATTTATACAAGCTAAATCAGGGACTCTTTATTGTATAAAAGAATGACTCACTTTGCAAAAGAATTCATCATGGGATTCCTATAAATGGTGAATTTTCCTTGCTATGTAAAAAATATTTAATAATGCGGTAAAATCCATATTGCACCTTTTATAAGACTCCATCTGGTGTGCAAAGGGAAGCATGTGTGTTTGGCTAAATAGTGAAACCCAGAGGGGTATCTCTCTTGCCAGGCACGCGCAGGGGCTTTTGGGGTGCAACCAGCTGGCTCAGACAAGTAAATAGGCTGGCCCTTGATGGTTTGGGGGCAGACCTGATCCAGAGGACAGATTGTGGCAACTCTTCAACATCTGATTGATAAAGAATCACCTGAGAGCACAGTGGGGCAGCGACTGGCCACCCACGGGGCACATCCCCAGGCTCCACCCCCCTGGCCAGAGATTCAGATGAAGAAGATCTGGAGTGGGGCTTTTAAACAGCCAAGCCAGCGGGTTCTGAGGAAGGCACCCTGGACAACCACACTAAGAAACACAGTCTAAAGCTCTGCCCTCAGTCCCAGTGCCAGCCCGCCTGCACCCCAAAGACTGAAGCATCACCCAGAACCTGGGGACTGGGGCGGAGAGAGGGACAGAGCAGGTGACAAGGAGAAGGGCGCGACGGCCGCAGCCTGTCTCTACGGTGGGCACACAAAGGAACCAGACCAGTGCCCCCTCAGCCCGCCTCCCGGGAGGGCATCCCACCCAGGACGCCTGTTCCCTGCCGATCGCTCTCCTCCCGCTTCCAATCCCGGTCCTCGCCCACCCCGTCCCTGCGGGTCCTGCGTCCGCCCCCTCTGCTCTGGGCCCCTCTTACCTGCGGCTCCGCGCGGGGGCGGTGGGCACCGGCTGGCCCTGGCTCTGAGCCTGGCTCTGGCCGGGCGGGGGCGCTGCTCGCTTGCGGGCGGGCTCCATGCCCGCGGGGGCCAGGCCGGGTCGCACGGCGGGGCTGCCCATGTACGGGGAGCCCGGGGGGCCCATGGGCGCCCCCTGGTGGGGCATCCGGGCTCCAGACGGCATCCCGGGGCGCTGGGGAGGCGGGGGTGAAGCAGACACAGGCGTCCGCCGGTCAGACCAGGGCCCCTGTTCCAGGCGCGGTGAGCTGCGTCTCTCCCACCCCGAGCCCCCGGCCCGTGACCCTGCTGCCGACGGCTCGAGCGAGGGGTGGGCGGGGGCGCCGGAACCGCGCAGCTTTGGCGGAGGGGGGCTTTGCGTCTCGCTGCAGGAAGCTAACTGAAGCCAGGCAACTGCACAGGGCACTGCCAGCCTCGGATTTGCGGAAGGGGCCGCGAAAATGAATATTAATGGCGCCTTTCAACCTTTTTAAAGGATGTTCACATCCACATGCTCCTCTGCAAGACAGTCGGAGCGGGTCCTTCTCTCCCCACTTGACAGATGAGGCAACCGCGGCTCAAGGAGAAAAGCAACCTAGCCAAGGTCACGCAGCTCCTCCCGGCGAAGGCAGCGCTGAGCGGCCGTTTCCTGAGGGGCTTTTTGCTCTCCGCTGCTTCGTTTAGTTTAGGGGCTGGGCTCCCTGCTCGGACTTCTGCTGCCCCTCTTCCCGTTCCCTGCTTCCCAGTCCATTTCCTGGGCTGTCCTGCCTTGAACTCACCCTTCCCATTTCAACCCACTCTTCTCTCTGGGCCCCTGCCTTTGACGTCCCAGCCCTGATCCCCACCCCCTTCCTCTGATTCCAAGCCTCCCCAGGCAGGGGCTTTGCTGACGTAGCCCATCCCCATAATTTGCTCTCAAGGTGAAGGCTGGAGGCAACCTGAGGGACTGAGGTCAGACCTCACCAGGATTCTCCGATGGGGGGTGGGGGGAGGCTTAACTGGAGATGGGAGGTCCAGAGGGCTTGGGTAGGTCAAAAGTAGCAGCATTTCCTCTTATAGCCATCTCTCCCTGCCCATCCACCCGAATCACCAGAGATGGTCCCATCCTCCAGACCGCCTCTACTCCCCACTCTGCCCCAGTGAGGTCAGAAGTCTGGGTTCGCAGGGGGCCACGGAGAGGGAGATGAGGCAGGTGTATTCCTTTGCCGCTACCCCGGTGCTCAGGGATGTAGATGACATCAAATGTATTGAGTGAAGTGGCCCACAGACTTTTAAAACCTCACTTGTCCAGATTTCAGAAGAGGGGTTGGGGAGGGTCTGAGGGGCTGTCAAGTGGAGGCTGGGTGGGATGGGGGCTGGAGAGCAGGAAGGAGATTTAGCGAGTGATGGTTGCAGACCCTGTGCCCCTGATACCATTCGAGCACCACCCACTTTACCCCCAGGAGTGCAGCTGCTCCCAGGAACAGGGAGCAGAGCCCTAATCCTGGGCTTGGTGAATCCCTTCTAACTGCCGACTCTCCCTCCGGTCCCTCCTGCCTGTGCTACGTCTAACCCTAACCCCCAGCCAGCCAGCTGTCTCTGCCCATCGCCTCTGCGGTGAAACCTGCCTGTCCATGTGTCTGCCTCCCCTGCCCCACCTGACCCTGTCACTCACACCTCCAGGGTGGCAGCCCAGAATGGAGCCCACGAGGCCATTCCCCACCAGCACAGATGGGCCACTGGGAGTGGGGCTCCCAGCCACCCAAGAACTGAAGCTCTAAGTTGGCCAAATAAAAAATCCACGTGTATAGTCCCTCTCCCCCCTAGATGGGCCTTTTAAAAGGGACTCCCCAGGCAGCAACATTAGGACTGGTCACTAGGCTGACTGACATGGAAGTTAGCCCAGAGAGCCCAGTGGCTGGAGGACAGCTGCCCCGGGGGAGCCCCTTTCCCCATCAGATGCTCTCCCACTTAACAAGGCCAGTGGTACTCACTGATCTGCTGAAGAGGCCCTGAGAGGGAGACTTCCAGAGCCCCCAGAGGGCTGTGCCAGCCACCAGGGATCGGCGACCCACACGAAGGGCCAAAATTCTAGGGACTCTGGCCTCTTTTGCTGAGAACATGCCTTCCTTGGGGTCACAACCAAATGTGGCCGCTGTAAACCTGACTGCCTCCTCTATATTGGGCTCCAGCACCAGCACCCATCCCAAGTCCTGGAGCCCCTGCCTCTCCTATTCCACCGCCCTTCCAACCTATTCCCATCCTCTCAGGTCCTCTGGGCTCCCTCAGGCTCCCGGTGGACCTTCCAAGCTTGCTTGTGGCAGGACGGTGCTGCCCGGCCCCTTTGGTCTCTAGGCCTCGCGTCCCTGACCCCAGCCCTTCCTTCACACCTTTGAGGCATTAGGGACATCAGCTTCTGGTGGCTGAGTCTGCCGAGGGATCCTCAGACCCCTTAACTTGGGGTCTGTCCCTAGAGAGGGCCTCTCTCTGGCCTTGATGGCAGAGGCCGTCAGCAAAGCCCCAGAGTCTTCCTGCCGGGATGCAGAGGTTGTTCAGCCCTAGGGCTTCCGGCTCACAGTGCCTACAGGGTCACCTGCTCCTTGCTCCTGAGACACAGAGAAACACTGTCCCAACGGATTAACAGCCCAGCCCAGCGATGCCATGTCCCCCACCCCCACCCCCAGGGCAGGGGTAACACCTGGGCCCACAAGGAAAAGAATGGAAGACAACACGTCGGGTACCTAGGGGAGCCCCCACTTGAGGGGTACAGTCCCCGAGTCCCACCCCCAGCCCCTGACAGGAACCCCTGCAAACGCCTCCCTTCCCCGACCCGGGCACCCATCCCCGGCCAACCGCCTGACGACGTGTTCGGGTGCCAGGGCGCCGGCACAGTCCTAGGGCTGGGCCGCGGGCCGTGGCGCTCCCGCTAGAGGGGTGGGAGAGCGGGAGCCCCCCTCCCGGCCCCTCCCGACCATCCCTCCATTCAGCCCGAGCCAGCTCGCTCTCCCTCCCCCTCTAACTTTCCCCCACTCACCACCCCATGGACCAGAAACTCAAAAAGTTTGCTTTTCGTGGCTTTGCGCGCCCCTCCGGCAACTTCGTCCGCGGCCATCGGGGTGGGCTCAGCGGCTCCTCTCACTCTCTCTCTCTCTCTTCCTCTTTCTTTCCCTTTTCTGCCTTTTTTTTTTTTCCTCCAACTCTCCCCTCTGAGTCCTGCTGGGCTCTCTCACACTTCTACTCGAGCGGAGTGGGGAGGGGGCCCCTTCAGGGCTGCCCTGACGGCCCACGGCCCACGCCGCCGCCGCCCGCCCGCCCGCCCGCCCGCCGCCGCCGCCGCCGCCGCCGCCGCCGCCGCCGCGGCTGCAGCATTCCTGCACTGATAAGACAGAAATAGTCCGGCGGCCCGGGGTCTGCCTGTTGACTCGGCGGGGACAGAAAAGCCTGCCTTTCCAACCCTCGCTGGCCAAACAGCGCAGATAAGCGGCGAGGCACGCCGGCCAGCCCGGCTCCCGGGCGCTGGGCAGCGGCACTGCAGCCCGAGGCCGCCCGAGGGCCGCGGGGAGGCGGCGCGGGGAGGGGACGCGAGGGGAGGTGGCAGGGGGCTCGCCGGCCCCCCGGCCTCTCGCCGCAAATAGTTTCTCGGTTAGGGAATTCGCCGGCAGGGCCAGGCAGGGAACAGTCAGTTCCAACTTTGCCCCCAAGTGGCTCCTGCTGCATTTCTGAGGCCCTTTCCCCAGAGACCTGGCAGGCCAAGTAGGGAAACATTCGCTGGAAGGAATCCGGGGGGAGCCGGAGCCCGGAGGAGGCCTTTCTCCTGCACCGGGGCGGCAGGCGTGGGTGTGCCCCGGGAGGCGGGGTGCCCCTGCGTCCACAGATGTGTGCGCCCTTGTCTCACCCGCCGTGTGTGTCTGCACCCTCGTGTGGGCACGGCTCGGGGCTGTGGGTGTGGGTGTTTATGTGCGTGCACACACAAATGCCTCCTCTGTGTGCCTCTCTCCACGAGAGCCTCCGGTGCGCGCGCGTGCGTGCGTGTGCGTGTGTGGCGGGACGCGGTCTGTGCCTCCCAGCCCTGTGTGAGTCTATTTCGGGGCATGTGAGTCTTTGTCTCTATGTGAGACAGTGAGGGCAGTAGGGGAGGTATTTCGGAAACAGGGAGGTGGATCAGGCTCGTGAGAACAGGAAGAGAAGCTGTGGGGGCAGGCCAGGAGCCGGCGTGGACGGCGGGGGGGCGGGGGCAGAGGGAGGTGAGCAGGACCCGACGGCTCTGGAGTCGGGGGTGGGGTAGGGGACCCTGAGGAGCTGGGGCGCTGGGTGTGGGAGGGCGAGCCTCAAGACCCCAGAGAAAGCAGGGGTAGCGGTGGGGCTACAAGGGAGCCCCAGAAGCGGTGGCGTGGAGGGAGCTGGCAGTCGCTGGGGCGAAGGAGGGACAGGATACAGGAGGGGCAAATCCTGAGATTCCCCAGGCCAGAAGCCCTGGCCCCGCCCATGCCCCCAAGGCCACACCCCTCTCTCCTCCTTCTGGAGGAAGAGCCCCAGGGCTTTGGGACAGAGTGGGTCAAGTTTATGGGCCTCCTGGGGTTGTACTGTCAGTATCCAGGTGAGGATGGGGCAGTGCCTGGGGGAATTTGTTGGGAAATTTATCTGAAATACTGAAGACCCAGCATTACCCTGGGGCGGGGTGCAGTGGGGTGGTCCTGACCCTCAAACCTTCAGAACGCCTTCAGAGGTCAGGACAAAGAACCGAGGGAGTGTTCTGGCTACGGAGCCTTTTTTGCCTGCAGCCTGATTTCCTTGGGCCCCCTTGTGCTTCTGGTTGTCACCATCCATTTAAGTGCCCACTGTCAATCCCCTGAAAGGCTAGAGAGGGCCTGTGGTCCACGATGCCCCTCCTCTACCACCAGCTTAGCAGGGGACCTAGAGATCCCCTTCCTACTACATCTGTACCCAGGCTTACCCCACCCCCCCCACCCCCCCCACCCGCCCCCGCCAGACCCACACTCTCAGAGACTGGGCCCTGCTGGGGTGGGAAGGGGTGGGTGTTTGCCATAGGCCATGAAGGTGGCTGCTGGTAACCTGAAGTCTGAGGCTGGTCTTAAGTGCCACTCTCCCTCCGTGCCTGCACACAGGGACTGGACGTGACCAATGCCTGCTACCACTTGCAACCACCCAAAGCTCAGTGGCCCAGTGGACAGAGCTCATTCTCTGCCACTTACCTGAAGCTGTGCCTCACCATGGGCACCCCGCCCCCCTGTGCGTGCTTCTAGCATGGACATGTGACACCTTGGAGGTTCTGGGGGACAGGGGCAGGGGCAGACACCTCTAGGCTTTATGTAAAGCTCCGAGGTCCCAACGCTTGGAGAGGCCTTTTGGGAAAAGAAGACAGCAGAGGAGGTGCATCAGCACAGTGGGAACGCCAGGCATCTGTGAGGGGGCTGGTCTTGGTGGTGGAGGAGATTGCAGGAGGTGGTTAGGACAACCGAGGTGAGTATCGCTCAGGTCCATAGATAACAGCCTCCTGGGCCACCCCCGGGTGAGCGCCTTGCCCTGCAGCCCCCTCTCTGGGAGACATCCTTACGCATATACAGGCAACAGATGTATAGGGCATACCTGCCCCCAGGCACACACACCAATGCAAACACCAGAGGAACAAGGAGACACATGGATTTGCACACACAGGCGCAACGTGATCACCCATGCAGCCCGCTCGCAAGGCCTCAGCCAGCAGACACGTGTGCATGATGCTTTTACAGGGGCGACCCTAGGTGTGCGGACACCGGGGAGCCTTAAGACCAGAAAGCAGAGGCGCCAGTGATGGTGTCCCGGGCCAGGACGTCCACCTCACAAAGGCCAGGCTCCCCAACGGCCCAGCCCCAGAAGGGCGCTCAGCAGTGCCATGCCGCCCGCCGGCTCCTGCGTCCTGCCGGGTGGGAAGGAGGCCCGGGGGAAGCCCCGATTCCAACGGGCAGAGGCCCTTCCTCCCGGCTCAACCCGGCCCTTAGGCTCGGCCGACCGGCCCAGGCCGCGCTCCGGGCAGGCCGTGCGCGTGTCCGGGCAGAGGGCGGCCGCCCGGAGCCGGAGTCCCCCCTGCCGTCCCCCCATCTCTCCTTCCCTCGCCGAAGCACCACCAGCACCAAATGGCAAAGCGCCGCTCCCCGCGCAGGGAGAGATGCGCCGCGACCGGCGGGACTGGCTCGGCGGCCCCCCCACGACGCCCGAGCGGGCGGCGGCCAGGCGCTGGGGGGCTCGTCCGGGACCGCGGCCGCCCTCCCTCGCCCTCACCCGCCCGGTAACCGGGCAGCGGCGGGAGCCGGGCCCGGGCATGCGCACTGCGGCCTCCCTCCCGGTGAAGGTCAGCCCAGGGCCTAGCTGCAGGACTCAAAGGCGGCGGGGCGGGGTGGGGGGGGCGGGAGGCGGAGGAGGGAGAAGGGATGCAGCGGAGAGACTTAACTCCTTCCCCGCAGGAGGATGGCCACCAAGGCTGGGGCCGGAGCCTGGAGTCCCACCCTCCCGCCTTCTGCGGAGGTCCCGCGGCGGGCACACAGCTCAGGGGGAGGGGGGAGGAGGGAAGGAGGGGGAAGCGCGGGGGGGGGGGGGCGGGGGGGCGGGAGAATGGAAAGAAGGAGGCTAGAAGAGGAGGGAAGCCGGGAAGCAGAGAGGGAGGAAGGCGAGGGAGGAACAAAGGAAACCAGACTGGAGGGAGAGACCTCTTTCCGCCGTCTATATCCCCAGCAATGAAGCTTTCCTTAGTGACATGAAATTACCGTCATACACTGGGGCGCGCGCGCGCGCGCGTGTGTGTGTGTGTGTGTGTGTGTGTGTGTGTGTGTGTGTGTGTGTGTGAGAGAGAGAGAGAGAGAGAGAGAATGAAGTGAGACCACCTGGAGCTTTCAGGCTGAGGACTCCTGATTTCTGTCTGGTCCATCCCTAAACCCAGCCAGCCCCCACTTTCTCCTCTGGTCACTAAACCCCAGGGCATGCCAGGAGGCCCAGAGGCAGCTCTGATCCAGCCTACCTGCCTGGTTCAAGTCCCAGGCCCCCAGAGAGCCCTGGCTAGACCTCAGGGCCAGGCCCAGCCCCCAGGGCTGGGTGAAGGGGAGTCTGCACCTCAGGCCCACCTCCAGCGAGGGGCTTCCTCCAGCCAGCAGACAGGACATCCGCAGACAGGACGGCGGCGTTGTGGCACAGTCCTCGCCTCCTCCTGGCTACCCCCACTGCTCTTCTCAGGCCAGAGCAGCGCTGGTCACCTCCCTCCTTGTGTGAGAATGTTTCTGTGCCCAGGACATCCTCTGCTACTATCAAGGGGTTTGTCTGTCTCTGTGTCACTTCATCTTTCTGTGTCAGTTTTGCAAACACAAACAAGAGAGACAAATATGATAGAAAGAAGCAGAAAAAAAAAAAAGAAAAGTAGGATGCCAAAACCACCGTGTGACCTTGGGCAAGTCACTGTACCTCCGTGTCCCTCAGGGAGTGAAGCGCTGGGCCTCTGGGGCCCAGAGGGAAGGCCCATTTTGCATTCACAGCCAGTTTTCTCTCACTCCCCTCAGGGCCACCATTAATCAGGTGGTCCCACGTAGCAAAAAACGAGCCACGCTAGCTTGGACCCCCTTCTGGTGAGGATGGGGTCTGTCTGAGGGGGGGTGTTTATATGGAATAGTGATGGGTGCTATAACTGCCCCAGCTGGCTGCCACAGCCTAGGGGCTGGAACATAGGGTGGGGCTCCACCTGGAGGGGGGCGGCAGGTAGGTGTCCCACAGAACTATCCTTGCTCCCCACCCATCTTCCTCTGGACCAACACTGGCCTGTCTGGCTAGATTCGGGGCAAAAGCAAGAGGGATCTGAGGCCTCAGAATCCCCAGGACTCCAAGCAGAGGCGAGCCTCTTCCTCTCTTCTGGCAGCGTACGTGCCTGCCTCACTCCACCGGCCTGGGGAGACCCACCCATCCCCATACACCCACTGTGGGGCTGCAGCCATCCCTCCTGCCCTGCTTGTGCCCCAGGGCTCCCAGATCCCAGCCATCCTCTTTCTTGGCAGACAGGAGCCCCATCCCAGTGCCTGCGATTCCTCTCCTCTTTCTCCCACAGCTCAGTGCTCCCTCCTGACCAGTGCCAGGGTAACCTCCTGGTGGTCAGCGCCCCTGTCCTCCTGCCAGGAAGCTTCTGAGGCCTCTGCTACTGCTCTGACCAGGTGGCCAGAGGGATTTCTGGGAACCACTGCATTCTGAGGTCTGGAATGTCACCTGAGTGAAGAAAACTGAATACGCAAAAAAGATTCATATACACACTACCAAATGTAAAACAGATAGCTAGTGGGAAGCAGCCACATAGCACAGGGAGATCAGCTCAAGCAGCCACATAGCACAGGGAGATCAGCTCGGTGCTTTGGGACCACCTAGAGGGGTGGGATAGGGAGTGTGGGAGGGAGGGAGACGCAAGAGGGAGGGGATATGGGGACATATGTATATGTATAGCTGATCCACTTTGTTACACAGCAGAAACTAACACAACAACGTACAGCAATTATTCTCCAATAACGATGTTTAAAAAAAAAGATTCATCTGCATTGCCTTAAAGATTTTCGGGGGGAATTAAGCCAAGTGGAAGTGGGAAGCAGAACGTACAGATGAAACATTCACGGAAGCCACACGCGGGCCTGGTCTCCCCATGTCTTAAACTTCATTAGGAGGCAAGGGCGAGCCCTGCTCACAGGGTCTGAAAGGGCACTTTCTACTCTGTCCCCTCCCCTCCTGACGCAGCGCTGCCTCTCTGCCCTGGCGGCCCCTGGGGGCGCCCGCCTTCCTGTCCCCGTGCCCTTGTTCCCACTGCATCAGGAGCCATGGAAAGCCCCAGACTCCCCTCAACTCCTGCACCCCCGGCTCCACAGGGCTCTGGGCGCCCCTCTTCCGCTGCCATCTCCCACCGAGCCCTTCCCTGTGTGGTCTGTCAGAAGGAGAATCTCCAATACACTTGGCTACTTCTGTGCACATCCCTTTTGCCTTCTTGTGATGTAGCTGGGCTCCCCGCTGAGTAACCCCCCCAAACCCTCCATGTGGGGGGCAGTGGTCTTCCCAGAGTCCCCACTGCCACTGGCCTCGAGGCAGGGCAGGGACCCTCCTTGCCCCTCATTGCTGCTTCCAGACCCCTGGCTTTGCATCTTACCCCCACGTACGTACGGCGCCTTCTTTTCTGGAGGCTTCTAGCTCCTGGCTCACAGTCACTCCTCTGTCACCCCCGACCTCTTCCCGCTGCTCTCCTGGATCCTCACGGACAGCCCTTCCCATACCCCAGGGCTCTGGGTTCCTCGGCCGCCTCTCCTCCAGTGACCCTCTACCCTCCCTCAGTCACTCACGCCAGCGTCACCTCTTGGACCCTGTCATTCCAGGACCTGTGCCCCCCCAATCTCAGTCCTAAGCTCCCCACTCTCAGACCACCATCTCCTTTTTGTCCAGCCCTCTGACCCCCAAAGCCTGTACGCCACTGGAACCACTGGTCTTTTTTTTTTTTGCGGTACGCGGGCCTCTCACCGCTGCGGCCTCTGCCGTTGCGGAGCACAGGCTCTGGACGCGCAGGTTCAGCGGCCATGGCTCACGGGCCCAGCCGCTCCGCGGCATGTGGGATCCTCCCGGACCGGGGCACGAACCCGTGTCCCCCTGCATCAGCAGGCGGACCCTCAACCACTGCACCACCAGGGAAGCCCTGGTCTGTCTCTTTGACCTGCACCCCTCATCACAACCACACCGCCCTGACATATACTCTTTTTCATTTTTAGTTATGGTAAAACATACATAACGTAAAATTTACCATTTTAACCTCCTTTGCATATACTCTTGACTCTCTTACTTAAGAGTTAAACTCGGCTTCACCAACTCCTCCCCTGCACCCCAGGACCTGAATATGGCTGGAGAGACGCATCACCGCCCTAACCTGGTCTCACTGTCACTTCCAGAGCTTGGACTTCAACTGGCCTCATCCTGCCCTGCCGTCCCCCTCTTTCCCTAGACCATTCAGGTCCTTTCCCGCTCCCACTCCCTATGTGAGTTTTCCACATCTTCTCCCTCCTCCAACCTCCAACTCCTGCCCCCCTCACTCCCAGCTGATGCCCTTGCTTCCCACTTCCCTGAGAAAACAGAAGCTTCTGAAGAACTTCCAGAGTTCTCCACCTCCTGGCAACTCTCTCGCCTGGTTCCTACAGCTGAGTTATCAGTTATCTGTGCTCCGATCAAAAGCCGGCCATCCCCATGCATGTGAGCTCCTGTCCCCCCCAGCACACTTGAGGGCGTTGCTCCAGCAAATCTCCCCCACACCGTCACATCAACAGCTCAGCTCTCTCTATTGCATTGCTCCCATCAGCATGCTAAAGCACTGTCACCTTCCCTGTCTGAGAAACGCTCACATAACCTGCTTATCCCATTGGTTACTGCCCAGTTGCAATACAATTTCTCAAAAGAGTTGTCTACGTTTGCTGTCTCGGTTCTCCTCGAATTCCAGTCCCTCCAGGCGCACGTCTCATGGCCCCACTGAAAACACTGCCGTCTGGCCGCCGCCCATGATCCCACGTCGCCAAGTGCAGCCGTCAGTCCTCGGGCATCACCTTGCTTCTCCAGCCTCAGCATCCCACACAGTTGATCACTCTCTCCTCTTTTAAATACTCTTCTCCCTTCACTCGTAAGACACTGCCCTCTCCTGGTTTTCCTCCTGCCTCCCGGCTGCTCCTCCTCTGTCTCCTTGGCTGTCTGGACCTCTCTCCCTCTCAGGGTGGGGTGCCCCAGGGCCAGTCCTCGGTCCTCTTCACTGCTCTACAATCATTCTTTGGAGATTTTATCCATCCCCCAATCTCAGAGTTTTAAATGCCTTCTATATGCTGACAACTCCCATTTTCCTCCAGCCCATCTTCTCTCCCAATCCTTGGACTCATGTATCCAGTTGTCTGCTCACATACTGTCGATTCCACCTGGACCCTGAATAGATATGCCCACAATGAAACTCCTGCTCTCCCACCTCAAACCTGGCTCACTACCCACTCTCCTTCCAACCGCTCAGGCCTGTGACCTTGGCACCATCCTGGAATCCTGTCTTTTTCTCACATCCCACATCCAATCAGAAAGCAAGTCCTGTTGGCTCTGGATCCAGCATCCAACCCCTTCTCACTTCTCCACTGCTACCACCCTGGTCCAATCCATCAATAATGAACAGCTTTGCTTCCAACCTGGCCCCCGACCCTCTCTTCTCAACACGCAACCAGAACGGTCCCCTTTTAGGAAGGGGAGTCAGATGGCGTCACTTCTGCTCGAAACCTTCCCAAGCCCCGCCCCCATCTCACTGCCAGTGAGGGTCAGGTCGTGCAGGTCCCCGGACCCAGCCCCATGCCGCTCTCTGCTCCCTCTGTGTCCTCACCTGCTGCATCTCCGTCACTCTTCTCTCTGCTCCAGCCTTCAGGGCTTGGAGCCTGCTGTTCCCTCTGCCAGGAATGCTCTTCCTCCAGCTGACTGTCACCTCCCTGAAGTCTTTGTTCCCATGTCCCCTTCTCAGTGGGGCACTCTCCGTCCACCCTATTAGAAGTCACCACCTGCCCCTCCCCTGCCAGCTCTTTGTCTCTTTCATTCTGCTGGGTTTCCTTCCCGTCCTGCACACCTTCCTCCATCCTTTATAACCTACTTACTTATCACGTTTAGCGTTCACTTCTCTCTCCCCCGTTAGAATGTAAGCGCCCCAAAGGCAGGGATCTTTATGCCTTGTTCATGGATAAACCCCAAGGAGAGACCCCAATACCTCAAAGGTATGGGTAAAGAGAACCCACTCCCAGTCTACTGAGGATTGCCAGCGTGCTTGCGAACGCTGGGTGATGTTACAATCCGGGCTCGTGTTTCATAGGATTGATAACAACATCATCTCAGATGTGGGAGTCTGCTGTCGAACAAGCGCTTTCACACACACCAACCTGTGTAACTGACAGAGACGCTGCCGGGTGGGGGCTGGGATCCCCCTCCTAAGGATAAGGAAGAGGAGGCTCTAAGGACCTGTGGGACCTGCCAGAAGTCACTGTGCTGTTACAGGCTGGGGCTGGGGCTGCAGAACGGGTCTCCCAACCTCAAGGTCCCTGCCTTCTCTCCTTCATCTCAGTCTGCCTCTCTGATGGCCCCTCACAGAGTGCCTGCCTGCTGGGGATAGACACACACACACACACACACACACACACACACACACACACACACACACACACACACACAAGCACGTGTGCCCTGCCACCTTCCCCAAACACCTGCTTTTTAAAGAAGGAAATCAATATCCCCAGAGGCCTGTGCATTTAAGCTGAATTACCCTCAATTATCTTTTAAAATACACTCCCCAAAATTCTCAAGCAGATTGTTTCAAACATGGGAATATAAATTCTAGAAAATTTGCCATCGAGGTGTCTAAAATAAATGTCAATGCGTTGGAGGAAGTTGCATCATTTCCTATGTAAGAATTACCTTTTAGCCGAACAAATGAAACCCAGTTAAACTCTGAACAAGCCCCTGGCTCCTTGCTCCTGTGGGCGGATCAGCGGGCCGTTCGCGGGCTTCTCCTGGCTGGACAGATGGACACACACGTGTGTGTCCGTGGAACTCCTGGGTAGGATCCACGCACACGGATTGCCACGCTGGCACGCCGCCCTGTCCTCCAGGAGCCACCGCAGGTACTTCCTTTGGGAACACATGGTTACCTGCTCACAGGCCACGGGCAGCCCCAGTGCCACCTCGTCCTGCCTTCCTGGCACCACGCGATGGCCACAGGTCTGGAGAACTCAGAGGGCCCGCCCTGGCCTAAGAAGGGTAGGAGAAATGATCCAAGCAAAAGGCAAAAGTCTCCGTCGATGCACAGAGAGTCCCAGGCTTCTTGTTGAGAGGAGAAGTCTGTGAGGGTTGCCTGTGATCAAGCATTTCATGGTCAAAGCCCGGCTCAGCCCACCCCCATGTCCCCACACAGCACACCCTGGAAGTCTCTGGGGCTCAAACAGCTGTGGTGACACAGGAGGCCTCGTGAAGACTCACCATGGAGCGGGAGGGGAAGGGAGACGGAGTGGGGTGGTCTCAGGCCCTGGACCTGCTTGGTGCACCACTCCTGGTTTCTGCAAGCCTTTGTAACAGGCCAGCTGGTGTCCCTCACCCCGACCTGTATAATGAACCCCTCCAGGTAGCCCGTCCGCCTGCCCTGACCCCGTGCCTCTTGCTCCCAGATCTGGGCACTTGCCTTGGCCACTGCAAGCCCGTCTGTCCTGGGCCAGGGCTGTGACAACGGGGCCTTACTGCCCTGCCCGTTGCTCCTGTTCTTCTGGGGTCCTGTCCTCCCCCAGGCCCTGAACCCACTGCCCTCCCTGGGTGAGGTCTCTGTAGGCTCCATGGTGTGACGGCTCTGAGCTTGGACTCAAGAACAGGGCTTCTCACCCCTGCACTGTTGACATTTTGGGGCTGGATAATTCTTTTTTTTTTTTTTTTGGCTGTGCCGTGCGGCATATGGGATCTTAATTTCCCGGCCAGGGATCGACCCCAAGTCCCCTGCATTGGAAGCACGGAGTCTTAGCCACTGGACCACCAGGGAAGTTCCGTGGATAATTCTTTATTGTGGGAGCCGTCTCGTGTATCGAATGATGCTAGGAATATCTCTAGCCTCTATCCAGTAAATTCTACCAGCACGTTCCTCTCCCCATCTCTTGGCATTGTCCTTTGTCCCTGGAGGGTGAAATTGCCCAGGGTTGAGAACCACTGCTCTAGAGTCAGACAGTCTTGGGATGTCATGTCTGGCGCAGCCTCTGAGTGACCATAACCTTGCACAAGTCACTGTCAGCCTCATTTTCTGTGTCTACAAGACACAGAGCCCTTCACCTGACTCACAGGTGGATGTGAGGATTAAAGTGAGGTCGTATAAGGACTTCCCTGGCGGTCCAGTGGTTAAGACTCCGCGCTTCCACTGCAGGGGGCACGGGTTCGATCCCTGGTGGGGGAACTGAGATCCTGCATGCCACAAGGCGCGGCCAAAAAATTAAAAGAAAAAGAAGTCGTGTGTGTGCAGACTTCAGCACAGCGTCTGGCACAGAGTAAACACTTAATGAATCGTCTGCTATTACTAGCTTCCGCTGCTAAGCCTGCCAGACCCGGGGGCCTCGGCCGCCGCTGCTCTGCCTTACCTCTGGGTCCCGCCGCCCACCAACCCCCAGCTAGGGGCCTAGTGAATACGGGAGCCCTCAGAGCCCTTCACCTGCGGGCTGTCCCAAATGCCATGGAGGGTACCCGTGAGGGGTTGGCCAGGTGGTTATTCATAGTGGCCAATCATGGACGCTCAGGGAGCCAAAGGGGAGCCTGGGTTCTACCCAAACCACTGGAAGCTTCCTTGAGCAGAGAACGGCCATTAGTACCCAGCGTGGGTCTTACATGAGAAGCCCGTGTAGAAACTAGGCGAGGGGAGGGGCTGCAGGAAAGGAGGGGAGGGGCGACATCGAGAAGCCACCATGAGTAGTGAGTCAACTGGAGGGAAATCCAGGAAGAATTCATAAGGCCGCTCGCTGGGCCCAGGGAAGCCGAGGTTTGGGAGCTGTCGATCGAGGCGCCTGAAGGAAAAGCAGGGCCTCCTCCCCGCGCCCGTCCCCTCCTGCGTGGCTGTCTTGTACGAAGTGCTGCTGGTTCACACAGCGGACACAGTCACAGCCCTTGGGACTCTAGAGTCTGAGGACCGAATGGGGACTGACGGGGCTCAGGGCCTGGACGGGGTGGGAGGCTGAGCAGCTCACATCAGCTCCTGCCCCGGGATGGCCACAGCCGCGGCCCGAGGTGGAAGAGTAGAGGACCAGCGTGCCCCCCGCCAGAGCTCCGGGCTTCCTTGTGGGAAAGCGAGGCCAACGCCCCTGACGGCTACCTCCTCCGAGGGGCTGTGGGTCGGTGGGGGGGCCGTGATGGCGGTGGAGCAGTCAGCAGGGTGACAGTGGGATCGGTGAGTCTCCGGGAACTGCGCCCAAACCGTGACGGAGGCGGCGGGGCGCCAGGGCGCACTGCCTGCCTGCGTATCTGTGGGAACAGAGGTGCTGGAGGCCTCCCTCCAGCTCCACGTGTTTCCACGTGCGGAAAGCTACAGCCAGGTGTGGAGCTGGTGTCCCGGCAGCCAAGGGGCCCAAGGGAGTCTGCGGTGGCAGCAAGTCATATTTTGTCCCTCGGGGCCTTGGCTCTTCCTGTGGTGGGTGTGACCCGGGGTCACCTCCTGGAGGTTCCGGCCACCTAGAGCGCAGTCTTCTCCCTCCTCATAAGACGTGACTCCAAATTCTGAAGGCAGCTCTCAAAGTCCCTCTGTCATGGGAGAACAGTGTGTTCCCTCCAGCCCCCATCATCCCCAATTCATTTGTTGGAGTCCTAACCCCCAGTACCTCAGAATGCGATCTTATTCAGAGGGTCTTTAAGGAGGTAATCAAGTTAAAATGAGGTGGGTCCCTAGGGTGACCCCAATCCAATATGACTGGTGTCATAAAACTGGGGAAGTTAGGACAGAGACAGACACACACGACCGGAAGACAATGTGAGGAGACAGAGGCAGAAGACAGCCGTCTATAAGCCACAGAGGGAGGCCTGGAGCACAGCCTTCCCACACAGCCCTCAGAGGGAGCCAACCCTGCCCACACCTTGATCTCCGGCTTCAGCCTCTGGAATTGTGAGAAAATACATTTCCACTGTTAAAGCCGCCCAGCCTGGCACTTGGTTACAGCAGGTCTAGAGAACTAATCCTCCCCCAGCACTGTTCCTCACTATTCCTTGCTGGTCCATACCCCACCCGGTCCCTCCCCTCACATCCTCTGGTTTGCCTGAAGCCACAGAGCGCAGGGCACTCAGAACAATGGACTTAAATAAACAAGGTCCTACTGGATAGTCAGGGAACTATATTCAATAACCTGTGATAAGTCATAATGGAAAAGAATATGAAAAAGATGGGAATTCCCTGGTGGCCCAGTGGTTAGGACTCTGCACTTTCACCGTTGAGGGCCCGGGTTCAATCCCTGGTCGGAGAATTAAGATCCCACAAGCTGTGTGGTGTGGCAAAAAAAAAAAGAGTATATATATATATATATATATATGAAAAAGAATGTGTATATATGTATAACTGAATCACTTTGCTGGACAGCAGAAATTAACACAACAGTGTAAATCAACTATATGCCAATAAAACAAACAAACAAACAAAACAATGATGTGCTCGTGAGCACAACACAGGGCAGAATCTGGGGCCAGAAGACCTGAGCTTGAGTCTTTATTCCACCACCCACTGACAGGAGGACAAAAGTGCCAACCTCCCTGAGCCTCCGTCTCTTCACCTCTAAAATGGGTATAGCATCATCGCACCTCGCTCACTGCGTTATTGAGAGTAGCAAAATAGACACGAGAGGGCATATGTGAAATTCGTCTTTAAGTCACAGAGGACTGAATGAAGTCCTCACTGTTACTAATGTATTACTCTTTGGTAAGCACCCATCCCACTTTGGACTTGTACTGAACTTCCTGTCAATTAAAAACGTGATTCTCTTTCTACTTTGTGCCAAAACATGTCTCTCCACCCCATACTTGTAAAGTTGCCTTTTTTTGGACTCAAGAATATTCCTCTTGTAAGAATTAACCTGTTATTCCAGCTTGAGAGCTTTTGGATCTCAATTCCCTTATCCAATATATCTACCATCCTTTCCAGCTGTGCATCATTCATAAATCCAGTGAGCGTGACCTTCTCTCCTCATCCAAGTCTTTACTGAACGTATTGAAAAAGGCACCAGGACACAGCCCTCTCTCCAAATGATCTGCACCCTTTGCAATTAGTCTTCAGTTGGCAGCAATTTTACTCAATCACAGTAATACCCAGTGACGTGCTGCAGTGTCATGGTGGTAGTTTAAAAGCAGCTACGGTAGGAGTATTTATACCACAGACGTTAGCAAATGATACGAATCGTAGTTCATCTCCTCCTTCCCACCCTGTCAAGAGCCACTTGTTAAGTACTTAGCAGCACGGCACTGCACTGAGGCCACTTGTATGTGTCACACTCAAGACACTGGGAGAGACTTTGTCAAACGCCTCCAAATTAACACATATATCTTTATGGAGCTTAATTGCCTACAAAGCAGTTCAATATTCATGATTTAATTTGGTTCTTTCAACATCCCAGGAAGTGAAAGGGCTGGAGGTTATTAGTATACCCATTTTAAAGATGAGGAACACGAGGTTAATGACGGACTCAGGGCCAGACCCCCAACTACCGTCAAAGGGGCTCAAACTCCCATGTTCTGATCTCAAGGCCAGCGTTCTTCTCCGCTCACCCTCTGACTGCTCTCACGCTGGTTGTCAAAAGTACCCTGAATTCCCTCAGCAGCCACTGCTCTGGGGTCACAACATGGACAAGTTGAGAGGGAGAATCTCCAAAAGCCTTGGCCCTTCTCATTAGCAGCACACCCCTGAGGACTGACGAGTGATGCTTCTCTACTTCGCAGAGGGTCCTCAGGTGTTTGACAAGACTCTGCATTTCGTTTATAATTCATTGACGGCAGGAGGCCACCCAAAGTGACAGCGACTCTTCACACAGTGTGTCTCAACTGGGGCCCACTGGGAAACACTGATTTGGGGTTCAGGGCCTGAAGGCTAGAAGAGATGACAGGTGACAGGTCATGGGGTAAGGAAAGCTCACGGTGGATGCTGCAAACTGGGAAAGCCAGACAGGTTTCGCTTAGCCCACAGTGCGTCTTAAACACTTTGAAAAATCTTAAAAATGGAAAGATTTCATATAAAAAGCCAGATTCCCAGAATCTCTTAAAACGCTGGAAATCTGGCAACACAGATGGAGTTGAGGGGCTGTCTGTTTCTGAAGGGGTGCGAGCTCTGCAATCCACCGCGCCCCCATTCCCTATTTAGGGGTTGAATCTCTCACGCCCCTAGGGACCCAGCAATTAATGGGAAGAAATGGTGTGGGCCTCGTGCACAACGACAACTAGCCTTTGACCTGGGCCCCAGAGCTGGGGTGAACAGGGGCTGCTGGTCCGTATAGAGGCCTGGCTGCTTTGCCCTTTGAGGGCCAAGGTTTGGGTCGTGGCACCTCAGAAGATGCGGTGGACAGACCCCAGCTGGGACTCTTCTGGGAAGCTGCTTTACCTCTCTGCACCTCAGTTTCTCATCTTAAAAGTGGTGACAATAATAACATTTACCTCACAGTGTTGTGGTGGGGACAAATCAGTTAAACCGTGTAAAAGTCTTAAAACCGCAGTAAGCCCTCGGTCAACACCGGCCGCGAGTATACTGACCCCAGCCTGCTTCCCTTCCCTTCCCCTTCCTGAAGTCGCTGCTGTGGAGTCTTGGGTGCTGCGGAGGACGTGAGGGCTGCTGGGGGGCAGTCCTGACAGATGGGGTGTCGACCACCCAGCGGGCATATTTCGACAGGGTTTCTAAGACTGGATTTCCTCCTGAAGGAAGAGGCCTGGGTAAAATGGGGCAAGGGGTGGTAAAGTCGGGGCTCAGAGCGGAAACTGAGGCAATAAAAGCAAAAGCACGATGATGCGTCCCGCTGGTGGGGGAGGGGTGGAGTGGGATTTACGGAAGCTGGAGCTCAGCTTCCCCTCCCTCTACTCAGGCCCTGCCCACACCAGCAGGACCCTCCCCCCACTCCTGCAGCACCTCCCCCGAGCCCACCCACCTGGGCCCCCGCTGTTGATTCAGCTGCTGGGACCAGAAGGAGTCTGTTCACAGTCCAGGAGCGACCGGGGACCACAGGACTCTCTCTGGCTCACTTTTTTTTTTTTTTTTTTCCTCCAGCTAAAAACGTCATTAAAGGCCGAGAAGGCAGGCCTCGCAAACACACCGATTGCATCAGGCTGGACAGCGAGTTGCTGTCTGGAAAGATGGCGAACGCTCTCAGGGTAACTCTGCATCTGAGCTCTCAGAGCCAGGATCAGAGACAACCTTCTCACTGGTGGGCGGAAAGTCCGGGGCTTCTCGCTGACTCTAGCCCTTAGGAGGCAACGGTGTCAGTGAGGACAGCGGGCTGGGCTGGAAACCAGGGAGACACCGGTCGGTCACCAGAGCCAGTGCTCTGGGGTCTACAGCTGACACCTGGAGCCGGGACAGCGCCCAGCATCACATTTTACCCCAGCGGCGACGAGGGGCGCCCCCCGCATCCATGGCGTGCGGGCCTTGTGCAGAGTGCTTGGTACTCAGCTTTCCCCGGAGCCTTTATAGGCAGGGGATTAAGTCCTGTCCTACAAGGAGACACTGAGACCCAGGGAGCTAAGTGTCTCTGCCCAAGTCTGCCTAGCAGGTAAAGGGCACAGCTCAGCCTCTAAGGAGGCCTGGGGACTCTGAAGCCTATCTAGACAGCCCTGCCACCGTCCAGCTCTCCCAGTGGGCGCCAAGGTCTGAGCAGCCGGCACAGGCCCCCAGGTAAGGCACATCTGAAGACGCCAGAGCTGGATGTTCCCGAGAGCAGACGCAGGGCGTGTGGGAGTCCGGAGGCGGGCAAATGTCGCGGAAGCAGAAAGGGGTTCATTCTCTGTAACTCCAAGGGCCAAGACCGAGGTCACAGGAAGGAAGAACCTCCCTCACCACAAGAACAACTGAAGAGGGGACGGGCTTCCCTGATCATGGTGAACAGGTCTTATCGGAGAGGGACTGCCGGGGCGTGGGCCAAGAGCACCTGCACAGAGCAGCTCAGGTGTCAGCAGGCCAAGGTGGGCACGCAAGAATGGCCCACCCTTGGGTCGTCGGGGTGTAGAGAGGGCGGGGCCCGCGGTACAGAGGGATCTCAGGCTCCTTTTAGCATCAGCTGTCAGGGCCACCTCCTCTCCCCCCACTGCCTCATTCATCCGCTCATTCATTCAAGAAACAGGGAGTTCCCTGGCGGTCCAGTGGTGAGGACTCCGCGCTTTCACTGCCACGGCCTGGGTTCAACCCCTGGTTGAACCAAGGTTCCCCAAGCCACACGGCCAAAAAAATACATATATATTTTTTTCGGCACTGTGTTGAACAAGACAAATGCAGTCTGTGCCTTTACGGAGCACGTCCATGAAATATTGAAATTTTTGGTACATGCTACAAGACAAAAGAAGGTGGAACTTTACAGCCTGGAGTGGGAGGAAGTGTCCCTGGAAGAAGTGGTATTTAAGTCAAGACTTGAATGATGCACGTACTTAGGCAGGTGAAGGGAGCTGGAAGGGTGTTGCAGGCAAAGGGAACAGCATATGTGAAGCCCTCAAGGAAACGGAAGACGCGATGGATCAGGTCTGCGTTACAAGAAGCCCATTTGGCTACTCTGATGGGTTGGGGCTGGGGGGAGGGGGCCAGACCCTGTGCGGGGCACCAGTTGTCATCCAGGCAGAAGACAACAGCAGCATGGACAGCATGGTGACGTGGGGAATAAGAAGTGGATGGAAGTGAGATGTGTCTAGGAAATAAACTCAAATAGAACGATTGTCCCGATGGAGAGAGAAGGAAGGGGTAGGGTCAAAGGTCACTCCCAAGTCTGAACTTGAGCTTTGATGTCACTGTCCAGCAACGTGGATGCCCCCCCCCACCTTGCTCTCTCGTCATCGTGTGTTCACGAGGAGGCTTCTAATCTATTCTTCAGGAGTCAAGGCTCTGGAATAATCCTCTACCACCTCGCCCCACCTCTCTTCCCTTTGGGAGGGGCTGTCTAATGAGGTGGCGAGGGTCTGACACCTTCTGGACAAGTTCCTCTCCTGCGTCGGGGGGAGGGGAAGTCACGGCTGTCCCCCGTGGCCTGCCTTCCTCTTTAGGGGGGTCTGCTGACAGGAGGCTGCCCATCTCCTCCTGTTAACCTGCGTCAGGTAAGCAAACCCAAGGTTAGGGTGTCAGGTCCACCTTCTACATCTGGGCTTCAGGTTCAGGCTTCTTTCTTCAGTCCAGCTTTCCCTGCCATAAAGTTGATAAATGCCTGCCATCTGTGTCTAGTTCTCAGTGGGTTCAGGACCTGGGGGTAAGGGGTGTGACTGGTCCCTCCCTGTACCCAAGCTCACCTGTTGGGCACACGTGCTGATCAAGGTCTTTATTTTCCTATGAGGAGAGTCCCCTTACCCCAAGAATGTATTGATAACTCTGTACTTGATTCCCAACTTTAAATAAACTTGCCTGCTGCCTGATATTCATTGGAAACTTTGTTGTAAATGTTAACAGGCAATGCATTCTTCTAGCTGTTCTAAATTTTATCTTTGGATCCAGCACGGTCAGCAGTATTTGCACAGCCCTGTGATGTTCTGTCAGCCCTGGGCTTAGCCCGAGGAAACTGCTGTGGAATTGTTGAGGATGTCGCTTAACTTGTCACACAGAATCCCCTGCATGTCATCACACAGGAGACACTTCTCGGGGTCTCATGGCCAGAAATCACAGTCATTCGGGGCAAATGGTTTGACTTTTGTCCCACAGGCAGTGTAACCCCTCATGTGTCCCCGCTGTGGGAGGGGGCTCCGGGCCTCGTGGTTTGCGTGTGGTCTGCTCACCTCATCCTTGGCTACAACATCCTTTCCTTAGGCTGCGCTCCTCTGTCCTGATTTCCTCACTATGTGTGTCTTTGCAAACTACCTCAAGCTCTTTTGGAACGAACGAGGCGAGTACATCTTCCTGCATCTTTTCTCCCCCGCCCCTCTCACAGCATACTGTTCCTCACCCCAGGCCCCAGAATGTTCTTCAGTCTGGAAAGAAGGTTGACATGGGAGATGATCCAAGTTTGTAAATTCCAGTAAAGGCATGAGTGGCCACATGCTCATGAGACAGTTTCTCAAATTTCCTGGAAGTGAGTTTGGGGCACAGAGGAATGGGTTTCACAGCTTAGGAAGCAGATCGAGAGGTGGGCCAGGCTGAGGTGTGCTATGGGGGCCCAAATACCCCCCCGTAGGGTCCCTATGAGTTACCGAGGGTCTGCATATCCCAAAGAGCCACAGCCCCGCCCCCAAAGCCTCCCTCAGCTGAATGCCCCCCATGGACCCTCTGGAGCAGCGATTCAAGAGGGCTCAAAGTCCAGCCAAAGAGGAGAGCCATTTGCTCATCCTGCGTGTCTGCGGCTCTGCGTCCTCCGGTGACACCTCCCCCTGGTGCCACCCCAGCTCGTTACCTCTGCCACTTAACGCTCACTAACAACGAGCTCTCACTTGCAATCACACCGCAGGCAAACAGGGCGAAGACAGCCTCCAGCTGCTGCACGCCTGGCCCATGCCGCCCGCCCGTGCTGTCTAGACGCTAGCATGGGGCCTGTGAGCATCCAAATGACAGCACGTGCCCAAGCCACCGGGCGTCAAAGTCGGCTCCCCGCCTGCGACCCATGCGCGGAATGAAGGCCAAGTTTACGTCAACGTGACTCCAAAAGAAAATGCCAGAAACTTCCCCCAGCACCTCACCCCTCACCACCTTCATCACATGGGGAGGTCGGGGCTCCTGACTCCCCAGGAATCCTAGACTGAACCTCGTGATTGGGGCCACTTGGGGACCAGGTGTCACTACGATGTACTCACTGCTCCCAGAGCCTCCCAACCCCCCAGTCTTCTCAAGCCTCCCCTCCCCCACCGCCCATCCCTTCAGGTAGATCATCCCCCTTGGGCAAGGATGGAAACAGCCCAGGGTACCCACCTACTGCTGCTGGGGAGCCCCTGAGGGCTTATCTCAGTGCACCCCAAATCAGCTGCAATTTACAAGGATTCACTACGTAAGGGCCTGGCTCTGCTGTACCTCCCAGGGGCCCGAGCTGCCTCCCCACCAACCAGCCCCCCCACTCGACCTGGCCTCCACCTTCAGACACCCCAGAACTTTAGAGCTGCCCGGGAAGAATGTATCTAGTATACTAGCTCACACCTTTTCCCTAGGAGTCTGCATTTAAAAACCAACCCCACGAGCTAAGGAACACTTTTGCACTTAACCTAGGGCAGTGGTTAGGTTGTGGGCCAGTGGGTCGGACCTTCGTCTGGGGGCCCTGATGAACTGCACGTGTGTCCGTGGTGCCCAGCACCCGGTTATGGTCTCTCTGCCATCCAGTGCTTTTCCAGCTCTGGGCCAGCCAGGCTCCCCCTGCAGCCAGTGCCCTGCACCATTCCGCCCTGGGCCAACCGGCCAGAGGGGTGCGGGGTAGAGAGGCGGCAGGGCTGCCCTGGCCTTCAGAGCGGCCCAGGCAGGAAAGCAAGTTCCTCTGCCCCTTCTCAGGGAGGAGAAGCTGAGAAAAGCACTCTCATCCAGCCCACCCCCTGCCCCCGAGTCACCAGCCTACCCCACCTTCCTGTTCTCTGAAAGCCAACTTCAAATTGCCCCTACGAAGGGCTTTCCTGACGTCTCCCTTGTCAGAGCCCGGAGGCCTGAGTCATCCACTCTGGCACTTCCTGTGGGGTGGCCAAGTCTGCTCCCCATCCTGGACTGAGGGCGGGGACTGGGTCCCTCACACCTCCAGGGCCCTGAGAGCACCCCATATGTTGCCAGGTGACTCCCACCGCTGAGGTGGCCAAAGTGACGGGTGGGGCTGGACAGGCAGAGCTCAGACCAGACTGCAGGCTTCAGACCCAGCTCCAACCCCTCCCTCCCCACAGATGGATGGGGCTCTGGGGCAGGTGGCCTTTCACGTGGGGACTCAGCACTTCCTCCTGGACCAGGGGCACCCACCGTGGGACTAGCTAGGCTGTCCTCCTCTCACGCTGCCCAGAGGCGGCTCAGGAGGGTCCAACTGACGTGCAATAGGCCCGAGAGTGCCTCTGAGCCAGTGCAGGGCTGGCTGCCCCAGAGGCCCTGAATCGGGATGCCACCAGCACCCCTCCTGACCCGAACAAAGCCCTGCCTGTGGCCTGGAAGGCTTTCAGGTGTTCGCCGCACATGTTTGGGGGTAGGTTTCTGGAGCCCAAGTTGTGCCAGGGCTCAGCAGGTTCCTGTTCCTCCCGACTGGCAGAAAGCGTGTGTGCACACGTGTGTGGGGGGTGTTGGGCACATGGGTGCACTCACTCACACATGAGGGCAAGGAGGTGTGTCTGGGGGTCTGGGGTTGGGGAGGAAGTGGAACAAGCCAGAGCACTAGACCATTTTCACAGGAACCAAAACCTTGGCTTCAGGCTCACCCGTCCCTGTCTGCAATGGCTTTGAGAGGCAGGGCCCAGGGACGGCGGGAGGTAAGGGCGCCCTAAGCAAGAGGGAAGGCGACGGTGGCGGTAGCCGGCAGCAGGGTCTGGGCAGAGGCTCCAGCTGTCACAGGGGATGAGAAGAGGCACCGCCACAGGTCCAGACGGGGGCAGAAGTGCCAAGAGGGGGCCATGGAGCGTGACCAGAGGCTGAGAGCCACCAGCTCTCAGTGGAGCCCCAGGGCTCCTGCTGCTGGGCTGGTGGGGGAAACAGCGCCTACCTGTGCCACGGCGGGTGGGTGCTGAAGGCCTGGAGTCATAGGTGGCTGCGTCCTGCAGTGGGGGAGTCATCCAGTGCCGCCTCGGTGCCCGGGCCCAGAGCCTACCGTGCCTGCAGCACCAAGGGCCATTCTGAGGAGGATCTGAAAGGAGAGGGCAATGGGAGGGGCGGGCCAGACCCCAAGCCCCAGAGGCAGACTCACAATGGGCCTGAGGGTGCTGAGGGGCCTGTTGCATGGACCCACCCCCTGGCACGGTCTGAGGAAGGCAGGAGGTGTGCAGGAAGGGACGAGGGGGCAGGCGAGGGCCAGCCTGGCTGGGTGGCACTTGGAGTGTGGGGTGGGAGCAGTGTGAGCGCAGGAAGCCGTCAGAGGTGGGTCCTGCAGGACAGAGTCAGATGGACGAGAGCAGAGGATCCAGGCAGAGCTCAGGCCCTGGCGGGGCATGCAAACCTGGGGGCCTTGGCAATAGCTGGAGGAGGACCACCAGCCAGCTTGGGACCTGGACGACTTCTGGAGCTCAGGGACATCCCAAGGGAGTCTAGGGGTGGCCGGCAGGTAGAGCCGACCTGCTCTGTACTCTGCTCAGCTCACGTGGAACCCTCCCTGTGTGCACAGCCTGGTTTCACCCCCATGCAAGAGCAGGACGACTGTGGGCTGGGGTCAGAACCCAACTTGTGAGCTGGAGCCCCTGGGCAGATGGTGGGGAGGCAGCGCTGTACCTACGGGGGCGGGGCTTGAGAGCAGTTCAGGGTCACGTGTAGTTGGTGTTGGCCAGAGCGCCACTGTGAGAAGGTGAGGAGGAAGGGGAGGCAAGGAGAGGAGGAAGATGCCAGCAGGGGAGATGTTAGCAGCCCAGGGCTGGGAGGACGTGCCCTGCAGGAAGGTGGGAGACAGAGGGACAATCTGAAGGGAGCGAGGTGTCCAGGCAAGAGGATGCCAAGTGGAGACAGGGCAGGTGCCAGGCGGTGGGGAGGAGGGGAGGGGAAGGAGGGGAGGTGCCAGGCAGGGGGGAGGTGCCAGACACAAGGGAGGAAGGGAGGTGCGAGGCAGAGGGGAGGAGGGCAGATACCAAGCAGCGGGGGAGGAGGGGAGGGAGAGGATGCCAGTCAGAGGGATGGGAAAGTGCTAGGCAGTGAGGAGGTGACAGGCGTGGGGAGGAGGGCAAATGCAGGGGAGGGAGGAGGGGAAGGTACCAGGTAGGGGGAGGAGGCAGAGATGCCAGGCAGGGGGGAGGAAGGGGAGAACCAGAGAGGAGGCGGGATGGGAGTTCGCCAGGCAGGGAAGAGGGGCAAGAAAGGGAGTGGGGGGAGGTGAGAGTCAGTAGTGGGGCGGGGGGAGATCAGTAAAGGAGAAGGGGAGGAAGAAGCCAGGCAGGGCGAAGGGGGTGCCAGGTAAGGGGAAGGTGCCAGGAAGGGGAGGAGGGGGTAGATGCCAGACGGGGGTGGGGGGAGGGACGCCAGGCAGACGGGAGGAGAGGAGATACCAGGCAGGGGGGCGGAGGGATGCCAGGCAAGGGAAGGAGGGGTGATGCCAACAGAAGCAAGACGGGTACTGCCAAGCAGGGAAGGCCGGGCTGCCGGCGCGGCGCGGCGGCGCGGCGTCTCCTCCAAGGGCCTGGGGACCGCGCGGCGCGGGTCGCTCACCTGCTCCCCCGGGACCCTGGCCCGGAGCGCGGCTGCTCGCTCCCAGCTCGGCGCTCGGCTCGGCCCCGGCGCCTGCGCCGCCGCAGCCGTGAGCGGGGGAGGCGCAGGGAGCGTCTGCAAAGAGCGAGGAGCTTAATAATGAGTTAGGGATCAGAGCAGGCAGCGTCGCCCCATCCATCCGAATATGTGATCGCCAGGCTAGGAGCACCGCGGCGCGCCCTTGCCGGGCCCATTGTGATCTGCAGTCTGTGCACAGATGTGCCTTCGGGTCTGTGGATGCACCTACGCGCCCGTGGATTCACATAGACCGTCAGAGCGTCTGATGTGACCGCAGGCGTTACCTACTCTAGGACCATACACACGCACACACAAACACACACACACACACCCTGTGGGGTGGGGAGGGGGCTTCGGTTCCACTCCAGGTTCAGGGACAGGCTCTGACCCATGCCCCCCACCCCATTATGCACTTGACACTCATGGTCTAATCTGGGTTCCTCCCAGCTTTACTCCTGTCTCTGCAGGGACTCTGGCGGCCAAGAGAAGCCCTTTCTGGACGTCCAGCTAGATAGGCCGCTCTGGTCGCCCCACGGGCTCTCTGTCTCCGTGAATCTGAGTACTCTGAATACCTCATATGAATGATATCATACAGTATTTGCCCTTATGTTACTGGCTGATTTCACTTAGTATAAAGTCCTCAAGGTTTATCCATGCTGTAGCATGGGTCAGAATTTCTTTCCTTCTAAGGCTGAATACGATTCTGTTGCCTGCAACAGAGAAAGACAAACATCATATGATAATCACTTATATGTGGAATCTAAAAAAATGGTACAAATGAACTTAGTTACAAAACAGAAAGAGACTCACAGACAGAAAACAAACACGGTTACCAAACGGGAGGGGGGAGGGATAAATTAGGAGTTTGGGATTAACACATACACACAGCTATAAACAAAACTCAGTCATTCGTGAGTGAGACCTGGGGTTGTTCACTGTACTGCTTGAACAGCAAGAATTTGGAAACGTCTGAAGGTTCATCAACAGGTGACATAGTAAACAAATCACGTGACCAGTGTAAACAGGTGACAAGATAAATACACCACTCAATGAATCTATCAAAGAGCAGGGAGAGAATTCCCTGGCGGTCCAGTGGTTAGGATTCTGGGCTTTCATTGCTGAAGGGCCCGGGTTCGATCTCTGGTGGGGGAACTAAGATCCTACAGGCTGTGCAGTGTGGACAAAAACAAAAGACAAAACAAAACGAGGCAAAAAGACCAGTAGGGAAACCCTCTATGTGCTGATAGAGAAGGATAGAGACGGATCTCAAAGATGAGACAAGAGAATAAAAGGAAAATGTGCAGAACACTGTGTAAAGCGTGCTGGTGTGTGTGTGTGTGTAAGTGCACGAACACACACACACACACACACACACACACACACACACACAGGCCTCTGGACAGATACAGGAGAAACTGGTCACAGCAGCTGCCTCTGGTGAGGGGCTGGAGGACAGAGGTGGAGGGACCTTTACTTTCCACTGTGTTTTCTTTTGTAGCTTTTGAATTTAGAATACTTTACCCATTCAAAAAATACGTAGAAGTTTACAAAAATCGTTTATATCATCTTTTAGACTTTCAATATTTTCTGAGCACCCACTATGTAAAATCAGACCACAAACCCATGAGCCCACACGGGACACTTTGTCTGTTCGTCTCCCTCAGGCATTCTGCACTTCTTCCTGGAGCTGGTATTACTGTGGGCCTGGCCCTGTACTAGGCTCTGTGGGGCAGGGATATGAGACGCTGCTGGACCAGGTGGGGGATTAATATAGGTAAATAGCTCACTACACCAGGTAGAAGGAAGGAGTCCAGTCACAGAGGCCAGCCCCAATGCTGGGCGGGGGGTACGGCAAGTAGAACGGAGGGTGCCAGGGACTGTGGGGAAGCAGGAATGGGGAGTGAGTGTTAATGGGGACAGAATTTGTGCTGCTAGATGAAAACAGTTCTGTGGATGGATGGTGGTGATTAACGATGTGATCGTAGTTAACGCCACAGAACTGTACACTTAAAACCTGGTTAAGATGGTAAATTTTCTTTTATTTGTATTTTACCACAATTAAAAAAATTTTTTTAATGCTACTAGAAGGTAAGAAAGATGTGAGATTTCCCTGGTGGTCCAGTGGTTAAGACTCCACGCTTCCATTGCAGAGGGGCACGGGTTCAAGCCCTGGTCAGGGAACTAAGATCCCACATGCCGCGTGCCCCACCCCCCGCCAAAAAAAAGTAAGAAAGACGTGTTTCCTCACCCTCACCACGTGTCCAGCATTATATCAGGTGTTTGTTCTTGCCAACAGCCCTGCAGGACGGACATTATTATTTGCATTTACAGAAGATAAAACACGAAGTTCTGGGAGGTCAAGTGACACGTCCGAGGCCATGTAACTCACACGTGGCAGAGCTGGGGTTCAAATCCATGACCGTTGGGCTTCTTCCCATGCCCCCTGCAGGCAACTCTGGGGAAGAGGGTGGGGAGTTCGTTCATGGAAGAGGCAGCCTTGGTGCTGAGTCTTTTTTTTTTTTTTTTTTAAATATCTTTATTGGAGTATAATTGCTTTACAATGGTGTGTTAGTTTCTGCTTTATAACAAAGTGAATCAGCTATACGTATAGTATACATATAACCCCATATCCCCTCCCTCTTGCGTCTCCCTCCCACCTTCCCTATCCCACCCCTCTAGGTGGTCACAAAGCACAGAGCTGATCTCCCTGTGCTATGCGGCTGCTTCCCACTAGCTACGTATTTTACGTTTGGTAGTGTATATATGTCCATGCTGCCCTCTCACCTCGTCCCAGCTTACCCTCCCCACCCCGCCGGGTCCTCAAGTCCATTCTCTACATCTGCATCTTTACTCTCAGCCCTAAAAAGACACGAAATTGAGTTATTTGTAGTGAGGTGGATGGACCTAGAGTCTGTCATACAGAGTGAAGTAAGTCAGAAAGAGAAAAACAAATACCGTATATGCTAACACATATATATGGAATCTAAGAAAAATGGTTCTGATGGAGCTGAGTCTTGAGGAGCCGGGCACCGGCCTGGTGAACTGAAGGGGCAGGTGAAGGAGCCTGCCCGGTGCGGGGGTCCGGGGTGCTCGCCCAGGAGTCTGTGCTTTGTCCCAGGCTGATGGGCACCAGCAAGGGGCTGCTGTACCTTCTGGAGTTCTGGGCTTTCCTTGGGGTTTTCAGGACTCGTCAGCCCCCTCCCTGCTTCACTGTACCCCAAACATACCCACAGACCAGGACAGGGAAGGTACAAAGATTCCAGAAAATGCTCTAAGAGGTAATCAGGTTTTTTCTGATTTAGTGCTTTACTTTTCTTTTTTTTTTTTTCGGTACGCGGGCCTCTCACTGTTGCGGCCTCTCCCGTTGCGGAGCACAGGCTCAGCGGCCATGGCTCACGGGCCCAGACGCTCCGCGGCATGTGGGATCTTCCCGGACCGGGGCACGAACCCGCGTCCCCTGCATCGGCAGGCGGGCTCTCAACCACTGCGCCACCAGGGAAGCCCAGTGCTTTTCTCTTCTTAAAGAGTCCTCCCTCAATTGTATAAACTTCAGGCGCCACAAATACCTGGACGTGGTCCTGACTGAACCCATAGAGCAAACTGTGAGTTCTCTTCTTCTCCTGGGCAACTTTTGTTTTCTCTGGAGTTCATAATTAGCTTAAAAAATACTTTATTTTTTAGAGCAATTTTAGATTCACAGCAAAATGGAGTAGAAAGGTTCCCATATATCCCTGAGCCCCCCCACCCCAACACACGGCCTCCCCCGTCATCGACATCCCCCAGCAGAGGGGTACACTGGTAAGTACTGATAAACATACACTGACACATCACAATCGCCCAAAGTCCATAGTTTACACGAGGGTTCGCTCTTGGTGTTGTACATTCTCTGGATTTGGATAAACGTGTAAGGACACGTGTCCAGCGTTACAGTGCCATCCAGAGTAGTTTCACTGCCTGAAATCCTCCGTGCTGTCTGTTCATCTTTCCCTCTCCTAAGCCCGGGCCACCACTGATCTTTAACTGTTTCCATAGCTTTGCCTTTTTCAGCATGTCATATAGTTAGAATCATACAGGATGTAGCTTTTTCAGATTGGCTTCTTTCACTTCGAAATGTGCACTTAAGGCTCCTCCTGCCATGTCTCCTTGTGGCTTGAGGGCTCGTTTCTTTTTAGAATAATATTCCATGGTGTGGATGCACCTCAATCATAATTACCTTTTTTATAAAAATGCTTGTTTGTTTGTTTGCTTAGTTTTCTACGTACTTACCGCATCAACCCCAAAGCTCCACAGACTAACCAGACCTCTTCTCAGGGCATTCAGGCTCTATAGGCTCTCCTGGGGCCTTCTGACCTGTTCCACCTGGACTGGCTGCCCACAGCTGTCATCCTGGAATCTCCCTTCACGTTAACCTGGGGAATTCTCTTCACAGCTCTACTGTTCTTTCATTCATTTGACGAGTCGGTCGGTGCCGAGAGCTTACTGCATGCCTGGTGTTGTTCTGGGGACTAGGATACAGCAATGAATAAAATGAACTAAAAAGTTTCTTCCTGCTCGGAACTTGACTTCAAATGGGAAAGATAGACACCAAGTAAGAAAAAATATGTGAGATGTTCATTCCAGGCATGCAAGGCTGCTTCAATGTTAAAACATCTATCGGGCTTCCCTGGTGGCGCAGTGGTTGGGAGTCTGCCTGCCGATGCAGGGGACACGGGTTCGTGTCCCACGTGGATCCCACGTGCCGCGGAGCGGCTGGGCCCGTGAGCCATGGCCGCTGAGCCTGCGCGTCCGGAGCCTGTGCTCCGCAACGGGAGAGACCACAGCGGTGAAAGGCCCGCGTACTGCAAAAAAAAAAAAAAAAAATCTATGAATGTTGGGACTTCCCTGGTGGTCCAGTGGGTAAGACTCTGCCCTCCCAATGCAGGGGGCCCGGGTTCGATCCCTGGTCGGGGAACTAGATCCCTCATGCATGCCGCAACTAAGAGTTCACATGCCGCAACTAAGAAGTCCGCGTGCTGCAACAAAGATCCCGCGTGTTGCGACTAAGACCCGGAGCAGCCAAAATAAATAACTAAATAAATATTTTTTTAAAACTCTATCAATGTAACCTACCATATTAACCAGCTAAAGAAGTAAAATCAAACGATCACATCAATCAATGCAGAGAAAGCATTTGACAAAATTCAACACCCATTCATGATGAGAACTCTCAGAAAAATTGGAATAGAGGGAACTTCCTCAACTTGATAAAGGGCATCTACAGAACACCTTGAACTAACACTACACTTAACTGTGAAAAACTGAATGCTTTTCCCCTAAGATCCAGAAAAAGGCAAAAATGTCCACTCTCGTTACTCTTATTCAACACATTGCTGGAAGTTCTAGCCAGAGTAATGAGGCAAAAAAAGGAAAGAAAAGACATAGGAATCCTAAAGAAGAAATAAAAGTATCCCTATTTGAAGATGACGTGACTGTCTACACAGAGAATCCCAATAAATCTTTTAAAAAAAGCCCACAAACAAACAAACCTCCTAGAACTAATAAGTGAGTTCTGCAAGGCCACAGATTATAAAAGGACGCAAAAATCAATAGCATTTCTATGTACTAGCAATGACCATGTGGACACTGAAATTAAAAAAAAAATACCATTTACAATTACTCAAAAGATGGAACTATTTAGTGTAAATATAACATGTGCAGGATTTATATGCTGAAACTACCCAATGATGATGAAAGAAATCAAAGAAAACCGAAATAAACGGAGAGACATAGCATGTAGATGGTTTGGAAGATTTGACCTAGTAAAGACATCAGTTCTTTCAAAATTGATATTCAGGTTAACTCAATTCCTATCAAAATCCCAGCAAGAGTTTTTGTAGATAAAGGGAAGATTATTTTAAAATTTATATAAAAAGGCAAAGGAACTAGAGTACCTAACACATTTTTGAAAAAGAAGAATAAAGTGGAAGAATCACTCTCCCCCATGTTGAGGCTTATTCTATAGCTACAGTAATCAAGACAATGTGATATTGGCAGAGGGATAGATACGTAGATCAATAGAACAGAACAGAGAACCCAGAAATAAACTCACACACATATGCTCAACTGATTTTTGACAGAAGTGCAAAAGCAATTCAATGGAGAAAAGATAACCTTTCACCAAATGGTGTGGGAACAACTGGACATCCAAAGATATAAAAATGAACTCCACTTAACTCTCACACCTTATACAGCATTAACTCAAAATGGATCACAGATTTAAATGTAAAAGATAAAACTATAAAACCCTTAGAAAAAATATCAGAGAAAACCTTTGGGATCTAGGGCAAGGTGAACAGTTCTTTGACTTGACACCAAATGTACCATCCATAAAAGGAAAAACTGATAAATATTTTTAAAAATTGCTCTTGAATGACTCTGCTAAGAAGATGACAATAAAAGCTAAAGGATAGGAGAAAATGTGTATAAAACACATATCAGACAAATGACTAGTATTTAGACTATACAAAGAATGCTTAAAACTCCATACAATCCAATCAGAAAATGAGCAAAAGACATGAACAGACATTTCACCAAAGAGGACATAAGGGTGGTGAATAGGCCCATAGAAGGCTGTTCACTACCTCTAACCATTAGACTAGAAACCATCAGAATGGCTAAAATAAAAACTAGTGACAATACCTAATGCTAGTGAAGATGTAGAGAATCTGAACAGCTCACCCATACATTACTGGTGGGAAGGCAAACTGGTCCTCTGGAACACAGTTTGGCATTTTCTTATAAAACTAAACACTCACTTAACACAGTAATTGCACCCTTGGGCATTTGTCCCAGAGAAATGAAAACTTATGTTCACCCCAAAATCTGCCTATGAATGTTCATAGCAGCTTTATTCATAATAGCCCCAACTTGGAAGCCACCCAAGTGTCCTTTGGTGGCTGAATGGTGGGTTAAACAAACCTGCATATCCATACCATGGGCTCCCACCAAGCAATGAAAAGGAATAAGCTATTGATAGATACAACTACACAGGTGACACTCGAAATAAGTATGCTGAGTGAAAAAAGCTAGTTTCAGAATGTTACATACTGTGTGATTCCATTTATATAACATTCTTGAAATGACAAAATTATAGGGATGGAGAACAGATCAGTGGTTGCCAGGTGTTAAGGAGGGAGTGGGGATGGGAGGGAAGTGGGTGTGGCTATAAAGGGCAACTTGAGGAATTCTGTGGTGATGGGAATGGTGCTGTCTTCACTGCTATGTGAAGTTGGTAATGGCTCCCAGAGGTGGGTCCAAACCTAGTGCCCAGAACCTGTAAATGCTGCCTTCTTTGGAGAAAAGGTCTTTGCAGATGTAATTAAATCAAGGATCTTGAGATCAGGAGATTATCCTGGATTATCCGCGTGGGCTTCAAATGTCATTACAAGTGTCCTTATGAGAGAGAGGCAGAAGGAGATTACACGTGCGTGGGCACGCACGCGGGCACGCACGCACAGGAGAAGGTGATGTGAAGACAGAGGAGTGGATGGTGCAGCGGACCAGCCACCTGAAGCTGGAAAAAGCAAGGAGCAGATTCTCTCCTAGAGCCCCCGGAAGGGGAGACAGCGCTGCCTACACCTTGGTTTGGGACTTCTCGCCTGCAGAATTGTGAGAGAATAAATTTCTATTGCTTTAAGTCACCTAGTTGGTGGTGATTTTTACAGTAGCCACAGATGACCAACATATTCACTGTATATTATACAATAGTTTTGCAAGAGGTCACCACTGGGAGAAACTGAGGTATAAACAGGGCCTCTCTGTATTATTTCTTACAGCTGTATGTGAATTGACAATTATCCCCAAATAAAAAGTTCAATTTAGGGGCTTCCCTGGTGGTGCAGTGGTTGAGAGTCCGCCTGCCAATGCAGGGGACGTGTGTTCGTGCCCTGGTCCGGGAAGATCCCACATGCTGCAGAGCAGCTAGGCGCGTGAGCCATGGCCGCTGAGCCTGCGCGTCTAGAGCCTGTGCTCCGCAACGGGAGAGGCCACAACAGTTAGAGGTCCTCGTACAGCAAAAAAAAAAAAAAAAAAAAAAAAAAAAAAAAGTTCAATTTATAAAAACTAGGGAAGGGAGATGAAAAGTTCGCTATGGGAGCAGGGTCAGGAGGGAACACCTAGTGCAAAGGCCCTGGGTTTACGGGCCTGTGTATAGCTGGAAGCTCTGAGGTCAGAGAGATAATAGCCTATGTGTGGATGGGGGGCGGGGAGAAGGGACCACGCAGGGCTCTGTAGGCTATTTTGAGAGCCTTGCCTTTTACCGTGAATGAGATGGGGAAATGTTGGAGGGTTTGAGCGGGACAGACATGATCTGACTTACGTGGAACTGGACCAATCCGGCAGCCATGCTGAGCAGCCACGGTAGGGGGCAAGGCAAGAGCGAGGACGCCAGATGGGAGGCTGTCCAATCACTCAGGTGATACAGAGACCGGATTTGGATAAAAGGTAGTAATAGAGATGGTGAGAAATCGTTGCATTCTGAGTATATTAGGAAAGCAGAGCCACTGGGATTTGCTCTCAGGTTGACCCTGGGTGTGGCAGTCCTGCAGGTTACAAGGACTGAGCCCGAGCCCCCCCACCCCCCCAGAGGACGGAGCTGCCGTGCACTCACGGCGTGGAGCAAGTGCCGGAAGGAGCGTGTTTGAGAAGAGGTCGGGGCTCCATTCTGCACGTGATGCATGTGAGATGCTCGCTAGACATTCAAGAAGAGATGTCCAGTTGGCACTTGGATGTAGGCATCGGGCATTTAGGCTGGAAATGTACATGTAGCAGTCAATGTTTAGAAAGTATTAATGCCACAAGACTGGATGAGGGTCCCAAGAGAATGAACATGGTTAGGGAAGAGGTCCAAAGCCTGAGCCTTGGGGCAGTCCAGTGTTAAGGGGTCAGATAACAGGAGAAACCAAGAAAGGATGAGAAGGGTCCATCACAAATTTGGAGGAAAACCAGAAGAATGTAGCATCCTGGAAGGCAGTTTGAGGACGCATTCTAGGGAGAAGGCAGTGGTCACTGTGACAAATTTTGCCGATTGTCACTGAAGTGGAAGACCGAGCAGCGGCCACAGGCTATAGCCCTGAGGAGGCCGTTGGTGAACGTGATAGCAACAGCCTTGGTGGGTCCATGGGGCAAAGGGAAGAAGAGGAATTACAGACCCAAGTACCCTTCAGAGAGGTTTTGCAGTGAAGCAGTAGCTGGAGGGAGAAATGGGGTGGAAAAGCTTTCTTTAAATTGGGAGAATTAAGAGCCACAGATGTTCGTAGCTGATAAGAAAGAGCCAGTGGAGGGACAAATGAATGATGCTGGGAGGGAAGGAACGATTTCTGGAACAACGTCCTTGTGTAGGTAAGAGGGGAGAGCACGGGTCATTCATCTACAGCAACAGTTTTCAACCTTGGATGGACGTTAAAGTCATCTGGGAGCACTTCAAGATCTCCAGCCCAGGCCACACCCCTAACCCATTAACTCGGGGTCTCTGGGATGACTTAGCAGAGAACAGGCAGGAGGGGAGAGTTTGGGGGCACAGAGGCTGGTGGGCGGGCAGAGTGATTGTGGAAGAAGCTCTCTTCTGACTGCCACTGCTTCCTTGGTAAAATGGGAGAAAACTCACTACTGAGTGTGAGGCCGGAGGAGATTTTGGAGGCTTGGGGTGATGACCTGGGCGTGGGAAGATTGCAGTCATGTTAATGACGAGGTCTAGGGTAAGACTGTGGAAGCGAGTGGCTGAGGGAGGGCGGAGAATCAGGATCAGAGCGGGAGAGGAGTTTAAGAAACTGAGAGGCCAAGATTCTGGAAGTATCCTCTATGTGGATGGTCCGCTTATCAGGAATTAAGATGGGAGCAATGGTGGAGAGAGTGACAGCGAGCTAGAAGGATTCTCTCTGGACCCCAGACAGTGTAGGTGTGGGGCTGGGAGAGGGGCACCTCTTCCTTCACCCCCTCCTTGCTATTCAGGCTTCAGCAAAATTGAAATTCCTAAAGATCCCAGATATTGTGTTGGAATTCCTGTTTCTTGTAACCTATATCATCCTCTTTCTTTAATTCCTTGTTTGGATGGTAGTTCGTAGTTCTTCATAAGTTATTATTATTATTTATTATAATTGCTAAGACTATTGCAGTAGTCCCCTTCCTGGAGTTCCTGCTTCTAGTCTTGTTTCATTCCACTTGCTCACTGACAAACCCCACGCCTTCTCCACATTTCCTCCAGAGTAACTCTGAACCACCAAATCTGACCTGGTCACTTCCTTGTTTAAAACCCTGCAATCACTCACTGTTCCTAACAACGTTATCACTTGCTGTGCCAGGCACTGCACTTTAATCTAATCCTCACAGTCACTCCAAAGCTGTGTGCTATCATTATCCTTATTTTATAGGGGACGAAACTGAGGCACAGAGAGGTTAGGTAGCTTGTCCCGTGCGTGTAAAACTGACATTATCACAGTACACAAAGCCTCTCATAACCGGTCACCCTCTCTGTACAGCTTCCTTTCTTACCATTTCCTCCCACCTTAAACTTTTTGCTTCAGTAAAGCCGAATTACTTAAAGGTCCGAAGATCAGTCAGGCTCCCAGCGGGAAGTCTATGGCACAGAAAGAAGGTTTAATTGAAGAAAGTTAATGAAGGGCCTCTTTGCGCGATGTGGGCAGGGCTAAAGGAACCAGTAATGATGACGCAGCATCCAGACACTAGCATTAGACGGAGACCAAGGGGGCGAGGAGAGGGGATGGCGCTCTCAGGACCACAAGGGGTCAAGGCTGTGGAAGAGGGTCTGTGCAGCAGGGACTGTAGGGACACGCAGCCACTGTCGAAACCACGATAAATCCCCTGACCTACCTCTGATGTCCTGCAGCGCTTCCACTGGCCACATCCAACTAGAAGCCAGAAGGTGAGGGAGTCCGGATGATGCAGTCTGTCAAGGTCAGCCTCCTGGGACACACAGCAGGCAGGAGAAGGACAGAGAACGGATCAGGAGAGACTTTTTGTCCTTCGCTTAGAGGAATAAATCTTGTGGTCCCACCCAGGGGAAACACCAGGTCCCAACAGCCCCTGATCACAGTGAGGTGCTGTCAGTCAGTCATAATTCCAATAGGAATAGCGTTAGTGACCGACACTGCTCTGCACAGAAGGTAACGGGAGAAAAGGAAGAAAGAGAAAGCCCACTTGTTGCTGGTCACAAGACCTTAGCTTCCTTCTTCCACTGCCCCGTCTGTGTTTCCCTTGCCTCTTGACAGGGGTGGCCCCCGTCTTCATTCCCATAAGATTCGACTTCTTAGTTGTCCTATCTTGCTTGAGCCACCAGTTTCCCACTGGCCATTATTTTTGGACTGAGGAGACTTGTGAGGCACTCCAGCAAACCCTCTGGTTCAGATACTGTTCTCCGTGGCCTAGTCTGTCCCCGCAATCCAATTTCCCCTGGTAACTGCGACAAGTCAACCCGACCAGTACAGTTGGTTCAGCAGCGCGAGAAGCCCCGAAGTGGCCAGTAGCGAACCCGTGCTTCCAATCTAATGGGATCAAGATTGTGTTCGCTGAGGAGAGTGTTCCTTCTTGTGCACTCGGACCTCCAAACCTACTGAGCCCAAGGTTATGGGGGAGAAGCAAACGTTCTGTAAGAGGGCTGTTTGATGCAATAGCGAGAGAGGCATTTCTTCGTCCACCCTAGTCCTTCTGCAGATCCACACACACCTAATGATTACTTCATGCCTCTCCTTTCTCCTTGAATCTCTCCAGGTTACGCTGGAGACCAACTCGCATCTCTGGGGGTACCTGTCAAAGAACAGGCCCTGGGCTTCCCTGGTGGCGCAGTGGTTGAGAGTCCGCCTGCCGATGCAGAGGACATGGGTTCGTGCCCCGGTCCGGGAGGATCCCACATGCCGTGGTGCGGCTGGGCCCGTGAGCCATGGCCGCTGAGCCTGCGCGTCCGGAGCCTGTGCTCCGCAACGGGAGAGGCCACAACAGTGAGAGGCCCGCGTACGGCAGAAAAAAAAAAAAAAAAAAAAGGAAGAGGCCCTGTGTATTCTGGCTATGGGGGAAATAGCACCCTATATAGGTGGTATCTCCCAGAGGAGACACCACACCCTCGAGGAGGGCACCTAGGCTTGCAGGGTGCTGGCCTGCTGTGGGTGCCGAAGCTGAGCCTTCAGGAGTCCATTCCCCAGTTCATCTAAACAGCTGTAACTGAGTATTTCGGTAACTGTGCACAGACCAGTGAATTCCTTGGGCATGAACTCAGTGCCACACATCTTTTGCTCTATAATGAGTTCCTTGGTTGGAGAGGATGTTGTGTGGGTTACCATGACAACGAATAGGGCATTCTGAAAATCTGGTGCCGGCAGAAGCTCTGCAAGTAGGGAAAGAAAGTCTGTATCTGGAACAGGACTCCATTCCTAAGGGAACAAATGACTAGCTCCCTCCATGAAGGAACAATACAGATTATTAGGCTGGTCCGCCATGTCGGGGATCCAGCATTGCTCTTTGTTAGTATTTATCAGTTCGGGACCTGAGTGGAGATGATATGCATACTGGCCCTAGTGAGGAGTACCTACTGAAAAAGCAGCGGTGGGAGGGGCAGAGAGGCTGACAGACATTCACAGGACAGACTGCTCATTTCATCAGCCTGATGACCCAGATCCTCTTCTGCCCCTGATGGGAACTTACATGACACCTCCGTGTCTTCACCCGGTGCTCCTTCTGGGACTTCCGTCCACGGACCTCTTTCCCAGACTTCCTGGTCTTGACCATTAGAGGTGCCCGACCAGCCAGCCAGTCTGTTGCCCGTCGCTCATTAGTCAGTGTAGATCCAGAGCCCCAGCCACCTCTCCTCCAAAGCAAAGCAGATGACCAGACTGGCCGAAATGGGACCACCGGGAGGCTCTCCCTTCACTACTGTCTTTCAGGACCACCCCTGAGTGGGACTTGATGCAGTGGCCGCACACCTCCATTTGACGGCAGCTATCGCACAAAGCCCCCTGTGAACAACAGACTGGTTCTCCCCCTCTGTCGCGTGGGCGTAGGGAGCCCCTCACGAGACTGTAGAGAGAATACGTTTCTGCTGCGTATGTCCCCAAGCTTGTGGTGATGCATCACAGAAGCCACAAGAAACAAAACTACCTTCCTAAGCCTCGGCTTCCTCATCTACAAAACACGTAGGGGGCCCCTTTGGGTGGGAGAAGAGACACTCCCAGCGGGGACTCACTCCCCAGGGCCCCGCCCACCCCGCTCGGCCCCGCTTCTCTCCCCTGCACCACACAGGTGCAGGTCGGCCCCGTGGGCCCCAGTACTATGTGACCCAACTGGCCAGAGCTGATCCAGGTCAGCAGACCCGGGTCCTTCTGATCTACTCGGTGTCTCCCCCTCTGGCTGGGCTGCAACAAGCCTCCTCCAGCTCCCAGGGCCTCCGTTTCCTGCCACGTGGGCCAGAGGCTGGGAGGAAGCCTGGAAGGAGAGAGTAGCTAAAGCCAAGGGGAGAGAGGAGCTGAGAGCAGAGGAAGGGGTACTGGGCAAGGTGTCCTGTCGGGATGAACAGCACTGAGCAGATCAAGTGAGCCCACCTTGGGGCCACCTGCTAGCTCATCTCACCTGGGAAAGCCCTGCTCATCCTGAAGCCAGCGCCCTGGTCCCCAGAACTCCCTGCTCTGCCGGCCCACAACCTGCCCGGCCCTTGTTGGACTGTGTCCTCTCAAGGACCCCAGCTCGGCCAGAGCAGAGGTGGGCTCTGCCTTCCTCGCTGCAGCTCCCTGGCACCCAGCACACAGCAGGCACTTGTCGAGAGGACGAACGAAAGGGGCCGGCCTAAGATGGGGTCGGAAGAGGCCGATTTAACGAGAACATCACCAAGGGACACACTGAGTTCAGCATTCAGGATAGTTCCCTCGAAGCGTCAGAGCTATTCTCGGTGCCGTCGTTCCCACCGCATCGACGAAGATTTGTGCCCAGGAAAGGTGAGGTAGCCTGCCCAAGGCCAGCCGGCTTGCCAGGCAGAGCCGGGCCTTGACCCCCCAGCCCGGCTTTGGAGCCCGGAGCAGCCTGCCAGTGGAGATCAGGGACAAATACAACCCTTGACACCCCCCCCCCGTTTCCTTGGAGGACTGGCCCTGAAATGGGGGACATGTGAGAGGGCGGAACACAAGGAAGGAGCAGAGCAGGCCTGTCCTCCACTGCAGTCAGCGCATGAGAGGAGCAGCCCCGGGACGGAGGCAGAAGGGCAGCTCGGAGGAGAGATGCGTTGCTCGGTTCCTTGGGCACATGGGACCAGCTGCGCAGAGAAAGGGGCCCAAGATTTAAGCCTTACGAACTGCACTGAATTCATGGGACCAGACAGGACAGCCCCGGAAGGCACTAGTCATCCATTCTGCTCCTTCACCGTCCGGCTGACCTGGGGCAGGAGAGAGTGGTCCAGGGTGGGGAGGGTGTGGGCAGGACCAGGGCTCCCCAGCCTGCCCCTCACTGTCCACATGACCCAGCTCTGCAGGAGTCCACACGAGGAACTGCAGGGGGTTCCCTCTCCCCCAGTATGCCCACCACCCCACGCCCTGTGTGAAGGGCTGGCTCTCTACGCGATCCTGGAGGTTCCAACCCTCCGTGCCTCAGATTCCTGATCCAGGACCTGCAGTTGTTCAACGTTTATGACGTAATGACATTGTGACTACGATTTTTTAAATTGTGCTTATTTTATACAGTTACCGACAGAGAAATTTACATGAAATGATTGGAGGTCTGGGAGTTGCCTTTAAAAATAAAATGGGTGGGGAGGCATGGGTGGACGGATAGGAGAAACTGGATTAGCCTTCGCTCTGCTTTGGTATATATTTGAAAATTTAAAAATTTCCACTGAAAACAATTTTCCCCTGAGGCTGCCGAGGCGGGATCCTAAGATGCACCCTTGAGACCCGGCTGCCTCCCCCGCGCTGGGTTTGACTTCGGCGCCCGGGGAGGGCGCGGCGGGGACGCGCGGGCTCTGGCGCCACCTGGCGGCCCTCTCGGGACCGACACCCTGCGTTGCTTCCCGGGCGCGGGCAAATGGAGCGCTCCAAACCGGAGCTGGCCGCCCACGCCACGCCAGGCTCGGGCCCACCCGGTGCTGCCCTGACCTCCGGAAGCCCTTTCAGCACTCCAACCAGCCGCGCCCTCCCAGTCCCCGCTCTGACCCTCACTCCCCACTCCCCGTCGAGTCCCCTGGAGGGGCAGTTCTGGGGTGTGATTGACGCGACACACCGGGGGACCTCCAGAGGGTGGCCAGTAGGCCCGGCCCACGCACACGGCACATCCACTCAACTCCTTAGGGTCTCCCTTTTTGTAATTTTACCAAAATTACACAGACTAAAGTCAAATAGTTACAGGAGGCTGGTAAGAAAAGCAGCAGTTCCCACTTCCCCACTTCCTATTCGCGGGGGCAGCTCTCTGCGCTTTTAGCTGATTCTTTTATGCTTTACCTCCACGTCAGAAAACAACAGATTTATAATCTCCGCTTTTCATTTGAGGTGTTTTCTGCTAAGGATGGAGGATGAAGATTTAGCTCTTCTTCACCCCCTTACACTTCCTGTCTCCTCACCTCCCAGTGACATCTTATTTGGGGTTAGATCCACTTCCCCTTTAACAGATTAGGTAACTGCTACTCACAGATGAGCCATGGTTATTCTTTCCTCTCTGCCATGTTTCATTTGCTGTGGATTTTATTAATTGTCTTGCGTGGGCTTTTGCTTCATGCTCTGTAGGTTTATCACTATTTTATCACCAAATTCTAACCAATTTACAAGTTGTATAAACTCAGCTATATTAGATATTCTGTTAACTTCAGTGTGTTGAAGAGTTCTTTCCTGGGGCCATCTGCCCTGCTCTGATGTAAATGGGCTGGTATTTTCGTCTGGGGCCCAGCTGGTATCCTGGACTTATCCTCCTCTCACTTGGGTGGCAGCCCATTTCCTGGATCCTCTTTCTTCTAATTTCTTGCTTTATCCTCCCATTTTGACTGAGCACATCCTTCAGTAGCTTTCTGAGAAAGGGTGTGTGAGAGGTGAAGTCTTGAGACCATGCACCTGTGAACGTGTCCATTTCATCCTAATCCTCTGCAGCTGAGCTGGGTATATAAATGTTGTTTGGGAATGACCTTCCCTCAGAGTTTTGAGGGCACTGCTACTGCCTAGTGTTGATAAGAAGTCTGAGGCCGGGCTTTCCTGTTGGTGCAGTGGTTAAGAATCCACCTGCCAATGCAGGGGATATGGGTTCGATCCCTGGCCCAGGAAGATCCCACATGCCATGGAGCAACTAGGCCCGTGAGCCACAACTACTGAGCCCATGTGCCACAACTACTGAAACCCATGCCCCTAGAGCCCGTGCTCAGCAACACGAGAAGCCACTGCGATGAGAAGCCCGCGCACCGCAACGAAGACCCAAAGCAGCCCAAAATAAATAAATAAATACATTAAAAAAAAAAAGTCTGAGGCCATTCTGATCCATGATCTTTCCTATCAAATCTATTCTTTTTCTTTTTGGAAACTTTCAGAGTTTTCTCTTTATCCTTAGTATCCTGAAAATTCATGATGATGTGCTTTTGAGGGGGTCTAACTTTACATTGTATGGGGCATTTAGGGTACTCTTTCAATATGTATTTCATGACCTTCGCTTCTGGGAATTTAGGAGAGAAAATAAAATTAGAAGATAAATCCAGAATATCCAAATTGCAGTTTTGGAAACAGGGAACAAAAAATATAGGAAAGAAGTTAATTTGTAAAAATACATGAACATTTCCCCGAACTGAGTATCGTTAAGTCTGCAGATGAAAAGTCCTTGGAAGGGGCTTCCCTGGTGGTACAGTGGTTAAGAATCTGCCTGCCAATGCAGGGGACACGGGTTCGAGCCCTGGTCCGGGAAGATCCCACATGCCGCGGAGCAACTACACCCGTGTGCCACGACTACTGAGTACGGAGCCTGCGCTCTAGAGCCCGCGTGCCACAACTACTTAAGCCCACGTGCCTAGAGCCCGTGATCCACAACAAGAGAAGCCTCTGCAATGAGAAGCCCGGGCACCTGAGCGACCCCGCTCACCACAACTAGAGAAAGCCTGCGTGCAGCAACGACGACCCAACGCAGCCAAAAAAAAAAAAGAAAAGTCCTTGGAAGTATTCAATGTGATGAATGAAAAAAGACCACGCAAGGCATGTGCTGGTGACATTTCTTGGCTTGTATGTTTGAAGCTGCATTTAAATACTGCATAGGAATTATCTAGACCTTAGTCTACAGTTGGGGCACTAAGTGCTACGGCTGAAATGGGGGAGAATTGATGCTGTTTGGCTGCATGAAGATGTATCCAGGAAGGCTTTGCAGAGGAGGTGAAACTTGAGCTAGATTATACCGGATGGGTGGACAGAGAGGAAAGCTAGGTGTTCCACATCAGGAAAACACTGAGCTTGTACTGAACCGGCAGGGTGTGCGTGTGTGCGTGCACAGGTGACTGTGCGCTGGGGTCAGGAGGCCAGGCTGGCTGGGATATCAAGGGAAGGGGAGGTGGGACCCTATCATGGAGGCTAGTCTGATCTAGCAGTAGCGGAACCCTGCTCCTTATTTTCCACAGAGAAAACAATGGCCTCGCTGCGTTCAACCCAAGCCCAGTCACACCAGAGAGGACCCGGGCAGCTGAGGCCGACAAGCACGTAGAGGTTCCTCTTGGAACGCAAGGGCAGTAGGTTCTGCTCATGTAAGTCACCCTGGGAGGACTCTCCACGACCCTCCCTTCTCTCCCCACCGAGTCAGAGTCTCGGCACCAGGAAGGATCTTAGAGCCACCCAGACACTGAGCAGAGGCCAGACAGGGCACGGGATTCGCCCGAGGTCACACTGTTCATTAGACACAGAGCTGAGTTTAGAACCCATCTCTGGACCCACCCCCACCCCCCCCCCGCCCTGGGCTTTCTCCTCCCTGCCTGTGCTCAGGTGCTCACATCGGGAGAGGCAGCCTTTCATCTGAAGGTCACCTGCACTCAGCTGCTCAGCCCTGGGGGCATCATGGGGTGTCCCGCTGGGGAAGGAGGGGACAGTGGGCCAGAGCAGAGGGGCTGCTGCTGGCAAAATCGGACGTGAGGATCTGCGTTTTAAGCTCATGTTGAGGATGTAAGTGCTAAGGGCAGTTACGTCCACTCTGTGTCCCAACATAACATCCCACTGCTCTGCATGTCGCCGCCGTATTCCCCAGGTCAGGGTCCTCAGGATGGCCTCTGTCAGAGGGTCCCGAGCAGCCAGCCCTCACAGGGAACCAGAGCCAGATGAAACACGGGTTCAGTTCAGAAACGACCCAGGTGCCCAGGTTGGCGTCCAGGTTGCTGGTAAGCGAGGTCTGGCGGTACTTACCCTCTGAGGTTGGGGTCAGCTCTTTACAGGCTGGGGTCCAAGGACACCATGTCGGGAATATGGGGTTTGGGGGTGGTGTCCCCTGTCCTTCCTGGCTTGTGATTTGATCTCTGACCGCTTTCTTTTTCCAGGAAGGACGAGTCATTCTTGTGCTCCCTGAGTCCCTGCTAATGTCATTTGCGTTTGCAGCCTTTTAGGTTATTTCACTTGTAAATTTCCCTCAATAATTCCAGCAACATTACTTTCAGAGTCCTGATGGCAGCATTTAAATTTTTTAGTATTCTGTGCACCTCCCTCCGAGATATATGGGCGCGGTCATCAGGGCAGCCAGGAAGGCCTCGGGGCAGCGGGATCTACTGGCGTTGCTCGTACAGGGCTCTGAGACAAATGAGCTGCAGGACGTGGTTGTCAGTGCGCTTGGCCGCATCCAAGGATTGTCCGTAATGTGCAGCTCCTCACCGGCTGGTAAAATCCCACCTCGTGGAAGCGCTTACCACCCCACATCTTGGTCACTCATGGGAGATTATACATGTCCACACTTCTTTGTTTTTTAATAAATTTATTTATATATTTATTTTGGCTGCATTGGGTCTTTGTTGCTGCGCGGCGGGCTTTCTCTAGTTGCGGCGAGCGGGGGCTACTCTTCGTTGTGGTGCGCGGGCTTCTCACTGCAGTGGCTTCTCTTGTTGCAGAGCACGGGCTCTAGGCGCACGGGCTTCAGTAGTTGTGGCGCACGGGCTTAGTTGCTCCGCGGCATGTGGGATCTTCCCAGACCAGGGCTCGAACCCGTGTCCCCTGCATTGGCAGGCAGATTCTGAACCACTGCACCACCAGGGAAATCCCATGTCCACACTTCTCAACTTCCAGCCCCGCAGGGTGTCCGCCTTGTACCACCACTGCGCCCTCAGACTCATTCTCCACCCTTCCTGTCTGGCTGGGTCTTGGGGCTGTGCCCCCAGGTGCTCAGGAGTGGACCGAAGAGGCCAGGCGTTCTGGTGCCTCAGGATGACTGCCCCTTCTGGCGGCCCCTCGCCCACCTCCAGCCTTCATGGGCTCTGCTAACACGACTGTCCAGGTCAGGCCTGGGCGTGGTTGCTGTCCAGGTAGGGCCCTTCTTGGGGCAGCTCATTGCCTTAACCCTGCCCATAGGTCTGCCGTCCACTTCTGTCTGCTTGTTGCAGAACCAACCTCCCCAAAACTGAGTGTCATAAATGATTGGGGTTTTTTTTATGCACCTGGGTTCTGTGGGTTGGGAACCCAGAAGAGGCAAAGAGAGGAAAGTAGTCTCTGCTCCACGGTGTCCAGGACCTCAGCTGGGAAGACCGGAAGGCTAGGGCGACTTGACAGCTGGGGCTGGAATCCCGTGAAGGCTTCCTCGCTCACTGCAGGTCTGACAGTTGAGACCGGCTGTCAGCCTGAGCTCCTACACAAGCCTCTTGGTGTGGTCGCTCTACACGAGCTGGCTTGGGCTTCCTCACGGCATGGCGGCTGGGTCCCGGGAAGGAGCGTCCCGGGGAGCACAGTGAGGTCCATGGCATCTTATGATCTCACCTCATGAGTCCCCGGGTGTTACCTCCCCCATACTCTACTGCTCCAGGCAGCTAGAGCTGCTACCGCCGCTGCCTCTGGACACCGGATGTAGCTGTACCAGGGCTAAATGAGTCTGCACAGACCGACCTCGTTTAGTCACTAGCTTCCCATCTGAGGTCTGGGAGGGATGTGGCTGATTGGTGGAAGCTTTTATATGTGCTTGTCCTGTAGTTGCCAGGGAGGCTGAAAGGGTGAGGTGCCTGGCATTTTCTGCTTGGGGTGGGGGAGGTGATTTTTGCCTGATAAAAGGGTCTCTGTAGACACATGAATACAAATATATTAAAAGAGGTGAAGAACTTCAGATGCTGGGGTGGGGGAGGGATTACTGAGTCCAAAGAAGGGAGGTTCAGCTCTGCAGCCCAGAGAAGATTGTAAGTTCTGACTTGTCTGTAACAGGTGTTGTTGGGATGTGCCCTCTGCTCGCCCCTTGGGCAGAGTATAAATTAAGTACAGTGTACATTTCCCCCCTTTTATCGATGGGAATGGTATGTCTGAGAAAACTGGGATACCTTCTTTTAACTGCAATTTCAAAAACTGTTTCGGAACATTTTAATAAAGTGAGTGAGAAATTATAGACTCTAGATTGCGGTTATAGGATATCTTCTTTTGGCATCTTTAAATTCAACTTAAAATCAGCAGGCTCTACAAAAGCAGTGAAGATGAAAAAGAAATTCAATATAAATTATTCTGACATTGAGAAGCAAATTATAACAACTTTCAGATCACATAAAAAGCAGTAATTGATTCAGGGGAAAATGTAAATTTTCAATAGAAGAAATGAATAGATTTTGGGATTGTTTGATAACCCAGTTAATGAATTGCATGAACACATTGGAAAAGAATGTAACTTCTTTGCTAATTTGACATGAAATGCTGACATTGACAACGACAAAATAAAACTCATAGACTGCCACTTCAGGGAGGTCATTCATGACACTCTGGTTAATAAGCGTCATTAATTCAAAGGGTTTTTAAGATTAGTCACTGAGCAAAATAACTCAAAATGCCCTGAAACCTTACAACTCATATGTGAAATTGGGTAGAGATTTCCTTAAATGCAAAAGTAATCCTTAAAATTTACCAACAATGGGTTGTAAAGATGTTATTAGTCAGGGTCCAGTCAGGAGATAGAAACCTCACAGCAACTTGAACAAGAAAGTTTAAGATAAAGAATTAACTCTAACACTGTATACAAAAATAATCTGAAAATGGATTAAAGACCTAAATGTAAGACCAGAAACCATAAAACTCCTAGAAGAAAACATAGGCAGAACATTCTTTGACATAATCAATATTTTTTTGGATCTGTCTCCTAAAGCAAAGGAAATAAAAGCAAAAATAAACAAATGGGACTTAATTAAACTAAAAAGCTCTTGCATAGCAAAAGCAAACGAAACCATCAACAAAATGGAAAGACAACCTATTGGGGAACTTCCCTGGTTGTCCAGTGGTAAAGAATCCGCCTTCTAATGCAGGGGACGCGGGTTTGATCCCTGGTTGGGGAACCAAGATCCCACATGCCGTGAGGCAACTAAGCCTGCATGCCGCAAACCTACAGAGACCACGCGCCCTGGAGTCGCACACCACAACCAGAGAGAAGCCCACGCGTCACAACGAAGAGCCCGCACTGCAACGAAAGATCCCGCGTGCCTCAATGAAGACCCCACGTGCCACAACTAAGACCTGACGCAGCAAAAAAATAAAGACTATAAAGAAATATTAAAAATAAATAAAAAGGCTTTGTTAACCTTAAAAAAACCCACTGATAACTATTAAAAAAAAAAGACAACCTACTGAATGGGAGAAAATATTTGCAAATGATGTGATGGATAAGGGGTTAATATCCAAGATATAAACACAGCTCATACAACTCAACATGAAAAAAACAAACAACCTGATTAAAAAAATGGGCAGAAGACATTTCTCCAAAGAGGATGTGCCGATGGCCAACAGTCACATGAAAAGATGCTCAACATCGCTAATTATCAGGGAAATGCAAACCACAATGAGATATCATCACCTCACACCTGTCAGAATGGCTGTCATCAAAAACAACACAAATAACAAATGTTGGCGAGGGTGTGGAGAAAAGGGAACCCACATACACTATTGGCAGAATGTACATTGGTGCAGGCGCTGTGGAAAACAGTATGGCGGTTTCTCAAAACACTAAAAATAGAACTACCATATGACCCCCAAATTCCACTCCTGGGTATATATCCAAAAAAACAAAAAACGAATTCGAAAAGATACATGCACCCCAATGTTCATAGCAGCATTATTTATGGTTGCCAAGATATGGAAGCAACCTAAGTGTCCATCAACAGATGAATGGATTAAGAAGATGTGGTACATATATACAATGGAATATTACTCAGTCATTAAAAAGAATGAAGTAATGCCATTTGCAACAACATGGATGGACTTGGAGGGTATTATGCTAAGTGAAATAAGTCAGACAGAGAAAGACAAATACTGTATATCACTTATATGTGGAACCTAAAAAATACAACACACTAGTGAATATAACAAAAAAGAAACAGACTCACAGATATAGAGAACAAACTAGCGGTTACCAGTGGGGAGAGGGAAGGGAGAGGGGCAACGCAGGGGTAGGGAATTAAGAGGTACAAACTGTTAGGTATAAAATAAGCTGTAAGGATATATTGTAGAACACAGGGAGTATAGCCAATATTTTATAATAACTATAAATGGTGCATAACCTTTAAAACCTGTGACTCACTATACTGTACACCTGTGACTTATATAATATTGTACATCAACTTACTTCAATTTTTAAAAAAATTTTTTAAAGCATTAACATTAACAGGGGATCAGAGTAATAAAGGATTGGCTAGAAAGAAGTAAAGATGCTTACTTAAAGAACGCAGGCACAGCAGATGCAGGGAGTGGCCATCACCACGGGTGAGACAGAGCTCCCACGGAAGCGGTCCCTCTGCAGGGCTGAGATCCAGAACTTCTTAGAGAGGGCTTGGCTCGCTGCAAGGCAGAGAAGTCACTGAGATGCCAGGTTGACAGAATTTGCTGGAAATCTGCCCCTGTGGTGCCAGAGGGACCATCCACGGGGAGGTGTCATGCTTTAGAACCTGCCCCAAAGCCATGGGAGAAAATGCCAGGGTAATCTGTTCACAGGACAGTGCCTTACGGGCCACAACCCCCCGTGAAGCTGCCCCGGGGGTGCCAAGGGAACTACTGGCTGCTGGGAATCATTGGAGCTAAGGGCTGCGGAAGCCGCACGTGCTGCTGGAAACCCTGTGTCTTGCAGGAGCCAGATGCTGGCGGATCCCCCTGTGCAACAGGAGATGGCCACCAGGAACGCACCTGAACCAGGAAGAGGAAACCCCTTTCTCCTCCAGTGTCCCTCCAGCGCCCTCTGCTGGCGAAACTTAACACCTAGCAGCTGGCAAACAAGTATTTCCAGGGTCCAGCTTAATTAATTAATTATAGAACAACGAAGAGATATTGGGAGCTGAGAAGCAATAAATTGACAACTGGCACAGAAGGTGAAGGAAACTTTTCTAAATTACTAAATCACTAACTTTTTATCCACCATGGTGGAGGGAAGACCATCATTTTTTTTTTTTTTTTAGGGAAGACCATCTTTTTAATTTCTCTGACAAGATTATTGTCCTTTAAAGAGTTCACCAAAGAACTTGTAGCCAGAAACTATAAGGGGAAAATGTTATAAAGGTGTAGCAGATAATTAATAATTCTATTTTATTTTTCTGGATTTTATAATGTGTGTGGTATTTTTCAACTTAAAAAAATTTGTAACATATTTTTCTCATTCTAAATATTTACTTCCATTCCTAATATTGTATTTAGTTATTGTGTCTTTTTTCTCTATGAAAAAATGATGTTTTAAAATTATATATTTTAGAGTTCCCTGGTGGCCTAGTGTTAGGATTCCAGGCTTTCACTGCCGGGGCCCCGGTTCAATTCCTGGTCGAGGAACTGAGATAATGCAAGCCACACAGCGTGGCCAAAAAAATAAAATTAAAAATTATATATATTTTAAACGTTATTGCCTAGCAGCATTCAATAAATGTTTGCATGAATTAAGATATATCTCCCGCTCCTTTTACTACATTATAAATTCCTTGAGGGCAGAAGTAGGGTTAAACTCAGAGAAGAACATCCAATCTAATTGGATGGGGAACTCAGAGAGGTCATCCAATCTAATCTCTTATGGACAGGAAGGAAAACGAGGCCTATGGGGTAGGCCACCCGGGTGTCATGTTCAAACCCAGTGCTTTTACTATCCTTCCGTGTGTGTGTGTGTGTGTGTGTGTGTGTGTATGTGTGTGTTGGGGAAAGAGGGCAGGGATAGACAAGAGAAGTGCAGCCTGAGACCCTGCATCCCCGGGTGGCTGAGTCGGGCACCCGTCCACTCCCCTCCCCATTCTCGGCGCTGAAAAGTGTGCTGGGAGCAGAGCCCCAAGAGGCTGTTCTTCAAAAATGGGAGTGGTTGGGGACATGTAATCAAAGTCTTACAAAGGTCCTGACAATCCCAGCAGCAGGCTGGGCCAGGGTCATGCCGGTCGTCTCAAATGGGAAATCAACAAATCAAAAGGTATGAACTTTAAAAAAGCTTAATATTCTTCATTTTCACTCAAATTTTTGTACCAATTTATGTCTTCACCAACAAATTATGTAGAAGTGTATTTCCCAGTCCCCTCACCCTTGTCAACCTTGGATATTATCAACCTATGTCAGTCTAATAGCAGGCAAGTGATTTCTTTTTTTTTTTTTTTTTTTTTTTTTTTTGCGGTACGCGGGCCTCTCACTGCTGTGGCCTCTCCCGTTGCGGAGCACAGGCTCCGGACACGCAGGCCCAGCGGCCATGGCTCACGGGCCCAGCTGCTCCGCGGCATGTGGGATCTTCCCGGACCGGGGCACGAACCCATGTCCCCTGCATCGGCAGGCGGACTCTCAACCACTGCGCCACCAGGGAAGCCCCAAGTGATTTCTTATTGTGGTCAATTTGTGTTTAATTACTAGAGGGGTTGAACATCTCTTTAAATGTTCGTGGATCATCTTAATTGTTTTCTTTTTATGGTGAAAACCTATGGTTGTTAGTTATTGCTGGGTCCCTCTTTTATCTAAGTGCTTCTTTAAGCTTTTAAAAAGAGAAGTAGAGGGCAGATTCTACTAGTGGACGGCAACCTAACAGTAGATTACTGAGTATCACGCCTGCACATAGTAGGTACTCAATAAACCTGTGGCAAATTAATGGAAGATCATCAAGCAACCCGCTTGGTGAGGTGTGTAGGGTACTATACTGTCTTGCTTTTTTGCCCTCCTGATTGATTCCGAGCTTAGGTAGAGGAGTGAAATCTTTTCCTGCTTTTGAGGGGAGGGGAACCAAGGTGGAGATAAGATGTGATGGTCCAGTACGAACAGGTGGACTGAATCCTACTTGGCTTATGATTTATAGAGATGATCCCAGAAAATACACCAGGGAGGGTGTGGCTTTCAGAACATGGCACTTTTCGTTCTTGCTTGATGACAGACTCAGGTTCTGAATCTCGCCACAGAGAGAGCCCTAAACTCGGGATGATTCCAAAATGTGGCAAGGTGCTGTCTTCAAAGTTACCCCTCACAATTTTCAATCTTCCACCTAAAATTTTCCATCACAAGCTTAAAAGGATGCAACTCCAAATTTAGTGCAGCTATTAACATATTTTAAAATAAAACTTATGTGACTCTTGGCTATACATGCAGTGATATCTAAATACCATAGCAATTTGATACCCACCACTTAAAAATACATAAACACACATCTTTGGTCAATTCATCTTTGACAAAGGAGGCCAGAATATACAATGGAGAAAAGACAGTGTCTTCAGTAAGTGGCAGTGGGAAAGCTGGACAGCTGCATGTAAATCAATGAAGTTAGAACACTCCCTCACACCACGCTCAAAAATAAAACCAAAATAGCTTAAAGACTTAAATATAAGACATGACACCATAAAACTCACAGAAGAGAGCATAGACAAAACATTCTCTGACATAAATCATCAGTTTCCCAGGACAAAAGAAATAAAAGCAAAAATAAGTAAATGGGACCTAATCAAACTTACAAGCTTTTGCACAGCAAAGGAAACCATAAACAAAGCAAAAAGACAACCAACGGAATGGGAGAAAATACTTACGATGCGACAGACAAGGGCTTAATTTTCAAAATATACAAACAGCTCATACAGCTCAACATCAAGAAATGCAAACTACCCAATGGACATAAGACCTAAATAGACTTTTCTCTAAAGAAGACCCCCAGATGGCCAACAGGCACATGAAAATATGCTCAACATTGCTAATTATTAGAGAAATGCAAATCAAAACTACAATGAAGTATCACCTCACACCAGTCAGAATGACCATCACCAAAAAGTCTACAAATAATAAATGCTGGAGAGGGTGTGGAGAAAAGGGAACCTTCCTACACTGTTGGTGGGAATGTAAATTGGTGCAGCCACTGTGGGGAACATTATAGGGGTTCCTTAAAAAACTAAAAATAGGCTTACCATATAATCCAGCAATCCCACTCCTGGGCAAATATCTAGAAAAGATGAAAACTCTAATTCGAAAAGATACATGCACCCCAATGTTCATAGCAGGACTATTTACAATAGCCAAGACATGGAAGCAACCTAAATGTCCACCAACAGATGAATGGATAAAGAAGATGTGGTATATATACACAATGAAATATTACTCGGCCATTAAAAAGAATGAAATGATGCTGTTTGCAGCAACATGGATGGATCTAGACGTTATCATACTAAGTGAAGTAAGTCAGAGAAAGACAAATATCACATGATATCACTTAAATGTGGAATGTAAAAAAATGATACAAATGAACTTATTTACAAAACAGAAGAAACAGACTCATAGACATAGACAACAAGCTTACGGTTATCAGAGGGGAAAAGGGTGAGGGATAAATTAGGAGCTTGGGATTTAGAAAAAGAAAAGTAAATAAATAAATAAAATAAAAATATATAAGTTCTTCTTTAACTGTTCCTTTTTCTTCCTAAACTTGTCTTTCCAACCACTTCCCACATCTAACTTTATCCTAGTGTAATACATGCTATGTTTGGAAGTCTTTTATGAATTATTCCTATCAGGTTTCTCAGCAACATAAATATAAATTAAAATTTAAGGAAAGTTTATATCGCATGATCAGAAGTCTTTAAGTACTGAAAAGTTTCTTCTGGTTAGGGTTACCATTGCCATTATTAGTAACATGTATTTGATTAAAGCAATATATATGGGTTGCTAATTTTGGTAAATAATTGTTAAACATAAAAAAGTAAATTTTTATTGGAAATGCATCTCTTAATGAGGTTGTTTTTCTCTCCCAATCAGTTTATTTCTCTCTCTACTGGAATAAGATACATTAACATCAGATCAGTTCCTTTTTTTATTGTTATAGGTGCTGGTGCTGAGAAACTTCCACATAGATAAGTACAAGAGAAAGGAAGGGTATTTTTACAGCAATGCCGCAAAAGTTTTTGGACTCGAGTTACAAGCCAGAAATCATGCAGTGATCAGCAAGAAACTAACATAACATTGTAAAGCAACTATACTCCAATAAAAATTAATTTAAAGAAAAAGAAATCATGCCATGATCCATCATTAGCAATTCTTTGTAATGGTCTATCAGCTGATGATACAATCAGTTCTCGCGTCCTTCCTTGGTTCTGCGTGCTCCTGTGGTGTCAGCATCATCTTCCCTGGGCACTTATGCTGTCAGCCTGTGGCACCCCTCCGAAGTGAAGAGGAGATATCGATACTTCCCACCATACAGTCAGTGCGTGCTGCACTCAGTAATTTCACGGTGTGCAAAGAAAAAAGCTGACAAAATACTCAAACCCACTTTTCTGGGTAAGGTTTAGCTCAGCGGCCACCAAAGCACCTTCTGCCTGTTGGTTCCTGGGGATGTCTGTGCAGGTATCTAGCTTTTGCCCGAATCTCATTTCTGTTTTGACACCTGTGCTTCCTCTACACATCCTCACTGCATAAATTAGTTCCTGCTCCGCACTCACTAGAGTTTTCTTCTTGGTGACCACTCAGGCTGGCACATTTGCTGGAGCAGTTTCTCATTCTCATTATTTCTGCAGAAGGTGGACCCATCATTGTCAGAGCTCTGAGCCGCTGACAAGTCCCCTGCACCACGTTTCATCTCTGTGCTCTGAGCCTTGTGCTTTCTTACGCATCCACGCTTATGCCTTCGATTTCTGTGTGCGAGCACAGATGTCTCATAGTTATATCTCTAGCCAAGATCTCTCCTCTTTTAGTCATATTCTTCCCAGACATCCCTCTTGCCCATCTCAAAGACGTTTCCAAACTTAAATTTAATATCTCCAAAACTGAACTTTTGAGTCCTTCCAAACCTCTCCCTCCTAAAAACAAAAAACAGAAATGAAACAGGCCAGTTCTCTTCCAGGGCCTCCCATTCCCATTCAGTGACTGGTACTGCTGTCCACCCAGCCAGAAACGTGGGAGTGACCTTGACCCCTCTGTCCTGCCCACTTCCTGCAGCCCATCCCTTACAACCCCTGGAAGGTCCAATCTCTAGCTATGTCTTGGTTTGGGCTGTTCTTCTGCAGTCCTACCATGCACACTGGTTCTCACCATTTCAGTGGATTCTTGCTCCCAAGGGGCAGTCATGCTGGGCCCCACGAGGCTGGCTCATCCCTCCAACCTTGTCTGACATCATGCTTCCTTTGTTCTCTCTCTCCTCTAACCGCACTGTCTTACTTGGGGGGCTTCCTCCTGCCACAGGCTAATCCCCTTGTTGAAACTGAGTCCCCCTAAAACCGAGTTCCCTTACTAAGTTTATGACTAATCTCTATCCGAAACTTTATTCCCTTTGTTGTCCCACCCTTCTTCCCTTTCAGGACTGAGGAGTATCAAAGAAAAGGGGTGACTGAAGCCAAGCAGGACCCTGCAGGACCTTCCCTAGTACAAAAGTCCCTGTGCTCTGTGCTCTGAGCATCCCGGGACCTGCCTTCTTCCAGCAGCCTCTCCAGTCTGGTTGCATCTCCTGCCTGGCTCACCTCCCACACTGCAGCCTCTTTGGACTAAGGGGGTGTCCCTCTTGGTCAGACCCGCTCCAGGAGAGGCGGTCCCTTCTGGTCTGACACTCTCTTCATATTATGGGAAGGGCATGTATGGTTCCTAGCAAAGACAATGTGTATGTCTGTGCTCGTGTAATGTGTCCAGAATAGATTCATCTTGAAATTTATGGAGTAATCAGAGAACAGAAACTTCTAATAAGTGTTCCTAGGGAATTATTATAAATTAGTATATATTTACTAGGCATCTGCTGTGCTAGGCACTGATAGGAGAAAGAGAAATTTAAGATCAAGTCTCTCTTCCCTCAAAGAAGTAATACGTGCTTGTTGTCAAAATTAAAACAGTTCTGAGGTATAAAGAGTAAAAGTGAAAGGCCCTATTCGCTCCCTTCTCAATCCCTCTTGGTGAGATCTTTCCAAGCTGTTTTCAATGTTCTTAGAGGTAAATATACATGCATCTGTAAATGCACATACACACATACACCGGGTTTTTAATGGGACTATGCTAGACACATTGTTCTGTAACTTGCTTCTTAAGTTTTACACCTTCCCACGTTCTACATGCATATAGATCTACCTCATTCTTCTTAGTGGCTGCATCGTGTTTATAATAAGGACATACTATCATTCATTTAACGTTGTGTATTGATGGACATTTAGTTTAGTTCCAGTTTTTCCTTACTAGAGTCACATGCATAAGAAACTAACTTGTATAAATTCAACCACATGTGTTCAACAAACAGTAAAAACAAACAGAGGAACAAGGAAGCAGTAAAAACAATGAGTAAGCATGCGTGGTGAAGAACACGGGCTCTGGAGCCAGACTACTGGATTCAAATCCTTCTCTGCCTCTTAGTAGCTGGGCGATCTTGGCCAAGTTACTTAAGATCTCTGTGCCTCACTTCCTCATCTGGAAAACGGAGGTACTAATGGTGCTTATCTCATCGAGTTCTTACAAGGATTAAATGATTAACACGTGCAATGTGTTTAGAATAGCTCCTGGTGCATAGGGAATACTAAATAAATGTTAACTATCATTCTATTATTATTATTATTAATTATTTACAGAGTAGAAGGTATAGAGGAAGTTTTATTAAATATGGCTAACATTTATGAATTGGTTAACATTACTTCAAAATTATTTTGGCTAAAAGAAAGTGGTGGGGTGTACCTACCTTCCCTGGTCTGCAGCTCGAGGGACACTGCAAAGTTTGGTAAAATAAGTCCAAGTAAGTTCTTGTTCCCTTTTCTTTTTCACTTAGCTTTTGAACCAGGCAATGGTACAATTATAAATAATCTGAACAGTCTCTATAGTGTGACTTGTGATATAACAAAACTTAAAGATACCTTTCTGGATGTGTTTTAATAAACCCAGAGACACTGGGCTGAGCCTGCCTTGTGCTTTGGGTCTCCCCAGTAACAGTGCTGATTATACCAGACTTGCACCTGCTAATGCAGCAGGTAGGTGGGGGGGCTTCCCAGCAAGGGTGAGGAAGCCGGTGGATGGCACAACCAGGAGAAGCAGAGACACACCTGAACAGGTAAACAAACTCCTGTTGCTAAGAAGGCAGTAAATCAATCAATCCTGTAAATCTTGGGGCTGCCCCAGATCCTTCTAGTCAAGAATTATAATCTAGTTTCCACGGAGTCCAGCTGTGTTACCACGAGGCCCCACGAGGCTGAAGCTTCGGCTCTTCCTACACTCCCATGTGAACCATTACAGTAAATCCTCCATTATTTGAGGTTCCTGAGTGAGTCTGATCCTTGACCTCACAGGGTCTAATGCAGACACTAGCAAATGGTTTCATAAAAAAGAAAACATAGGGCTTCCCTGGTGGCGCAGGTGTTGAGAGTCCGCCTGCCAATGCAGGGGACACGGGTTCGTGCCCCGGTCCGGGAAGATCCCACATGCCGCGGAGCGGTTGGGCCCGTGAGCCATGGCCACTGGGCTTGCGCGTCCGGAGCCTGTGCTCCGCAACAGGAGAGGCCACGACAGTTAGAGCCCCGAGAAAAAAAAAAGAAAAAAGAAAATATAGCCAGTAAGCAAACACCAGAAGGTGTTGGCCCTGCTAGTATGAAACACATACTAACATCACAAGAGCCCCAAAATATCTCCTTCCTCCTCTTCAGCTCTCCTCCTCTCCCTGCTCCTTCTTTTTCCCTTGAAAAAGGCAGATTAAAAAAATACTATAGTATCTTATAAACTTTCAACGAGTAGTAAATAAGCCACAGGGATCTAATGCACAGTATAGTGAATACAGACAAGAGTATTGTACGATAATTATGTAATGTGAGAATATTGTGACAATGGCAATCATATTACAATATATAAATGTCAGTGTAACCTCCTGTACACAATGTTATATGTCAAATTTATTCAACAAAAAATTATAGTATCCAATTCTGGTGAGGGAGTAAAGAGAATGTATCAGTAAGTATGGAGAGTCTAAGATCTGTACCCTTTTATCTACTCATTCTACTTCTGGGAATGTCACTGAACAAAACAAAACAGAGCAACCAACAACCACAACAAAACCCCTAAGTATAGAAAAAGCTTTACATCAAAGATGAGCTTCAACACTGTGAATAGTGAATCATTAGAAACAACCTCGCCACTAGTTGTCTGCAATCAATATCCAGTTCCCTTGCTCTGTAATTATGATGGAATCCCTGACCTAGGTCAGCACATGGCTGTCAAAATTTATGACTACATTTCCCAGCCTCCCTTGCACCCAGGTGACCATGTGACTAAGTGCTGGCCAATGGAGATACAAGCAAAAGTGAGGATGTGGCTTCTGACTGAGGCTCCCCTACCCTCTGCCTAGAAGGTGGATGTAGTCGTGAGCCACCTGGGACTGTGCTGATGTGGGCAGCACCCTGGGGATGGCAGAGCAATGAGATGGAAAAAGCCTCTTTGTCTGCGCTGCGGAGCCACCATACTAGAGCTGGTCTGTTTGGATAAGAAAACTGTAAATTCAAATTTCCCTTTGTTTGTTGGCCATGCCACATGGCTTGCAGGATCTTAGTTCTCTGACCAGGGATCGAACCTGGGCCCCGGCAGCGAAAGCACTGCGTCCTAACCACTGGACCGCCAGGGAATTCCTCCCTTTGTTATTTTGAGTCTCTGTTCCAGCAGGCAAGTCTGCATCTAGCTAAAACACACATAAATCAACAGGAAACAATGGATTGGCATGTCCACTTGGTGAGATGTCAGGTAGCTGCTGAAATTAATTGATGAAGGTATGAAATAATAATAAAAACTCTTAAGATATATTAATTTTTAGAAGGATGAAAAATTTTACATGTGGATTGATGATTATATCTAAGTAAAGCTCTTATTAGAAAGAAAACATTGGAAATTTTACATTGAAATGTTAATAATGGTTATATTTTAGATAATGAAACATTGAAGGATCTGTATTTTTTCCTCTCTCACTTTATTATTTAAAATTAAAAATAATTTTTTATTTAAAATTTTTTGAAATGAAAAAACAAGAAAAAAATTGTTAAATAGTATTCCTAGGATCTTCCGGATATTGGGATTGGTTGCCTTAGGCTAGGCCGCCTGTGCAGGTAACACAGGCATTGGCCAGTGTCGTAGGAAGCATGGGGAAGACGCTCCCAGCAAAGACTGCCTCACAAGACCACCCCTGATTACAGCAATTCCATTACTGACACGCTCTTTACAGTAATTCCATTACTGGCTGCTATTTCATCCCCCCTTTGAGGTAACACACTAAGTGTCTGATACATTGGGATGAATCCCTTAATAGGCTGGAACAGCTTGGTAATTAGTGCTTGTGAGATAAATGGGCATGGGTGGGGGTGAGGAGGCAGATAGGGAAGAAAGGGAAAGTGGGAAACATCAAGAGATGGATGTCATCAACCTTAAGCTTTGCCTAAATGAGTTTTTGTTGACCCAGATGCTGCTGGCTGTCTACTCAATGTCCATTCTCTCCTTCTTCCTTGCTAATCGATTACCAGGTATTGTTTTTTTTTTTTGGTGGTGGGGGGGTGAGCAGTAATTTCCCGTCATGCCTTGCAACTAGTAGTGACGAGGTGACATTTTTTTCCTAATAAGTCAGAAGTGAGAGGAAGTTTAGGGGGTGGGGCTTCTGGACAAGCTACGGTTTTCCAGATAAAAATGGACAGAGTTGACCTACTTTTCATTCTTAGCCCTTCCCCCTTATTCTCATCTGGACCACAAACACAATGCCTGGAGGTACAGCTGACATCCCTTTGTTGATGGCATAAAAAAGTGTTAAAAAGGTAAGTTTCAGAAAAAAAGTAAAATCAGGCCTCACATTCAGATATAAAAATGAACATATGGGGCTTCCCTGGTGGCGCAGTTGTTGGGGGTCCAACTGCCGATGCGGGGGACGCGGGTTCGTGCCCCGGTCCGGGGGGATCCCTTGTGCCGCGGAGCGGCTGGGCCCGTGAGCCATGGCCGCTGAGCCTGCGCGTCCGGAGCCTGTGCTCCGCAACGGGAGAGGCCACAGCGGTGAGAGGCCCGTGTAACGCAAAAAAAAAAAAAAAAAAAAGAACGTATGTTAAACATTTTATTGAACTTATGAGGGAACTAGGCAGATGTTATAAGGTGCCCAGAAGCACAAATTCGTATGGAGTAAAGGAATGTTGAAATGAATGGAAAATGGAGGTAAAACTGGCTTTCCACAGGGTAGGAGGGAAGACACTTGAACCTTTACCTGAAAGGGCAGAATCTGCTTAGTTACAAACAGGAATTCTGCATTGCTATTAGTTACCTACAGTTAGTTAGAGTTGTGAAATAGCTTCCTGGGTCTGATCAGGTGGAAGGCTGTGTTAACAGATAATGGGTACTTTTCCATCAAAATACAAATGTTTTTCTCCAGAAGGAAGATTAAAATAACCTTCAGTGATGGTATCAGCTCTGGACTACAGACCTCTGGACTCCTCTGAAGGGAGAAAAATAAACCCCTATTTTCTTAAGTAATAATTGTTGGTTTCTGCTAAACGCACCAGGGAAGTCCCATCACTTTTACTTTTTAATTTACATAGTGGTCCATCAATAAATTGAATGTCCACTCTCAGGGGTTATAAAGCAGCTTGCAGCAGACCAACGTTCCCCCTAACAACTAGAAAAGCCAGAAAGAAACGTCAGAATCCATCTCTTTGAAGGCAGTGAAGAGCTGCTGAAGAGACAAGAACTGGAGGAGTTAAGACTCCAGAAAGCAGGGTCTTGCCTGGTGGCGCAGTGGTTAAGAATCCACCTGCCAATGCAGGGGACACGGGTTCGATCCCTGCTCTGGGAAGATCTCACATGCCGCGGAGCAACAAAGCCCATGCGCCATAACTACTGAGCCTGCGCTCTAGAGCCCACGAGCCACAACTACTGAACATGCGTGCCACAACTACTAAAGCCCGCGCACCTAGAGCCCATGCTCCTCAACAAGAGAAGCCACTGCAATGAGAAGCCTGCACACCTCAACAAAGAGTAGCCCCCGCTCGCCACAACTAGAGAAAGCCCGCGTGCAGCAACGAAGACCCAACGCAGCCAAAAATAAATAAATAAAATAAATTAAAAAAAAAAAAAACAAAAAGACTCCAGGGAGCAGAGAACCCCAGAGGGTGAGCAAATGTCTGCAGCCACTTTTATTTACCCTGAGGGCATCTGCCAATTCTGGACACAGGTATGAGGCTGAGGATCCAGACTTTGAATCCGCAGAGGGCAACTGCTGGGGACAGGCAAACAGCAGAGCTTTTGTAGGAGACCGAGTGGGGAATTCCAAGGACATGTGCCAGATTCTGGGCAACTCTGTATTTCAAGAAACTGAAATTTAAGTGGAAAGCCTCTGAAAAGCCGAGGAAGCTTTTGATAGACTTGCAAGGTGAAGATTTGCATTTGAGACCTGCTGGGGTGCTGATGGGGTGGGTCGCTGCAGAGCAAACTCCAGGCTCCCAGGTGGAAGTTGGAGACACAGAGGTAGACTGAGCCCTACCAGGATCTCAATGCAGCTGTGACTCAGTACAAGATTGGCTACTCTTCTCATTGGTCTCGTGGAGGAAGGGGTAAACCCTCCCTGGAGGATAATAACATTTGAAGCCTCTACAACTTTTTACAAGCAAAATTTGACATCTAGGGACTTCCCTGGTGGCGCAGTGGTTAAGAATCTGCCTGCCAATGCAGGGGACACGGGTTTGAGCCCTGGTCCAGGAAGATCCCACATGCCGCGGAGCAACTAAACCCATGCGCCACAGCTACTGAGCCTACGCTGTAGAGCCCGCAAGCCACAGCTACTGAGCCCGCATGCCACAGCCACGGAAGCCCGCGTGCCTAGAGCCCGTGCTCTGCAACAAGAGAAGCCACCGCAATGAGAAGCCCGCGCACCGCAACGAAGAGTAGCCCCCGCTCGCTGCAACTAGAGAAAGCCCACACACAGGAACGAAGACCCAACACAGCCAAAAATAAATAAAACAAATTTATAAAAAAAAAATTTGGCATCTAATAAAAAATTACTGGATATATGAAAAACCAGAGAGAACAGACAATAGAAACAGATCCACAGTTAATCCAGATACTGAAGTTACCTGACTTTAAAATTACTACGGTTAACATGTTCAAGAAAATAGAGGAAAAGATGGAGAATTTTACTTGAGTATTGAAATCTGGAAAAATAAATCAAATGGAAGCCCTAGAGCTAAAAAGTACATTAAATAAAATTATGAATTCAGTATATTAGACACAACAGAAGACAGGGTTTTAACCACTGGACCGCCAGGGAAGTCCCCCTCTGACTTTATTTTTAATTGTCTTGCATAATATGTGATTTATAAGGAATTAAATTTTAAAAAAAGTATTCTAGCATTCCACAGAAGTTTCTCAAACTGTAAGCCTACAGCAATGATTAGCTACTTTCTTGCCTCCATAGTCACCTTAGTTTTAATTCATCCCTAAATTTAAATCACAAAACAAATGTATATAGAATTCTTTTTAACTTTAAAAATGGATTAAACAGTAGAACACAGATTACCCAGAACTTAATTCAATAGTATTGATACCATGGTTTAATTTACTTCATCATCTCTGCCCTTATTTTATTTTATTTTTCAAAGTTAGCACATTGCCTACGTACGCATCTTTTGGGAGACAGATGAATGGGGTACTTGTGTTAAACATCTGGGGCCAGGATATGTCAGAGATTCAAAACCAGGACACAGAACATGAGGGCTAAATGCTTCTAGAATGATTCTACCCGAGTCACAGGTGAGCAGGTCAGGTCCTTTCTGATAGTACCTGACATCTATCCTCCCAGCCCATGTTTCCTGAGCCTCGGAGTAACTCTCATCTGATATCTTCATAACTTCTTTCAGCTTCGATCATTTTCAAGGGTGAATGAAATTATGTATTCCCAATCAGATGGGAACAAACCTCCCCCTCCACCTGCTTGTTTTCTCTGTTCCTTCCACATTCCTCTCATCCAGCCAAGATGCTGAATAAAATGACCATATCTCCTAATATCAGTGAGACTGAAAACTTATCAGACTGAAAGTATGAATCATCATTCAAATTCCCCCCAAAATTCTAGTTTATAACCCCTCCTCGGAAATTCCCACTTATAAATAGAAAAATCAAGAATGAAGTTATTTTCTTTTTAAATCCATTTCTCCATCTATAAAAAAATTAGTTTACCACACAACTTAACCCACTGCACGTATATTGTTCTGATCCAAGCAACTATAAATAAAGCTGAACTGCCAAAACTTCCTATTTCTTTTCATTTTTTCTAGCAAGAATTGGTAACATTTAGCATTAAATTTCACTGTCATGCAAAGGATGTTTAAGGATTTTCTGGTTTTACTCCACCGGAAGTAGGATCAATTATGCAGAAGTCCCCTGATTCTCTATCACCACAAAATCCACAGCAACCAAAACACATACACAAATTAAGAAGAATTCTTCATCTCAAGAAATTGCAGTTGAAGCCACTAAATGTAAGAACAACAGAAAAGAGGCAGATTAATAAAATACAGTAAGAACCATAAAAGTTGAATTATGCACTTTCATCTTGAGATATACTGCTATATCGCCCTCTTAAGAGTTGGACCAATTTAACCTTCCACAAGTAAGGTATGAGGGTGCCTATTTCCACATAGCCTTGTTATCATAGCATGGTATCCAATTTTTTTTCAGTCTGAGAGGTAAAAAGTGGTATTTTGGTGTAGTTTTATATTTAGTATCTCATCATGAATGAGATGAGTAATTTTTTGTATGCTTACAAACCATTTATATTTCCTTTTCAGTGAATCATATTTTAGTAGCTTTTGCCCAGTTTTCTATTTTGGTCTTTTTCTTATCAAATTGTGAGAGTTCTTTATGTACTAAAGAGATTTGTCTCTGATGTGAACTGGCAATATTTTCCCCCGTTTTGCCATTTGTCTTTCGCCTTGACTAAGAAGTCGATTTGGCCCAAGGTAAAGAACTTTAATTTCAAAGCTTTCCTAAGTGTTTGTGTACTCAAAGGAGGCTACGGAGGTAGGAGACTCTTGTTTGGAAAGACACAGACACCTGCCTGCTTCCTATGCCCTGTCAGGGCCGTGGGCAACGCCTGCAGGTCAGTGGAGGAAAAAAGGGAAGGGATGTTGCTCGCATGGTGTGTGCAGAGTCCTCCCGGTGGGGGCCAGGAACACTGGCACACACGGCACCTTTGGGAACACGTTTCTCTGCCCGAAGATGGATTTAGGCGCACATCCCACCCGAGGCTTCCCCAGAGAATGGGAGGGCACCAGGAGGGGGGGGGTCGTGTTTCCCTCTCCTGGTGGAGGGTGTCAGAGCGTGTGCAAAGCCTCTTTCAGACCATCCGCGGCTCCTGGTGTGATTCTAGACCCAACACATCCATTTTGGGAAAGGTGATGCAGGGGCTACTCGTGTCCTGGGGATTGTCCCGGTGTAGTGAGAGGACCAGATCCTAGCGCACAGTTTCTCCACGGTGCCCCAGCGGGCAGCAGTACTGTTGTCCCGGGTGAGGTGGGGGCCAGGTAGCTTGCCCAGGTACCCAGGGCTGGAACCGGCTGCCGGGTACCGGGCCCAAGCTCTCAAGCCCCAGCCCTCGGCAGTGCTAGAGCGGGTCCAAGGAAGGGCCTTGGGATTCGCAATGTAAGGGCCAACAGCCTCACCGGAGTAAACTTTCTGGGGTCTGAGACGGACTCTAGCTTCCATTCCTGGGTCCTGCCAAGAGAGGGTGTAACCATCTCTCAAAGCTTGGCCAGGACCTGTGCTCAACCACCCAGGCTCTGCTCTCGACCTCTGAGCATTTCACACAATGCCCTCAAGATTTTATGCACCCTTGTATTTTTGTTTTTTGCTTTTTGGCCGCACCACGTGGGATCTTAGTTTCCCGACCAGGGATGGAACCCGCACCCCCTGCACTGGAAGCGCAGAGTCCTAACCCCCTGGACCGCCAGGGAAGCCCCTGTGCACCCTGGTCTTATTTCCTCACCTAGACATCCGACATCGGCCGCGCAGAGGTTTACGTGTATTGACCACATCCGACGGCAGAGCACTTCGGCAGCAGGCGGATCTCCACAGATCTCGTCGCCGACAGCGTGTGGGGACCGGGTCAGGAGGGCCAGCAATGAGCGGAGAGGCGCGAGGGCAAGGGACTGGGAAGTTCACCGAGGGGAGGCCCCGGCGGGGTGATGGACGGCGGGATGAAAAGCCAGACTTTAGGGGGAACATCAAATCTGGCCCAGCCTGGCGGGGTGGGGGGGGCGGACCCAGCTGCAGAAGGTCCAGACTCTCCCTCGGGGGAGAAAAAGGGACTTCCTGCCAGGTGCTCTGGCCTCTTTCGAGGTTTCTGGAGAAACGAAGCCAGGCTCCATTTCCTCTGAAGTCAGGCAAACCGGGCCGGGCCAGCAGTCCCGCCCTGACAGTTCCTCAACCCTCAGAGGCTAGGCCGGCGGTTTCCCCAGCTCCCGGCTGAGGCCCGCAGCAGCTAGCCGCCCGAGTCTTCCCGCCAGCCCCGCCCCCGCCCCCGCCCCACAGCACGTCCGGGGTGGGGTCTTCCCCCCAGCTCCTTCTCGCCCTTCCCTCTGCCCGCCCACATCTTCCTCCAGCCTCCAGCCAGCGTCCTCGCCCCAACCCCGCCCCACCCTTGTCCCGCACTCCCGCCACCCCCGGTCCGTCTTATCCCCGCCCACAGCCTACCCACAACCCCGCCCCCACATTAGCCCCGCCTACAACCCTGCTTCGCCGCCGCGTGGGGGCGGGGCGGCCCGGCGACAGAGGCTGCGGGGGCGGGGCCGGCCTCACCCGGAATGAAAACAAACGGCGGCCGCCGGCGCATCCGGGCATTCGGCGGGTTACGGTTGGCGCGGCGGTGGCGCAGGTGAGTAGACGGTGGCCGAACGTCCAGTCCCAGACCCGGGTCTCAGCCACGCCGCCTGGCGCCCCCGGTCCCCCGGCGCGACCCCGACGCCAACCCCGTGTGGGTCAGGCGCGACCGCAGCGGCGGGAGGTGGGCGCCCTGCGCGGAGGCTCGGCCGGGACTGGGGTCGGCGGGCCGGGGCTTCAGGTCGCGCCGGCATTTCGCCGCGCCCTAGGTTTGCTCTGTGCTGGGCTGAGGTACTGGGTACTTAAAAAGAAGATTGAATAGTGTCTTTGGAGGGAGAAAGAGAAATATATGTATATATTTAAATTAATTAGCCATACAAAAAGCTTGAGTCATATAACACTGTAATTCCAGATATGCCATTTGGGATTTATTTGCAAAGACAAATTTTCTTTGCTGTTTAATGAGAAAACACTTTATTTTCTCCAGCCTTGACGATCTGATTCTATATTTCTCAACTCTTTCCCATACTCTTATTTTTTAATACAAGATTCTTGTAATAGTCTGCCTAAGAGAAAAATTAATGTATTTTGAATGAATATATAGATAGATAGATATTTGAAAAGCTCTGGGGAAAGGTAGCGTTGATCGATTATTACAAAAGTGAAAGTGAAATTTTAAAGGAACGTTTTATACCTTTTCGCTTTCAGTTTAGAGCAGTAGTGCTAATGAATTTCTGCTTTTGGTGGGGTGCTGTGTTGCCGAACATTGTATGGCATCCATGAAACGTTCAGTTCTCCAGTTAAAATCGGAAACTGATTTATTAAACCTTTTTCCATTTTGGTTTAAAATATGTATCCTCGTTTATTCGGTTGTCTGGAAGTGAAGTTTTGTAAGTTTCAAGACAGTGGTGTAATCTTTTCTCAAACATAAGTGGTGGTTCATAGACCCTCCTTGCTGTTTATTTGCTGGTTGGGTGGAGTGTGGGCCGCACACTAGGTTTAGGAAATCCCTTGAGACTTTGGTCAGGTAGCTACTTGGATGCCAGAGGGCTGTGCATTCAGCCTTCCAGATAGCTTGGCTCCAGTAAATGGCCCTCTCCCCACAAGTGATACTTTCGTGGGAATTTCTGAACATTTATCAGTAGAGAACTAACTTTGTGTAGTGGTCCTGTAAGTTATTTGTGTTTGGAAAGCTAATGCTCGTAAGTGCTAATATGCTTTTCTGTGTGAGAAGCAGTTTATTAGTGCTTGAAAATCTGGGGTTCTTTTGTAGGTTACCTGGATGCACACAACCCCCTCTTTGATGTGTTTTTTTTCTTTATCCCTTTTCTCCCCGCTATCCTGATTACCCTCTTTCTTAACTCCAAATTGATATAAAATAGATTTGAACTTTCTTTTAAAACACTTGCTTATGGAATACATTTAAGTTCTCAAACTTGATTTAAAAATCGGGTGACTTGAGTTTTGGGGAGTGTGGAATACAGGCCCTGAATAAAAAAAAGAAAGTTACTTATCTAGGTTACATTAACTCTTACATATTTTTTCACTCTCTGGAATGTGTCTTCATCCTTCAAGAGTAATAACTTTTGACTTTTCTTAACTGCTTATCTGTTTTGGCTGTACTGCCCCTGTCAGCTGTTTGATTCTCTAGCAACCTCACTCACCCCTTTGAATTGGTGTGCTAGTGAAGGCTGAGTAGACAGCTCCATTGCTGTGTGTGATTCTTTGGGAGAGAGTAGTTACATGCACAGGACAGAGAAACAGCAAGGGATTTAGTGATAGAAGGCAGAATCCAATGGTCCAGTGTTGTAGGCAGAAGTCCCAGTGCTAGTTATGGTGCTGCCTAATTTTGCATCCTTGATTGAGTCATTTTACAAACTTGGGCCTTGGTTTTCTCATCTGTAAAATGATGACCCAGCCAGTATTGATTGGAATAGTATATGTAGATTTGCTTTTATGCTTTATCACAAAGTAGCATGCATAACTTTCTAGTATTGTAAACACTAAATTTTTAATTTAAAAAATTCAGATATAGAAAATATTTATTATGGATAGTTCATGGTTCAAGCTAGCTTTTCTTCATGTTTACCTGCCAAGGTGATTGGTCTTTTTTGTTGAAATAGCCAACATACAGGAGAATTGATAAGCTCTGCATCAAATTGTTTAAGTTCACTACTTTAGGGATTTATCTTATCTTTTCTCTTAGAGAATAATAGCAGGTTAAGAAATAGAAAAGTGTAATAAACCTTGCTACATATTAGCAACTTTGAAATATGTATTTTTATGCAATGTATATAATTGCATATGTAATACATATTTCAGTCTGTATGTAATATATATATCTTTTAGAGAAGCCTGGAGCTAGTTAAAACCTAGTCTAAAAGTAATTTAGACTAAACTGGAGGAGGAGTGGAGGAGACCTCTGCTTACTCTAGAAAACCCATCAGTGTATTAGGTAAGTTATAAAACACTTTGAAATGTGGCATGGGGTATCAGTGATGTACTGTTTTGCTTTCAAGGATGGCGCAAAAGAAATATCTCCAAGCAAAATTGACCCAGTTTTTAAGGGAAGACAGAATTCAACTCTGGAAACCTCCATATACGGATGAAAATAAAAAAGTTGGTTTGGCATTGAAGGTATTTTCCTTTTAAGACATTAATAATTAGTAGTGTTGTAAGTCTCCTTGGTAAGTAAGATTCTGAAGTCACCAGAAATTGCCAGGCACAACCAGGTAAACCTTTGGCATAACCAAAAACATGAGTGAAAAGCAGGTCCCACATTTTATTAGCAGTTGGCAAGCTTATTTTTATTTTAAAAGATTTTATTTATATGAGAATGGTATCTAATTATTTTGGCATATATCATTTCTAATACCTTCATGATGTTACCTAAGTTTATTAATCTGGGCGTTCCTGCTAGCAGGGCAGTTCCAGTTGCCAGAAGCTTAGTGTGTGACCTGTTCAGGGTTAGTGTCCTGGTGGGTTCTCAGCCCTCCTTGCTACTGTGGTCTGCTGTAAAACAGTGCTTCCCTCCCCCAGCTTTGTTTACACTATGGCTATCTGTTCATTTTTCCAAAATATATTTTCCTAATAATTATGCCTTGGTTTTTTATGGTATCATCAGAAATGGCATCATTTTACATAAGTGAAACTTCTAGAAATTGAAGTTTGCCTGCCTTTCGAAGCTGAGGAACGTTAATCATTTTTGATAGAAATCTATTATATTGGAATATCCTAGAATGTACTTCTCTGTTTTCTCAGTCTGAGTATATTGAGATAAACAGTGTAACATTTATCAAGGACTAAGGATTGTCAGGAGGGCATCAAATTGTCCTGTGTTGTGACACAATGACGTGCTTGGGAGGTGATAGTGATAGCTGTGTCAGGGTCTTAGGGTTTTCCTGTCTCTCTTGTTCCTGACAGGACTCACTTTTTAGTTTTTGCAAACCTTCTGATCTTTCTTCCGAATTTGCTTGTTATAATTTCTTGGCTTAGAAGCTAGGTGTGGCATAATAAGAAAGCTGCTTTCTGTCCCCAGTTCCTGGCACGGAGCTCCTAAAACCCTTGGAAATTCCCGAGTGGTAAGGGTGACAGGGGCATCTTTTGTTCTAAGAGGCAGCTCTTTGGAGAGAGCTTCAGGGTGGGGCTGCTCGCCTAAAATACCAGACTTTGATTAGAAGCTTGGAACTTTCAGCCCTACCCTCCAGCCTCTGGTGAGGGCAGAGGGCTGGAGATCAAGCTACTCACCACCGGCCAGTGATTTTATCAATCGTGCCTACATAATGGAGCCTTCATAAAAACCCTTAAATGATGGATTTGGGGAGCTTCCAGATTGGCAGACACGTCCCTGTGCCAGAGAGTAGCACACTCCAGCTCCACAGGAACAGAAGCTCCTGCTCTCTGAACCCTTCCAGACTTTGCCACATGTACATCTCCATCTAGATGTTCATTTGTACTCTTTATAATAAACTGTAATAATAAGTAGAGCATTTTCCTGAGTTCTGTAGAGTTGTTCTAGCAAATTACCAAGCCTGAAGGGGTAGGGGTTGTAGGGACCCTTGACTTTGTAGCCAAGTCAGACAGAAGTGTGGGTAACCTAGTGCCTGAAATGAAGGCAGACTTGTGGGATTGAGCCCTTAGCCTGTGGAGTCTGCCTCTAACTCCAGATCGTTAATGACAGAATTGAATTGAGTTGTAGGACATCCAGTTGGTGTCAGAATTGGTTGGTGTCAGAAGGGGGAAGAAAACCCTCACTGAGTAATTATGTTTATGTTTTCTAGAGAATTACAGAAAGTTTCGGGTTTTTTAAATTTTATTTTATTTATTTAATTTTGGCTGTGTTGGGTCTTAGTTGCTACGCACGGGCTTTCTCTAATTGCAGTGAGCGGGGGCCACTCTTCTTTGTGGTGCACTGGCTTCTCATTGTGGTGGCTTCTCTTGTTGTGGAGCACGGGCTCTAGGTGCGCGGGCCTCAGTAGTTGTGGCCCACGGGCTCTAGAGCGCAGGCTCAGTAGTTGTGACGCACAGGCTTAGTTGCTCCGTGGCATGTGGGATCTTCCCGGACCAGGGCTCAAACCCGTGTCCCCTGCATTGGCAGGCAGATTCTTAACCACTGCGCCACCAGGGAAGTCCTCTGATCTGTTTTGTAACTTATGTGTATCATGAACATCTCCCCTATTATAAATATATACTTACACCGTCGTATAACCTGACTTGTTCTCACAAGTTAGGAAAATTAGAATGTTCTCTGTTTGTGTTTTTGGTTTTTTTGTCCCCACCCTTTCGTGGTATTGAACAGTTCATTATTCCTTAAAATAATTGTGTATATACTGCAGTCACATAAGTCACAGCCCACCTTGCTTTTCCCCCCTAGTGTAATCCCAACTGGTCTTACTTTCTCTCTTGGGCCTATTTTCCTGTCCTTTCCTGGTTTTGATGTTTCCCTGGGTCCTCTCTAAACTCTACACCTCTCAAGATGTCAAGCCACAGTCTGGATTTCACTATAACAGGGGTGACCACCACTCATTAGTTATTTTGCCTTAGAGTCCCACGTGCACTGTTCTGTATTATACTTTTTTTTTTTTGAGCTGGTACTGTATTGATCTGTGTTTTTAAATTTTTCTTTATAGGACCTTGCTAAGAAGTACTCTGACAAGCTAGAATGTTGTGAAAATGAAGTAGAAAAGATAATAGAAGAAATACGTTGCAAAGCAGTGGAGCGTGGCACAGGCAACGAGCACTATAAAGCAACAGGAATTGCTACGATCGAAGTCTTCTTACCTCCACGGGTAAAAAAAGTGAGTAGTTTCCCCAAATTTACATGGTTACTAATACTTAGTTAACTTAGTGATGTGATTAAATAAATGATGAGTTCTTTTTGAAGATACAATCCAAAGATAAAATTCTTTTCAGTTACTTTACATGTTGAACATTTACAAACTTAAAAGTCAATTTTATGGATTCTTAAGCTGGACCGTTTACAAAGTAGTCTGGCCTGCAGGCTTCACAGAGCTGTGCTTCAACATTCTTACATTTTCTAGAGTTTGAATGAACATTTAGCAAAAATGGGGAATAAAAGATTACTTCAGATTTTCTAAAACTGTGTAGGACACATCACAAAGGAATTCGTCTTTTTTTTCTATGCCAGTGGAAGCCAGAGGCAGAGCTGAGTGCCCAAGCAGGGCCACCGTAACCTGGGCCACCTGTGTCAGGGCCGCGTCCTCAGTAGTTGAAGTCCAGAAATGTTACTGAGGCAGGGCACCCAAGGGTGCCTCTTCAGACTGATCAATGTTAATTATTCTCAGAAGAAATGAAAATAAGCGCGTGTAAGAGTTACCATATGACCCAGCTCTTCTACTCCAAGAGGAATGAAAACTATGTCTACACGAAAACTTGTACATGAACGTTTGTAGCAGCTCAATTCACAATAGCCAAGAGGTGGAGACAACCCAGATGTGTGTCGGTGGATAAATGGAGTGCACGCATACAATGACTATTATTCAGCCATAAAAAGGAACGAGGTACCGACACTCTGCAACATGAATGAACCTCAAAAACATTATGAGAGAGGCCAGACACAAAAAGCCACAGATTGTGTCGTTCCGTTGATAGGAAATATCTAGAGTAGGTGAATCCATAGAGACAGAAAATATGTTCATGGTTGTCTGTGGTGGGGGAAGGGGAGGGCATAGGAGGTATGGCACATGTTTGGCTGGGGAGATGGTGAAAATGTTCCGAAATTCGATTATGATAACGCTTGTCTAACTCTGTAAATATACTAGAAACCATTGACTCTTATACTTTAGACAGGGAACTTTAAGGTATGTAAGTTACCTCTCTATAAAGCTGTTAAAATTTTCTAGGAAAAACAAAGAGCTTTATTAGAAGAAGGAAATGATATATGTATCTATCTCAGAATGCCAGTTTGGGAATTTAAAGGGCAGTATGTATATACAGGACTCTTCATTGCTAGTATCAAGTACCTGGGAAACCAGACCACCAGTCAGAAAGCTGATTGGTGAGTATGAAATCAGAGCAGATGATTTGCATGGTCTCATAGGTGTCACTGGTGGTCCCGTATTTTCCTCTGAAGCCCAGCCATCCGAGAAGGAAAGGTTCCAGGAACATGTCTTGCTGCTCCCTCCTCACTGGGAGCGCCGAAGGGACTATCTCTTTTGCTCACTGAGGTGGCCCTAGTGCCAGAGGTTGTGGGATGGGTCCTTGTGGAGCAGAGGCCAGCTCCCTTGAGTAGACAGGGGACAAACCCCACTGAGCAGCTGACCTTCCCCCAGAGACTGAAGCCCTGCCTGTGCTGCCACACTGCTGCCCCCTTGAGGACTTCCGGGTCACAGGGTCAGCACACGTCAGGTTTTGTTCAATAGCTTCATGCTAGGCATGCGAGTATTTACATCATCTGATATCAACCTGTCTGGTTTTATAGGCAGAATAACAGCTCCAAAAAGTGTCAAATTCAAGTGCATTCTATTTGTCTTATTTTTAAATAGGATAGGAAAAACTTGTTGGAGACCCGACTGCATGTCACTGGCAGAGAACTGAGGTCTAAGTAAGTATCTGTGTGCCCTGTGCCCCAGGTGCTCTCTTTTACACCCGCTCATTTGATCCTCCCTGGCCATCCTGTAAGAGAGATGGGGCAGGTTTGATTATCGTCACTGAATGGAGGGGAAAATTGAGGCTTTGAGGCTGAAGGACTTATTCAGGCTCACACTGGCATTTAAGGGCAAAGTGAGAACTCAGGACTTGCAGCAATCTCTTCACTTCCTGGTGTAACTTGAGATCAGGTGGGAACTCTGGATGCATGTACTTGCTACGTGTTTGAATCAATGAATGAGTGATAGAAATAGGAGACAGCCTGATATTGGCCAGATCATTAGTTTTGAATTTTATTCCTTAGTGCACTAATAGCTTGCTGTGGTGTTCAGTGAAGTATTTCAGCCAGTTTCAGGCTGTTGGCCCATTTGTAAAAAGAAAAAAAATACCTGCCTGTCACATACCAGTGAAAATCTAACTTTTGAGACCTGGTCAATTACTTCATCTACTTGTGTATTTTTAACTGGTAAGTATTTTGAATACCTCCAGAGATAGCCAGTCAGTGTTTCTTAAAGTGATTTTTCTCATTTTCTTCTTTGGTCTACATCAGGGCTGTTAGGGATGGATTCAGGAAGCATCATTCATTCAACACACAATGAGCAGAAGATTGTATGGAACAACTCCCCCTATTATGGGCTCCTCCAAGGAGACCGCAGAAGGTATAGAGGATGGCTTTTCTCCTGACATGCAGCTAGGGCCCTCCTGTTCAAACAGATACACAGCACCAGTGGTCTCTACTTCACAAGGAACCAAATAGTAAAACAGATAGTTTACAAAAGGACACTGTCTCTGACACAGTTTCAAATAACCATCTAGTAAGCTGACATTATCTGAAGTAATGTTGTGAGTCAGTAAATTGGAATACTCGGTGTTTCTGAGAAGAATGTATAAAATAGCTATCATGATTAAAATCTATTTAATGGATAATAAATAACAAATTTGGTTACCTATAGTTTTCGGGTTTATTTTACAGGATAGCTGAAACCTTTGGATTTCAAGAAAATTATATCAAAATTGTCATAAATAAGAAACAACTTCAACTAGGTATGTTATGGCAAAGTATGCAGAATTTTTAAATCAAGTCAATAGAGAAATAATGACTTTGTATCTTTTTTTCTCACTCTTCCTCTGTTCAAAAATTTTGGGTGGCTTTATCACGTATATAATGCAAAACCAATTATTTTAGAGTTTACTAAAATAAAAATGTAAAGCAGGAAGCAACTTTTCCAAAGATACTCAGTACAGGTCTGGTGAAATGTTACAGAATGGAAGTCTAGGCGTGCTCAAAGTAAAATAGAGTTTCTAGTAAATTCTCCCTGAGGGAGAAGAACTAAAGCTGAGTGAAGACGGGGAGGAGGCTGCGGTGGGGAGCGCTCCAGACAGAGAGCCTCATGTTACAGCTCCATCGTGTGAATTCGAGGGATTGAAAAGGTCTAATACGGCCGAGTGTAGTAGGTGAGCGGAGGGTAGCGCTTCTTAAGGATGGAGGGCCAGGCAGTGAGGCCACATTGTAAAGATTATAGTGGTGCTTCTTAACCAGGGGTGATTTTGCCACCCAGGGGACATTTGGCGATGTCCGGAGACATTTCGGGTTGTCATGACTTGGTAGCAGGGGGCCAGGAGAGGTTGTGCTCATAACAGTTAATGGGAAGAGACCAGCAGTGGTGCTGAACATCAAGGCACTGAACGGTCCCCACGACAGAGACTTAATGCAGCTCACGACGCCAGTAGTGCTGCTGAGGAACCCTGGACTTGAGCCTTACTCGGTATTAGAGGGCTTCTCTCTAGAGAGGTGGGAAGCCATTGATGCTGGGGAGCAGACACAATTATATTTGTGTTTCAAAGATCACTTTGGCTGCAGTAGGGGAATGGATGCGAAGGAGACACGAATGGCCTTGGGAGACCAGTTAGCTATTGCAGCAGTTCGGGCAAGCACTGTAGTCTGTTTGGTTTCCATTAGGTTCCTATGGCCTACGGAGAGTCAGGTTCACATCCCAGCCTGATGTAATGCAGCCTTCACAGCCTAGCCCTAGTCGTCCTTTCCAGCATCACCTCTAGCCATTTCCTGTTATCTGTTTTAGATATCTTTGCAATGTTTGTCATCGCATCTCTATGTTAATTAGTTTGTGGTATCCTTCATTAGGCAGAAATCCTTGATTTTGATGTTATCAAATCCATCAGTTTTTCACCTTATTGTTTGTGCTTTAAGAAGTTCTTTCCTCAAGCCCAGGGCTGCATGGATAGTCTCACCAGAGGTTTTTGTTTGTTTGTTTGTTTGTTTGTTGTGGCTTTAAAATCTAGTAAGATGGGCTTCCCTGGTGGCGCAGTGGTTGAGAGTCCACCTGCCGATGCAGGGGACGCGGGTTCGTGCCCTGGTCCGGGAGGATCCCACATGCCGCGGAGCGGCTGGGCCCATGAGCCATGGCCGCTGGGCCTGTGCGTCTGGAGCTTGTTCTCCGCAACAGGAGAGGCCACAACAGTGAGAGGCCTGCGTACCGCAAAAAAAAAAAAAATCTAGTAAGATGAGTCTCCCTCTTGGCTCTTCTTTATCATGGTAACTTGGCCATTGATGGATCTTTCTTTTTCTTTTTTTTTTTTTTTCTTATTTATTTTTGCCTGCATTGGGTCTTCGTTGCTGCGCACGGGCTTTCTCTAGTTGCGGCGAGCGGGGGCTACTCTTCGTTGAGGTGCACAGGCTTCTCATTGCGGTGGCTTCTCGTTGCGGAGCATGGGCTCTAGGCATGCAGGCTTCCGTAGTTGTGGCTCGCGGGCTCTAGAGCGCAGGCTCAGTAGTTGCGGCGCACGGGCTTAGTTGCTCTGCGGCATGTGGGATCTTCCCGGACCAGGGCTCGAACCCATGTCCCCTGCGTTGGCAGGCAGACTCTTAAACCACTGTGCCACCAAGGAAGTCCTCTATTTTTCAATATAAATGTTAGAATGGTTGTCGAGTTTCTAAATATATATATGTGTACGTATATGTACGTATGCATATGAATGTGTGTCCAACTAGAGTTTTTAGAAATGTGTTCAAATTTATATGCTTATAGTTCATAATATTATTTTGGTATTTTATAATGTTCACTATCTATAGTTACCCTTTTTCGTTTTGTTTGTTGTTTTTTTGCATCTTTGACTTAATTTTTGTTAGGTTTGTATATTTGATTAATTTTTTTCATAGAGCCAGCTTTTGATTTTGTTCATATTCTCTTTCATTCTGTTCCATTAACTTCTACCTCTGTCTTTATTCCCATTTTTTATATGAGGATGTGGACAGTAAGTGGTTCACTCAGGGCTATAGAGTTAAGAAGGGATGGAACCCAAGGTGTTTGTTTTTACCCACTTCAGTAAATTACCTCTCACAGTGCGCCACTGCACTCTGGCCTCCAGTCCATTGCTGAGAACTGGATTATATCTCCAGCTAGAGGGTGGGAGATATCACGTCTCTCTCTGTAGTAGATTCTCAAACAGTTGATTGCTTTAGTTTGATCTTATGATGATTAATTTAGTCACCTCATTTTCCCTGGCTGATTTTAACCAGTGCTTAACAATAACATAGGTAAACAGCCAAATTTAAACATCTTCTTACCGATCATGTGGCATGGTGGTTTGCAAGTGCTGACGCAGGCTTAAGAATTCCATTTAACATAGAAGATGGCCTATTACCCAGTAAATTTAATGACTCTTTTTATAACATGCATTTCTGATTTTGACAGGGAAGACACTTGAGGAACAGGGAGTGACCCACAATGTAAAAGCTATGGTGCTCGAACTAAAACAGTCTGAAGAGGATGTGAGGAAAAACTCCCAGGTTGAAGAAGAAGAGCAGAATGAAGCCAGACTAAAAGAAAAAAGAATTCAGAGGACTAAGAGAGGCCTGGAGATACTGGCAGAGAGAGGTACACAGAGCTTCAGACTTTCGCTCAAGTCCTCAAAGGTGGCAGCAAATCACGCAGCAAATGGGCGGGAGCGTGCATGGGAGGGGAGTATCACATTTCTTGTTGGCCTTTCTTCCCCTACAGTCTAACATTTTTAATGTCACCATCATTGCTTTTTAACATTGAACTAATGGAGTTCCTTTTGGTTTTGTTGCAGCTGAGATGGTGGTGGATCCAGAAACCACACCATACTTAGACATAGCTAACCAGACGGGCAGATCAATCAGAATCCCTCCATCAGAAAGAAAAGTAAGTACTGTAAGATTTATGGCTTGTTCTTTGATCTGCTGTCAGAGCAGAAGTGGTTTTCTATTTGTTTTATCTTGGAATGTTATTATAAAGGATTAGAAACAGCTTTCAGTCTCCAGCTCATAAACAGAGAACATGACCATATGATGACCGCTGCATCTGGCCGTCTCCCTGTGAGTTTCAGTGCCTGAGTACAGAACGGCAGGACCTCACTGTCCTGGAGCAGTGGCTTCCTGTGGCAGTGTTTGTTTTGCTGTAGTTCATTTTACTTGGGGGCCTCATTCCCTAAGGGATGGATCAGAAGGGGAGGCTGGGGTGCTAGGTAGTTTGGGAAAAGTGTGACAGATGATTCTGCCACCTCTTCCCCTGTCTCTCCACAGCCCCGTTCTCTAATTTGGAGTAAGGGTGAAGTGGTTTTACCTTTGAACATATCCAAGGGGGTCTTTCTAGCAGCATCTACGACTTGGCCCATGAGATCAGTCTCTGAGCTGGAGTCCAGTAGCTTCTTATATGAAAAGCTTTAGTGACTGTGGGTCAAGTTAATTTTTTGGTCTTTAAAGGACACTTTTGAGTCGGTTTCACTATATGAATTATGGATTTAAAATTAAGGATTAAAGTTAAGTTTTAATAAGAGAACTTTGTAATCTCATTGAATTGATTTTTTATGGCAACTGTTTGCCCACTGCAGATACTACGTTCGTATATTAAATGATGATATTTAGATCTTTAGGGGAAACCTTTACAAAATCGAATTATATACAAATTCAAATCTAAAAATATTAATGAACTTTAAAGAAATCTGGATCACCTTGCAAAAATTGTTTTAGAAATGCTACAGTTGACAAATACTTCAGAAAAAAACCTGATTAAGAATAGAGAGTGAAATGAATACTCTTTTTCGAAAAGATACAGTCATTACTGGCTGGTTTTTTATGTTTAGTTTTAGGGATACTAGAAATAGATCTAGATCAGCCAATACTAAAATAAAGTGATGAAAACGAAGGGACAGGTGCCGGTTCTGACCATTTCAGCCATGTTAAATTGAGTTCTTGGTTTCAGTGTTTAAATGAAATGAAGGTTTAATGCTGTTTTCCTTAATTTTGGCTTTTAGATTTAGTTGTGATCTTGAGTTTTTTGTCTGTTTGTTTGTTTTCACAATATTTGATTTCTTTAGGCTTAATATGCTTTTAATATAATTCGTTTTATTATAGTTTAAAGTGATGTTTTTTTAAATCCTTATTTTTTCCTAGGCCCTTATGTTAGCTATGGGATATCATGAGAAAGGCAGAGCTTTCCTGAAAAGAAAAGAATATGGAATAGCCTTGCCATGTCTGTTGGACGCTGACAGATATTTCTGGTAGGTGCTTTTGTACCTGGTGAATGCAAGTTTGAAGGAGGATGACAGTTATACACAGCACCCTTCCCCCACCCCGTGCACTTCACACTTCCGATTTTCACCCAAGATGGTTAACATAAAAGAGTAGTTATGGTGTAGACTGATTTGTGAACTGTTTCTCCCCGTCGCATTTCTAATTGATCTCTCTTCCCTGTAAAGCATTTTATAAACATAGGCACTGTTTTTTTACAACAAGCATGTAGGGTGTCATGTCTGTTTCTTATGACATGTTGTCAGCCTGCACTGTCCGTTATAAGGTCCCTGTCAGCTTTTCACTTAGTGATTTTGGTGTAGATGTTGATGAGCGTTCCCCAAATCCACTGTTTCATTAGGCGCTCCAAGATGGTGATAACGTAGTATTCCTTCTGCATTTATTGCTGGAATTCTTTTGAAAAATATTTTTCCTTACCGCTGTTTGGTCCTCCTAGGGTACAATTTGTACAGAAAGACAGAATAAAATGCTGGGTTCTTTCTCTTTATTTTCTTCTTTTCAGAATAAATGAGTTGCTTCCCTAGCATCTTCCAAAGATGACATCACCAGTGAGGTTTCCCTGCTTTTTTTTTTTTTCTTTTTTTTTTTTTTTTTTTTTTTTTTTTTTTTTGCGTTACGCGGGCCTCTCACTGCTGTGGCCCCTCCCGTTGCGGAGGACAGGCTCCGGACGCGCAGGCCCAGCGGCCATGGCTCACGGGCCCAGCCGCTCCGCGGCATGTGGGATCCTCCCAGACCGGGGCACGAACCCGCGTCCCCTGCATCGGCAGGCAGACTCTCAACCACTGCGCCACCAGGGAAGCCCTTTTTTTTTCTTTTAAGTATCAGTATGAGCTCATGGATTTTAACACATTTGATACACTTCACACCTCAGAGCTTAAATTGGCTGTCTTCAGCTGGCAGGTGGTCCTGCATCCCTTTGACCCGATCCTGGGGTAATCTTTGTAGTCTCTGCTCTCTCGTGGCCAGAGCTGGTCCAGACTCATCCTGAATATTTCCTGCCCCAGAGCAACAGCCAACACTTTCTCAAGGGCTCCTGGTTCCTGTTAATGGGAAATGGTACTGAGAAGCTATAATCCAGGCAGATGAAATATTTGAAAAATAGACTTGATGTTTGAAATACTCAAAAGGTAACAATGTCAGTGTTATTTTCTTTTCTGTTTTGAGGAACTCCCAATATATACAGTACATTCAAGAAGATAAATGTAAGTATATATAGTTTGCCAGCTGTACTGGCAGCACCCTTGTGTCTTAAGTGAACAAACTTAAATTTAAGCAAAAAGGGGGATTTATTGTCTAAAATATTTGGGAGGAGGGGCAAAGCTGAAAGTAACCAGAACAAGGGCTTGGTGCCTCTCTGGTTTTCCTCCTCTGCCTCTTTGTCTTTGCTTTTTTCTGAGTGTCAGTTTTATTCTCTTCTGCTACAGGTAGCAGTGCAGGCTGTAAGTTAGGTCCTTAAATTCAGGTAAATTTTTTATTCGCTTCCATAATTGTTTCTAACTTTTTATTATGGAAAATTTCAAACATATAAAAATAGCAGCTAATATATTGAGTTCCCATACACTTATAATCCAGCTTCAGCAGTTATTGAGACATGGTTGACCTTGATCTGTATGAGCCTTTCTCAGTCTTTTCACCTTGGACACCTCCTTGAAATCATTTTCAGGTCTCAGGGAGACCCTGAGTAAAAAATAACTCCCTCTTCAGTTCATGGTACGTTAACATGTTCAGTGAGTAGTAGACATAATAATCCAATAATAATTGTCAGCGCCTTTTTAAGTAGAAAATACTGTTTTTTTCTACTGGGGATTTGTTTATTCAGGTCAACTTATTAGCGTAATTTTTGTGCGCCTTCCCTCTCTTCGTAAAAGAGATCAACTCTAATGCAAGTCAGCGGTGGAGGTGGAAGAAACTTAAGTTGTTCTTCCTTTGCCCCTTGATGTTTTTCCTGCCTGCTCCAAGTAGGCTCAAAGTTCTATCACAGCTTTCTTTTGTACATCTTGTGGTATGGTATGTAGTATGACTGAGAGTAATTTCTTTCCCCTATTTAAAGCTAAAAATGTAAGTTATACTTTTGGCCAAGATGGAGTAACAGGGACCGGATTTACCCTCCCCCCTGCAACAACTGAAAAACTGGGCAAAATGTGTAAAAACAGTGGTTTTCTGGCAATGCAGGACAGTGGTCCCTGAGGCAGGGAAACAAAACGAGTGGAACCCTGTGAATTGTTTCAGCTCACTGCCTGGAGTTCCCAGGCCTCAGTGTGCGGAGGAGAAACCCAGGCAGAGCCTCCTGGTCTCCCCTGAGTGGAAGAGATGGAGCTCGGAATCCAGGGAGGCCACAGTGGTGGGAGGAGAGAGCTGCCTGCGGGAGAGTGCACAGGGCGCCCCTGGAGTCTTCTGCTGAGTGATGGTCAGCACAGGCCTGTGAGGTCATGCCTGCCCTGCCCCCAGGCTGGGAAAGCACCACCTCAGAGAAGCAGAGAGATCACAGAGGGCGGATAATAACCTGTGGGAAACGGGGCGTTGGCTAGAGAATTCAGTAGGGTGTGGGAAGAAGGGCTAATTCTGCCCTACAGGCTGCTCTGGTCCCACCTAACAAAGCTTAAAACTAAGCCCTGAAAAGGTCACACCACTCTTTTCAAGTAACATGTTTTTTTAACTGCATCCCAAGCATCGCTTAATGGTATTTATTGAACCCATGTATCGAGAAACAACACAAAAAAACTACACACAATCCAGTTCCTTACAGCCAGTAATAAAACTAAAAATGACTTTTTAGCCAACCTTCCTTTTAAAAAAAGCAGATACCTAAGCTTAGCTTACCTTTCTTGAAATTAATATCTTTATTTTATATAAAAAATTTAAAACTCATGAGGCAAGTGTAATAAGTTTCTGTTATAATAAATCTCACCTGGAGTGTAAGATCAGCCCATGGTCCATGAACTTCTTCCTCTCCTCTCAATGTCAAGTTCTCAGACCAAGCAGAAGATTCAGAGAAGGTGCCCCTCACCTGGTCATACATCTGGATGTGTGTGCATGTGTGTAAAATATGGTGTGTATGTTACAAAACGTTCACAAAGAATAGAAATGTTCAAAGAAAGAAACCACAAATAAATAGGAAAATCCTGCTCTGAGAGATTATTCTTACACCCCAGTGGATTGTCTTGTACGTACTCTGGAGTGCAGGAACTCCACTTAGGAGACTTCTGCTTTAAAGCATAAATGACAGAGACTTCCCTGTCATTGATGGCGCAGTGGTTAAGAATCCACCTGCCAGTGCAGGGGACACGGGTTCAATCCCTGGTCTGGGAAGATCCCACATACTGCGGAGCAACTAAGCCCGTGCGCCACAACTACTGAGCCTGCGCTCTAGAGCCCACGAGCCACAACTACTGAGCCTGCGTGCCACAACTACTGAAGCCCATGCGCCTAGAGCCCGTGCTCCGCAACAAGAGAAGCCACTGCAATGAGAAGCCCGCGCACCGCAACGAAGAGTAGCCCCCACTGCTGCAACTAGAGAAAGCTGGCGCACGGCAACAAAGAGCCAACGCAGCCAAAATAAATTAACTAAATAAATGTATTAAAAAAAAACCAAACATAAATGACAGAATCAGAGCTCTTCCCCGCCCCCCACCCCAAGCAGATTTTGATGGGCAGGATGGGAAGCTTGAGGGCACGCAGGTTTTGTAGTTTTATACCAGAGCGGTCTTACTTTTAGTAGAATACAAACAAAAACAGATGAGATCTTTGAAGTTTGTGAATGTTCCAAATTTTACTTTCTTATTGAAGAGAGTTCAAACTTGAGATCTAGATTTGCATTATGAATTTCTAACATAATCACAATTTAAAATCAAAATAAATTATCTCGATGTCCATCTTTGTCAACCTTCCATTGCCTTGCTGTCTTCTCCCTTCCTCTGTATCTGGGTTCAGCCTGCTGCGACAGCTGCCAAGTAGCATTTAACCTGCACCTGGGCCCCAAGGTCAGCTAGGCATTCAGAGCCTGGCATTTGTCTGGATGGTTTTTCCCCTCCTTTAATGTGATTGGACATGAATGCCTCATCAGAGTCTTCATCAACTGAGGCGTTCATAGTAAGGAAGGATTTATTTTTTTTTAGTGTGCTTTTAAAGCTTTGGTGTTCTAACTTCGGCTGTATATTAGAATTACCTAGGGGGATTTTAGAAATACAACATCCAGGCCCCACCTCCAGAGGTTTCTGTTATAATTGATATAGTGCGGTCCCAGCATCAGTATTTCTTAAAAACAAACAAAAAAAAATAGAAAAGGAAAGAAAAATTCCTCACATCCTGGTGATTCTAATTTGCAGTCAGGGTTGGAAACCACTGTTTTAAAGCATGGTCTCCCCACGTTTGCTGAAGGGTTCTGACACAGTGGCCCCGATTTCCGCTTCCTGCCAAGCCTGTTTCCCAACATGGCAAGGGTGTGTGTGTGCGTCTGTCTGTCTCTCTCCACCCCCACCAGGGCAGGTGGTGTTGAGCTTCTTTTCTTGAGCCCTAACTCCTTTTTTTTTTCCCCTTGGAAGGATTCAGATTATAAATATAGTTCCCTTCATAAACATTGCGATCTCTGCCTTAGAGTAGTCTTTGGAAATACACCAAAAACTGGAAAAAAAAAATTCCGGTAATTCACAAAAAGGTTTTTACTGCTTCTTGTCAGTGATGTCATTTCCTGTCTTTGGCAGCGAGTGCTGCAGAGAACTGCTGGACACTGTGGACAACTATGCAGTACTCCAGCTGGACATAGCGTGGTGCTACTTCCGCTTGGGACAGCTGGAATGCCTGGACGATGCAGAGAAGAAATTAAACATGGCCCAGAAATGCTTTAAAAATTGTTATGGAGAAAATCATCAGAGACTGGTCCACATAAAAGTATGTTGCTGTAATTAGTTTTAGGTATTAGTGAGCCCATTTGTAGAATTTGAGTTTATTCCTGTTAAAGCGTTGAGACTGCTGCCAAAGGTGATTCATTTGGTAGTAGTATGCAATGTGTTCTTTTTAAGCTATATTTTAAGGGGATTGTTAAACATCTTATAAGTTAGCCTGTGACCAGAGGAACACAGTTTTCTAGTCACAGAAACCCATTGATCACCGTGACCGAGAGAGCTGGTGACTGTATTCATTAGAGCCTAATGAAAGGTTTAAATGCAGAAAATAGCCATTTTGAACAGTGACAGTTCACACGAGTGAGTCACAGCTCCAGAGCTGGGCTTTGAATAGGGACTTTTCTTAGGCAGTTTCCACAGGTCATCAGAATTCTGCTTGGGAATTGCAGGGCAACATAAGAGATATTCCTGGTTTGGGCTTCTGCATACTTCCCTCCTGACCAGAGGGGGGCCCCCTGTCCTGGCCACCTGGAGATAGGTGTTCTGTTTGGGACAGGCGATGCCGTTGTACCCTGGGATCCTTACTTTTGCCATCAGCAATGGTGAAGATAGAAACATTTTAGTAATGCCATTTGGCCCCTATGGAGATGAAGGGAATTATAAATGTGAGTATTACAGACCTGTAATGAGAAATAAGACAGTTTTATCTTTTTTCCCCCCAATAATTCTAGGGAAATTGTGGAAAAGAGAAAGTCTTGTTTTTAAGACTTTACTTGCTTCAAGGTATCCGAAATTATCACAGTGGAAATGGTGAAGAGGCTTATGAATATCTCAACAAGGTAAGAAAATGGATGCTCCAAAGTTGTGACCATTTTCACGTACTTAGTTTTTTAATCCCCAGAAGTTAAGTATTTCATGAACTCAGTGGTGTGTGACTGGTGAGGAAAGTGCACCTCCCTCCCAGTCCCTCCTTCACATATACCGTAAACACATCTGTATTTGCGAGAGTACAGGCAAGGTGCTGTAATAAGGAAACCTCAGAACGTCAGTGGCTTTAATTGGCTAGAAGTTTCCGTTTCTCTCATCTGGCTGTAGAGGTGAGCAGCCAGGGCAGTGGGGCAACTGGTGTCCTGTCAGTGCCTCTTCCAGCCAGCAGAGGGAGGGAGAGAGTCCGGGGCAAGCCTCTTTAGAGGGGTGACTCAGGAGGTGCTTCTGTCATTTCTGCCACATGCCATTGTCCTAGACCTTCTGGCTACACTCAGCTCAAATTCAGGGGACTTTATTACCAAAAAGGAGGAGATAATGGATACCAGCCCCTCCCACAATCCTCAGCCTGTTTTCTCATGTTATACTGCATATAAGTCATGTGAGCAGAGAGGGTGTTGTCTGTTTGCATTTGCACTGGTTGATAATAGGTCACATTTAGAGGTTTTATCTAAAATCTGACACACCCTAATTCACATTGGGTACAATCCAATTTCCTTTAGGTTTTAGCTTTGTGTTAAGCTTTAATGTTACTATGGTTACATGATTCTTATATTTTTCTTTGTCTGTAGGCATGTCAGCTCTTTAAAGAGCTGTATATTGATCCATCAAAAGTTCACAGTTTGATGCAGCTGGGATTTAGTGCCCAGGAAGCTCGGCTTGGCCTAAGGGCATGTGACGGGAACGTGGACCACGCAGCCGCCCACATCACCAACCGCAGAGAGGTACCTTAATGTGGTCTTGGCAACGCTTGGTTGAGGCCTTTGCCTTTGAGTAGGTGTGAAACTTGAGGCAATAGCAAAATTATTTCCAAAGTGTCTTAGCTCTCAGATATGAAAGAACAGAAAAAGAAAATTCCGTAGTAGGTATTATTAACAAGGAACTCTTTATTGCTTCAGACTTGGAAGTCAGGAGAAAAACTTGTCTTTTTTAATTGCATCAGTTTTCAGACAGTGCAGTTTCCTTCATTTTATTCTTGCTATGGTGGCAGGTAGCTCGTAAGTACAGTTATCCAGGCAGTCTTCTTTCTCTCTCTCTCTCTTTTTTAATCATAGTATATTTCTGGAAACCATTTTAAAGGGGTCTGTGTTTTCCAGGGAGCCATTGTTACAGTTCAGGATGTCATCCTTGCCTGGAAACATGAGTCAAATCATATGAACAATTAACATTATGTTATAAAAGCAAAGATTCAAAACTATAATCATTTAAAACAATTAGAGATAAGTACAGTTAAAAAAAAAAAACTTTAGAATTTCAGAGTTGGAAGGAATGTTACCATATCGAATATGGTAGTTTTACAAATGAGGAAAACAGGCTCAGAGGTTGTCTTTTCCGGGGTCATGGGTCAAATCGGTGGCAAAACCTGAACTAAGGCTCTGGTTTTCTCCTGAACTTTCTAATTCCCATCTGAGAACAGCATTCTGAGTTTTTACAGAAGGTTCTGAAAAGCCAAAAGATACTATAAAATGGTAAAAGTTACCACTTCACTTCCTAACTTTTTATAAGTAGCAAAAATAAGTGTTTTTTTTTTTTTTTTTAAATAAGTGTTTTTTTAAAAAAATAGTGTCCTATCAGATGTGCATTTATAAGCCCTTGGAGAAAATAAAAGAACAATAGAGTATATAGGGCAATTGACCCTGCTCACTCTTCCACTCAGTGGATGTGTAGTTGGGATGCTTTTGGTTGAAGGCAACAAATTCAGATTGGCTTAAACACCCAATAAAGGGGGTAAGGGAGGGATTCACTGGCCTACTTAATTGTAAAGAGCCCAGAGGAGGGCTGGGTCTCAGGTTAGTTGATTCAGTGGCTTCGCCCTGTCGCTGAGTTCTAGTTTCTGTCTCTCTGCCTCCTCTGTGTTACCGGGGTCATCCCATCACACCAAGAGCATGGTCTGGGTCCCAGAATCCTCAGAGACGTTCTGAGCTGCTCACTGATTGGCCACCTTTGAGCCGGTTGCCGTGGCCAGGGGAATGTCAAGACCTGACTGGCTTGAGCCTGTCTGCTTAGCTTAGGCTGGTCAGGGCCTACTCGGGGAACTAGTCAGCTTCCCACACCCTAGGGACAGCTGGGGTGGCTGGTGGGAAGACCAGCTCCGAGTCCCCTTGCATGTGAGCTCCCGTGAATCTGCTGTCCTCTCAGTTCCGGAAGCTCCGGGTTTGAACGTCTCACTGAGTAGAGGGTAATAGGTGATTCCTAAAAGTTTGCTTTTTTGTACCTCGTGGCCCCGAGTACGGGCCAGTTTCTCATCTGGCAAAAGAAACAGACTAATGAAACTGAGGTCACTTGACAGTGCTGAAGTGTTCCGAGGCCGTGAGAGGCAGCGTGGCGGCCTTCCTAAGAGATGTTCAGTCTTTTTGCCTGTACACAGCCGTGACTTTAGAACCCAGTTCTCTCACGACATTTGACCCTACTGTGTCGATAAGACTTTGCAGTGCAATGCTTATTGTCATTTCCTTGGTTTATTTTATTTTCCTAATTCTAGTATAAAGAGAAATATCATGTGTATCTACATGGTTAAGAGAAAACTGACTTAGGCATTTGTAATAAGGAAAAAGTGTCCTTTGAGGCCCCAACTTTGTGTCAGCTCTGAGGCCTGTGTCTGCTGGCTGGCTGGCTGGGAGGGTCTTTCTCTGCTTGAATGTTAATCGTGCTTCTTATTAGCCTTTTGAAATATAAGTGGAAGAGGCTGGAATTGCAAGCAGAGGATGGGATGGGGTAGAGGCATTTTACATGGTGTGTACGTGTGAATCAAAGTGGAAATGTGAGTGATACGGACTACTTCCGCCGGCCCGCGTGGGTCTCGTGGTGAAGCGGGAAGGGTCAGCTGGGAGGCGGAGCCGGGGCCTGGAAGCCGGAGCCCAGGAGTGCTGGCGCCTGACTGGGTGTGGGGAGGGGCCGCTGCGGGACTGGAGCAGGTGCGTGAGCTGCAGGGCCTGTGCAGAAGGGTTCGGAGTCTCAGAGACTGGCCCAGAGGAGGCAGTTAGAGGGCGCAGTGGGTGTGCAGACCACAGCCCCGGGGAAGGGGGTGGGCAGTGGGATGGCGGAGCTGCCTAGCCGTTGTCAGCCCCACTTGCTCACAGGTAGGTTCTCCACTGTTGTAAACAGGAAATTACAGGCTGAGGTTGTCTTCATCCCAGGAAATGTTGTGGGCAGTCACCCCTTCTGCCTAGTCCTACTGCCAGCTTGGAGTATTTGGTTCCGTGGCGAGGATTCCTTTCTTCTCCTAAGAGGTGAGGCCGTGTTCTTGCTGTAAGAATGTAGAGGGGACCCTTGTTGCTTGGACTGAACCATGGAGGTAGGAGGAGATACATCAAAGGAAAAAGCTGTTTTCTCTGCTGTCCTCCCTGTGTTGGGCCGAGGGCTGACCGTTTCTAGAATGTGCAGAAGCTGTCTCTCTGCTCTGCTGTCGGTGATGACCTTGACTGGGTCGCCTAACTGTCTTGAGAGATTTCTGTCTTCTCATTGGCAAAATAATGAGGTTGGATTCAGTTAGTGGTTGTCAAACCTGTTTTAGTTTTATTGTTTTAATCAGCAGAAATCCTTTTAAAATGATACTTGTGGGAATTCCCTGGCGGTCCGGTGGTTAGGTCTCGGCGCTTTCACTGCCGGGGAGATCCCTGCTCGGGGAACTGAGATCCCACAGGCTGCACGGCTCAGCCAAAAAATAAATAGAAATAAAATAAAGTGGTACTTGCTTTCAAAACAAACTCAGAACTCTCCTGATGAGGGCTGGGGTGGGAAGAGGAGAAGAGACTGAACCTGTGGCCTTCCTCAGGCTCTTGGAGCAACGCCAGGCACCTCTGAGCCTCGGGGTTGAGAACCACGGGGGTAGGTGACCTTTGTCACCTGGCGTTGAGCATTCTTGGGGTTTTAAGTGGACCAATTTCTTACTACCCAGGGAGTGGTGGGTGGATCGGTAGCTTGGGCGCCATCTAGGACCCACCCACCCCCTCCACGGCCCCCACGTTCAGAGTCACATTTCGGTAAGATCCCAGGTGACTCAGCAGAGGCTGAGAAGCCCTCCCATCCATCCAGGAAGCTCCTCCCCCTGCTTCCTAGAAGAAGGCACGTCCACCTCTCTGGGGGTCCTCAGGATGTGCCCTCTGGTTCCCAGGGGCCTGTTCTGGTGCCAGGTGGTGGTCCCCGAGGTGCTCTCTTCCCTCCCTGGCCTGACGTCTCCGGCTCCCGCTGGGCTTCCCCGCGAGCAGCACACCCCTGGTCTCTGCCCTAGTGGCCCTCATGCTGGGTGGGACGGGGAGAGAGAGGGTCACCTCACCTTGTGGTTTTCACTTTGCCTGGTGACCCTGAGACTCCTATAGAGCATGGATTGAGAAGACTTTCTACAAAACCGCAATCCCTAACTTGGTAACTCTGCTGTTTTCCTAAAGAAATTGGACCAAATAAGGAAGGAGGAAAAAGAGAAGAAAAGACGCCGCCTGGAGAACATAAACTATCTGAAAGGAATGGGCTACTCCGCTCGCGCAGCCAAGCAGGCGCTCCACCAGGCCAGCGGGAACCTGGAGGAGTCCCTGCAGGTAACCCCTCCCCGGCCTCTGGCCTCCCTGAGCAGCCCTGCTCCCGGCCCAGGCGCCACCCCTCCACTTCTTCATTGAAGCTGCTCTCTTGTCCTTCCTGACGCCAGGAGCCCCACGGCTGCGGGCCTTCCTCTTCATTCCTGGTTTGGATCTAAGGGTCGGAACTCTCTTGTTCTCGAACCCAGTGGCAGAGCCAGAGTGACGAGCCCCACCCACCTCAGTGCCTGTCCACGATTCCGCAGGGCTCACAGGGCAGGAACTTTGATAAGGTTTCTGTCTGCAGCGGGAGTTTAACAGTAAGGTGGAAGAAAGGTGATTGAAGTTTTAATATAATTTTTTTGAATTAAAATGTTTTCTTTGAATATTTAGTTTTATTATTTAGTCAATAGTACATGTTGGCCAAGGGGCTTTTTAAAGAAGTCCTCAGAAGTGACTAAACAGGTTGGGATCCAAATTAGTGGTAACTCTGCCCGGGTCCACGTCCTTACAATTTTTGTTCAAGGAGCAGACAGGATACTTAATGAGGCAGGCGCTGTGCTGAGTCTCAGCGGAGACGCCGCCTGCCCTGGGGGAGCCCACAGGCTAGTGGGGAGACAGACGCAGAGAGCACAGTGGCGTAAGGGCTACCATGTGGGAGCGCAGCACTGGGTGGGGAGGCAGGAGCTGCAAGCTGAGCTGGGGGGCGGGTCACGGGAGGGGGCCCGGCAGACGGAGGAAAAGCGGGGGCAGCACTAAGGGCTGAAGCATGAGGCCGGGGGAGTTGAGCCCCGGGGTTGCCAAGGCCGGGGTTACACCTGCTGGAGGTGGGGCGGGGTGGGGAATGGCCAGAGATGGGGCTGGACAGGTAGGCAGGGGCTAGGCGGGCCGCGTCACCTTGTTTGCCCTGCTGAGGAGTTCACACTGAATCCTGCAGGCAGTGGGGAGCCTGCCCTGCCTTTGCCTCTTATTCTCAAGACCTCCCGTCCTGTTCTTCAGAGGTCCCCATTAGTCGGTCTGTTAACCCTTGGACAGCATGGGTCTGAAATGCGTGGGTCCACTTACGCGTGGACCTTTTTCAATAGTAAATACTATGTGTAGTACTACACGATCTGCGGATGTGGAGCAACTGTGGATACCGAGGGCCCACAGTAAGTTACACGTGGGTTTTCCACTGCGATGAGGGTCAGCGCCCCTAACTCCTGCGCTGTGCAAGGGTCGACTGAATTTTCAAATATATGTATTAATATATTGTTTTAATTCAAAATGTTATTTGAATATCTAATTTGATTTCTTAGAGAAATTTTAAAATTCTGAATATGTGAAGGGGCTCAAAACTTGTTTTTAATTATACAAATAGTACATAAATGCATTTGATCGATATAGAAGTATTCAGTGTTAAAAGGGAAGTTCCCCAAAAGGGCTTTATAAGGTTAAGTATCATGTGACAGAGAAATCAAGGGTCCAAAGAACTCTGCTCTTCTCCTTGACATTGTAAACCTAGAGCATGTCACCTTCCAAAGAGAAGTCACATTGGGCAGCCCTGGACTGCTTATAGCTTTCCGTTTATAGCTCTTTAGGACCTTGTCACCCCTAAGGCTGAGCTGCAAGAAGCTTCTGTTTTCTTGGAATCCTTCCGCCTGCTCTCAAGTCCTTTCCTGCTTCCTCAGATGCGATCTTTTTGCCTGAATAATCTTGTTCGTCCTCCAGACCTCAACTCAGACACGACCTTTGGCGGGAGCCGCCTTTGAACAGCAGCCTCTCCAGCCCCAGCCTGTTCAGGGGTCCCTGTTCTCTGCTTCCACAGCACCCTGAGCCTTGCCCACCACAGTTTCTACACCTGTTTGTGTGTCCCACGTCTGTGCCTGCCTAGCACGTGACAGGTGCTCAGTCTCTGCCTGAGTGACCGAGCGGATGTTAGTGATGAGTAACGGGTATCCCTGTACGTTTTTAGATTCTTCTCAGTCATCCTCAGATGTGGTGGTTAAACGATTCTGGTCCGGAAACCAACAGCCATCAAGAGAGTCCTTCTCGGGAAACCATTGACCAAGTGAGTGCAAGCGCCTTGTGCCCCTCTCCGCCCGCACAGCCTCGTGTGGGACTGGCTGGCGGGACAAGGCTGGCGGCCAGGCAGGGCCGAGTCCTTGGCTCCCGGGGCTCCAGGTGTGACCGGCCCGCCCGAGGGCGCAGCCTCCGTGCAGCAGTTGCAGCGGGTGGACGCGGGGCGCAGGCATTTCCTTCAGAGTAGGAAACAGGGAAGCTGTGGGAAGGTTTTCTTCGGGCTTTTCTCCTCTTTTCTACACACGCCTCTTGGTGCGTCGCCTCCCGTTCCCCTGCCTGTGACCTGCAGGGATGTCCACGTGTGCCCCCCGTCACGTTAGCCTGCCTAGTGCGCTGCAGAGACCTAGCTAAGGGTCCCGGCGACAACGAGGTCTGTGCACGCAGCGCTGCCTCTGGCTTGCGAGCCGGCTGCCTTTCTGAGGCGACTGGGCACCAGCGTGGCCGCCTCAGGTCTTCCTCCTTCCTTTCCAAGCTGCCTCACGCGCACGTTAGCGCGGGAAGGCCGGTGGTACACACGTGCGGTGGGTTTTGGGAATGTGTCTCCCCCGAGACCTGGCTCTCCCGGCTCTGCGTGGGGGCGGGAGTGCCGGGCACGCGCTGCGCCGTGTGGCCTGGGCCCTTGCCAGTGCCGTCCCGCCTTCTCCCAGCTGGTGTACATGGGCTTCGACGCGGCAGCGGCCGAGGCTGCCCTGAGGGTGTTCCGGGGAAACGTGCAGCTGGCGGCTCAGACCCTCGCTCACAACGGTGGAAGTCTTCCTCCTGACCTGCGGCTCTCGGCGGAAGATTCTTCAGCAACGCCACCCACATCCCCGTCTGATTCTGCAGGTGGGTCTGCGGTCTCAGAAGACCGACGGGAGGGACTGTCAGCTCGAGCGGAAGCCGGCAGGCGGGGCGTGGGGCGGCGAAGGCTCGCGGGGGCGGCGAGGGGCGTTCGCAGACATGCACACTTCGGGCTGCTCGGGCGCTGTGGTGTGGGAGGGCCGAGCTGGAGCTGACGTGGGTCCCTTTGGTCCCCGTGGAGGTTTCTCTTTCTGTCCTCCTCCCTCAGCTCCCCTGTTGCTGCACTTCTTTACTGCAGGGACCTCTAGCGCCTCAACAGATGAAGATATGGAGACAGAGGCTGTGAATGAAATCCTGGAAGATATTCCAGAACATGAAGAAGATTACCTTGACTCAACTCTGGAAGACGAAGAAATTATTATTGCAGAGTACTTATCCTACGTAGAAAGTATAAAGACAGCAACAAAGAGAAACTAAGTGATGAACAGAAGTGAGCACTAAGTTTCTGCTCATAAATTCTATCATTATGAAGAGTGTAATGCAGGTCTTTTCTTTTTCTTACGCTTTATCTGATTTTGCTCCAGAGTGCTTCCTACCTGGGGGCGGGAGGGGTAGGCGGGGAACAGGGATGTAAAGAGTAAGAGACTTGGTGGGGTCCGGCGGTGGGGGGGGTGCCGGTCCCCAGGGTCCGTCTTGGGAACTGAGCTGCGTCTGGCCTGATCTTGCAGTTCCCAGCTGCCTTCAGGTTCTGCAACCCTAATGCCAGCCTCCGGGCTCCGTTTTTTCCCCACCCAGAAATGGGAAGGACTGGGATAGGGTGGCTGCTAGGGAAGGGATCCAGGAGGAGCTCATGGGAGCGAAAGTGGGCCCTGTCTCCTCCTCTTCATCCTGCCCTGCTCTCCTGCCCTCCTGAGCCCACTGCTCGATTGTCTCCTCCTTCCCGTGATGCAGCTCTGCCTTCCTGCTTCAGCCTCTCTGCCCCGTCCCGAAAATGTCCTTTAGATCCTCAGCCACTGCAAGTGCTCTGGGGGGCCTGACGATGAGGCATCGGCCCCCACGGCCACACAAACGGTGGCAGACGCCCTCAGCCTGAAACGTCCGTGCTTTGTGCTTAGCTTAGTAAAGTAGGCACTTGAAATTCCAGGCTGAAATTCAGAATATATATGTATTCAAAGTTCTTCTTTACAAAAATAAAATCTTTTATTAATGGTAAAGTTTTAAATGCTAACCAAAGCAACTTATTTTTAATTAGCATTTTTAGATGCATTTCTGTCCTATTAAATTCACTGCTGGCTAAGGTAAGATACCTGTCAGAAATTAAGGTATATTTTCTCCAAGTCTCTGTAGGGTTTCTTGGGTATATTACAGAAGACTGTTTCTAAAGGTATGTTGTTAGCCTCTTACCAGCTCAAATAACCGTTCTCATTGCACCCTGCATCCCTCCGTAAACGTGTATTACATGAAAAGCCTGTCCAGCACCAGGACGCAGCCGGCAGCAGCCGGCTGCTGGATAAATCAAGTGCCAGGTGTGTTCCCAAGGCTCTCCCTGCCTCCGGGAGTCACCGGAAGCCCCTGTGACAGGGCAGGTGGGCCACGTGGTTGCCGTCAAGGAGCTGGCCGAAATGCTCCAGCTTTTTCAGGAATCATTTTCAATAAAGCTTGGAGAGCAGTCCAGTTTGAATGGGTGGAAATCTTTTCTTGTCATTCTTTTAAAATGGATGATACAGATGGAAATAAAAGGTGGAAAATATATTCAAAAATTGTCAGCCTAACTTTGCAATGAGTTACTCAAACTCCTAAACTGTTGTGAGTGTTGAAAATGTCTGGGTGGTCTAGAGCTTCATTTAGTTCGAGACGTTTGCTTCCGTTGACTTCTGTGAGGAAGTCAAATGTATGCCCTCAAAAGCACCATCGATGTCTGTTGTTAAAAGATGAAGTGTACAAAGGCTCTGGGCCTGTGGGGGAGGGGAGACTGAGTCGGGGAGGCGGGGTTTGCTTCCTCAGCGTTGGAAGCGGCCGAGGGCCGAGGCGATGAGGGGTTTCTAGCCTCATTTGAGACCATGTCAGACTTGGATTGGGGGCCTAGGTTGCAGCTTCTGGCTAACAAGTTACTGCCCTGGGCTCGGGCCAGGTGTGGCTTCTAGCTTCCCAAAGTGCTTCCTAGTGATGTTGGAAAAGGCTAGGGGATTCAAGCCACACTAGCAGGTCTAGTGCTCCATTTTCCCATGAAGAGGCACAGAGAAGCCAGTTCTTGAGCTTGGGACAGTGCGGGCTATACCCTCCCCACGCACTGGGAGACGGGCTTCCGTCCTGGCTCTGCCTCTAGCTGGTTGTATGAAACTTGACAGGTGGCCACTGAGTGTCACTCCCTGCTCTGGAATGCAAGAGAAGGAGCAAAGGACATTTGTGATGAAAATGCTGTTACGCAGGAGGGAGTGTGCTGAGCCTGAAGTCACAGGGGAGGTGGGTTTGGGGGGGGGTTCTCCTTGGAGAGTCAGAGGGAAAGGACATTCCAGACCTGGGACAAATGAGATAGGAGCTGAGTGTGCCACATTCATGGGGTCGCAGGGGCTGTTCTAGACCCACCAGAGAGGGTGTGCTGGGGGAAGAGATCAAGGCTGGAAGGATTGCCGAGTACAGCTACAAAGCACCCTGAAAGGCAGGCAGGGGTCTAGACTTGAGTGGTGAATACCAGGGCCGTGAGAGGGCTCTGAGCAGGAATGGCACGCACAGGCCTGTGAGGCCGATGGGGTCAACGACGGGAGGCTGTGGCGAGAACGTGCTGCACTCGGTCAGATCTGATGCCCATCACTTTTATGAATTTCTGTCTGCTCTTGACTCTGGTGACACTGCCATGTCCTGTCCTTGTTTTCCTGCCCATATGTCCTATAAGTACTTCCTTTCCTTCCCCTACCCAACTGAAGGTATTTATCAGAGGCAAGACTGTATCATCAAAGGCAAAGAAACGTCTTGTGGTTATCTGGTCTTTATATCCTCAACATCTAGCAAAGCCCTCTGTGTTACTGGAATAAAAATTACCCAACAAAATTGATACAACTTTAGCCAGATTCATCAAGAAAAAAAGGGAGAGGGCCCAAATCAGTAAAATTAGAAATGAAAAAGGAAAAGCTGCAGAAATACAAAGAACCATAAGAGACTGTCACAAGCAACTATACAGCCATAAAATGGACAACCTAGCAGAAATGGACAAATTCTTAGAAAGGTACAATCTCCCGAGACTGAACCAGGAAGAAATGGAAAATATGAACATACCAATTACAAGTTCTGAAATTGAATCTGTGATTTTAAAAACTGCCAACAAACCAAAGTCCAGGACCAGATGGCCTCACAGGCGAATTCTACCAAACATTTAGAGAAGAGCTAACACCTAGCCTTCTGAAACTCTCCCAAAACACTGCAGAGAAAGGAACACTTCCAAACTCATCCTATGAGGCCACCATCACCCTGATGCCAAAACCAAAGATAGCAGACAAGAAAATTACTGAAATAAAATTTACCCAAATATGTCACGCTATATAAATGCAAATTAGCGGTTTTTCACTTCTTAATCTTTCTCTGGGAGAGGCAGGCTGGAGAAAACGAATGCAGCAGCCGTTTTAGGATCTGCCCCCAGTGGCTGGATAAGCTGCCTGCCCTGCTAGCGAGAGCTGCGGCACCAAGGAGCGAGAGAGTCTGGTTACTCGGACTGCCTCTGTCAGCACAGCCGACTGAGAAGGTGACTGAGTCGGCGCAGGTACTCAGGGTGGTTCTCTCTGCCTGCCCTCCCTGAAGTGCACTTCAGCTCCCCCGAAAGCCCCTCGGGGTGGGCCTGCCGTTGTAACCGCAGCCTCGGGCCCTGGAGAAGAAGAACCGCTAGGAAGTGAGCGCTCTCAGACACAACAGGCCGCGCACGTGGAACCCCTCACCTGTACTCTGTGCTGAGCCCCACCCAAAGCAAGCTGGGTGATGCCGCTTATGCGGGTTCTTCTCACCAGCCAGGCTGTTTTCCTGGCGAGGCCCCTGGGTTCCCAGCGTTTGGGGGTCGGGCCTAGAGCCCATCACAGAGGTATGCAACCCTTTCTACCGCCCCTGGTGGCAATACCCTGTACCTGTTCCCAAGGGGGTGGGATCCACCCATCAGGCATGGACCTCGGCACCCCAGCGAGCAGGTGAAGCCCGTCCTGCCGCGCATCTTGTGTGAAGACACTGGCGCACCCACCTCTGCATCAAGGGCTGCCTCTGCCCGGGGAGGCTTGTCCTTGGCTAGACGCTGAGTTCTCAAGGGCAGACACTGCCCTCTGCAGAGCGTTTCCTCTTCCTGCACGGGGCGGGGAGCCAGCCAGGGCCTGGCATGGAGGGCCCTGTGGGTGCGGAACGTGGGCCCCTCCCGGTGTAAGAGGGGCTGCTGGGGGCGGCTCCCCTCAGGGCCTCTTAGGGTCTGAGCCCCACTTCCCCCTTCATCCCCTCCGGGCAGGTACTCCAGCTGCCTCCTGTGTACACCTCCAGGGCCTTCACCACGCGGGGCGCGGAGCTGGCCCCTGTGCGGGAGCCCTTCTGCTCCACACCTGAGAGAAAGAGCCTCCTCGATTCCGGCGGGAGCAGCAGTGGGTCCCCGCTGTCACCCAGGCAGCTGAGGAGCCGGTTCCTTGCTCCCTGGCCTCTCCCATGCCACTCCCCACTCCAGTGGCGCTGCTGTGACACTGGAGGGGCTGTGAGGCCACAGCCCCTCGTTTCACCCCAGGGGGCCAGGCCCAGGCGAGTGTGAGGCCCCTGCTTCCCGGCACGTCTTCTCCCTCTGAGATGGGGCTGGGACACCGTGGGCAGAACAAAAGACGACGTGTTGCAGAGCACTGTTAAGGACCTGTATTTTGGTTCTTCACAAATGGACAATTTGCCAAAATAACGACAGTCTGCGGCTTTTTTTCTTTGGCCGCGCCGCGCGGCTTGTGGGATCTTAGTTCCCCGACCAGGGATCGAACCCGGGCCCTCGACAGTGACAGCGCGGAGCCCTAACCACTGGACCGCCAAGAAGGCCTGGTCTGTGGCTTTCTGAAGCGTCCGCTTTGCTCCGCAGGAAAGGCTTGGCCTCGGAGGACCTCGGGCGCCGGGACCGTGGGGCTGGGCACCCTGAAAGTCGGGAGGGTCCCGGGAGGGCCGGAGAGCAGGCTGAGGGCTGGGCTCCGTAGGGGCTCTGGCCGAAGCGGGTGGGGACCGAGAGGCGGGCTGGGGACGCGGTGGCGGGCAGGCATGGACTTCCCACGGGCGGCCTGGCGAGGGCTTCGGAAGTCAGCGGACACGGAGGACAGGCACCACCGCCGCCCCGGTCCTTGCCCTCGGAGCCCCGGGTGCCGACAGCCGCGTTCCCTCCGCGGGTCCGTGGGCGGCCCGTCGGGGCGTCTCAGGCCGGCTGCAGGGGAGCGGAGGCGGCGCAGCCCACTTTGTTGCTGAAGAGGCGCGAGAGGCTGCGCTTGGGGGCGGCGGGACGCAGCGGCGGGGCGCGCGGCAGGCCGCGCACGTCCCAGAGGCGCAGCGCGCCGTCGTGCGAAGCCGTGTAGAGCACCTGGCCGTGCACCTGCGGGCGCGGGGCGTGGGCGGCGCTGGAGGGGGTGCGCCACCGGCCCCCAACCCCGCGCCTCCCCGCAGCTACGGAGTCACGTAGGTGCAGGCCCCGCCCTGCCTCGGGCCAGCGGCGGCCCGGGCCTCGGCGTGAGCCGCGAACGCCCAGGCCGCCTGATGGGGAAGGCTCAGCCCAGGGGGCCTCGGCCCCGGGGAGGCTCTGCCCGCGGGGGAGCGCTGCTGCCTGGCCGCCCCCTCCCCACTTCCCCTCCGAGCCAGAAGCGCAGGCGGGCTCGCCCTCGCTCAGCCAACCAGCCACGGGCCCCCGGAGAGAGCTGGAGCGCCTACCTGGATGCAGTTGATGATGAAGGCGTGGCCGCGGAACACCCTCCGCAGCGCTCCAGACTGGGCGTCGAAGGCGCGCGCGCGGGCGTCCCCGCTCCCCGTGAACACTGTGAACACACGGCGCAACTTGCCTCCCGCCCGAGAGCCCTCGTCTCCTCGGGACTCCGCAGGGCGGGGGGCGTGGATGGACAGGGCGGGGAAAGTGCCGGGAACCCTCTCCGGGACCCATCCGCTCGCCTCCCAGGGATGTCATAATTGCAAATGGGAAACAGCAGAAGCCCCTTGAAAGGAAGGAGGCGGCACCTTCCCTATCTCAGTACTTTCCTGTGAGTTCAGGGTGACGCCCAGGGTCCCGGAGGCGCCCTCTGTGGGCTGCAGCCGGCTCTGCAGGACTTCGGCTGCCCCACCGCCCTTGGGTTCAGGTCAGCCTGCCAAGTCCTTCCAGGTGCTTCCACCCCTCCCGAGTACCACCTGGGCCCAGATTCCTACTCTCAGGCCATTTGGTGGAAACCTTTGGTGAAGCTTAGCTTCCCTGCCGGGTGTTTCTAGCAGCTCTGAAGCCCCTGCCTCGGGGGGTCATCCCTCCCACCCCCCCCGGCCACCGTCTGAGCAGCCTCTTGGGGCAAGGACCAACCAGAAACTCATTCCTCCCCCTCCTCAGTAATGAACTTGGCCCTCCAAACACAACCCAGCGCCTCCGGGGTTCACTAGAGGGCCCCTGCCCAACCTCTCCCAGGGGGAACCTCCCGATTCTGCCTCCCTTGGGCTTTTTCCTACATTATAACTTAGTCCAAGAGTTCTCAAGCTCCCGAGGGCAGGCTGGGCCCACCTGAGTTTCTGATTTAAGGAGGTCTGGGGTGGGCCCTGAGAACCTGCATGTCTAGCCAATTCCAAGTAATGCTGATACTGCTGGTCAGGGACCACACTGACGGCACTGGCCAGAGAAACTCCCTGGTCCACTTATCATCTTAGCCCGGGTTCTCCCAGAAGCTGACCCTGACGCTAGGTTTCGAGTGCAAACTGTTCATCTGGCAGGGCATTGCAGGAAGTGGGGAGAGAAACAGGAAGGAAGGACTCCCATGCAGGTGTTTAAGGGAGCAGGTAACCGCTGGGGGCCCTTGGGAGAAGGGGAGGACCGCGTCTCAGAGTTGTTCCACCCAGGGACAAGGACACTGGGCTACTTATCCGTCAACTCCCAGCCCTCCCATGACCTGCCTCACAGGAAAACACCCTCGGGCAGAGGACCTCAGGGGCTGCAGCAGGAAGTGCCCCTGAGCGTGGTACCCATAGCATCTGCTACAGCCACCCAGCAGCCTGAGTGAGCCACCGTAAGCACCCCCTGGGGGCTCCCTGTCCTTGGGGCGTCTATTCCTTATCCCATTTCCTGTGTCACCTGCCTAGTCCCAGGTTTGCTGCTAAAGCTACTAGTGAATGTGGACTTGGAGGGAAAGTTTCATTTCTCGTTCTCTTCAGCTCCTTTCCTGCCTTCCCCTCCACCAATGCACTGTGGTTACTGGGCATCCTGAGGGTGGGAAGAGGGTCCAGAATTAGGTCTGATCATCCTGTAGCCTGTTGGCAAAGACCAAGGACCAAGTTCCTTAACAGCGGGCAGCAGGTAGGGTCTGTGCGATTTGCGGCAGCGGCAGGTTTCATCCCAGCCTCTGCCACAGGGAGGCGCTCTGGGCAACGTTCTTCTCTTTAAATTAGAGGTCCCCAACAGGAGCAGAGCCATAATCACACTTACAGGCTTGGACACAGGAACAGGAAAAAAATCATTTTTCTGCGTCAGACACCTAAATCCTGAGGGCATCTCATGCTCTATTTTCGGAAATCCATTCTATCTTCATCTAACACCTGTGCTGTGAAGTCAACTTGAATTTTCCACTGTGGCTCCTCCCCCACCCCAGTCTGCTCCCTCACTGCTGTGCTAGGAAGATGGTTCTCAGGCTCAGCTTTGCCTAGGGGGGCTGGCTTCCTGCTGCAGGTGTGTGTGTGTGTGTGTGTGTGTGTGTGTGTGTGTGTGTGAGAGAGAGAGAGAGAGGGAGAGAGGAGAGAGAGGTGTGTGTGTGTGTGTGAGAGAGGGAGAGAGGGAGAGAGAGAGAGAGGACGCTGATGGCAAAATATAACATTGGGGATCGTTTTAGGAAAGAGATGTCCAGGAACCTGGGAGCCCCACTCCCATGTAGGCGTGGTGAGGTTGTGGGTTTTGCTTCCCCAGAACAGTGCCTGTCTTCTGCATGTGTCTGGGGTGTAAACAACTGGCTAGCTGGACAGGGCCAGGAAAGCCCAGATGTGTGACAGTTTGAGACCTGTGGGGCAGAGAGCTTGCTGACTACCCAGTAAGCCACACTGCCCTTCTTTCTTTCCAAAATAACCCTGATTAATCCTGGTGGCAGTATCCCCAGATAAGGGTTTTTATTATTCTGTCTCTTTTGCAGGCAGTGGTCAGAGAGATGTATGAAGAAGTCTTTGGGTGGAGTCTCCAGGAAGGATCTTTAAAGGGGCCTACTCATCTAGGAGACACAACCTTTTGCCCTTCCCTCCTCTTCTTCCTGTCTGCCTAAAACGTATGATGACTGGAGCTCCAGCAGCTATCTTGAACCATGAGGCCCCCCCCTTAAAGATGGCCGATACATGCTAAGGATGATGAAGTGAAGTGAAAAAATGAACCTGGGTGTCTAACAACTTTGTGGAGCCATCCATTCCAGCCTAGACTGCCAGCCTCTGAAATTCTACCTCAGAGAAAAATAAACCACTATCTCATAAATCCGTCATCTGGACTTTCTCTTATCTGTAGTCAAACCTAATGCCGAGTGAAGCCAAACCCATGTGGCCCTCAAGTCTGACTGGAGTTAAGTGGTGTCACTGTCTTGAGAATTAGAATGTGTCCTTGAGACCTGCTCTTGACCTGAGGTCCTCTGAACAAGCAGGTCGCTGCACGTCCTAGCGGGGTGAAGGTGGGAAGGAGCCCCTACACCCTTATTTGGAACTTCTTTTGCTGGAGGAATAAACACGTGCACTGAGGGGCCACAGCCGCCACCCTTGGCCGCTGACCAAACTGAGTGGCAGCTGAGGCTCAAAGAGGGAAGAGTGCAGAGAGGTCTGGGCGACAGCGGATGTGCTGGGGGGCGGGGCGTGAAGGGGACAGGCAGGCTGGGGCTACGGGGAGGGTGGGGTCACTTACAGGTGCCCGCGTGGTACTTGAGGGCGCTCACGCTGTGTCTGTGGGCCGCGAACGTGCGCACACGCTCGCCCGTGTCTGCCAGCCAGCACTTGACCGTCCTGTCGGCGCTGCCCGAGTACACGTGCCGGTTCACCAGCTGGGGGGGGGGGGCGGAAGGGAGGGTCGGCACCGGACACGGGTACCGCTGACCGTAGGGGGCACCCCGGAAGCCCCTCCAAACCTCTCTCTGTGGAACGTGGAGAGGGGCACGTGCAGGTCTCAGTGGAGACACTGTGGACAAGCCAGAAATGCCCCTGCCCCTGGGTCGCCCCCCACCACTACCCACTCCAGCACCCAAGGTCACGAAGCTCCTCTCTTCCCCTCAGGGCCGTGTAGCTCAGGCAGACCCGGCTTCAGATCCTGACTGGCCCTTGGCCAAGTCAGTGACTCTGCTCTCAGCGGCTTCGCCCGCAGACAAGGATCACGCCAGACCCTTCCGTGCTGCTCAGACACGACCGTACAGCGCTCAGCGCCCTAAGAGCAAGGACCAGAAGACGTTGGCCAGCACTGCTGCTACTACTGCCAGGTGTCTCTCTTCAGCAGTTTCCTACAGCTTGGCCCCCGGGAAGGTCAATGTGACTCCACCTGTAGCTACTTCGGTTCCCTGGTACTGTTCCAGCTGAGAAAAGGGCACCCAGGGCAGGGCTTTCACACTGGACTTCTGCCTGGGGAGGGGAGATAGGAGAAAGCTCTAGAAGTAACCTGACTGACCGCGGTGTGTGTAAGGTAGCCCTCTGCTGGGACCGGAGCTGGACACCCAGGGGCCATCATGGGGTCCTGCCCCCCTGCCCCTGGACACAGGTTCCCCCACTTCCTGCTCGCCGCTGCCAGCTGAAGTGGCATTCACACCCCTTCTTGGCGTTGCAGGAGGTTAGGAAAGGGCCTGGGAGACAAGGGAAGGGCATGAGGAAGCCCCCCTCCCAGGAGCACCCCTGCCAAGAGGGACAGGGTACTAGCGTGAGGGAAGCCCAGAGACAATTGAAATAATTCTGCAAATTTCCCTACAGCAAACACCACGCAGCCCAGGGAGCTCCTGACAAGCACAGCACCTCTGGTTATCGGAGACACAGACGAGAACCGAAAGCTGGCGGAGTGGGGTACTCAGCTGCCGTTAGCTGGCTGATGGCACCAGGCCTCCTCCCACTTTGCAGGGCCCAGGAAGAGGAGGGCAGGCTACAAGCCCCCGAGACAGCCATCCAGGACGCCGCTGGGGCCCAGGGGCCGCTGGAGGCTTAGGAAAGATGAGGTCCTTCTCCCAGGGGCAGCAGGCGGCGGGCCTAGTTTGTTTTGCGGGATCTTAGTTCCCCGACCAGGGATCGAACCCGTGCCCCCTGCAGTGGAAGCGCAGAGTCCTAAGCCCTGGACCGCCAGGGAAGCCCCTGGAACGGGCATCCTTAACTCATCCCGAGTCCTCCGAGCTCGAGCTCACACTACCTACCCATCTTGGCCACTTTCCACTCCAATTCCCACAGCTGACTCAGTTTCCCCATATTACTTCCCAGTTTAAATCCCAGAGAATAGGACTCTGGCCCAGTGCATCTTTCCACCCCACAGCCACAGCACAGGTCAAACTTGGCCTTGGGCCAATCGCTACGGCAGAGGGGGTGCAATCTCGAGGGACGCGTATACCTCTTGGAGGCAGAGGCTGAGGGCGGACCAAGTGGGCGACAGGCCTGGCCTGCGTCTCTCAGGCCCCGCCCTCCGGTCCTACTGGGGTTAGGACTGGCCCAGTCAATGGAGCCTGGCTTCTGGCCTCTCCCGCTGCTGGTCCACTCCCTGAGGACAGGGCCGTGTGCGATGTCCGCACACCCGAGGGCTTCTGCAGAACATCGCCCAGTCCTCTCTCCGTCTGCACCACCATCGAGAAGGGCAGGGGGACCTGCCGGGCATCCCCACCTGCTCTTGGCCTTTGGGGCGCCCCCGTCAGCCCTGTGCCTGGAGCCTGAATGTGGCCCGGCTTCCCCAGGTGCACACGTGTCCTTGCTGTGCCCTGAGATCCCTGGGCACATACCTTTACAAGTCCTCTCTGTGCTGATCCCCCCTCATCTTTTGGGGGAAAGCCACCCTCCAGGACCCCTCCTCATGCTGCCCAGCACTGTCTGCATCCTGCCCCCCAGGCCGATTGCCACTGGCCCCCAGTGTTTCGACTGTCCCCCCACCAAGTGTCACTCCCAGAGGCAGCCCCAGACCTCCAGGGACCACACTCTCCAAACTACCCACTGAGGCTCCCAGACCTATAATAAGGGGAGTGGGTATGGGCAGCCTATGAGATGGAGACCCCAGTGGCACATCTAGGCCACTCGGCCTCTGCAGCTCTGTCTGCCCGGCCCCGTGAAGGAGGCACTGAGCGTCCACAGTGGCCGAGACAAAGGGAAGACGCCTCCTGTGCATAGCGGGTGTCCTGACGACGCAGGGCCTGGCGCACGTGCTTAAAAAGCAGCACACTTTCAAAGCACAGATCCTGAGCCCCGAGGCTGATAAGCAGGCGGACGCCTCACTGCGTGCTTTGGCTGGTTTCCTGAAAGGACACCCACGGGGAGCAGCAGGGCAGCCCGCGGAGACCAGAGAGGCTCAAGGCAGATGGGGAAAGCAGGACAGACCCTGACTGGGTGAGTCACAAGGGCCGGTCCAGCAGGACTCCCTCCCAGCAGCCAAGGCAGCTCCGAGAGGACGGGACGGGGCTTATGGGCCATCTCCCTGCGTGTGATCCACCCAAGCAGAGGGCAGGCCTGGGGCTCTGCTGCTGCGGCCCCAGGGGTGCGGCCTCGCCCTCCCCTCCACTCACGACAGGCCACACACAGGGCAGCGGGAAAGAAGCAGCTGGGCCATGTGGTGAGCAGAGGGCCAGGTGCAGAGCACAGCCAGGCTCCGGGCACTCAGCCTCCTGTCGGAAGAGGCTCCCCAACTCCAGCACGGTATGGGCCCAGACACACCTTATGAAAGCTGCTTGTTAAAAGCACAGGTTGCATGCTCAGTCCTGGGTTCAAATTCTGTCTCTGCCCTTTGTTACTTGGAAGTGAGCCCTCACCTCTGCTCTGGCCCACCTTCTCCGTAGGAGGCCTGTGCACTCCTGCTCTGCCCTCACCTGGCTTCTGCAACCCTCTGGGGTTCACGTGCTTGACCCTGGATACACATCCCACAGTGAAGAGGAAAGGCAGAGGCCCTCCAGGGCTTGGCCGATTTCTTGGGCCTCGCCTCAGCTCCCGGAAAGTTCAGAGTGGGCCGCAGGCCTGCAAGGAGGAGGCAGGATGCCGCAGTGGGTACCTCATCCACACGGGCCGATGGTTCAGAGACGGGCATAGGAGGCTGCATAGCTCTGTGAGCTTCCTCTCTTCTCCCCAACCTCTGAAAAGGTGGCCCCCAAGTTTATCTCAACACACAAAAGGGCCTGACCTGTTTTCCCAGGGACGGTGTAAACACCGCAGCTCCATGCAACAGGCCCCCCGGGATCCCAGCGGATACCTCCCACTCAGCCTAACGGGAAACCACGGATGACAACTCCCTCACTCTCCACCTGCCAGCACGAGTGCTTCCTCCCTAAACAATGCCAGAGGCCAGGCCGCAGGGCTCACAGAACCATCCTGGGTCTCCAGACCCCCGGGAACCCTGCCTGCCTCTGCAGGGCATCTGGGAAGGCAGCCCACCGCTCGCCGAGCTGGGTTGGGGGGGGGTCGGAATTCTGGGAGGTCCCCAAGGAGGGATTCTTCCCTGGCTTAGGTGGCTCAACCTGCATGTGGACGTGCAGGAAAGGGACAGAGGAAGGAAACAGACGTGCAGACGTGAACCGAGGGTCACCTATTTGGAGAAGGTAAGGTGAGCAGGGGCGGGGGGTGCCACCCCCGACTCTGCTGTGCTTCACACTCAGCCCAGCGGTGACAGCAGGGTCCCAGGGACGGCCCCACGTGGCCAGGGTCTCACGGGCTGGGGCCGAGACTGGCAGGTGGCCCTGCAAGTTTCTGATGGCAGGGGGGACGTGGGGAAGCCCTCCTATTAAAGAGGCAGATGGGGGGGAAGGGTCTTCCCCGACGCCACGGTGGGGAGAGGGAGGGACCCTGGAAAGCGGGCAAGGCCAGCACACCCAAAGGTCACCCACACATGCGTCTCCCAAGTCACGGTAACCTAGGTCTGAGTTTGTACTGGGGAAACACAGCAGGGAGACGCGACGATACAGCATCCAAGCTACAGGGGCCCTTGTGGCCCCCTCTGAGGGGACGTCATATCAAAGCAAAGGAAGCCTGGACGGCCGGGAGTCGGCAGGTCCTCCGTTTCTCGGGAAGGCGCCAGGCCATCTACTGTGGAGATGGTGGCCCTGGACCTTATCGAGCAGAATCTTATCCCCCAACTACTCTGAAAAGCGGGGGCTTTTCTGCCTCAGTCCCACCGTGGGGCGAAGCAGCCTGTGACGTAACAGCTAATGAAGTAACTAACCGACAAACCAAATAACTGCGTTTCCTGAGTCAAGCGCCACTGCTGCCGCAGCGCCTGCGCGTGTGCTGCCTTTGTGCCCGTCCCTTCAGGCTCTGCTTTCGGACCGGCCTCGGCAAGGGGCCCGCTGCTCCTGACGCTGGCGGCGACCCGCCCCGCCCAAGCCGACAGCGCGGGCCCTGCCTCCTTCCAACTCTGACCCCAGGGGCCTCCACACACTGCACTGTGCCCACCCTCACCCCGCCCCGACCCCATCCCACCGCCCAGCAGGGCCCTCCCCCCACCCCACCCCGACCCGGGACCCATCCTGGACAGACCCCGGTGTGTGCTCATGGGGACAACACTGACTTCACTCTGGGAGCTCCCCACCCCACCCCAGTGGCACCCCACACTACGAGCTGGCCTGGCCTTCGAGCTGCTCGCGGGCTCCTGAGTACCCTCCTGCAGAGGCCCGGGCTCCCCCCAGCTCTGCTCCCGGGCACATTCGCTCCCACTGCTGTGCGCGACACTGGGCTCCACGCCCGGCGGGCTGACTCCAACGTGGGAGACGGACTTGCCCCTGGGCGGTACCAGGAGACTGAGCCCAGAGACCCCGCGCGTCCTCAGGAACCCAGAGCCCGTCCCCCCGTGCCCCGCCCAGGATGCATCCCCACTGCCCCCTGCACACCTCTCCCCATCACACACAGTGCTGCCTCCCAGGTGCCTGCCGGTCCTCCCTTCGCCTCCCCAAATCCCGGGATCAGATACCGGGTGGCTTAGGGACCTGCTGTAGAGCACAGGGAACTCTACTCAGGACTCTGTAACGGCCTATATGGGAAAAGAACCTAAAAAAGTGTGGATATATGTGTATGCATAACTGATTCACTTTGCTGCACACCTGAAACTAACACAATATTGTAAATCAACTCTACTCCAATAAAAATTTTTTAAAAAATCAAAGTTAAAAAAAAAGAAAAAGAAACCAGGTGGCCGACTCTTAGCTCAGTAACAACCACTCCCCCGCCCTGCCCCCATCACTAGAAAAATGCAGTTTATCCAACCAAACATGGGCCCTCACGTTCACCAGGGGCCAGAGATGGTTCTGTCCAAGCAAAGTGGAGCCCTTCTCTACTCCACTGGTCCTGGGGCCCTAGGGCTGCCCTTCACCTCGAGAACCCAAAACGGGCCTCCTGACCTGGCTCTCCAGGGGACTGCCACACACTGTTTCCTGTCACCTCGAGGCCACCCCCATCGCTTCATCGGTGGCTCCCCAGAGGCTCGGTGCCTCCGAGCACTGCACCCCAACCTGCTCACCTCGGGTGTGGGAACTGGCCTGGAGAAGGGAAAGGGCTGTGGCCACGACCCGGGCCAGGAACATCCAGACCCTAATATCTAGATGGAGGGACCATATGCTGCAGACATGCCCGCCAAGTGCAGGCCACACATCCTCATAGCAACACACGCTTCATAGCAACAGTATCACAGGCTGACGGGCGTCAAGAACAGGCTCTGCGGCAGGCACTGCGTCCGCTGTCAACTCACTAAATCCTCACGACAACCCGGGGTGGGCACAGCTCCACGTCCGTAATCCCTAATCCAAACCTCGGCCGATGTGTTTCGGGAGTTTCTGGATTTGAGGAACACACTCGTGTTTCCACAGCAAAGGTATACGTAGTCCCAGGAAGTGAGATTAAACTTAACTACAACCAGCCTCATATCGAAATGAGTTTTGATGCCAAGCCTAAGAAAAAACCTTCCTTTTTTTCAACTTTTGGATTTAGGAATTATGGACCACGGTTTGTGCATAGACGTAATCCTCACTTCACACGGACAGAAACCAAAATTCATGTGTTGGCAACAGCCCTAACCCTGGTATCTGTGAATGTGACCGTATTTGGAAATAGGGCCTTTAAGGACGTAATTCAGTTAAAATGAGGGCATTAGAGTGAAACCTCATCCAGTATGACTGGTGTCCTTACGAGAAGAGGGAGTCTGGAAGCAGAGGGAAGACGGTGTGAGGACACCAGGGGAATGGCCATCTACCAGCCGAGGGGAGAGGCCTCAGAGGAAACCAACCCTGCTGGCACCTTGATCTCGGACTTCCGGCCTCCAGAGCTGTAAGCCCATCAATCTCTGCTGTTTAAGCTGCCCAGTCAGTGGTACTTTGTTCCACAGCCTGAGCTGACTGGTACCCTGGGTGGGGCGGCAGCTCAGAGGAGGAGCCAGGGGCCTCCCTGGCAGCCAGGCCGGCCTCACCTCCAGACAGATGACGGAGCCCTGGTGCTCCTGGAACACACGCAGCTGCTGCCCACTCAGGATGTCCCAGGCTCGGACGGTGGCATCTGTGCTTCCAGTGAAGGCCGTGTGGCCAGGTGTGGCCAGCACCAGGCAGAGCACGGCACCTGTGTGGCCCCGCAGTGTCTGGTGGCAGCAGCCGCTGGCCACCTGCCAGACCTTGGCCGTGCCATCCGTGCTGCCCGTCACCAGGAGCCCCCTGGCCACGGCCTCCTCCGTGCACGGAGCCCCAGGGAGGTCCTGGGGGGCAGAGTAGGCTAGAGTCAGCACACAGTTGCGGTGGCCCCGGAACTCCCGGGCCACCTGCCCCTTGTCCACACTCCAGGCTCGAGCTGTCCGGTCGTAGGAGCTGCTGAAGAGCTGGTTGTTGGCGACCAGGATCCTGGTGGCAAGAGGGGAAGGGTCAGGGGTCAGAGCGCGCAGGGCTGCCCGGCAGGCTGGCGTCTTACGTGTTCAACGAGCCCAGGTGATGGGTGAGAAGAATGAATGGTCCCAGTGACTGGGAGCCCCGAGTCTGAGAAAATCTCAAGGCTGAGGAATCTGAGGCCCCCTGCAGCAGGGGAATAGTGAGGGAGCCAGGAGAGCCCATGAAGGGGCGGGGGGGTGGGGGGGAGCAGAGCCTGCCAAACTATTCATGACTCCTATTCTCATTTTGATGTATGCTAAGACTTTCTCTGCAGAAAATACACATCTGTCTCTAGCATAGAACTCTGTGTATAACTTCAAAGGGCATGAGGGTGGACCCTACTTTACACACCACCCCCAAAGGGCTGCGGCCTGAACCTGGAATGGGGCGTGTCGTCTGTGTGGCCACAGAGGGGTCAGGACCCCCATCTCAGTCTCAGAGGCACCCCTCTTTTAAAAGGTCTTGCCTGGGAGCCTAGCACGGGCAGGAGGAAAGATGGACACGGAACAGAGCAGACCTTCCTTCCACGGCCTCTCACCTCTGGGCGGTTCTCACTTCCCACAAGTCATTAAGGATGCAGCACAAGAAAAGCACTTTCTACTGATGGCTTCTTCCCTAAGGCCAGGAGGTACGGTATTCACCACATGTGTGTTTCTAAAGGAAAGTGACGACCTGGTGCCTCGGGTGATGTTCTGGGGGCCCGAGTCCTGCCGGGTGTGGCCTGTGACGGCAGGGACGCCGGGCCAGGCCGGTGCCCCCAGAAGCTCACACACCTGGCCCGGCTCTGAAAACACGAGAAGTGTAGCCCGTGTTCTCACCTCAGGGCCATCACGCATTTGTGAGCAGTTAGTTAATAATGCAAATATGCACCCAGAGATGTTTAGAACGGCCAACTGCTCAAAAACAGTGCGCGCGTGTGTGTGTGCGCGTGCATGAGTGCATATGTGCACTTGTGTGTGAACATGTGTGCACTCGGGAGAGTCTACACCCGGCAGAGCATCATTTCTAGCCTTAATTGTCCAGATTTACTTTTGAGGAGCCACTGATTCGTTTCCAGGTACAACCGGAGGGCCGGCTGGTCACCTGAGATGTGGCTTTCTTCCACCCACCCCAACCTCTGTCAGCCCTTCCGGCCGCTCACAGCCTCACTAGAGGAGGCGCCCCAGGCCCACACTTCTCCTCAGTCACAAACTTCTTTCTCAAGAAAGAGTGTGGAAGAGGCCAGCAAGAGCTGAAATACGGGTCCCAGTTCCAGACCTCCTCCACCCCGGCCTGCGTGGTGCTGGCTGGTCTCCCAGGACCCCGGGCCTCGCCTGCTCTATCTAAGGGGTGTAGGTGGGATAAAAGCTCAGCTGCAGGAGGCGGGGGCTGGGGCAGAGCTCTATGGGGTCCCCACTGGGGTCCTTCCCCACTCAGAACCATCAAGCCAACACGACCCTCATGCCTCTCTGCTCAGCGACGCTCCCCTGTTCCCGCCCTGTGGGAGCACCGTTCCGTCTACAGGCAGCTGGTACTCTGGGCAGTTAATGATCGGGCTGACCCACCGCTTCCACCCACCGTGCGCTGGAACATTAGGCCAGACGGGTCCCACCTGGACCCAGGCTCCACAAAGCTCACGCTGCCAGCATCCCCTCTGGCTGAGAACATCCTTCCGTCCCTGCCCCCCACTCCGCCAATGCCCGCCTGCACTGGGCCCTTTCCCTGCTTAGTTCGCTGCCCGGGCAGCTGCCCTTCCTGGCCAGTGAGGTCACGAGGGCCCCGGTGGCCAGACTCCTGCTCATACCGGGCACTCCCTCGGGAGTTTGCGACGGGCCCCAAGTTGCAGAGATAGTGTCCAATTGATCTGATCACCAAGGAATTTCCATGGCTCAGCTCAGACCCAAACTCAATACATTTTTGCAAAAATTCAAACCTCCACGAGAAGGAGGGTCTGGGATATCTTCAACAGCAACACGGAAAGGAGAGGTTTAAAAACACCCTCGACTCCCTCTTCAGAACAATCCCCATTCTGCCCCTCCTCCGAGCCCCCAGTCCACCATCAGGTACCAATTAAGCCATTTCCTGTGGAATTTGTTCCCTCGGTGGGAGCTGTAGCCTCCAACCCCTTTCCCTGCACCCAGCTGGGGGCAGCTGTCCTGCCAGGGCCATGGGAGGGCTTTCAGGCTCTGGTCTAAGTGTTGGTGGTGCCTCCCTGCCCCACCTCCGCCTCCCAGCCCCCCAACCTGCAGCCCTGGGCAGTTAGCGCTTGCTGCGCTGGGGACACTGCTGTCCTTCCACTGCTGTTGCTCCGGACCACCTCCCCGCATGTCCACACGTGTTCCCCAGGGAAGCTAAGTTCCTCCAGGGCAGGGGCCCCACAGCCTACATCTCTGTCCCCTGGGACTCGGCCGGGTACCATGAGGAGAGGCCGAGTCCTCCCCGCCTGGCAGGCACACCGACCTGTTCACAATGGACGTGTGTCCCCGGAACACCTGCAGACACTGCCCGGTCAGCACATCCCACTTCCTGATGGTGCAGTCAGCACTGCACGTGTAGGCGGCTTCGTCCTCCAGCTGGCAGAAGGTCACGTAGCTTTCGTGCCCTACAGATGAGCAGGGGAGACGTGAGCACAGCAGGGCATGCCAGCTCCCGTTTTTCTTTGAGAATGTTTGAGATGGGGAGGAAGGGAAGAAAGCAGGGGGCGGCGAGTGTTTGCAGCAAGTCCAGTAGTGACTAACGTGTTGAAATGATGCTTTAAGTCTGGGAGAATCTCAGGAATCGTGGGGGCCAGGAGCAATTCAGGGGGCACTTAGCCTGCCCTGGAATCCTTCCTCCCTCCTCTCCTTCCCTCCCCCTTCTTAGTCGTCTCCTTTTAGGCTTCTTCAAACTTTTCAGCTACTTGTATTCACTCCGTCATTCAACAAACCCCATGTTACAGACGCAGGAAGTACAGGGGCCAAGGGCATGGTCTTCGGAACCAGAATGCCTGGGCCAGAAGCCTGGTGCTGCTACTGGCTGCCCATGGGCAACTTATTTCACCGCTCTGTGCCTCGATTTCCTCACCTGAAATGGGGAGAGTGACAATGCCTATCTCACGGTGTTCCTGTGCTGGCTGTGTAAACGCGAGGCGTGAGCTGTTCTTACATTTGGGGACAGACACTGTGGTAGGCAGAATTCTGGCCCCGAAGAGAGCAGGTCCTAATTGCTGGAACCTAGAAATGTTACCTTTCTTGGAAGAAGACACATTTATAGATGCAATTAATTAAGGATGTTGAGACGGGGAGATTGTCCTGGATATCAGGGTGGGCCCTACACACCATCACAAGCATCCTTATAAGAAAGAGGCAGAGGGACTTCCCTGGTGGTCCAGTGGTTAAGACTCCATGTTCCCAATGCAGGGGGCCCAGGTTCGACCCCTGGTCAGGGAACTGGATCCTGCATGTCGCAACTGAGAGCCCACATGCTGCAACTAAAGATCCCACATGCCTCAACTAAAGATCCCTCATGCCACACCTAAGACCCGGCACAGCCAAATAAATAAATAAATAAATACACACATAGAGGAGGCAGAGGGAGATCTGAGGACACAGAGAAGGCACCGTGAAGAGAGAGCAGAGATTTGCAGGTGCTGGCCCTGAAGATGGAAGTGATGCGGCCACAAGCCAAGGGGTGCAGCAGCCATCAGAAGCTGGAAAGGCAACGGCATTCTCCCCTACAGGTTGCAGAAGGAACCCAGCCCTGCCAACCCCTTGATTTCATCCCAGTGACACTGATTTTGGACTTTTGGCCTCCAGACTTGTGCCGGAATAAACTTGTTTTAAGGAAACCCAGTGTGATCACTGGTCACAGCAGCTGCCGGACACAAATACAGAAACAGACATAATTAAAACACATTCCCTGCCTTCAAACAGAGCAGCCAGCCCAGAAGGAGGGACAGTCAGTCGAGCTTGATACGTGCTGGGACAGAGTGTGACGAGGGTCGACAGAGCAGAAGCCTGGGTGTGGCAGGCAAGGAAGGGTCTACGCAGTACCCGTGTCTGTCGGGAGAAGAGGAAGAGCATCTGGGAGAGAAGCTAGCACACACCAAAGCAGGAGGGGCCCCTGGGGCCAGAATTCAGGCATTTGGCAGAAACAGTGGATTAAGTAGACACAGTGAGGGTGGAGGTCTGGGACGGAGGGAGGGCCCCGCAGTCTGGGGTCTCGGCCAAGTGCACCTGGTCATCCTCTTACAGGGCAGTTGTCAGATCTTTTGACTCTCACCCTGGCTGTGGGGTCGATGTTTACCACTCGACCGTGATTAAGCAGCCCAGGAATCCTCCATCCTTGGACACAGTAGGGCCTGTTTTTCAGGTAAAAGTGTTTCCATCTCGGATATAAGCACTTCCAACAGCAAACTGAAGCTGACTCTACTGGAGAAGAATTCAGGGACCAGAAAATCAACGGAAGCAAAGGAATGTTAGACCTAAGAGCCATTTCACAGACGAGGAGACTGATGAATGCAAATAATAACACATGGGAGCGTTATATTTATTACTTTAAGGATTTCGATCGGATTTTAAAATTTCATCTAGAAGTCTGGTATCTTAGACGGGGATTTAGAATCTCCTGGGTAGTTTCAAGCTGATTCACACTTACTTTTTTTTTTTTTTGGCCCTGGGGTCAAGCTTAGTTTCTCTTGGAAGAACCCAACTTCCTGAGTTCTAAGAAACAGAATTTTTTTTTAAAGTAAGAAAGAAACGTTTTCCCCTCTTCTTGGATAGCACATACCAGGCCTCTAGGAAAACAACATTTGCGTAAATTAAGTAAACACGGGAAGAGGCTGCAGACTGTTTCCCTCAAAGTGCGCATCAGTTTAAAGGTCGAGGGCAGGGCTTCCCTGGTGGCGCAGTGGTTGAGAGTCCGCCTGCCGCTGCAGGGGACACGGGTTCGTGCCCCGGTCCGGGAAGATCCCACATGCTGCGGAGCGGCTGGGCCCGTGAGCCATGGCCACTGAGCCTGCGCGTCCGGAACCTGTGCTCCGCAACGGGAGAGGCCACGACAGTGAGAGGCCCGCGTACCGCAAACAAACAAACAAACAAAAAGTCGAGGGCAAATGTGTTTGGCAAAACACAGCCCAGCTTTTTGCCAATCCCAAAATGTTTATAAAATATTTGAGGATTCTCAACGAGCTTTCCCCGAGACCAGATCAGCCATCAGGAGGGGTCGGGAGGGCGCAGCACCATGAGGAGTCCCCAGTGCTAACCAAGGCCAGGAGAGGCTCCCTCGGGGTGTCACTCCCGTTCCAGCTCCTTCCGTCCCATCTCAGCAGCATCTGACAGCAGGAAGGCAGAGCGTCATGTGAACCCGTCAACCAGGCCAAGAAAAACACTGAAAATCCAAGCGTGGCACCTAGACTCGGTGAAACTGCAGTCATTAACCAAGACTGTGAGAGTGGGACAGCTTTTCTGATACACAGAAGTAAAAAAAACGGATATATACACTGATTGCAAATCAACAAAAATATAAACAGACTTGAAGAAAAGAGGTGACAATAAAAAGAAGTTTTTCAATGTAAAAAAACTCATCCCCGAAGCTGGGCCAGGCTGACCCTCTGCCCCCTCAGGGGACTGGCCAAGCTGGCGGGGGTCCTTGCATCGATCAAGGCTCTCCCCTGCACAAGCCCCTTCTCCAGCACAAGACGCCCATCTCACATCTGACAACCCAAGGAAGCGATCCGGGCTCAGAGCCCTTGCAGCACAGGGGCCCTGGGGGCTGCGGAGCGCGCCCCTGACTATAATCCACAGACTATAATCCACAGACCAACGACAGGGCTCCACCGCCCCGACAGGATCACCAGCGGTGGAGGAGTGAGGGCTCGGAGAAGGGAGGGCCCATCATGCCTCCAGGGACCACAGCGCCTCGGCCACAAGCTGTTGGAATTGTGCAGAATAAGCATGAAAGCCAAACTAAAAATAAATATTTTTGAAGGGATATAGAATGCAGATAAAACGCGGTTATTATGTTCAAAAGAATATGCTGAGGCTCAGGGTTTCCTGCCAAGGTAGCTGGCCCCGTCTCCCGGCTTGCACGCCCCTGGACTTGCCGGAGGTTTAGAGTCCAAGTGCCCCCTCCCCACGCAGCAGCAGCTCGCCGCGCTGGAGACCAGGGTCTGCAGGGGCAGAGGGGCCTGGATTGGGCACGGCCCAGCTGAACACGCCTTCAACTCAGCATGAAAAGCAGGGCCTCCTCTCGCCCTGCTGCCCCTGGAGTCTTTCGTCTGCCCCCGTGGGTCCTCGTCTTCTCCAGCCTGCGCCCTGCAGCGCCCCCCACCCGCTGTGGGCTCCCGGTCTCCTCCGCTGCCCGCAGGGTTCAGACAGTCGGGAGCCCCAGGAGGGGTCTCTAGTTCGGGACGCGCTGGCCGAGGCCCTCAAACCACGGTCACGCCTCCCCGGAGGGAGCCCCCTCCCCAGCCGTTTCCAGGCGGCAGTGACCGCTCCCACCCTCCGTCCTTCAGGCCTGGGGATGGTGACAGCTCCTCTGGTACTCGCCGTAAGTACAGCGGTTCCCCATACTCTGCCCACATTTTTTTTTTTTTTTTTTTTTTTAAATTTATTTATTTATTAGTTTTGGCTGTGTTGGGTCTTCGTTTCTGTGCGAGGACTTTCTCTAGTTGGGGCGAGCGGGGGCCACCCTCCATCGCGGTGCGCGGGCCTCTCACTGTTGTGGCCTCAGGCTCCAGACGCGCAGGCTCAGCGGCCATGGCCCACGGGCCCAGCCGCTCCGCGGCATGTGGGATCCTCCCGGACCGGGGCACGAACCCGTGTCCCCTGCATTGACAGGTGGACTCTCAACCACTGCGCCACCAGGGAAGCCCTCTGCCCACATTTTACAAGCGTCCCTTTATTAGACTCTCCTTGAATTACCATTCTGAGGTGCCAGTTGTTTCCTGCCGTTGTCTGAGCACAGGAGCCCTGGCTGGAATGGACGGGGTCTGACAAAGCCACTGAGGACGCAGGCTTGGGCCACCTGCCCCCGAGCTCCCAGCCCGGGCTGATGCTCTGCTCACTGCTGCCGCCGCAGGGCCTGTCCTCAGCCCAGCTTCACCAGCTCCACAACCTTGACCAAAATCTCTCCGGCCTCCATCCCCATTCTCCTAAATCCGCACCCACAGGGGAGCTCACCTGCCCCAGACTGTGGTCTCCACAGAGCTTTAGAGTGAATTGCCAGCGTGGGCCTCCTTCACATCCGTACTTAAAACAAACCGTTTTTTTTTTTTTTTTTTTTTTTTTTGCGGTAGGCAGGCCTCTCACTGCTGTGGCCTCTCCCGTTGAGGAGCACAGGCTCCGGACGCGCAGGCTCAGCGGCCATGGCTCACGGGCCCAGCCGCTCCGCGGCATGTGGGATCTTCCCGGATCGGGGCACGAACCCGTGTCCCCTGCATCGGCAGGCGGACTCCCAACCACTGCGCCACCAGGGAAGCCCAAAACAAACGTTTTTGATGGAATTTTTCCTTGACCAGGACAAAGTTAATAACGATTTGTTTATGTCTGAGAGCCTTCCCTGTGCTCCCACGTGCCCGTTTAAAAATATGCATGAGATGATTCAGCAATCCCACTTCTGGGTATATACCCAAAAGAATGGAAAGCAGGGCCTGGAAGAGATATTTGCACACCCATGTTCACAGCAGCGTCACTCACAATGGTCAGGAAGTGGAAGCAGCCCGTGTCCACTGACGGGTGATGGATAAAGAAGACGCATGAGATCCACACGGCAGAGCAGCCTTCGGCTTTCAAAAGGAAGGACACTGTGGCCCGTGCTACAACCTTGGGGACATTGTGCTGAGTGAAATGAGCCAGTCCCCAAAAGACAACTAATATGTGATTCCACTTATACAAGGCACCCAGAGGAGTCAGGTTCCTAGAAGCAGAAAGTAGAACAGTGGGTGCCAGGGGCTGGGGGAGGGAGGAATTCGGTTATTGTTCAGAGGGGACGGTTTCAGTTTTTTTTTTTTTTTTTTTTTTTTGCGGTACGTGGGCCTCTCACTGCTGTGGCCTCTCCCGCTGCGGAGCACAGGCTCCGGACGCGCAGGCTCAGCGGCCATGGCTCACGGGCCCAGCCGCTCCGCGGCACGTGGGATCTTTCTGGACCGGGGCACGAACCTGTGTCCCCTGCATCGGCAGGCGGACTCTCAACCACTGCGCCACCAGGGAAGCCCCCGGTTTCAGTTTTACAAGAGGAAAAACTCCTGGAGGTGATGGTGGTGATGGCTGTGCAACATTTTGAGCGTTTAATGTCTCTGAACTGTATATTAAAAATGGCTAAGATGGTGAATACTATGCTGTGTGTTTTTTATAACAAGTAAAAATTGTCTCAGTTCCAGGTCTTCCTGGGCCAAGAGGTGAACCCTGACTACCCCAGCCCACCAAGTTCCTGCTCTTCCGAAGTGCACACGGCCCTTAGTTAAGCAGTCGTTCTCTCAATCCAATCTGCAAATTCCCTGGGGCGGGATCTGAGACTCTTGCACCTTTGAATCCGACACAGGCACCCAGCACAGTCAAGCCAACAGGCAGGTGAGGGGGAAAGGGCTCTGGACCCAGAAGGAGGAGCGCAGAGGGCTGGCAAGCCTCAGTTTCCTCATCTACAAAACGGGATGATGAAGAGTTGTGGGAGGCAAATGACCAAGAGCTTTGGAGCTGGCATGGCACAGTGCCAAGGGGTGCTGTGACTCACTTCGGGCATGAAGGCTAAGACAGCAAATACAGTGAGCTAGGAACTCTTTATTAACTGGCTTGATGCCCACCATGACCTTATGAGACTAGGTTCCTCTTGTTATCACCCCCAGTTCACAGATTAAGAAACTGAGGCACGGGACTTCCCTGGTGGTCCAGCGGGTGAGACTCCACGCTCCCAGTGTGAGAGACCCGGGTTCCATCCCTGCTCGGGGAACTAGATCCCACATGCATGCCGCAACTAAGAAGCCCTCACACTGCAACTGAGGATCCCGCGTGCAGCAATGAAGAGCCCGTGTGCCGCAACTAAGACTTGGCGCAGCCAAAATAAATAAATACATAGGGCTTCCCTGGTGGCGCAGTGTTCAAGAATCCACCTGCCAATGCAGGGGACATGGGTTCGAGCCCTGGCCTGGGAAGATCTGGGAAGATCCTCTGGCCCCCAACTGCTTCTGCACCGTGAGCTCGTCTGCAGAAGGAAAACGCACAGCGGGAGCTGCCAACCCAGGCCACTCTGCCCGAGAAATCCAGGCCTGACCCACCAACAGGCTCTCCTTTGAAGCCTTCTGTGGGCCCCAAGCTATGCAAGGAGCTGGCACTCACCCCGAGGTGGCAGTGTCTATGATGGCAGTGGAAAGAGCCTGGATTTGGAGTCAGGAGACCTGCAGGGTCTGCCGCTGATCAGCCGTGTGGCCCCGGGGGAGCACAGCTTCCCTGCAACTCTGTCCTGCCCAGAGCAGGGGCCACACGGTGGGCGAGAAGCCTCTCTGCCGCCAACCAGCCGCAAGACCCTGGACAAGCCCTGCGACCACACTATGCTTGGGGCGTGCTGACAACGGCACCTGCCTCACCATGTGAGTGTCTAGGAGACACTTAGAATATGCTGCCTGTCGGTAAACATCTGCATCTCCTGTTCTCATCTATAACCTGGTGTTATCACAGCAGCACTCTTCACAATAGCCAAGACATGGAAGCTACCTGAACGTCCACCGACAGATGAATGGATAAAGGAGATGTGGTGTGTACACACACACACACACACATATACACACAATGGAATACTATTCAGCCATCAAAAAGAATGAAATAATGCCATTTGCAGCAACATGGATGGACCCAGACATTACCATACTCAGCGAAGTAAGTCAGAAAGAGAAAGACAAATACCGTATGATATCACTTATAGGTGGAATCTCAAATACGATACAAATCAACATATCTACAAAACAAAAACAGACTCACAGACATAGAGAACAGACTTGTGGTTGCCAGGGGTGGGGAGGGAAGGAATGGGAGCTTGGGATTCACAGAGGCAAACTATTATATATAGAATGGATAAACAACAAGGTCCTACTGTATAGCACAGGGAACTATATTCAATATTCTGTGACAAACCCTAATGGAAAAGAATATATATAAATTTATATGTATAACTGAGCCACTTTGCTGTACAGAAGAAATTAACACAACATTGTAAGTCAACTATACTTCAATAAAATTTTAAAAATAAATAAACTGCTGTCAATTGTTATTTTATTTTTTGGCCGTGCCACGCAGCTTGTCTTAGTTCCCCAACCAGGGACTGAACCCAGACCCTCAGCAGTGAAAGCGCAGAGTCCTAACCACTGGACTGCCAGGGAAGTCCCTAAACTGCTGTCAATTCTATCCACCTCACAGTTGCAAGGGTTAATAACATAAGAAATATGTACTCAGAAGGGTATTTATAAAATACAGGGCACTAAAATGTCAAGACATTTTTATTAATATTTCACTCATACAAAAAAAATCCTATGGACTTCCCTGGTGGCGCAGTGGTTAAGAATCCACCTGCCAATGCAGGGGACACGAGTTTGATCCCTGGTCCGGGAAGATCCCACACGCCACAGAGCAACTAAGCTCGTGTGCCACAACTACTGAAGCCTGCGCGCCTAGAGCCTGAGCTCTGCAACAAGAGAAGCCACCACAATGAGAAGCCCGCGCACCGCAATGAAGAGTAGCCCCTGCTCGCCGCAACTCGAGAAATCCCGCGTGCGGCAACAAAGACCCAACGCAGCCAAAAAAAAAAAAATCCCACAGAGGAGCAGTTGGCAGGTCCTTGCTTACCATGGGGGCCACACAAGGATTATCACACACCCAAAATGACTCTCTCACAAGTCTATCAGTGCAATTTCAGGATAAGCAAAGGTTACTTTTGTCCCCTCTGTCCTTGACAATTCTTAAAGTGCAAACCCTTATAAAAGAAACGACCCTGTCAGCAGTTTTTCCGTTTGATAGCGTTTTCCCATGGAGTGGGAAGGCCTCCAACTAGGGCAACAGAGGGTCCAGCGTGGCGTTGCTAGGAAGCAGGTTCTGGTGTCCTGCGGGGACGAGCCGCTGTGAGGGTCACTAAAGTGGGTGTGTAGGGGACTTGCCAGGCACAGAGCCGGGTGAGGATGGCAGGGCAGGGCTGGGCAGGACTGTGGGCCCTGGGGGCGGAGCCGGATGCCCACGAGGCCAGAACCACCCTGGAAAGGACTGGAGCTTCCTGAGGCAGAAACTGGCCTACAAACGGGGCTCCCACGAGGGGTCCCAGGCCCGGGGCTCCCCGGGCCAGCCGATCAGCAGTCACCTCACAGCTTGTTAGAAATGCCAATTCTGGAGTCCTACCCCCAAAGGCTCAGTGAAATCCAGACCTAGGAGCCTGCATCTCTGAAAGCCCTCCAGACACTCTTCTCATGTTTGGAAAGCAATACACACTGGATTTAAATTTTCTAACAGATCTATGCCTTGACAACGTGTGTGACTATCTGTGCGTGGTGGCAACTCCCCATTATCTACACCAGCTCCCAAATAGCAGGCAGTCCAAAATGCATCCCTACTGAGTTTTGATGTAAAACCAACAGGGTGCGACTTCCCTAGCGGTTCAGTGGTCAAGATCTACCTGACAAAGTAGGGGACACGGGGTCGAGCCCTGGTCTGGGAAGATCCCACATGACGGGGAGCAACTAAGCCCGCGCGCCACAACTACTGAAGCCCGCATGCCACAACTACTGAAGCCTGCACACCTAAAGCCCGTGCTCCGCAACAAGAGAAGCCATCGCAATGAGAAGCCCGCGCACTGCAACGAAGAGTAGCGCCCGCTCTCCGCGACTAGACAAAGCCCGCGCACAGCAGTGAAGACCCAACGCAGCCAAAAAATAAATTAATTAAAAATAAAACCAACAGGGTGGGACTTCCCTAGCGGTCCCACCTGTTGGTTTGGAAGACTCTGCGCTTCCACTGCAGGGGGCACAGGTTCACTCCTCGGTCGTGGGGGGGGAACTAAGATCCCACGAGCCTCATGGCCCAGCCAAAGATAAATAAATAAATAAATGAAATGAAATGAAAAAAAGAAACCCAGCAGGGTCAGGATCCTCCAGTACGGAAGCTAATTTACTCCCTGTGCCTAGATGAGCCAGGAGGCCTGGGGCAGGCCACCCAGGATTTGCTGATTATGGTGGAAAAACCAACAGTGAAAACTAACTGTGCACACACTGCAAGCAGCCTGGCGCTTCCACAGGGGCTATAGGAGCCACTCAGACAACAGAGGGACCTCACACTCCCGTGCTGCAGGCATGTGACAGGGACCCGAGGTAAGAAAAACGTCCACCTCCCCTTGAGTAAGCCACAGATATAAATCGGTGTGGGGAGACTGGTAGGGCTCTTTCGTAAAACAATATTTACGCCTATGTGTACCTCCTGCTATTTCATGGAGTTTCCAAACATGCCAAATTGCGGGTGAAATGAGGCAGTGAGAGAGCAGGGCAGGCGGGTCGAATGACGGAGGGGGTTTTCGACTCTGCCCCACCATGGGCTGTGTAAACCGCTGGCGAACTACTTAACTCCGTGCCTCAGTTTCCCTGCCTGCACGAGTGGTGGGAAAACAGTACCACACCACGCGGAGTGCACTCCGTAGTGCCTAGGCCGATTAACAAGCCACCGTTGTGACTACAAAGGCCCCGAGAGAGGAAATGTTCAGCCAAAGGTCATAAGGCCAGTGAGAGACGAGGGAAGCTGAAAGGGGCAGAGCTGCGATTTGTTTTTGTTAAAACTGCCGTGATGGAAGGGATTTCACCCAGCGGCTGACAGGTGATCTGCGCCCTCGCAGCCTCGCCCCTCGGCTCACTGGCCCGTATCGCAGCCCCCTCTGCACTCCCACCCCACCCAGCGCGATGGGCGCGGGCTGGACTTGGGGGAAGGGGTCTGCGGACAAAAGCGCCCAGGTCTGAGGCAGGCGAGCGGCAGAGAGGAGGACAGAGAGAGAGGTCGGAGGACGCGGCCAAGCGGGTCTACCTTGCAGGAGGGCGCAGCACTGGCCGTCCGCGGTGCTCCAGAGTCGGGCCGTGCCGTCCTCGCTGCCCGTCAGCAGGCGCTGCCCGTCGGGGCTCAGACTGAGCCAGTTGATGCCCCCGCGGTGGTCCGCGCAGACCCTTAGGGCAGACCCTCCGCCCCCCATCCCGCCGGTCGGGCGGCGGACTTAGGAGGAGGCTGCGCCCCGCTAGGGAGGAGCGCCCGGGTATCCTCGCCGCGGCTCCCTGTGGCTGCGTCCCGCGGCCATCGCGGGGCCCCCGGCTCCTGCGGAAGCACGCGGCGCGGGTGAAGCGCCGAATGCTCGCTCCCGTGCGCCCACCCGGCCTCCCGGCCCGCGGAGGCGGCGGGGGCTGCGCTGCGCTGGGCGGCCCACTCGGGACTCCCGGTCCCCGGGTGCAGCAGTCGCAGCCCCACCGGCGCGGAACGCCTCCCTTGCCCGCGCCCCCAGGGAAGACCCGCACCCCACCTGAGCAGAGGCGTCCCGGGGCGCGCGGGAAAGCCCGGACCTCTTCTCGGGGCGCCGGGGACGGGGAGAACACGGGAAGCGGAGCGCCCCGCGTACGCTCTCCGGCCCGCTCCGCGCGCTCCGGGCGGCCGAGGCGAACAATACGGTTCAGCCTGGCTCCTCCTCAGAGACCACCCCTCAACCTGTCCCCTCCCACTTTCCTGGCCTGCGCTCCCGCCCCCGCCCCCGCCCCCGCCCTCGCCCTCTCGGGACAGACCTCAGCCCGCGGTCCCCGCGCCCGCCCCTGGGACGCTGCGGACTGCTCGGCGTGCGACGGTTCCGGCTGCCCGGCCTGCGCCTCTGGGCTCCCGCCCCCTGCCACCCCCGCCAGGACCAAAGGCCGGGACGAGGAGGAGGAGAAGGAGGTGGACTGCAGGGTCTGGGCTGGGGAGACGCTCACGGCGGGAACTCACCCGGGCCCGCGGCTGCGCGCCACCACCAGGCAAGTCAGCTCCTTCCAGGCTCCCAGTCCTAAGGACCCTGCCAGAGGGGCTCTCGGGGGACTTGGGGTCGGCCCTGCTTGTTGGAGAGCGCCCTTCGTCCGCCCTCGCTGGGGAATCACGTGCACACCCCGAATCCTAAATAAGTCCCGCAAGAGGAGGGGGAGCCCCCCCTCCCCACCCCACCCCGCGCTCCCAGGCTCGGCGCGCATCTCTGACTGCCCACCGAGATCTCTGCAGGAATCCGACGCCCCGGGCAGCGAGACCTCCTGGAGCGCGGGTCTGCGTCTTCCCATCAGGCAGTTCCGGTGCCGGCTCGGCGGCCGGGGGTGGGGGTGGGGGTGGGAGTGGGGGCGGGGGGGGCGGGGTGACCCCCCTACTCGGATCCTCCAGGTCCTAAAGGTAGCAGGATTTCCCCGAACCCTCCAGGACTCTTTAGAGAAGCTAGCCAGACGATCTCAGATCGGATTTGTATCTGTGTGTTTTGTGGGGCGGGGAGCAGGGTGGCTTTGGAAAGCTAGCCCTCATCACGACGACCGGACCTTCTAATGGTTGACCATGTCCAGACTCCGAAAGAAAAGCCCATAATGGGGTCCCATGGGGCATTGGGCCATTTATTCTCCAAGTGGTCAAAACTAGAGAAACACATTCTTTCTTTCCCCAAATTTGTGAATCACCTTGCAGCTCCGCTTAAGGAGTGGGAACTTAACTTCGTAGGCGATGGGGGGCCACTGAAGGGTTTGGGGGGGCGGGGGGGTTAGACGTTTGGAGACGTTTGGAAAAAGGCTGGTGGAGATGGGTTGAAAGGAGGCAGGAGGGGGCTGCTGGGATCCAGCAGGAGAGAGGAAGGCAGAAAGGGCAGGGATATTCCAGAGGTGGACTCTTCAGAAGCTAGATGCCTGCTGGGAGGAAGGAGGGACTCTGGGAGTCCCCACTGTGCCGAGAGACTGGGTAGATGGTGGCTGATGACACCTGTTCAGAGGATGCTTCTACAGGCTGATCATGAGTTCATTTTAGGACCTGTGTACTTAAAGGGGCCATTGCAACGTCCAGACGTGAAGACTGATGGGCATCTGGCCATACAGGTATAACCCACAGCTGAGGCCAGGCAGAGAGGGTGGGAGTCGTCAGCATGCCTGGGAGCTGCAGCCCTTGGGGAAGGTGAGGTGAAGAGCGAGAAGACATAGGAAGAGTTTACACAGAGAAGAGCTGATACCGACCAGGGTTCTTGGCCTTCCCCAGTCAATAGAAATTGACTAGAGGCCAGACAAGAAATTCAGGCAAGGCTTTATTGGGGCCCCTGCTGCAGCGGGGGGAGGGAGAACACACAACAGGTTCCCTTGCTCTCTCGCTCCCTGTGTGTGTGGGTGAGCTTGTTCCTTATATGGGGTGAGGGTAGGGGTCTGGGGGTCAGGCTGGAGGGGTGGCATAGGTGTTTCACCCACCCTTCTGGTGGCATTGTGTGGAGGGGGCATATGCAGAGTACCCTGCTTTTGCTCCTGACTCCCATCTTCTGCTCCGGGCTCTTCAAAAGTGGCAGTAGGGGTTTTTTTGGTCTTTTGTAGCTTTTTGCCCATAGTTTGCCCCAGCTGCTCATGCATGCAGTTTTTTTTGTTTGTTTTTTTGCGGTACGCGGGCCTCTCACTGTTGTGGCCTCTCCCGTTGCGGAGCACAGGCTCCGGACGCGTGGGCTCAGCGGCCATGGCTCACGGGGCCAGCCGCTCCTCAGCATGTGGGATCCTCCCGGACCGGGGCACGAACCCGCATCCCCTGCATCGGCAGGCAGACTCTCAACCACTGCGCCACCAGGGAAGCCCTCGCTGGGTCTTAGTTGCAGCAGGCGGGCTCCTTAGTTGTGGCATGCAAACTCGTAGTTGCGGCCTGCACGTGGGATCCAGTTTCCTGATGAGGGATCGAACCTGGGCCCCCTGCATGGGGAGCATGGAGTCTTAACCACTGGGAAGTCCCAGGTACTGGGTTTTGATTTGGGGTGATGAAAAAAGTATGACTAGATAGTGGTGATAGTTGCACAACACTGTGTGTCACTGAAGTGTACAATTTAAAGTGGTTACAATGATAAATTTTGTTATTTGTATTTTACCACACACAAACACAAAACATATTGTATTATTGGAAGAAAAAAGAGGGCTCTGTGAAACCTCAGTATTATTACAATTATAATTAATGTTTGGAAGACGATCGTCAGAGAATTAAAATTATTGTTTGGGGAATAATACATGGCCATATACCCTTAGCACCCTGTATATACACGTCCCACACTATGAGTGTTGCCAGGGTCCAGAGAAGGACGGGATCAGCGTTAGATATCAGAGAGTCCCCTAGTCTCTGAGCAAGGGTCCTGAACCAAAATGCGCTGGACCACTGGGCTCAGGTCTCCCCACTCCCCACCCCCCTCATTCCCAGGATGACATGCTCTCAATCTGCTCCAAGGAGTCACTGTCCATTCTAAAAAGGGTCAAGTTTTAAAAACAAGAAGGCTTAGAAAACCAAATCTCCCTCTCATGACAAGAAAATCTCTTTTACTGGCCACTGTTTCACTGCTGGCCCCCAAAGTCAGGAGTCAGGCCCTCTGGACAAGAGAGTTGCCACTCAGAGACTGGCCCAGAAGAAGGTTCACAGACTCAACATGCACATGGCTCTCCAAGCTCACCCCACGTCCAGCACTGGAATGTCTGGGCCTTTCCTGGGTGTCTGACCGGGGCAGTGTTAGTAAAGACATGGCTATTCTGTAGTATTAAAGCCAGCTGGTAAACATCCCATCCCTCCAAATTTCATTTTATCTCCCCCACAGACTCTTCCTGGCAGCTTTGGAGAAATATCAGAGGCTAACTAGACAAAGGAAAGGCAGTTTTTCAACAGCTTTCAGAATTCACCAGCTTTGACTTCAAGTCTGGCCAATGTGAAGTAATAGGGATTGGATTTACCCTCCTGCTTCCTACCTGAAACAACCAAAAACCAGACACATAAAATATGTGAAGTGGTTTTTAAGACACTGGGCATCTGGCAACAAAGGACAGCAGTTCCTGAGAGACAGGGACAAATGAGGTGAGTCCTATGAGAGGCCAACTTACTGCCCTGAGAAAATTTCCAGACCTCAGAGCAGGAAGGGGGAGCCTGGATGGAGCCCAGTGGACTCCCTGAGTTTCAGAAACAGCTGAACAACCAGGACAAACAAAATGCCTAGAGTTGGTCGGATAAAGTACCAGAGAGCGGAGACCCCTGGAGACCTATGGAAGGTCCCTCTCCAGTATGCAGCTGGAGACAGATTAACAGGTGCACACGAGGAAACGACCCAAGGTGGGAAAAGGATTACTGCCCAACCCCACACAGGGTCGAGAGTAGCGCACCAAGGACATGAAAACAGTTACTGTAACTGTATTCCATGTGTTCAAAAGGTGATGTAGAATCAAGGAGTCCCAACTGAACTTCTAGAGATGAAAGCAATGTCTGATATTAAACAACAGCAACACTGGATGGAATTAACAGCAGATGAGGCATTTCAGAATAAAATATTAGTAAACTTGAAGACATAGCAGTAGAAACTATCCAAAACGAAAAGCAGAGAAAAAAAGAATTTAAAAAACGGAAAAAGCATCAGCAAGCTGTGGGACAACTTCACGCAGCCTAATATGTGAGTAATTGGAGTCCTTGAAGAAGTGGGGAGAAAGGAGGGAACAGAAAAAAATATTTGAGGCAATAAGGGCTGAAAGTTTCCAAATTTGATGAAAGTTATAAATTCACAGATCCAAGGAACTCACCAAACCCCAAACATAAGAAACACAAAAGACACAGTTTCATCAAGAAGAATATATAATCTGATAGCCCTGTATCTATTTTTAAAACTGAGTTTGTAGTTAAAACCTTTCCACAAACAAAACTTAAGACAAAAGTTCTAAACAAAACTTTAGCAGTCGAATTCAACAATTATATAAAAACCATAAAACATCAAGACCAAGTGAGATTTACCCCAGGAATTCAAAGTTGGTTTAACATTAAAAAATCAATCAATGTGGGCTTCCCTGGTGGTTCAGTGGTTAAGAATCCACCTGCCAATGCAGGGGACACAGGTTCGATCCCTGGCCGGGGAAGATCCCGCATGCCACGGAGCAACCAAGCCCGTGTGCCACAACTACTGAGCCTGTGCTCTAGAGCCTGCGAGCCACAGCTACTGAGCCCACATGCCACAACTACTGAAGCCCATGAACCTAGACCCCATGCTCCACAGCAAGAGAAGCCACTGCAATGAGAAGCCTGTGCGCCGCAACGAAGAGTAGCCCCTGCTCGCTGAAACTAGAGAAAGCCTGTGCACAGCAACAAAGACCCAGTGCAGCCAAAAATAAATAAATAAATTTATTTAAGAAAATCTGTCAATGTGTGGCATAGGGATAGACATATAGATCAGTGGAATACAGTTGAGAGACCAGAAATAAATTTACACAAGTATGGTCAGTTCGTTTTCAACAGGGTGCCAAGGCAATTCAATGAGAGAGAGAGCAAGCTTTTTTAAAAATGGTGCCAGGACAACTGGATAGCCACATGCAAAAGAATGAATTTGGACCCCCTACCTCACACCATATACAAAAATTAACTCAAAATGGGCCAAAGACCTAAAACGTAAGAGCTAAAATTATAACACTCTTAGAAGAAAACATTAGTGTAAATTTTCATCCCTTAGATTAGGGAATAATTTCTTAGACATGATGCATAAAGCAAACAATTTTTTTAATTGAATCAAAATTTAAAACCTTTGTGCTTCAGGGCTTCCTTGGTGGCACAGTGGTTAAGAATCTGCCTGCCAGGCTTCCCTGGTGGTGCAGTGGTTGAGAGTCCACCTGCCGGTGCAGGGGACACGGGTTTGTGCCCCGGTCCGGGAAGATCCCACATGGCATGGAGCAGCTGGGCCCGTGAGCCATGGCTGCTGAGCCTGCGTGTCTGGAGCCTGTGCTCCGCAACGGGAGAGGCCACAAGAGTGAGAGGCCCGTGTACCGCAGAAAAAAAGAAAAAAAAAGAATCTGCCTGCCAATGCAGGGGACATGGGTTCGAGCCCTGGTCCGGGAAGATTCCACACACTGCAGAGCAACTAAGCCCATGCGCCACAACTACTGAGCCTGCACTTTAGAGCCCACGAGCCACAACTACTGAGCCTGCGTGCCACAACTACTGAATCCTGCACGCCTAGAGCCTATGCTCTGCAGCAAGAGAAGCCACCACAGTGAGAAGCCTGTGCACCTCAACGAAGAGTAGCCCCCGCTTGCCGCAACTAGAGGAAGCCCACACGCAGCAAGGAAGACCAAACGCAGCCAAAAAAAAAATGATTGTGCTTCAAAGTACATTATCAAGAAAGTGAAAAATCAGTCTACAGAATGGGAGAAAATATTTGCAAATCATATCTCTGACAAGGCTTTGGTATCCAGAATGTATTTTTAAAAAATCTTACAACTCAACAATAAAAACACAAATAACCCAATTTAAAAATGAGGAGAGGATTTGAATAACATTTCTCCAAAGAAGAATACAAAATAACCAATGAACGCATGAAAAGATGCTCAGCATAAACTAGTCATTAGAGAAATTCAAATTAAGACCACAATGAGATACCACTACACCTATTAGAATGATTAAAATGAACAAGTCTGATCATTTCAAGAATTCTTGTTGGCAAGAATACGAAACGACTGGAACTTTCATATACAGGCTCACCTCGTTCCATTGCACTTCCCAGATATTGCCTTTTACAAACTGAAGGTCTGTGGCAACCCTGTGTCAAGCAAGTCTGTCGGCACCATGTTTCCAACAGCATCTGTTCACTTTGTGCCTCTGTGTCGCATTTTGGTAATTCTTGAAATATTTCAAACTTTTTCATTGTTATTATACTTATCACACTGATCTGTGATCAGTGACCTCTGATGTTACTGTGACTTGCTGAAGCCTCAGAAAACGGTTAGCATTTTTTAGCAACGAAATATTTTTAAATTAAGGTATGTACTTCTTTTTAGACCTAATGCTACCGCACACAGTACACTACAATATAGTGTGAACATAACTTTTATATGCACCGGGAAACCCCAGAATTTGTGTGACTCACTTTATTGTTAGATTTACTTTATTGCAGTGATCTGGAACAGAGCCCACATCTCCGAGGCGTGCCTGCACATCTGATGAGAATATAAAACAGTACAACCACTTCGGAAAACAGTCGGGCAATTTCCTAGAGTTAAACATACACCTACCATATGACTCATCCATTCCTCTTTAGCCAAGAGCGCGAAAGCATCTGTCCATGTGAAGACTTACACATGAATTTTCATAGCAGCTTTATTTCCAATAGTCAAAACTGGAAACACCCCCAGATGTCAAGGCAAGAGTTTAGCTGAGCTAATGCTGCCTCGGCATCCATTTTTTTGGCCGGGGGGCCTCCAGGGACCTTCCTGCTGTTCCAGGGGGCCCGTCTCTCCTTCCCTCAGGGTCCTGGTCTGATCCCTTCTACCCTCTCCGGCCCCAGCCCACGGTCCCTCCCATTACTCGACAATTAAATATAGCACAATTATTCTTGAAGTGGAATTACTAGGCTTCCATTTGCTGTTAAGGGGGCCAAGGGAGTTCTTCCCCCTACATTCCAGATTTCAGCCTCAGAAGGAGAAATATTTGAGACAGAGAGACTTTCCCAAGCATCCTGATTTTCCCCTGCACAGGTGGCAGCCATCTTTGGTTTATGGTTTCAGACCAACTTTGCCAACTCCTTGCAAGTAATTACCTGAAACTAACCCCTCATTCATACTCTTCACCAGCATCTTGCTTGCACCAGCTTACGAAGAGGTAAAACCAGGTCTCTGTATTCGCCGGCCAATGGGAAAGTGACGATTTACAAGGGTGGTAGAAACTTTCTGACGTATTCCCCACCCCACCCCCAAACAGCACTAAACAAACAAAAATTCCTGTGCTTTTGTTAATCTTTATTTTATTCCACTATAATTGAGTGACAGTCCTAAGGCAGGCTCAATTACACGTTGGGTAATAACTTTTGGCTTCCCTAACGACTTCTCAGGATAATTATCATCTTCTGATTTTACTGATGAGGAAACCGAAGCCTCGAGACGTTAAGCAAAGTCGCTCAGCTGGTGAGTGGAGATTGCATATCTGTTATCGCCAAGTCTAAGGGCGTGTCCACCAAATGACAGAGTCAGTGGCTTGGAAGGAGCAGGCCCACCCTCTGTGCTAACACATAGAAGGCTCGTGGTACTGCCTTTCGCTCCAGTCCCGCTGAATTTTCCTAGAGAGATCTTGGGCAAAGATCTGGCAAGAGTGCCTTTCCCCGAATATTCAGATGTGGGTGATGCCCTAAGAGCATTTCTCTGAGGATGAGATAAGCAAGGCGACAGTCAGTTTCCGGGCGGACCACTTGCCGCCAGAGACCTCAGAGCTTCTGCATGTGGGCCCCCGTGCTCTTCATCTGACACACTGTGGCAGCCTGGTCAGAGTGTGTGCGTGTCTGCATGTGTGTTTGTGTGTGACTCGGAGGGACCATCAGGGAGCTTGCTGTAGCAACATCTGTTTTCACTCATTCCCGAAGATTTCTAGCTTCCCTCAAAACCACGCATTTGCTTGCTCTCTGTGTGGATCCTGCAGCCAAGTGTAATTCGTACCGGGGTTGTTAATCCTACAAAGAGTATTTACGTGAGTTTCGGGTTCTTTCGAGTGGAGACCAGGGCCAGCTCACCCCTAACTCCACACCTGCCTGTATTTTGCTGGGAGCAGAAAGGGAGGTCGACCAGGGGTGTCAGTCAGCATTCTTTGGCTGGAACGAAAGAAACTGGGTTTGGGGAGTTTAAGCAAGAAAGGGGGATTTGTTGGAAGGATAGCGAGTGAAGGAGAGATGAACACTCAGATTAAAGAAGGTCAAGAACTCGGGAAAAGCCAACGTCTCGGCAGCCAGAACTTGAGGAATGCATCTCTGGGATGTGGCTGTGAGTTTACTTGGCCCCAGCCCTCCTCTCTCCTGGGGTGATTTGGTACCAGATTTCATTTCCAAGGAGAGAGAATTAATTGCCCTACCTCGAGCTTCATCTGTTTGGGAGCAGGACCCTGTGACTGCTGCCCACTGCTCATACACAAACACCCTTCTCTCCATGGTCGCTGATGAAAAAGGCCCCTGCCTTCCAGGGACCGCCCTGTGGGAACCTCACATGCATCGCCCCACTCCCAACGGATGTTGTGATAGTTTCAGGTGCACAGCAAAGGGACTCAGCCATCCATACACATGTATCCATTCTCCCCTCCCATCCAGGCTGCCACATAACATTGAGCAGAGTTCCCTGTGCTATACAGTAGGTCCTTGTTGGTTATCCATTTTAAATATAGCCGTGTGTACGTGTCAATCCCAAACTCCCTAACTATCCCTTCTCTCCACCTTTCCCCCCGGAAACCATAAGGTCGTTCTCTCAGTCTGTCACTCTGTTTTGAGATATTGTCTTATCTTCTATAACCTATGGACTAAATGATAAATCAGATACCAAAACCCTACACTACTTAACAAAGAGAAGAATATTTTTAAGATGTGCGTGTCTGGGTCTGAAATCTGGGAAAACCTCAGCTGTGGTTGATGGCAGGAGTTAGGTACGGGCTCTGGAGTCGGCCGGCTGGAGCTCTTTGCTGCTTTTGCCACTTCCGGTGCAGCTCGGGACAAGTTAACTGCTACCTTGTTAAGTCTACTTCTTTAGCTGTAAAAGAGACAAGAGCCACATACCCACCTCATTATAAGTAAAAAATAGTTTAGCACAGTGTTTTGGGCATAGTAGTTGCTCAATAAATGTTAGCTGTGTTGTCGTTACTGGTATTTACTGATAACCAAGTATGGCCAGGCCCTGCTTCAACAGCCCGATTAGATTCGCTTAGAATTTGCTAGATGTTCCTATGTAAACAAGTGATGTTAAAATCTTCTCCCCCACAGAAAGTTTACTTTGGCATGATGCCACTGGCCTACCCCTATGGGATGTGATTAGCAAAAAAATCCTAAGAAACTTGTTCTTTTCTTTGCGGGAGGGATCTGCTGAGGAGGCAGCTTGTGATGATCAGCATGGGTCCTGAGGACCCAGGGAAGAAATTCCTTTCTGGCTGGAGTCCCAGGAATCACTGTGCTTCTCTGGGGAAATGGGTTTATCTCTTGGACTCGGCCTCATGGAATCGATCTTGTTTCCCTGCTTGCTTTGGCCCAATCCGGGGTCCCTCTCCAGCAAAGAATCTGGAGTTTGCTTGCTACATAGAGCATTGTGGAAGCTAACCTTACCACGGCCTCACCTTTTTTCTTCTTTTTCAAAAGTCCAATGATTCCGTCATATACCTTTTCCATCTGATTTGTTGAGGAAGGTGGACACTCTCCCTGGCTCTGGCAGCCAGCCCCGACGTGGTGCCGTGGCGCTTGAGCCCCACACCTCTGTGTGTGAAGGGCCCTGCCGTCTCAGAGGCTCCTCTCTGGCAGGCCCCAGGAAAGGATTTCCACCAGCCGCCCCGTTTGGGGGGCGTCCCATTCCTGCTGGCTTCTCTGTCCACGTGATCCAGGAGCCCCGGGGCCCAGGGTGGCCTGGGCCCAGCTGTGAAGTGGACACACTGCCCTGCTCCCCAGGCCAGGCACTCAGGGGCAGCCTCCCCAGTCCTCGATGGGAAAGGGACCCAGGAGACAACCTTCTCAGTCCCAGTGCTGGGGTCTCTGGCCTGGCTGTTGTGGACTCTGGGGTCAGTGGAGAGAGGGGGTGGCTTTGTCTTCCTGTCCACTCCCCAGACTTTGGTCCCCAGATCAGGCAGCCTGCACCATCACAAACGCCCTCCCCCTCTCGCTGAAGTGGGGCCCTGCCACACGACTGATAGCCCACCTGGCCCCCGCCCCCCCCACCCAGGGTGCGTAGTCCTGGGGGCTGCATGGCCAGGAGCGGGGTTCTCACCTCTGACCGCTCAACCTGCCCCCGCTACATACCCTGACCGAGGGGCTGGTCTCAGCGTCCAGCAAGCCTGGCTCCAAACCCACAGGCCCGTCCAGGGCAGCCGCCGCCCAGCCCCCTCCCGGCAGAGCCATGCCAGGGCACAGTGTCCGCTGGACTCTTAGGGATGTTTTCAATCACTGATTCCAAAGAGGGGCTTAGCCTCCGGCAGCAGGGAAGCCAAGAGCCTATTTACAAAAGAGCTCATTTTACAGGTCCAGGCTTCACAGGCCCCAGTGCAAGGCACTCCCTCGGTGTCATCGGGCTCGCCCCGACATTTGTGTGGCTGGGCAGGGACTGGGGGTCAGGAGGTCAGGGCTCAGCCCAGGTCCTCACCCCGGCTCTCTGAGCCACCCTGTGGGAGGAACGACCCCTTGTGCATTTTCCATTCCCTCGGCAGCCATCGCACAGCACTGGATGGGGGGTAAGGGGTGCGAGTGAGAGATTCCCCAGGTACGGGCAGTTGTGGGCAGGTGGAACCCACGCTGTCCTCCAGAATCTGGGGAGGCTCTTCGACAGCCCTCAGCCCCCCAGCAACGAGAAGCCAGACTTTGTCTTTATTGTGGTGACATATACAGGACAGATGATTTACCATCCGAACCATTTTCCAGCGCACAGTTCATTAAACACCTTCCGTCGTTGGGCAACCATCACCACCATCATCTCCAGAACTTTCTCATCTTCCCAAACGGAAACTCTGGAGCTACATTTTTAAGGTCTCTCATTCAACAGGTTTTTATTGAAAATCCCTGTGGTTTCTTTCTTTTTCTTAAAATAAATTCATTTATTTATTTATTTTTGGCTGCATTGGGTCTTCGTTGCTGCGCGCGGGCTTTCTCTAGTTGCAGCGAGCAGGGGCTACTCTTCATTGAGGTGCGCGGGCTTACTCATTGTGTTCTCATTGCGGTGGCTTCTCTTGTTGCAGAGCACAGGCTCTAGGCGTGCGGGCTCAGTAGCTGTGGCTCGCGGGCTCAGTAGTTGTGGCGCACGGGCTTAGTTGCTCCACGGCATGTGGGATCTTCCCGGACCAGGGCACGAACCTGTGTCCCCTGCATTACCAGGCGGACTCTCAACCACTGTACCACCAGGGAAGGCCATCCCTGTGGTTTCTTGAGGGAACACAGATCTGTAGGGCTCTGGAGGTGGAGACAGGAGGCCGTGTCAGGGAACACAGGGGGTCCTCAGGGGCGCAGGGGACCCCGGGCTCACGGGGGTGGGGGTGGGGCAGCGGCAGCGAGGTTGTGGGAACATCTGTGGGGTTTTCAAAGGGAATGTTTCTCCTGTGATCGGATGGGCCTGATAAACAGCGCATGCGCGTTCCTGGTCGGCAGGGGGCGCGGGCCGGGTGGAGGGGGCGTGGAGCGGTCGGTGGGTGGGAGGACTGATGGCTGAGGACACGAGGATGGCTCTGGGAGCGCCCCGGCTCTCCAAACCGCAGAGTTGAGACAGAAGTATGTGAAGCATGTGTGAGTCTCTTTCGAAGGCGCTGGCCCTCGGTCCACCGACCCCCTGGACAGACATCAGACAAATTACAAGTCTGCCCACAAGCACTTTGCTGGGAATCTTGTTTTTCTTCTTGAAACAAAAAGCAGATTTGCTGACAGATTACAGAGCAGAGGGCTGGGGTGAGGGGGAGGTCACCTGGGAGCACAAGCCTATTGGTGAAGCACTAAATCACCAGTTAATGAGGTGCTGGGGAACTGGATGAGTTTAGAGAAACCTCTGGAACGAGGGAAGGGCTGTGTGCGAGGCTGGCTCCTCCCCTGGCTACTGGAGACTGGACCGAGCTCTTCAGCCAGGGGGATTCTTCCTTAATTCCCTAGGAGGGGCTTATCTTCACTGTACAGCTTGGGAAACTGAGGCACGGGGCAGTGACTTGTCCAAGGACACATCCTAGCGAGTAACAGAGAGAGGATCGGGGCGGAGACCCAGAGCTGGCCCTTAACGCTGCTCCCCCCGCGTTCTGGGTGACGTCCAGCGCATCACTTACTACTGGGAGCCAGTATTCATACGGCGCCTTCTCAGGGTCACTTGTTCGGCCTTTACAGCAGTATACAGTTGGAACAACAGACGTGATCACACTCATTTCACAGAGCAGGAGACTGAGGCCTGGGGAGACCATTTGGTTCATGTTATAGGCTGAAACGTGTCCCTCCCAAATTCATATGTTGAAGTCCTAACCCTCAGAACCTCAGAATGTGACTGTATTAGGAGATACAGGGTCTTTCAAGAGGTGATTAAGTTAAAATGAGGTCGTTAGGTTGGAGTCTAATCCAATATGACTGGTATCCTTACAAGAAGAGATTAGGACACAGACACGCACAGGGGAAAGGCCGTGTGAGGACACAGGGAGAAGACGGCCCCCTGCGAGCCAGGGAGAGAGGCCTCAGGAGAAACCACACTTGCCAGCACCTTCATCTTGGACTCCTGGCCTCCAGAACCGTGAGAGAAAACATTTCTATCATCTAAGCCCCGTGCTGACTGATACACTTTGCACCCAGTTCACACCAGGCCCTGCTTCTCCCCGTGATGCCTGCTGACCAGGGTAAGGACGTCTGGATTCCCTTCCTCATGGGCCATGGGGAGTTCGAATGAGGTGATGCAGGGGACTATGCTTTTGAGTATGTGATTGCTACTGGGTGGACTACTGTTATTTTAACTATTGTATCGATAAAATACACCTATATATGCAAATGTGTGTGCAGCGGAGTGGCTGGGAGCAAAGGTATCAGCCAGACCTGGTTTGAATCCTGACTGTCGTGTGACCTTGGGCAAGTTGCTTAACCTGTCTGCGTCTAGCTCTCCTTCATAGTGGTGATAACAAGCGTGTCACCATCTTGGTGTTTTTGCACACAGTAAGTAAAATTACACAGGTTCCACTAGTACAGAGCCTGGCATCAAGTCAGAGCATAAAAGAAAAGCTCCACAGTATCACTGTCAACATCAACAAGGGGGAAAGGGGTGTGAGGTCCTGGAAGCCTGGGGCCAGCCAGACCCGCTGACCCCTCCCCTCCCAGGCCTGATGTGGAGCTCTGAGGGTCAGACAGTTGCAGGAAAGAGCAGCTGAGCAGGGACAAGGGCATGGCTGTGGGCAAGGCCTCCCACACGTGGGGACGAGTGTAGCTGAGGTCACACGGAAAGCGCCACATCCCCGAATAAACTGGCAGAGAAAGGGAAAACGAGCATGGTTTTCAACAAACCCTCTTCTCGACTCACACGAGGCGAGGTACTCCGGCTCAGAGATCTGACTGGTCTGCTGTTAGTTTTGTGGTGGTTTCTTTCTCTTTTTTCTCTGCTTGGTGCGCGGTGGCAGTTATGCTTCTATCATTTACACGATAAGCCAGTCCAAGTTAGATGCAAGTTTCAGAAGGATTCAAGTGATCAATGTGGAGAAAAGGAAAGCATATAATAACTTGAATAAAATACAATTGGAAAGGGTTCCTAATAATAAAAAGAAAAGTCAAGAAAAATCAATAAATCATTTTCCTTAGCACTGAAAATGTGTATGTGTAAAGCATACAATAACAGATAAAGATAAATTGGGATGAGTAATTGCAATATATGACAGATAAAGGCCTATTTTTACTCCAAACTATGGCTTTCCGTCAGCTCTGTGGTGGTTTCAGTTGTTGGTTGGGACGGTGAGCGCCGCTGCTCAGGATTCTGGCGGGCAGCCGCAGGCGGGGAGCGCGGAGTCACCTGGGCCACTCCCAGGATCCAGCAGGCCCTCTCTCACCGGGGACAGGAGGCTGGACACTGAAGTATGGGTGGGGAGGCATCGGGGGCCTCTTATTCCCGGAAATCCCACTACCTCCCAGACCAGGCTCCTTCCTCCCTCTCTCCTGGGGCTGTGACCCCCTATCAAACCCACCCCAGCAAGGTGGGCCCAGTGTCCTGCAGAGGGCCCGAGCCACAAAGAAGCTCTGTGGATTCACCCTCGGGATGAAGAGAGCCTGGGCCCTGCCTGGGTGGTGCAGCCCTGCGAGCAGCTGTGGGTGAGCAGATGCTCTCTGCTCCCTTCAGCCCTGAAAGCTTCAGCCCTTCAGCTTCCTCCTAAGTCTCCTACCCCTCCATCCCCCCAGAGCCCACCTGTTCAGGAAGCAACTCCCCCTCGTCTTCCCCCAGTTTCTCTCTTCTTACAGGATACAAGGAGTGATGTGTCCCTGGGATCCAGCCACTCCTTTCAGAAGATCCTCCCCTATAAACTACAAGATCCCCCAGAGATGCAGACTCAGGACCCCTGGGTCAGGCCTGGCTGTGGAGTGGATCAGACCACGCGGCCTGGCAGCCCCTGTCCCTGATCAGGGAGACTAGAGCCCAGAGGGAGCCCCCACCTCGCAGCAGACCCCCTCGGTCCCCTGCCCCGCTTCATCCCCATCACATCCGTGCCCCGCCCCCATCACGCCTTCCCCGATGCCCCTTTCTCCCCTAACTGGCCGGTGGGTGGGGTTCCTGGAAGGGGAAGCGCCCTGGCCCCATCCTGGTTCCACTGGGAGCTGCTCTGGGACCCGAGGTGGTGACTCCCCACGTAGGACGTTGGCTTTTCACGTGTGAAGTGACAGGATTGAACTCCATGACCTACAGGTCCTTTCCAGCCCTAATGCTCCCCCAGCGGGTGCCTCGCAACGTCCCCCTCCACCCTTCCTGGTCGGTCCCTCCCACGCCGGGGGGTCCTGCCAGCCCCTTGCCCAGGGCCTGGGGGCCCCCCGCCCGGCTGTCCCTTGGTCACGGAGGGCAGAGGAGTCACTCAGCGCTTGGCTTTTATGACGTTTATTTCCCACGGTCCGAGTGCCGGGCGGGCTGGGGGGACTGTCCCTCTCTCCGGGCCGTTCCTGGTCGCAGCCAGACACCGGCGGGCGGGCGGTTAGAAGAAGTTGGCCACCCGGCGGAGGGACTGGACGCGAGCGCTCTGGGCCTCCCAGTCGGAGAAGCTGCGGAAGTCGCCCCGCTCCACCAGGTACATGCGGCCGCGGTAGTTGGGCTCCTCGTACAGGACCCACCTAGGCCAGAGGGCGGCAGAGGTCAGGGGCCCGGTGCTGAGCATGGCAGGGCCCGGCCGCTCCTGTCCTGGCACCACAGCCGCGCATGCCCTCCTTCCCCGCAGCCGCCGCCCCGCGCCCCTCCGCCCCGGGCCAGCCCTTCACGCCCGTGACCCCATCCCCGTTCTTGGCTTATTTCTCCCCCCACCTCCCGCCCGTCCTTTCACTGCCCCGTGTGTCCGGGCCAGTGCTCGGTGAGACACTTTGCACCCAGGGGTGCTCAGTTGACATTTGAAACTGACCAGTCCAGAATGTTCATCACAAGGGCCAGGAGTGGTTCCAGGATGCACGTCCGCTCTCATCCTCCCACTCCCCCGCCCACATACCCCACTCCTTCCTGCTCCTGAAAAGGGCTGTTTGCACAGACAGCACCCAGCACGCGGCAGGGGGCCTGGCACAGAATGGGAACTGATTACTGTTCATTCGTTCCATCGTTCAGCAAGTGTGCTCCTGGGTCCACCTGTGCGCCCAGCCCTGCTTCAGGCCCTGGCGAGTCTCACATCAGTCAGACCACAGGTTCCTGCGGTGGGGTGAGGGCTGAGGGAGGCAGCTGCACGGATGAGGGATCCTTTCCCTCCCCATCGCAGCTCCCAGCTCCAGGGCAGCTGCTAACAGGCCGGGGAGCAGAGACTGGCGACAAGGACACGGACTGGTCTAGGAGCACCTATGGCTGGGCTCTGGGCCAGGGCAGGAGAGAACAGGGCCGCTCATCACCAGAGGCTATGGGGCTGCAGGTAATCGGGAAGGTTTCTCTCTTGGAAGGGGCAGTGGGGGGATGGGGCCCCCCGAAAGTCGTCTCTGCCTGCGGACCGGAGGGCAGGGGGTATGATCTGAGGAGAGGCCTCCGGACACGTAGGGAGCGTGGCTGTCGCAGCCCCGTCCCTCCACTGTCCCTGAGACAAGCAGGCAGCTGGGAGGGCCGGGGGATCCCCCCTCCACTGAGCTGGGCTCTGGAGCCTGTGCTGAGGGGCGAGGGGGCGGCGGCGGGGAGCACGGCGGGCCTCAAAGCCAACTTGGTCCACACCCACTCTGTCCAGGGCGGCCCTCTCCACCTCACTCTGGCCTCTTTCTCTTTGACCACTGATAGAACACAGCGTTTTTCTCTGTCAGTCACGGACAGGCTGGGGGCCTTGGGAAGCAAAGCAGGCCTCAGTCTCCAGGCCCCTGACAAAGGGGCTACACACCCAGGTCTGGCTGCTGGGGTCCCTTCCGGCCCAGGCCATGGGGTGCTCTGACCTAAGGGTTCTTGTCCATGGACCCCAAGCACTCTGGTGCTGAAGGAGGTTTCTCCCCAGGAGACACAGCCTCAGAATCTGTGAGCCCATCCAGCACAAGGCCAGCTGCCGCTCACCTGCCACCGCCGTCCCTCTCCTCCCCCATCCCAACCCCACATCCGGAGCCTGGTACAGTCCGCTGAGGGTCAGGGGTCGGGCATGAGAGAGAGGTGGAGAGTGGGAGTGAGTGGGGAGCACTAGGCAGGCCGGGCCCAGTCTGGCCTCTCCCCACCCCTTGCCCCGCCGGCCTCCCCGTGCCCACCGCATCCCCCACCCTGCCCATGACCTCCCCACACTCCCGCGCATATGCTGAGGCCGGGGCCTGAGGCACCTCCAAGGGAGTCAGCCCCTCCCTCCCTCCCTGGAGGAGCTGGGAAAGACCCCCAGCAGTGTCCTGGGCTGCCCTGGAGCATATGGGCGTCCCCAAAAGGAAGAAGAGGAAGGGACCAGCTAGGCCTCTGCAGGAACCCCTCACCCTCCCCTGCTTCCTGCCGTGGGAGGGAGGGGCACGCCGTCCGCCATCGGCACCAGGACTGCACCCTTGGGAAGTGGGCCTCGAGATGCTGGCACATCTCTTCCAGGTGCCCCTCAGGACACGGGTCTGTGGGGACAGGCCATTCCTGAGCGACTTGGGACCCAAAGAAAATGGCTCCTGGCAGGTAGGAGGTGTGGGGAGACCCACCTTGCACCCCCAACCTCAGATGCCCGGAAAGCCCTCGAAGGAGGTCACGCCCACACCAGGGGACCCTGGGGGGCACCACTGGGCAGCTTTTCCTTGCCAACGGCTTACATTTTTTTTTTTTACAAGTTAAAGTCACAGGAGGCCAAGGATGAGGGCTCCATGGGGAGCGGAGCAGAGCCCGGGTCCAGACGTGGGACCCACTGCAGGCAGTGCCCCGCGGAGTCCTCGCCCCTCTGAGCACCATCTCCGCTTAGGTGAAGTGGGGGGTGAAGTCCCTACAGTCAAATCTTAGTTCCTACCTTCCTGTCTTTTTCTCTAAACAAGCCCCTGGGGTCCCGGGGGTGGCTGGAGGGGGACTGGGCCTCGGGGCTCAGGACACCTTCTACACAAAGGTACGACTCTGGCCTCACAAGACACAACTTAGCCAGCAAATGGTCGCTTTGGAATTCTACCCCCGGATTCCCAGGTGCCATCAACTGAGGGCAAACCTGGAATTTCTGAAAGGCCTTTGGGTCAGGGGCCCAGGGCCCAGCAGCCAACATCTGACCTCGCAGGGGAAGGTGGGGAGTTCTTCCTCCAGCTCAGCCACGTCTTCCTTCAGTCCCTCCCACGACCACTCGCTTGCACCCTGATCCCGTGCCTCAGAAACACAGACAGCAAAGGGCTCCCGTAGCTGCTGAGAGAAGAGCCAGGCTCCTGGGATGCACGTTTCAGGGCTCTTCTCCTGGGACATGGGGCTGAGATCTGGGGAGACACCCAGCTCTAGATCAGGGACAGTCTGACTTGAAGCCAAAGGCCTGGCTGCAATCCCAATGGGGCCACTCTCAGCAGGGTGGGGTAACTTTCTGGGTCTCAGCTTGCTTCTCTGTAAAATGGGGAAACGCTCTCCACCCAGCTGGGCAGATGGGGTGTGAGCAGGGGCTGTGAAACTGGCACAAAGGGGTGCACAATGGGCGTTCAGATGCCCTTGGCTGGTGGAAGGAACCAGGTGTGTAGGAGTCGACGGAAGCACAGGGTTCTGACGGCTCTCTTGGGCTAGGGCGGACGAGCCCCCCTGGGCCTGGGGAAAAGCCTCCCAGCCACTCTCCATCCCCCAGAAATGAGCCACTGTGACATCATCTCCCCGGGAGGCCAGCGTGGCAGGGCTGGGCGTGTGGTAGGAGAGGTCCAGTTCGGAGTAAATAATGGGTGAGCATGTGAGCAGGGCCACCCTTGCCAGAGCAGACTTCTCCCAGCTCGAGAAAACCAAAGCGCAGTCCATGAGCTCAGCCTAGTCATAGAAAACGGCTAGGGCTGCAAAGTGCCCTCCTGCCATCGAGGGGGGCCTTTGGGGACCTGCGTCCCCTCACCATGGCCTTCCTGGGCCAGGGGGACAGATGGGGGAGGGAAAAGGTCTCTGGGCAGGGGACAGGCTGCCCCCCTGCTGGGGCCTGATCCAGCCCGGCAGGTGGGGAACTGTGGTCAGCGGCCACGCGGGTTCTACTCACGCGCCGTCCCCGTACACCTTGATGGCGTTGACCCAGTTCTTGGCCCAGCCCTGACTCTGAAGGAAGGGACAGTCGTCCTTGAACTCCAGGCACTGGCCCGTGAAGTTGCAGCCCTCGAAGATTTCTAGGCGGAAATGCTCCCCATGCTGTGGGCCCCCCACAAGTGGAGGAAGGAAAGAGGGTGAACAGTGGTGACGTTTCCCGTCATAAACAGGAGCCCGTGTGGGCAGGAGCTTGGACCCACCCAGCACCCAGGGCACCTGTGAGTTCCTGGGCTGGGGGGCCGGTGAGTACCCCGACCTCAACGCACACCCCTCAGACCAGAACTGCCGCTCATTCTTGCGTATGAGATTTGGTTGGATGAAAGGGGTCTATTAGTTTAAAAAGATTCAGAGCCCCTGAACCAGTCCAGTTGCTTCGTTCTTCAACTGCAGAACCCAAGGTCCAGAGAGGGCCAGACCTCCTGGGACAGCGGCCGCCCTCGGACCGGCCCGGGCCACTGGGCTTCCTCCTGCCCCAGACATACCACCGCATTCCTCTGCCCTTCACCCCCTCCTGGGCCACAGGCCACTGGCAGCCTTTAAATGATAATATTTTACAAACTGTAATAGAACGTTTATTAAAACACGAAGCCAAAAATCTAAAACAAATAACAGGGATCTCATTTGCTGAAATCCCTGCTGGCTCCCTGGGACGAGGACATACATCTCCCCATAAGATTCCCCGTATTTCCAAAGACCGAGGTGGGCCAGCTCCCCACGGGCTCTGGCGCCGGCGGGGGCTGGGTCTGCGCCACAGCTGGCCCCAAGGACAGCTCTTACGAGAACAGCATTCGAAAGATACCCAGGGTAGTTTTCATACAAATAGTATTATGCAAGATCCAGGGCCAGCCATGTTAATTCTTTTTTCCAAATGTCCGTGATCTGGTGGAAATCTTAAGAAAGCATTCTTACAATTTGAGAGGCCAACGCCCAGCTGGTTTTGCAACCCATGTAGAAAAGAGAGGGGTTTCCACACAGGAGGCCCCTCCCCTGGGGGTCCTCAGATGTCCGTCCAGGAGAGGGTCCTCCTGCAGACACAGGGCCGAGACTCTCTGACGAGTTGTGCACCCCTGGTCTCGGGAACCAGCCATTTCCCACCCTAGCTTCCGGGGCTCACAGAAGGTCAGTTAGGACTTTTAAGATGGAAAAATCCTAAGGAATGGGAATGCCCAGTCTCAAACCCTATACCCTGAGGGCAACTTCGCCATGGGGGAGTGACACCTCTCATTGGCTCTCCCACACGTACTGGGCGGCCCTGTGAAAAGGCAGCCACCTGCTGGCTCCTGCCCCCCAATTCCCGCTGCCTGGCCAGTGATACCTAAGCTTCCTCCGTCGGCCACTCCATTGAAGGCTCCTGGAAAGCACTAGAAGATGACCTGCTTGGGTGGATGCACCAGGACCACATCAGCCTTACTTTAGCTGAATGCTCCCCCATCTGGTTGCAGATCCAAATCTCTCACGTTTTCAATAGCATTTTAAGTGGAAAACTCAGCAAGATTTTGGCATCAGAAATTGAAAGTGGTTTCCTGATACATGGCTGAAAATGCAGGAATGAAAACTCCCAGGGGCTTTCCTATTGCGTCCCCACGCACGGGAGTGGCTGGGTCTGTGTGGGGACATCTCTCGGGCTTAAAGATCTCACGGTCTCATCCGTTCCTAAAGCTGGGAGGGTCCTGCTCCCCCCACCCCCACCCCCAGATTACTCATCCCACGTCTAACCAGGCCTAACTGGGCCCTGGGTCACTCCAGCAGGAACCGCCCCCATCCCGGCCAAGTGGAGTGGCCCAGGCCCACTCACCATTCCAACAGGCCGACAGGAGCCCATGTGGTCGTTGTGTCTGTTCCAGAGGTAGAAGTCGGGGTAGTCGCCGTGCTCCAGGACGAACTGCTGGCCCCGGAAGTCGGGGTGATCGAAGCAGACCCAGGCCCCACTCTCCACACGGACAGAGTTCACCCGGTTCATAAAGCCTCGGTCTTGGAAGTTGTCACAGTCCCCGAAGACCTCCAGCTTCCGCCCCGTGAAGTGCTTGCCCTCGTAGAGAGTAATCTAGAAAGGCCAGGTTAGAGGACCCAGGAGTCAGGGGCTTCTCTCCTGTGGCCCAACATCCACCACTGAACCCCAATTCCCAGGCCCTGGAGCCCCGACCTGCAGCATGCAGTAGGCGCTCAACACTGCCTGTTGCCTGGGTGAGAGAATGCCTGGATGGCGGGTTGAGGTCAGACCCAGCACCCGGCTCGCCCCACCCCAGGAGACCATGGTTGAGCATGGGGACAGGGATTTCCCCTTTGTCCAGGCGCCCGTTTGAAAACAGGGTCTTTTCAAATTCCCACTGCATTTTTTAAACTCAATTTTTGTTTATTGTTAAAACATAACATCCAACGAAATGTTTCAAAAGAAAACACTTCACCTACAACCCTATAACCGAATATTCACTTTCCAGAAAGTCAGGTTTCCGAGACTGGGCCCCTTAACAGGAGATATTGAATCCAACGAGCCAAGTCAGGGCCTGGCACGGGATTAAAGGCTCAAAAGAGGGCTTTTTCAATGTAACCCCGTCCCTTTGTGTCCTAGGCCCCTCCTCTGGGTGACATGCATGTGTCAGACCTGGAGCTTTCTAACCCAGCGGTCAGTTCAGACACTGTGTCCTATGGTGATGTAGCACTGATGGGTAGTCCCTGTTCCCAAACTAAACATGAACCAGATGGTAACTAGACTTGCTGTGGTGATCATTTGATAATGTATAAAAAAATATACAGTGTTATACACCTGAAACTAATAAAGTCTTGTTAGTCAACTGTACTTCAATAAAAACAGAACAAACTGCAGAGGAACCGAAAATTCCAACTCTCAGTGACTCTTTGGGTTTCAAGAATTGTGCTCCAGGGCTTCCCTGGTGGTGCAGTGGTTGAGAGTCCGCCTGCCGATGCAGGGGACACGGATTCGTGCCCCGGTCCGGGAGGATCCCACATGCCGCGGAGCGGCTGGGCCCGTGAGCCATGGCAGCTGAGCCTGCGCGTCCGGAGCCTGTGCTCCGCAACGGGAGAGGCCACAGCGGTGAGAGGCCCGCATACCGCAAAAAAAAAAAAAAAAGAATTGTGCTCCTAGAAGGGCCCTGGTAAAGTAATGTTGCCTGGGGCCCAGTAACTGTGGTCATGATGAACGTGTACTGTCACTGATGGTAGAACTGCTCCTCTGGGCCCCTCGCAGTTAGGCGAGGCCAGATGCTTTGGCCAAAGGGATGTGTGTGGACGTGGAAGCTTTGAACACCACGCACCACTTCTCGCCTCTCCCTTTCCCTCTGCTGCACAGAGGAGGGTGTGCAGACCACAGTGGAGGTGAGCTCTCGGGTTTGTCGCTGAGGCATAACCCAGCCCCTGCAGACAGATACAGTAACGCTCTCACCCACTAACCTTGAGTGTAGCCCCTGGAAACCAAAGGCAGTCTCAGCTTAGCTAGAATAGGGAGCCAGGGAAGGGGGTAGAGATCCAAACTTGCCACTCTTCCTGCACAAGGCAGGTCTGATGGAGGGCTCCCCCCGCCCCCAGATATTCAAGGACAACTGGTCACCCACAGGGTTCGAAGGTCCCTCAAATTTCAACATTTTGCAGAGAACCTGCCCCAAGTGCCCCTGAGCAGATCCTGAGGAAGGAGGAGCCACGTTTGAACAGCCTCAGGCAAAGAAGCGGGGCCCAAGGGCTGCAGGGCAAGTCGAGGATCCCCACTCCAACCCCAGCACCCCTTAGGTCTGAGCACCGTCCCTGCGCCGGGCTCTGGGGCAGGGGCTTGGCGCCGCAGAGCCAGTGCTGGAGACACTGGGTGGAAGAACTCCCCACCCACATCACAGAGGCCCTCAGCCGGGGCCAGGCACCCCGTTTTGTTCAGAAATTTAGCCCACTCTGCTCCGGGTTGTCAGATGCAAAGGGCATCAAGCGGGTTGGCCGCCCCTGTCCCCGGCCCCCATCCTCAGCACAAGAGCAATGAGGGCGGGTGTCTGGGCCCCTGCGGTCACCCTGGGCGGCGGCTGACGGACGCGAGAGGTTAGAGTGGGCACTCACCTTCCCCGAGCGCTGCGCCATGGTGCGCCTCGTGCGCGGTCCCTCCGGCCCGCGGGGGGCCCCAGATATAGCGGGCGGCGCCCTGCTGGCTCAGCGCCGCCCCGACAAAAGATTTGCTGGGCCGGCGCGTTAGCGCTGTCGGGCGTGCTAAGCCCGCGAGGGGCCGCCCGGCCCGTGGGACCCAACCCGTCCCCCGCCCCCGCCCGGGGGTCTCCCTGGTGCTATCGCGCCCGCGAGGTTAGCCAGCCCCCAAGGCCTCCTATCTCGCCGGCCCTGCTGAGTCAGGACTGGTGGGTCCCGCCCCGCCCCCCGACGCCTCTGCCCTGGGGTGGGGTTCCTCAGGCTCCCCTCGCCCTCCCTCCTCCGCACAGAGCCTTACCAGACCTCCCGCCGCGCGCTCTCCCACCCGGGGACCCAGGCTCACATTGCTACTGAGTTCGCTTTCTCTTCGAGTGAAGAAGGATGGACCCCTGCTCCAGAGGGCAAAGAAGACAGCCCCTGCCCGCCCCCCTGACCGCTGCTCTTGTCCATCCCAAGTTTGTGTACCCTACCCACAGGGAGGCCAGACAAACCGAAATGTTGGAGCTCGGCACAGAGGAGGGTTTCTTGCAAGGGGCATGAAAGGAGAACCGGCTGGCTCACGCTCAAAAGGCTGCAACTCCCTGCTGGGCTTCAGGGAAGGTTTTTTTATAGGCAGGGTGAGGGAGGGGAGTTGCAGGGTGTGAAGTGGTCCGGCTCCCGCACAAGTCTCTGCTTGGCTGACAGTGAGGTAGTGGGGCGGTGTCAGGTGCGGTAGAGTGCGGTGGTGTCACAGGGGTTAACGTGATCAATCAATCGCCAGGCTCCAGTAGGCCTGGGGGCTATGTGCTCATGGTCATCAAGTAGTTAACTTCTTCCATTTGGTGGGGATTTTAGCATCTGTAAAACAACTCAGGAAGTGTGCATCAGATACTGTTATCTAGGTACTTCAGGGAGGAACTAAGGATTCTGTGACCGCCACATGGCTGATTTACCGTTCAAATTCTTACCAGTTCTCCTGGCCCCACTGCTCTATCACTACATGTTCACATCCTTCCACTCATTAATTCTTGAGCCAGGCTTTTGTGACTCAGGGGAGGCCTGGGAGACTACAGCTTTTCTACAGACAAGAGTCAGGGAGAGACATGCGGGGGAGGGGTCTGTCAGGAAGGTCCAATAGGGTCCTGCTCTGTTACACTTCGGTCTTAGCTCCCAGCCCCACCTTACATTTTCTGCTCCAGCAGCACCCTGGGCTGCCCCTACATCTCTATGCCAGGCTGTGGTCCTGCAGACTCCACTTCTGCTGTTTTGCCCCCCAGAATGCTGTCCCTCTACCTCTGCCCCTCTCTGCCCAGTCCGTGCTCACCCTTGATGCGTTGAGGTGTCACCCGCCCCGACTCAAACCCCACTCGCCGGTGGGCCACAGTGCTCTACACCCGGACCACCCTGGACGGCAAGGACGGGTTTACAGAAACACGCAGCCTCACCCCAGCGTGGGACTTTCTCAGGGCACAGATGTTCTTGGCACGTAACAGAGGCTCAAAGATTGTTTGTGGAATGAACAGAGTCAACACTGAGGCCACAAGATGCGCACCCCCAAATTGCCGGGGGGGATGAGACGTGCACGCGGAGAACAATGCAGGGCGGTTAGCTGGGGCAAGGGGCCAACCCTGAGCTCGAAGGAGAGAGAGCTCATCCAAGCCATGGTGACCCCAGGGGGCTTCACAGAGGACAGGGCAGAGAGGACGCGGGTGCGGGGAGCAGTCTGAGGTGTTTTTAGGAAAGAAGATTTTTATCACCGTTTCACGGATGAGACACTTCAGGTCCAGGAAAAGGAGGTCATGGACTGTGGAGGCACAGGGGTGACCTTGTCCCTGCTCTGGGAGGCTGGCACGTGTCGTGCAGACACTACCACCTGCATGTCACCCTTGCATCCAAGGACAGGCCTGCCAGGGGGCCTGGCCTGACTGCCATCCCCACGGGCATCCACACTGGCCAAACCACACATTCTAACGTTTGCTTCTGGACATGGGCCCTGCTGGGGAAATGGAATTCAAAACAAAATCTCCCAGCCCAGAGAGCCTGTCCATATAGGTTGAAGAGAGAGAACAGTCGTATTACTGACTAAGCATTAAACCAAGAGACGATGCGTCCCAGGCAATCTGCTACAGTGACTGCAGGGACAGAGAAGGCTCAGCCTTTCAGAGTCAGGCAGACATACTCATTATGTACATGTTCTCAAGATATAATTTTCTCGTATCTTTATGCCCAGATACGAGAAAATTAGGCTTTGCAGTTCAGAGTAAGGTGATAGCTGAAGTTAAGCCCCTCTCCTCCCAGGAAACTGGGAGGTGGGACATTATGTTTCAAACAGATAGCTCCCAGCTGCTAGAGGAAACCTTCAGAGTATTAGATTGGCAAGAGGTTTCTTTAGCCATTAAAAAGGTGCACGTAACACACCACTGTAAAGCAATTATACTCCAATAAAGATGTTAAAAAAAAAATGGTGCCCATACATGTGAAAAAGACAAAGAAATTCTGGAAGAAAAAGGGGAAGGGGAGTCTCTTCCCTTGTATTCACCTGGGAAAATTAAGCCCCTTATTATTTTTTTAAATATAGGCTTTATTTTTCAGAGCAGTTTTAGGTTCATAGCAAAATTGAATAGAAGTATAGAAGGTTCCCATACCCTCCCCACCTCCACGTATACCATCTCCCCCACCATGAGCACCCCACCCAGACGGTACGTTTCTTGCAGCTGATGAGCCTATACTGACACAGCGCTATCACCCGAAGTCCACAGTTTACATTACAGTTCACTCTTGGTGTCGAGTTTTGACAACTGTATAATGACATGTATCCATCATTATAGCACCATATATGTACATACAGAGTATTTTCATTGCCCGAAAAATCCTCTGTGCTCTGCCTATTCATCCCTCTCCCCCCGCCCCAACCCCGGGCAACCACTGATCCTTTCACTGTCTCCATAGTTTTGCCTCGTCCAGAACGTCATCTAGTTGGAATCGTACAGTCTGTGGTCTTTTCAGATTGGCTTCTTTTAATGAGTAATATGCCTTTGCATTTCCTCTACGTCTTTTCATGGCCTGATAGCTCACTTCCTTTTAGCACGGAGTAATACTTCATTGTTTGACTGCGTCACAGTTTATCCACTGACCTACTGAACGACATCTTGATTGCTTCCAAGTTATGGCAATTATGAATAAAGCTGCTATAAACATTCATGTGCAGGTTTTTGCATGGAGATCAGTTTTCAGCTCCTTTGGGTAAATATCAGCAGTATGCATCCAGCGAGTCTGGATCATATGGTTAAGAGTATGTTGAATTTTGAAGAGACTACCCAACTGTCTTCTAGAGCGGCTGCACCGCTTGCATTCCTGCCAGCGACGAATGCGAGCTCCCGCTACTCCGCACCGATCTTGCCAGCACTTGGTGGTGTCAGTGTTTTGGATTTTAGCCATTCTGCTAGGTGTGTAGTGGGATCTCATTATTTTCAGAGTGTCTTCTCTTTAATTTGTATTTGCCATTACTATGCCAGGGCCCACAGACAATGCACACAGGGGATGTGGGCAGAATTCAAAACAGAGCAGTGATCTGGGGTATTTTCTGCAAAGAATACTGAAAAATGACCAGTCACAGGCCTCAGAGAATTGGTAAAAAATGAACCTGTCGATAAGATTTCTGCAATTTTAACCTCTATTCCCCATTCGCAATGCAACACCTCAATTCTCACTCAGGATTTTCATTAATAAGGAGGTCAGGTCTGCCAAGACTCACATGATCTATGTGTGCCTGAGAAGAGCTCCTCTCCTAAATAGCTATCAATACATACATATACAAATACAAGACTGGCAAAACCTCACCAGTAGGGACTCATTTCTTTGAGTGAATCATCTTCAAAGCATGAGATCTTAAGATCTTAAGCCACATATGACAGCTAGTTGGGGACAAAATACTGGGGGAATGGGCTCAGCATAAGTATGGTGACAGTGGAAGGAGAAGGCTGAGGGTGCTACCTTGATTTTTAGAAAATCTCAATAACATGCAAACTTAAAAGCTCTCAGTAGCTGCTCAGTGTCAGAAAGTTGCAAAATGTGTGCCGATTCAGTGCCCACCTGCCTGCCTCCATCCTCCTGCCTCTTGCTTTTGTCAAGTCTCTCTCCCTTTTGGGCAATTTAGAGCATAGAGAGCTCTAGAGAATAAGGAACAATGACACACCCACTACCCAGGTTTGTCAAATATTAATGTGTTGCCATGTTTATGTCAGGTTGATTTATTTTCTTTAAAGAAAGAAGTCATCAGAAGCTTTTCCTCCCCACATATACCCACTACCCTGATTTCTGTGTTTATTATTTCTTTGCATGTTTTCACATCTTTACTGTCTATTTGTATACAGGGAAATAATACACATTTTTGTGTTTATTATTTCTTTGCATGTTTTCACATCTTTACTGTCTATTTGTATACAGGGAAATAATACACATTTTTACAATGTGGCAATATTGTATATGCATCCTTCTGCAATTTGTTATTTTGTTGTTAGTGACCCCAGTCTCTGAAACGGTGAATGAATAACTCTTGGAAAAGACCCTCAGAAAACTAAGTAAAATCTCCCATCTAGTTAGTAAATTGCATGCTGGGAAAATTCAGTGTATATTAAAATCAGGCAAAGAATACTGTCTTTTTTTTTTTTTTTTTTTTCTTTTGGCTGCACCACAAGGCTGGTCAGATCTTACTTCTCCAACCAGGGATTGAACCCCTGCAGTGGAAGCACGGAGTCCTAACCACTGGACCACCAGGGAATTCTGCGTTTATGGGTGAAACTGTGGGACAATTGCTCATTGCATGTTGCAGGGTATCAAGTATCCTTGGGTCCTGCCTACTGAAGGCTACCCTTCCTCTGTCATTCTGACAAATGGAAACACCTTCAAATTTCCAAAAGATCCCAGGGGCCAATCTCGCCCCCTTTGGGGTCCACACCTTTAGTAAAACTGGGAAGCATGAACACACCTTCAACTCCACAGGATGAAGCAAAAGCCCCCCAGACCCGTGCATTTGTGTTCAGCTTCTCAACGTCGTCCATACGTACATCATGCTTGCTCTGCTGTTTACTGCTTACTCATATCCTTTGCTCATTTATCCCGAGTCCTTCCTGACTGATGTGTGTGTGTTAACCTGTTATCTATTCCTTTGTGGTATGTCTATTAGTCTGTTCCTTTGCTTTTGTGTGTGTTAACCTGTCATCTGTTCCTTTGTTGTGTCCGTGTGTGTTTTAACCTGTAATCTAACCTATTATCTGAAGACCTTTCCCAGTTTGTGGCTTCAACCACTGGACTGGGACCCATTTTTATTGGACAGGGAGGGAGGGAACACCTTTAGCCAGAATCTGTGCCCTGTCTGTGGACTAGCCGGGACCTCAGCCTTCTGGGTTGAGGGGTGAAAACATCCTCTGGCTTGCTCAGTGTGAGGTCCCACGGACCAGGGGTCCCCTGCTCTGCCCGAGTTCAAATCCACTTCTAGGAGATGATGATAAGACATCTCCCTCCCAAAAGAGGGGCCAGAGGTCTCCAAGGGGGAACATTGGATTGGGGTAGGGAAGAAAAGGGTGGTAGTGCAAAGGCTGGACGCGTGGGTCCTGGAAAGAATCCCCTTGTCCCCCATATCCTATCCTCAAATACTGTGCCGCTTAGGTAAGTGAAAGGCGCTGAAGCCTGACCCCTAGAGGTGGTTACAGTAACTACACCTCCCCCTCCCTCCCAGGGAAACTGCTAAGGGCCGGGTAGTGGGAAGACATAGAATTACAATAAATTCAAAAATGGGGACAGTAGTAATGACTCTCATAGCGTTTACGCAGTAAGGCACCAACGAAGACTTATTATATCATTTAATTTTCTCAACAATCTTAAGAGGTAGGTATTATTACCCCCATTTCATAGATGTGGAAAGTGAGGCACAGAGTGAATAAGCAACATGCCCAAGGTCACACAAGTAAGCAGTGGAGCTGGGATTTGAATCCAGAATCCATGCCCTCAACCCCTACAGATGCACAATTTTAATATTCCTTCAGCGTTTGGATGCCCAGCTGGTCTATTCCTGTTCTTGTTTCGGACTTTGCTCCTCCAGTTCTCCCTCCTTCACCTAAGTCTTCAACATTTCCTGATCTAATGCCTCAAAGGCCAAGAATATGCCCATCCTTTAAAAACTCCCCCTCAAATGCAAATTCAAAGCACAACGAGACATCACTATATCTCGTTAGAATGGCAGAAATTTAAAGAGACAACCAATTATAAGTCTTGGTGAGGATGCAGGGCAGGTGGACACTCCTGAGCTGCCGGCAGGGATGTAAAACCCTGCGGCCACTTGCAGAAACATATTTTTATAAAGTTAAGATACACCTACCGTGCGACCTGGTGTTTACCCACGAGCAATGAGAACATTCGCCGAAGACTAGCCCACGTTGCTCACAGCGGCTCACTCCTGATAACACCAGCGTGGAAGCGCCAGGCCTCCTTCAACAGATAAAGAAATCACAGTTCACCCAGACAGGGGAACACCCCTCAGCAGGAAAAAGGGACAAACTACTGATACGCATAGAAAAGCAAAGAAAACAGCAAAGAAAAGTCTCAAAAACATTACGCTGGGCTGAAGGAGGCAGACAGAAAAGACTGCACATTGGATGATTCTATTTGAAATGTGGACAAGGTAGAACAAATCTTCGGTGATGGGCAGCAGGTAGGAGAGTGCATGGTCCAGAGGTATGTAAATTATTATTGTGTGTAAATTATACCTAAAAAATAACAACTGTATTAAAACAGCCCTCTTTCATCCCAACACTGCAACCCTCTCTTATATTTTCATTCGTCACCTGCCACAAAAATAATCCACTCCCTCTGACTTCAGAAACCGCCCTCTTCCCCACCAAGGAAAACTGTCCTCTCAAAGGGGGACCCACCTCACCCCAGGGGCTGGACCGAAGGGGTGGTACCGTGCCTCTCCACGTAGCAGGGACACCAGTGATCGTCTGGAAATTCACCTGCACCTCCCTCCCACTTCAGGCCCACCCTCACACACCTCCTCCTTCTACAGCCTCTCCCCAGGGGGTAGCTGCCCCCATGACCCCCAAGTCATGATCTCCAGCCCAGACTACTCTGCTGAGCTCCATGGCTGAGGACCCAACTGCCTCCCGGGCACCTCTGCCCACCCAGATGCCGCGGTCCTTCAAGGTCAAGATGTTTAAAACCTGATCCATCTTCTTCCTCTGAAACCCACTCCATGCCCTGCCCAGCGACCCGAGTCCTGAACCTGGCTGCCACCTGCAACCTCTCCTCCCTCTGTGTCACCCTTACCCCAAGAGCCTCAGGGCCCTGCAGACCTGGCTTCCCCCTCCCCACTTCTCCATCCTCACTGTCTCTCTCTGCCCCTTAGTACCGGCCAGGGTGGCCCCCACAAGAGTGAGGGTGACGTGGGAAGATCCAACAGGAGTCACGCAGCCTGGCTGTCACAGACGGATCCCGGCCCACGAGGAACTAGTTATGTGGCAACTGCTGTCCAAGGGGAGAAGCGTTGGTCCCCTCTTGTTCATTAGCGCAGATGGATGTCACCACAGGGGATGTCCTGGCCACTTGGGACGGGAGAGGGCTGGTGTCTGCTCCATCCCGGGCAGAGGGCAGCTTGTGTTGTCTCTCCCTGTGTCACCCGTCACTGTCCCCCCGGAGCAGGGCTCAGGTGTCCCGAGATCCACAAGCCCTAGGCCTGCTGTGACGGCAGGAAGGAGCACCCCACCAAGTCACACCCACTTTGGTCTTGGCTTTTGGCCCAGAGTCCCAGTCACCTAAGCTGGGAGAGGGACAGAGAAACTCCTCCTCTATAGCCCTGCTATGAGGCTTCAAGAGCAGGGGAAAGTGAGCAGTTAGGGCCCGGCTGCGATCTCCATTCTCCTCCTTTTTCTTTCCATTTTTTTTTTCTTTTTTGAAAAGTAATTAACTTATTTTTTGGCTGCGTTGGGTCTTCGTTGCTGCACGCGGGCTTTCTCTAGTTGTGGCGAGCGGAGGCTACTTTTCGTTGTGGTGCGTGGGCCTCTCATTGCCGTGGCTTCTCTTGTGCAGCACGGGCTCTAGGTGCGCGGTCTCCAGTAGTTGTGGCTTGCGGGCTCAGTAGTTGTGGCTTGCAGGCTCTAGAGCGCAGGCTCAGTAGCTGTGGTGCACGGGCTTAGGTGCTCCGCGGCATGTGGGATCTTCCTGGACCAGGGCGCGAACACGTGTCCCCTGCATTGGCAGGTGGATTCTTAACCACTGCGTGACCAGGGAAGCCCCGTTAGTGCTTTATATATGGTTAGATATTTTGACTACGGATTCAATTCCTTTAACACTTACAGTTCTGTTTGGGCGTTTTATTTTTTTCTCGAGTCATTATTGGTTATTTATAGTCTTCCATTCCATTGACCATCCATTGAAGTTTTCGGATTTACTGGCATATAGATGTTCACAGTGTCCATTTAAAAATTTTAAATGTTCTTATCTGCTGTGGTACCCTTTTTCCACTGCTAATATTCGAATCCGAGTTTATGGAACATTTGCATGTGGCCCTCGGTCCCTTCCCTATGTGTTGAATCTGAGTACCCCGCCCCTAACCTGCTTCCCGTCAGGCGACCCCGCCCTCCCAGGGCTGCCCTCATCTGAGAGGGGGAAACGCTAAGAGGAGGCCAGCCTCCGGGCGCCCTTTCCCGGCTTCCCAAGACTGGAGTGTGTTCCCATTGTGGGAAGAGTTGCTGCTGTCCACTTTCCCTCAATAGACAGCATCGCCAGGCTGGGCTGGGGGTGAGGTGGGAGTCGAGAAGTTTAAGCAGCAGATGCTCTCCTCCGTGGTTCCTTCTGTTTCCTTGGCCTCCCTCACCGCATCCCAGAAAAGGAAGCCGGGGCGCCCATCAGCAGATCAGTCTTCTCTAAACAGTTTTCACCGGGCTTCTCTCCGCTCAGGAAACTCATCACAGAGCCGCCAGTAGACAGAGGGATGGAATTGCATCTTCCCTGAGAGGCCAGAACCGGCTCCGGGCGCCTGGTGACTCTTAGCACCTCGAGGGGGTGGGGAGCCCACCGGCCAGGCAGCACTGGCGCCTCCGGAAAGGTAACACAGGAGCTGTTGGTGGCCAGTCACCCATCAGGGGCGGGTGGCGGGACGGGCAGGGAGCCTGCGAGGAAGATGCAGCCCGCCTCGCCCTCGGCGCCGGGATCTGGGGGAGAGAGCAAGGGCCGACCTCCTCGCGGGGGGCCGTGGCGCGTGCGCGTGGACTTGGGGGCCGGGACAACCGCGTGGCATCTCTCACACCCCCTTCCTTGCGGAGCTCTGAGATGTTAACACGCGGAGCACCGGGCCTCCCCCTCCCCCCGCCGACCGCCCCCCCCCCCCGCCCCTACCCCGGCGTCGGGCTCCCCTCCCTCTCCTGCGGAGTCCCCCGCTTTCCGATCGCCCTTCACCCCGAAAACCCGAAAAGGAATCTCGGAAGGTGAGAGAAGAAACCATGGACAAGCTTGCAGGGCCTCGGGTACCTACACCCCAGTACGGGCTGCAGAGGGTCAGGAATGCGGAGAAAAAGGGCGCAGAGTCCGTGCCTTCCTCGGACTCCAGGGGGCGACAGAGCAAACGCGGCCGGGGGCGGGGCGGGGGCTCAGACTCCGCCCCAGTTGCTCTCAACTTAAGAGAGACCCACCTCGCCCCGCCCTCACCCCCGGACGCACCGGCAGCCCTTAAAATAGATGTGTTATTTGGGGTTAAGTCACTTGGACAACTGGCTGCAGGTGTCACCTATTTAAGAAAAATCACTGGGAAAAACAACCTCAAGATTGAAATAAAATTTTTGCCTAAAACAATTTTCATTTTGTAGTGGAACACCAGCATCCAGCTCGAGAAACAGGCATAAGTGGAAACAACCGATTGGGTTCAACTGCTTCTTCGTTTTGCAGATGGAAAAAGGTGAATCCAGAAATGTGGATTGTCCCCCCAGGTGGCAGAGCAAGGGCGAGAACGTGGGTCCTCCACCCTCCCCAGCAGTCAGCCCGAGGTCACTTCTTTATTCCAGGGGCTGCATCTTCCTGAGGGGGTTATATAACCCAGGCAGCTTCCAGCAGCATCGGCATCACGTTGCACTCGTCAGAAATTCAAAATCTAGGTCTCGCCCGGAACCCACTGAGTGTGACTCTGCACGAAGCCCCCCACCCCCACCTGAGGCTGCAGTGCGGCTCACACGCTCACGTATGTGCTGTACGGTCAGGCCTCTCGTGATGGCAGCTCTCTTGCTCTCTGTACATCCCCTTCCGGACTAGGGCCTGCTTCACCTACACCCTACGCACAAGACTGAGCTTCCTACGTACGTGCCCCAGGCCCCAGCTGGTGACTGTTCTTATCAAAGGGGCGGTGAGGGGTGTGCCCTTCTGCTGGTTTCCCTGGTAACTAATGAGCCAACCTGACGTCCGGTCATCTCCCCTTCCCCACCTTCCCCACCGGAAGCAAAGGCTAACGCCACGTCCTGCTGTCAGCCTCACACGGTGGGGTGTCGCTCCGGGACCTTGCTGCAGACGTGTAAGCTCCCCCATCCATCAGACCACTGATGTCTGTGTTGCTGACTCTGGGCTCTTTCTTCGGTCTTGTAGGCCTGCGGGGTGCGGCCCAACAGTGCACACATGTGTCCACACTCACGTGTACGTGAAACATCTGGGGGCCGTGGTCCACTCTTAGAAGGCTCGTGTTCTAGGTTCTCACACGAATGCGAGGTGACCCTTGGCATGCGTCACAGACTGAATGTTTGCGTCCCCCAAATTCAGAGGTTGAAATCCTAAGCCCCAGTGTGGTGGTGTGAGGCGCTGGGGTCTTCGGGAGGTGCGCAGTCATAAGGGTGGAGCCTCACGAATGGGCCTGTGCCTAATGAAGACCCCGAGAGCTCCCTCATCCCTCCCACCACATGAGGACCATGCCTGTAAGCCAGGGGGCAGGCCTCTCCGAGACCCAGTCTGCCGGCGCCTCGATCTTGGACTTTGCAGCCTCCAACGATGAGAGAGAAACCTCCGCTGTCATGGGCCACCCCAGTCTGTGGTGTTCAGTGAGCACGGCCCGAGTGGACCAAGGACAGCAGGTCACAGCTTCTCAGAGCATCAGCTCCCTCCTCTGTAAACCTGAGCGTTCCGGCCGTGTGAACTGCGCTTGATCATGTTTACGGTGACCAGCTCGTTCTGGTTTGCCAGGGACTGTCCTGGTTTTCAAAGTGAAAGTCTGACCTTGTGGGACCCCCGAGGGCGGCCACAACAAGTACCACAAATGGGGTGGCTTAGAACAACAGAAATGTATTGTCTCCCAGATACGAGGCCAGAAGTCTGAAATCCAGATGTTGGCAGGCTTGGTTCCTCTCTGGAGGCTCAGAGAGGAATCAGTTCCATGTTCCCCCGGCTTCTGGTGGTGGCTGGCAATCCCTGGCATCCTTTGGCACGTAGCTGCATCACTACAGTCTCTGCCTCTGTCCTCATATGGCGTTCTTCCTTCTGTGTATCTGTCTCTCCGAGTCCAGATTTCCGCTTTTTATAAGGACACTAGTCATTGGCTCAGGACCCACGCTACTCTAGTATGACCTCATCCTAACTACGTCTGCAAAGACCCTATTTCCAGATGAGGTCACATTCACAGGTGCTGGGGATCAGCTACAACATAGATTTTTGAGAGGACAGAATTCGATGCCCCTCAAGTCCCAGGCAAACCGGGGCGGTTGGTCACTCAGCATATGCTCTGACGTCCTGCAGTCATAGAACTGCTACCTGTGGTCCCCCCTCATTCTTAGGTATCATTGCCTAAGCGGTTCTCAAAATGTGGTCCCTGAACCACTAGTAATAGCAGCCCTGGAACTTGCCAGAAATCCAGATGTCTTCGCGGAATCAGAAACTCTGGGCATGAGCCCCCCACCCCACCCCTTGTGCCTTCCCAAGCCTTCCAGGTGGCTCTGGAATGTGTCAGAGTTTGAGAACCAGTGGCCAGCAGATGAGCCGCCCCCGCAGGCATCACAGGGGAGTCGGTGGCCGACTTGGAGCTGTTTCCATCATTTTACAACGTCACGCAACGCTCCAGTTACAGGCACAGAAAAGGTCGTGCCTCTGAATGATTTCTGCTCTGGGATAATACAAATCCACACGTCAGGGCCGAGGAATGTAACCTTTCCAGCTGCACCAGCTGTCAACACCAGGCTGGCACTCTGCTTCAGCCTTTTAGGGTAAAGTTCAGGGCATGTCAACCTCACAGCGATGCCCATAGAAAAGCCAGAGATTACCGTATGGTTTTACTTGGATTCTTCGTTGATCTGGTAATGATGGGAGAAGGAGGAGGGACTAAAATGATAAAACACTAGGAAGCCAGCGACTCTTGCAGAGGGCGGCTCTCCCTGTGGGAGCGGCAGCCGGAAAGGGGCTGCTTTGTTTTTGGAAGAAATAAATCAAAGCTCTGCCTGGGCCTTTCTTGGGCAGCAGTAAGAACTGGGTGAAAGGTCTTGATTGCCGAGGCCATAATATTTCCAGAATCCTATGCTATTTCTTGAGAAAATTCATAACTTAAAAAGATGAGCTGGGAATTCCCTGGCGGTCCAGTGGTTAGGACTCTGTGCTTTCGCTGCCAAGGGTGTGGGTTCGATCCCTGGTTAGTGAACTAAGATCCTGCAAGCTGCATGGCGCAGCCAAAAAAAAAAAAAGAAGAAGAAACAAAAAATGAGCAAAGGCCATTTCCCAGGTTGTAATAGAACGTGGGAGCTGGAGGGGCCTTTGAGCGTGATGACGTCCTCAGAGGAAGGACCGAGGTCCCCACTCGGAATCTGAAGGAACAAGCTGTCTGTCCCCCAACCAGGGCTCATCCACTGCACGGCCACAGGGTTCAACGGGGCGTGTGCGCGACTGAGCCCTGCGGGTCCAGAGGGACCTTCAGGGCATGTGACCGTGAACTGTGGCAGAGCCGCACGTCTTTTTTTTATTATCATGTGTTCTTGATACCTCGGGCCAGACTGGAAGGAAACTTTTTTTTTTTGGTGTGATAAACTTGCTTGTGGAAGTAATCTGTGATTCTCCATCTTGCCTTTTTGGACGTGCAGCCCCGTGATGATACGGCAGCACTGCCGGAATTCGGAGTCACCGACTATGGCGGGGGACGCACAGGTGGGAACCTCGGGAGCTTCAGAAAGCAGTGGAGGCCCTGCCGTCAGGTGGAAAACTCAGGCCGGGGGTCTGGGTCAGCTCGTCATCCGCAGGGCCATGGTCTGCACTTGTATTTGGGCTTTGTGAACAGCGAAGGTTTTCATACTTGGGTCCGTTACAACAATCCCTGACAAAGGGAGGTTTCCTAGGCGCAGGAATCAAGACCAGAGACTATAAAGAAGTTACCCAAAGATATGCACTAGCTGCAGAGACGGGACCCATCTCTGGATGGGCTACGTTCTGAGTCTTAGTCCGAGGCTGCATTTATTTGGGGTTCCCTGTGGGTATTGGGGTTGTGTTCACACGTGCAGTAGTGCGAACAATGAACTAAGAGTTGGGGGGGGTCTCTCTGGGATCAGGCCCCTCCTCTGAAAACAGATGCTAAGTTAGCTCTCAGCATCTTTGCAGTCCTAACTCCATAGCTGACTTCCCCAGGTCATTCTAGGAAGCTATCAAAGGTACAGAAAGGTAATAAGAATGGGTAACACAAAAATGTTACTCAATGTCAAGTTTTTTGGCTTAATGTAAAACTGTCTGCTCTTGGGGAGGTGAAGGAGTGGGGTGATTCTGGAATTTTCTGAGAACGCTTCTGAAGGCGCCCTGGTTTCCTGCTGGCACAGCCTTCACGGCAGCCTCTGTTCACCTGCACAACAGTCTCGGTCAACTGGAGTCACCAGGGCAGCCAGAAGCCTTCTGCAAGCAAGCCTTTCACATGTGGCTGCAGCCCGCAGGAGCTGGAGATGTTTTTCTCTGGAGTCTAGACTTCTCCACGAATTGTTAAACCTTGTTTCCATTTAGCCGATCATCTAAAAGGCAGCGGGCGTGGGGCTTCCCTGGTGGCACAGTGGCTAAGAATCAGCCTGCCAATGAAGGGGACACAGGTTCAAGCCCTGGCCCAGGAAGATCCCACATGCCACGGAGCAGCTAAGCCCGTGCGCCACAACTACTGAGCCTGCGCTCTAGAGCCCGCGAGCCACAACCACTGAGTACACGTGCCCCAACGACTTAAGTCCACAACCTAGAGCCCTTGCTCCGCAACGAAAAGCCACAGCAATGAGAAGCCCGCGCACTGTGACAAAGATCAGCCCCCGCTCGCCACAACTAGAGAAAGCCTGCGTGCAGCAACAGAGACCCAACGCAGCCAAAAATAAATAAATCAATCAAAAAATAAAAGGCAGCGGCGTATTCTGCGTCCTCTGACTTACTGTTAACGAAGACTGCTACCATCTGAGTCCGAGGCGTCCGAGGCTGGCTGCACCAACAATGGTAGGGGCGCCCGGTAGCTGCACTCCTTCCTTTTTGGGAGCCGGAAAGGGGTGGACCCAAGATTAAAGGTCATCCCGGTGCACTGTGTGAATGGTGAGGATTTCCCCTACCCTGCAGCAGACACAGGCCAAGTTCCACGGAAGCCGTCTAGGAAGCAGCCCATGGGAGGGCTCAGCTACTCATCCGTTCAACAAACAGCTACAGCGGAGACCCTGGAGGGTTGCCATTGGGGAGAGCGCAGGAGGACCCTTCAAGAACTCGGTGAGAACACTGGCGAAAAAACTGTCCAAATATATCACTTTTTCATAGGTCTGGAGATTAAAGGCTTGCACCAGTCCAAGGGTGTTTAAGGAAACCGGCTGATTCTCAGCACAGCGAGATCTGTGGCACTGTCACTTGCCCTGTTGCCAGACCCCTCCTTAGCAGCTGCATGCAGGGTCAAGATGGGGCTGGTGCTTTCTCAGCCCCCT